>NC_071390.1:17275838-17975708 GCF_022682495.2 Desmodus rotundus
GTAGTACTTGAGATTTTCTCTTTATTTGTAGAGCACATCTTTTAGGGAATGAAACCACACATACCTTGGGTAGGTAATACAGGACCGTGCATAGTGAAATAAGCTGTTGTAGATCACAGAAGGGGAGACCCTAATCAGGTGCAGCTGTCAGGAAGACCTCCATGCAGAAACGGTTTGACCCCCTGCTTTGTCCTGTGTTAGCCTCTGAGAACCATGCAGGGCTGTCCTGGGACCTCTACAGCATAGCGTACCCATTCTAGTCGTCTTCTCGCATGAAAGGAAGCCGAGTGTTTGGGTCTGTTTCTTCTTATAGAGGGCAGTCTTCTTTACCCTTTTGGAACATTATAAAGTAAAAATTCCTTTTTTGAAAGCTTTATATGAAATGTTCATGGAAAAGCAATAATATATTTGCCATCATTATTCCTTGAGAGGTTGCTCTCTCTGGTGGCAGTGAGGAAAAGACCCTATTGGGATTCACCGTTTTATTTTGCCAGTATTTGGGCTGCTTTTATTCCTGAGCTTCATTTTTAGTTTGTCATTTTACTCTCTCTTATATAAATTTAATCACTGCATCTCTAGCTCTCTGAATATCTGTTGGTTGAGACTTACAGAGCAGACTAAAAGTAATAACGGAGATACATTGGTGATTCCAAAAACTCAAGTCGATAAGATTAGAAAGCAATCTTCTGAGCAATGAAAAGAAATGTGGGTTCAGACACAAATGTGTAGTTTTTGACAACTTGGTACAAGAACATTTTAAATGGAACTCGTATAAGATTTATCATGTTTTTGAAAACTGTTGATATATTCATCAGAAAATTTGATCAAGATTTCACACACAAATAAACAAATCCCTTAAAATTTCATTGAAATTGCTATTACTAGTACATTTTGCCTACAAGTATGACTTTTTCTATTGAATAATACTGATCCTGGTAATAACCTGACACAGGCATTGTCAATTATTTGGTGGATGTTTGGACAGTGTCACATGTCATACAGCTTCTTCTGGACAACTGAGACCAAGGTCTCAAATACAAAGGGGCTAAGAGAAGCCAGCTGACTTCTTTGAAGCTCCTCAGGCTCACCAAACCTTCTTTCCTGACTTCATATCCCATTTGTCCTCCTCAGTCTTATTGACTACATACTGTATCATAACTGAACTCTTCTGCTTTTTGTCTTTCTTATTTGTATTACTCAGGCCTGAAATGTCCTTTACCCTCCTCGACATCTCATCTACGGTTCATAACCTACCCATCTTTGCCTAAGGCACCGTTTTCTCCTTGAAGCCTTCCCTGATCCAAAGTTGGACATCATCTGGTCACCCTCTAGAATCTCATATTTTGTCCATACTGATCTTATGGCTGTTAAAATACTTCTCTGTGTGTTAATCATTAGAAAGATCTTAAATTCTATACTCCATGAGAGTCAAACCAAATTTGAGTTGATGGAACTCTTTCATAAGCTACACCTACTCTTCTGCAGATAAAGTTGCTAACATGTTTGGTGAGTGCCCAAATGCAATTCAGGCAGTCAGTTAGGCAGACAATGAAGATGCCCTCCTTCACCAGCTTGGCAGCTGTCTTACGCTTAGTTTACACCAGACCAGATATTTATGACATCAAAGATGGGTGAATGGAAGCGTCCGTGAAGACAAGGATAGATGGGATGGTTTGATGATTGGATAGATGCTCAGAACATGAGATTGAAACGACTGTTTAGATTGTGTGCTTTGTGACACTTATTTTTCCTCTTCTCAGCCTTATTGCTCACTACACCTTCACCTGAAGGTCTCTGAGAACCCCTACACATCAGGGATCATTGCCAGTCGAGATACAGCCCCCAGCATCATAGTGGCATCAGGTAAGCTGGTGTCTCTGCTTGGAAGTCAACAAGATAATCTTTAACCTAGAGATAATTTTGAATGGCCCTGGAACCATTGACCCTGAAGCAAGTATGCTGAAAAACTCTGCTCAGACATGTCTGCAGTCTAAAGCAATCCCAAGCAATGCCAACTGCCAGCATAGCTCGTGGTCAGCATGTGCAGAAGGTCCCTTTCACTAATGGCGATGTGCTCTTTCTAGGGAACATAGGTGCTGAATTGTCCGACAGCGACATCAGCATGTTTGTCTCTTCAGACGCAGGGAACACTTGGAGGCAGGTAAGAAAGTATTCCGGGTCAAGTTGCCAAAGTTTAAATGACATTAAAATGGCCCACTCAGAATTGAACTGGATTCAATTCTGGGAACTTACTCTACTACACATAATCACTTATTTAACTACATATAAATCCTAAAGCTTACCCATGCATTTATCTAATCTGAAATAAGTCTTTGGGGTGAGCAAATCTTTCTGCAATTTGATTTTTTTCTTTTGCCGTTCAATAAAAATGACCCATATTCAGAGCCTATATGTAATAAAGTTTATAAATGACAATGAAACCAAAAGAGATCTGACTGAATTTTTACCATAAAAGAAAAACAGAATCCCGAAGAGTTTATCACACAGGGAACATGGCACCTGAGGGGTAGATTATGTACCTAATGCTGAGTTATCTCCATAAATTCCCCTTGCCTTCAAGTCAGAAGAGAGAGCAATGCAGCGATATAGGAATAGCCATTACCCAGGTGGTGTTCTGAGATGTTTAAATCTCATGTGCAAATGACAGAGTAATAACCATCACGGTGCATATGCTGGGGAGAGTAGAAATGGAATCACTTTAAATGAATGTGTTTAGCTTAAATGCTTCCTCTCTTTCTTCTGAATGAAAATTAGAGACCCATAGCTTATAAAACAGGCATTTAATGAGGTTTAGCAATCATAACACGATATGTGCCTAATGCATGGTTGTTACCCTTCAATAAATATGTTTTAATAACCCACTGACATTTAATTATCATACAATAACGTGCACGTAAATTGAAATCTAATGTGCAGGTAATCACCCAGCAATGAGAATAGTCTGCTCTACATTTTAGACAGAGATCTCCATGCTCTGGTCCAATTGCTATTTCCTAGTCCCAGACCCCCCGTAAGTCCTCAGTGGGATACATGTGTATCGAGAAGGGCAGGGCAAGGAAGAAATTTGCCAAAAAGCCTCAGGGCTATTGAGCTCAGAGGTATTTAAGAACATGGATTATGGAAGCTTCCTCTGGAGAATAGTTAGAGAGCCAGAATTCTGTTTGTTTGTTTGTTTGTTTTTTCCTTCCACCACCCCAAACAAAGCAAAAGAAGTCTCTGCTTCTATAGTCCGGGGATAGGATATATCTTGAGTATAAGAAGTAAACAAGGGGAAAAGGCATTACACAGGCCTATAGTGTAACCACAGAGGAGGCTGCACTGACAATGTGACCATGAGAAAGCAGTGTGCATCGTATACACAGGCGACTTAGAAACTGTTTCCATCCTGTCTCCACTTAATTTCATGTTGTTTCTCCACATTTGGAGAAAGATCCAATGAATGATGCATATACTCAAAGAGGATGGTTCCATTTGGATCAGAGCTTCTCTATGACTTGCTAGAGAATCGTTTCATTGAACAAAAACACCTTTTTCTAGAGTACTTAGACATTTTGAAATCACTGTATCTGGAAGGGTCCCTGGACCGCTGCAAGCCACAGCTCCATCAGTCACTACATACATGGCCTCAGGCAAGTCCCCACATCTCTAAACGTTAGTGGCCTCATCTGTAACCATGAGAACATGGGAGTAAAGTATCTTTAAGGTTTCTTTTGTCTTCAAATGTTACCCAATATGACGGTTCTCCAGTATTCTGACATCATTATAAATGGGAATCAATAGAACATGCCACAAAAAAGACAGGAATACAAACATAAATACTATTAATTCTTTAAATTTGGTTTGTGCTGCACTGAAATTTTTCTGCAACTCCAGTGGTACCTGTAGCCCACCTTGGGAGGCATTGATCACAACTGTGTCTTCCCAAGGATTTGGGGAAACCTCAGTCAGGCACAGGAGGGATTTTTTTTCTCCTCATCGGAAGACGAATTCTCTGAACTCTGGGTGTGCGGGGCCGTGGATGTGTGTCCATGTGGATGTTGTCTCCACTTCCAGATCTTTGAAGAAGAGCACAGCGTGCTGTATCTGGATCAAGGCGGAGTCCTGGTTGCTATGAAGCACACGTCTCTCCCAATCCGGCATCTCTGGTAAAGGCACCTGTTGCCCGCGCATCACGCACCCGATGGTTCCTCACTGCTAAGACTAGCAGTCAGGCAATCAGATTTGGCCACATTTGCTGTAAAATGTCAAGGTCTGCTAGAGCATCGTTTATACCTTTGCTGTATTAAAATAAGATTGTTACCTACATGAGGAGGAAAGGGGATTGTGAGAGAAGGAGGGAGGGAGGGAGGGGTGGAGGGGAAGGGAGAGAGAGAAAATGAGAATAAATTCTGCCCCTGAAAGAGGAATTGCATTATAGTTTTTAAACGTGACGATGTCTGCCCCAGAGCCTTGTTCTTGCAGAACCATCTGGTGGGTAGAATGGTGTAATCTCTGAGTGGCTTAACTTCTTACAGTCAACTTTCCCAGATAACACCCCTGGAGTGTATGTGTTCTGCACAGAGATCGCGACACTTCTGCTCCTGATCGTACTTCCTTAGTTTCCTGCTTTGGGGATGTCATTAAGCAACTCTACCTGTCGATCTTCCACAGATAGACATGCAAGGCCTAACTTCCGGATGGGTTTCTAATAGACTCCCTTCATGTGTGTTTTTGAAAATTATTCTCTCCACATGCAAGCTTATTCAAAATCAAAAGCCTGCTTTTCCCTCCACTGTTAGTTACTTTGGTGACCAGAAGGAAAGCTGCAGAAATAAGAGAAACTGAGGCTAGCCTGGGTAAATGCATCCACAGAGAAGGGTAGAGCAGAGGAGACATCCCCTGTGACCCTCGGAGTTGCAGGCTTCTCTCTTCTTGCGCTCTAGAGTCTGTCCTTCTGTACCCATCCCTTCACTCCGCGAGTCAACCAGGATTTATGAGAGTGTAAGTGGGATTCTGCTAAGTCTCTAATCACTTGGAGGTGGCTAGTTCAAGTCCATCTAAGTAGGTCCCCTGAAGTCATTGCTCTTCAGAATCACCTGTAAGGCTTGCTGCTAGAGTGTGATTTTGGAGAGAGTCACACTGAGATCTAAGATCTAATAAAATATCAAACTTTCAAACCAAATTCTGTTAAAGGCTCATTATTATTCTCATTTCATGCAGCTTTCCCCTTATCAATGTTATAACACACCTGGGTCCCAAATTGTGTGGCTAACTGTATTTCTATCTTCTGATGAAATTAAGAACATTTATTCAAGGCTTATTTTGACAGTGCCTTAGGTACTTTTAAAATGTATGCTCTCCTGGTTGATGGTATCTTTCCTTTGAAAGGATTATTTTTTCCTTCTGTGATGTGATGACTGTTATTTTTTTCTGTCATTAGGTTGAGTTTTGATGAAGGGAGATCTTGGAGCAAATACAGTTTCACATCTATTCCACTTTTTGTGGATGGGGTTCTGGGTGAGCCTGGGGAAGAGACTCTAATCATGACGTAAGTGGAAATCAATGATGCCTTCTAGTGTTATTATTCATCCAGAAACATGTTTCATGGCTAAGTGTGTTCACTCTGCTACTGTTCGGTTTGGAGTTTCCAGCAAAGCCACTACATCTGATTTCACGATTCCCCAGCAAAGAGGAAAGAAAAATATCAGTGGCCATTTTTCTTGGCTTCTTTCTTCCTCTACCGAATGGCCTGGGGGAAATTAGAAGAGATTATTTCCATAGAAAATAAAGCTATACATTTAAAACTTTAATAAGAAGCAAACTCAATATGTAGAAAATCACAGGCATGTAAGAAGGGTTTCACTTTAAGGCAGAACACAGAGCTTGCGCAAAACCCCACACAGGCTCTTGCTTTTCCCTGGCTCTTTCCCTAACCCAATTGTGAGGCAAATTAGGGAAACCCTGAGAACAATCTGTTCTTGTGAAATTGCATTTGCTCTCATTCTTGTCTGGAAAGAGATGATCATTAATTTGTGAAAGACTTGATTAATGACTTGCCTGCCTATGGGGTTCGAAACATCGGCTTTGAATGCAAAATATGAAATTGTGCTTTTTCCTTCCCCTAGACAATTAGACATGGAAAACGGAGGGAAGGTATTAAAGTAGTTAATCCTGTCATCCATGGAAATCTAAAAAATCAAAGTGAATAGTTGGTACATTTTCAAAATTTGTCTTCCCTCCTGTGTTTTTTCTTTTCTTAATGATAGAAAAGATCAACAGATGTTTAATATGCCTAATAGCTACAATTTGGGCCATGGTAAGCACAGCTAGATTAGCAGTTGATTTCATAATTTGTCTGCATTTAATTTTTATATTTACAAAACACAAATAAAAAAAGCTGACTGAAAAGGCTGCTTTGTGGTTTTTATCCTTATCTACAGTTAGGGATTTGGACACCTCATTAAATATCTGAGTCTTTTTCAGTAAGGAGAGTAGAACGCAGAGTGTAGGAAACAGTCATAACCACTTGGCCCTGCTGCCCACTTTCCTTGGTGACTGGTGGGAAAATAAAATAGCATGGAAACCATGGAAACCATGCACAGTAGCTAGAGAACCTAGAAGTATAATGTTGGACCATGCAGAATGCAGTATTTGTGATTGTGTTCTCCATTATCGATGACTGATTTTTTTTGTTAACCATTCAGTGGTACAATATATAGAAGTAGGCTTTTAAGTCAAACACCCTGGGTTCTGACTCTACCCATTCTTTAGTGATTTGACATTGGTTTTTGCAATTAACAGAATTCTTTGAGCCTCAAGTTGCCCATATGTAACGTGGGGCCAATAACAGGAATCCTCTTCATAAATGTGTTTTGAGGATTAAATGATATGATCAATGCATTGATGTGCTTAGCATTATGCTAAGCGTATAGTAAAAACTCAGCAAGTGCTAGCTGCTGTTACAACCACTGGCATTGTTATTATTGCGATTATTTTTATCCTTATGGACTCTGTAGAGTGTTCGGACACTTCAGCCACCGCTCGGAATGGCAGCTGGTGAAAGTGGACTACAAGTCCATTTTCGATAGACGGTGTGCGGAGGAGGACTACAGACCTTGGCAGCTGCACAGCCAGGTAGGAGGAAGAGAGCAGAGGCTGAGTGCTGAGCAAGAGGCACGGGGTGTGTCGGGGGAGAGCGAGTCATTCAAGTGTGGGAATTGGGGCTCTCTCAGCCCACATGCTTGTCTAGTGTTCTGTGTTCCACAGCAGTGAACAAACTCCACATTTTACAGCTTCTTGTGAAGTAATTTCTGTTTTTATTGTACTAAGATATAATGAGATAAAATTCAAATGTGCTTGGCTTAGACGAACAACTTAAAATGAAATAGCAACTCAGCACGGGGATCTAAACATAATTTATCTGAGCACATCGTACGGAGGCAGAGTGGAGGCAGGGGTGAGCAAAGGATCCGGCAATGCAAACGGAGACTTAAAACAACAAAACGATGCTCTGTGAGCAGTGCTGAGAATGCCCTTTCTCCCACTGCTGTGACTCCCTGGGATTAAGTAGTGCTTCTCACCTCTTCCGAGATACTCTTGGTACAAGAATGCAGAATTATCAGTAGGAAACTTCCCTTCCTCCTGGCCCCTCAGCTGCTCATCTCATAACCAAATGATTGCGTGAAAGCCTAGCTCCTTAGATATCCCCAAGCCAGAAGCCATCCTGCAGGTCTCTCAAGTTACATGGCAGAGGTTCTGGCTGCAGGGCCATCACTGTATTCAGACAGCAGCACATCGTTTGTCCCAAACCTAGCCTAAGTGAAACACATACAGGCAGATGTGGGACGGAGCTGCTGAAAGTGAGCTTGCTCAAGAAAGACAGGTCAGGGTCTTAGACGAAACTCAGTTCTGACATGGAAAGAGAGCTCCGTTTGACAGTGGGGGCTGCATCAGCTGAATCACCCACTCTGTTCAGAGACTCAGCCAATTATCCCTCATTTACATGGCTGATATTTTTCCCTTTGGGAGGCAGAAGCATTGTGATGTTCAAAGCTTTTATTTAGTTTGCAGAGAAACACTGAATTTAGTTATCTTGCTTGTCTGATAGATGGATATAAAATCAGTGTTTAAAGTTGTGTGGGCAGAAGCATCATAAATTGGGGCAAAATGGATCTTTATATTTCTTAGCAATGCTTTCCTTCCACATGCTCATAAATGACCAAGTATCTGAATCTTGTCTTATAGGAGAATTGAACTTAATTATCACAGATTTGTTGGCAATACACTTGTTTTAGGGCTGAGTCTTAGTTATCTATAGGTCCCTCACAGACCTGTGCCTACGACCTTGCCAAGGAAAGCTTTGCTGGACCCCTGAGGAGCTAAGGGCGTGTTTAGACACACCCTCAGTGCTTCTTCAGATTGCCTGAGGGGTCCCGTTCTATACTAGGTCCATAGACGCATCAACCCAAAAGCCGTCAGGCACAGGGAGGGTCACCAAAGTCCAGATGACACTAAGGTTTGGGGACGTCTCCATGAACTGCCTGATGGTGGAGCAGTGAAGCTCCCAGTGTTGTACCCAAGTGCATGAGATTCTTGTCTCCTTCCAGGGGGAAGCATGCATCATGGGAGCAAAAAGGATATACAAGAAGCGAAAATCCGAGCGGAAATGTATGCAAGGAAAATATGCAGGAGCAATGGAATCTGAGCCCTGTGTCTGCACAGAGGCCGATTTTGACTGGTGAGCTTGTGCCCTTTCCCCACGGAGCCCTTCAGTGCATTAAGCCCACGGGGGCCTTAACAAAAGCTGAGATTTGGAATAATAGTGACAAACACAGGGCAAAGTGACAAGCCACGTATTGGAGACATTATGGCGTACTTGTACACATGCATATGGAAAAACCAGGAGTTTCTTTAGGCTTAAAGAGGGTTTAGAAGATGGTTGGTAATTATCTTCATCTATGTGGTAGATCTCAGGACAGAAACGGAGACCAGGTCCACCCTGAGTGGCTTCAGATGGCAACAATGAAAACTATAAGTGGAAGTTTTAGAGAGCAAACACATTCGTGCTCAAGGTTAAACTTTCTAGAATCTTTGGTTCCCAGGTGTGGAACAATGGCCTTCTTAGTCAGTAAATTTTCTATCTCCGGAAGTTTCCAATCAGGGGTTAGCTGACTATTGCTTCTGTGAGCTGTAGAAGGTATTTCTGAATTTGATGCAAGGAAGGATTCAGTGGCCTTGCCAATCTTTGGCTCTGTGATCCCCGTGTTAAAGAAGACTCCCCTATTTACCAGAAGTAGGCTAGTTTAACTGGAAAAGTACTGAGGCGTTTAGATGTTAAATAAACTCAAAATGCCATTGAGAGCTTCCTGGGGCATTTGGTAAGCAGAAAGCTAACTGATGGGGCCAATGAGGCCCTTGCTTTGGTCTAGGTCAGTGTTTAGGATTCAGGTGAGGTTGAAAATTACTGAGGGTGGGAATTCCCTTGATCATGTCTGTTTCATTTTCTGCTCCCTTTTGCCCCTCATATTTTTTTCTTTTATAGTCCTTTATGGGTTTTTAGTTTAGAGAATGCAATTGCCAAATATGTAGGTCAGGGTTAAATGATTGAAACTTACCTTCACGAACGTTGAAGGCATTCCTTTAACAATTTATTTTGAGCTGTGTAGCCATCACTGGTCACATCTCTGATCATTAGATTATCAATGATTGGGCTGAGAGGTACTATGTACACACACATCACATATCTTAGAAAAAGTACATCTTCTCTCATGGGACACCTCTGAAGATGTTGTCTGAGCAAGTAGTGCTGGGCAGGCCTTGCAAAATTGACCATCAGCGCTCAGACTGATAACCCAAGGCTAACCCCATCTTGTCAGCAGACAGGTTGTCAAGAGCCAGTGCTGGACCCCTGGGCTCAGCCAGAGGGCAGCAGGGCTTATTACCTTGGAGCTCACAGGGGATTCTACAGGAGCTCCCCAACCATGACTTATGTTTTACTTAGTGCAACATTATTACACTGACAAAAATACTTTATCCCTGTCCTACCCTGTAGGACTGACACCCTGAAATACATTTACAGGGGAAATGTCCATGGGATTTTTAACCCATCCATCACATCCCTCTTTCTGAAGCCCGAATGCTTCTCCTTCCTCCACTGTGTTCAAGGAGAGTTTGTAAAGGAAGTCAACATTTTATCTTTGTGATTTAACTGTTAGCTTACCAAACAGTCGTTCTCGTGCAGAGAGCAAATGTATCCTCTTATAGAAAACCAGGGGGGGAAAGTGAGGTGAGATGTTCCAATTCCCTGATTTCACCTGAAAATATTTCTCCCTTTGGGAATCTTTTTCTGTGAGGTTCCAAAACAAGCTAGACTTTTGTTGTCGCTTTTGTTTTTCTTTTTCAATCTTAAGCTACTTTAGAGTGAAAGGAACATGGGGTGAGAAAAGCAGTAAGGGTTCTCCTCTCCCTCACTTCTCACACGCTCAGTCTTGGCCCAGTTCTTGTATTCACTGGAGATCGGAGCCTGCTACTCTTACCATTAACGACAGTGCATTCTGAGAAGTGGGAAATGAATTGTGAAGGAGGCCATTGTATGCTTTTCTGCCCCAAGGGGATTTTTGCAACTGCGTAATTTCTGAAAATATTTTGGAAGGCTTACCATGACCTCTTTGAGCTTCTACCAGTAGCTAGAGCTTCACTGATTCCACTGGACTGTAGTATAGTGAAAAGTGGCTGTCACTGAGTGTTCCCTCTTTCCTTGACTCTCCCTTGGACTGTCCCCCAGGTGACCTTACCTGTCATTCTCCAGCATGTGTAAAGTAATTCCGTGAAAGGAACACTAGGGGTCCTGTAGACATCAACTCTGAAGTCTTCCTACCCATGCTGTGTTGAACCAGCACCAAATCCAGCTGGTATGTGCAGAATTTTAAGTGCCAGCTGCCTGGTGACAGGCCCCTTAGCTGAGCCTATTTCTCCCTTCTGGACCCTCGGGTGCCAGCATCTCACCTGCAACACACAGATGGGCCCGTGCATCCTAATGTCTGCTGATCACTGCCTGCACTTTGTGCGGGGGATGCCAAGGTGCAATTCACTGTCATCCTCCGTGCCCACGTTCGTCTTCCAAAAGCCTAGAAGAGCAGGCTACTGGGAGGCCCTGGAGACAAGAATGAGAGGAGGCTGAGAGAAAAGGCTCTGACTATTTCCGAACTAGAGAGGAGATTTAAAGCACTTAGTCCTAACTTGCAGCGCTAACTGACAAGGACAGAATTTTTCCTTGGGGGAGTGCTCACGACACCCCGAAGGACATTTCCTTTCCCTCTGTGACTTTGAAGCATATGGCTTGTGCACAGACAGACCGGGCTCGGCTGTACATGGGAGATCCAGATGTCTTGGAAGAGCACCCCAAAGACATCAACAGTAATGAGGACCATGTCACATGTCTGCTAAACTCTTCAGTGAAACTTTACACTGGCAGCTGAGCTTCCACTGTAGCCTGCGCACTAATTATATAGCTTTGTCTGGACCAACCACACTCAGTATCGTGTACCCTCCTCATGGGAACATAAGCTATTCTCCCAGCTTCAGGATGTTTACTTGGAATAATTGGACATGGAGCCTTCATCTCTACACAGGCATCCTCGTGGCCTCCAAGTTAGCATCTGTGAAAATGGGTTCTGTGGGATATTTTCATGGGTGACTAGATATTGCATGGGGAAAAAATCCATTCTTGGACAGGCAGCCATTCAGTGAATACCTCTTTTTTGACTAATTGACTAGAGTCAAAGTTGGCTGTGGACTAAGATGAAATTGTGCTCAGTAATGATGCCACTTACTGAAAGGTTTCCCTTGGCTCTTTCCCCAACAGTGACTATGGTTATGAGCGACACAGCAATGGCCGGTGCCTGCCAGCGTTTTGGTTCAATCCATCTTCTCTGTCGAAAGATTGCAGCTTGGGACAGAGTTACCTCAACAGTACTGGGTGAGTGTCTGAAGCAGTGACCTTGACCGGTCATCCCTTGCTGCTTTTCAGCATGTGTTACACTTACGGAATTACACTGATCAAAGGTCAGACCTGTCTTGTTACAGCGCAATTTATTTGCTTTTGTTCTTTTTAGTAATGAAGCACAGAGTTGCATTAATAGTGCAAATTTCATCTGAGAATAAAACCCCAGTGGTAAATAAAGAAATAAAGTTGGTTTGAAGATGACAATGATAATATATAAATTGTCTCATTGTTTGGTACTCTATTTCAGAAGTCTTTTTTCTGGTACCTAATGGTTAAAGGGAACCGTTAACTGCATCCTTGAGGGGCTGGTCAAATAAATGTTTCATGTCCGCGTTTCCTGGGTTATTGGTGTGGAACCTGGAGTCAGAAAGGGAGCTCACTGACTTTACCGCAGTATACTCGTCTTAGTAGGAATGTGTTTCCTTTTCTGTGTCCAATTTTGACACATCTAAGGCATGCATTCTGATCTTTATAAACCTGGAATCAGATTCTAAAGTTTTGGGTTTAATGTTATGTGTTGTAGAGTTTATCCAATATTATTTAACAAAAAAGGGAAAACATTCCATCACTTCTCTGCAAGTGTGATCGATGTTTATGGACTTAGAAAACAGCCCATGTGACTTATTTGGATTCTAATTCAATCTGCAAAAAGACATTTTTTTTAGCCATTTGGGAACATTAAATGTGGACTGGTGATTAGGTGATGTATTAGGGTTTTCCAGAGAGATATGTTTTTATATCTGGTAGATTAGATGCATAGAGAGATAACTCATTTATTTTTTATGAGGAGTTGGATCACGTAATTATGGCAGCGGGCAAGTCCACACGCCAAGATGTTCAGGGTAAGTGGCAAGCAAGAGAACCAGGAGAACCGATGGTGTGCTTCCAGTCCTGGTCCGAAGGCAAGAGAACCAGGAGAGCTGACCTTGTGGTTTCTGGCTGAAGGCCAGCAAGCTCAAAACCCAGGAAGAGCTGATGCTTCCACCTGCCCATGAAGGCAAACGAAGTGGGTGTTCAGTTGAAGGCCTTCAGAACGGAGAATTCTCTCTTACTCTGGGGAAGATCAGCTTTTTTGCTCTATTCAGACCTTCACCAAATTGGATAAGGCCCATCCACATTGGGGTGAGCTATTTGCTTTCCTCAGTCCACTGATTTAAATGTTAATCTCACCCAAAACCACCCTCACAGAAACACTCAAAATAATGTCTGACCAAATATCTGGACATCCCATGGCCTTTTCAAGTTGACAAGTTGATGGTTAATGAAATTAACCATCACAGATGACATTAGGTTACATCTAAATCTAAGTAGTATATTACATTGATGATATTATATTAACAAAATATAGTTATATACATAGGGATGATCATTGTAGTTTGGTTAGGCCAAAGAAAAAATAAACCTTATCTTTTAGAGATACATAATGTGTGAGATTTTCTTTAAAATGGTAAAAAGGGGAAAGGTATCGGTAATATTTGAAGATGTTAATGGAGTCATGGAGATGTATTATATTATTTTATGACATTTGTGTATATTTGGAAATTCAATATTAAAAAGTTAAAAAGAGAGGGAAAGGCAGGAGGAGAGAGAGGGAGGGAGGGAGGGTGGGAGGAGGGAGCGAGCGATAGGCATCTCAGCAGCAAGCTGGTCATACTTGACAGTTTCTCCTCTCATTTCTCATGCCATCTGCAGTACAGGGCTGAGGACTGCCAGGGCTTCAAGTATGTGCTTCCCTGTACTGGAAAGAAATTAAGGGGTTTTTTTTTAATTAAATAAAAGATTACCAAAGTAATATTCAGGGTCCAGCACAAATAACACCTGTTTTTATTATAAAATCTTTTATTACAAAATCATAAGCCTGTAATTCTGTAACACAACAATATCACACTCAAGCACAGCCTATGAAATTTTAGTGGAAATGTTCAAATTAAAACTATAAATTATGACACCCATATTATTAGCCTGCCAACCCCACTCAGGCAGGCGTTACTTCTGCCAGACCTTGTATATGCTGCTCTTCAAAAGGAAGGGGGAAAACGCACAGACAAGTACCTCAAATATCATTTTCTCTGATGTTATGGATCCCTAGAACCTTTGAATGAAGGAATAAGTTGTGATTTCTTTGATCCATAATGCAAAATCAAGGAAAAGTACCAAAAAAAAAAAACCCCAGAACATTTGTACATTGAGTCACTGGGGTCTCCAGCATCTAATGCCATGGGGGAAAAAATTGAAGGGGCTGATGTAATATAAACTTAATTTTATAACTAGGTTATAGCTTAAACAACTTAAACTTTTATTACTTGCATGTACCAGAATGTTCCGGCCTTGTAAACAGCATCGGAAACCTCTACAGCTAATTTCAAAATTGATTTTTGTTTCACTACCTCAATCAGTCAAGGAAGTTATATTACTCTCTCTTTGGTATCGGAGAGAAGAGGCTGAAGTACAGAGGAGTCTGTTGAATTGTTTCAGATGCTACTCAAATCACTAGGATGGGCAGAGTGAACACACACACATATATACATACTCGTGCAGGCACACCAACATTTTTAAGGTGCCTCTAAATAGGTTTCACCAGTCTTTAGGCAAACTCAGTGTGCGAAATCCAAATACATCCTGATGTACATAAAACAGAGAATCAGAGATGCTTACATTATGGTGTTCTATTCGATGGGTGATCAGTGTCCAGGGATATACATGTTTGTCAGTGTGGTTGAGTTTATTAATCACAAAGTCACAAGCGTCACTTCCTAGGGCTCAACCTTCACTCTGAGAGGTTTGTTCATGTGAGTGGGTTTTACATGATAGCATCTGACCCTAAAGAGTTGTTAAGTAACCATAGCTCCTGATTTCATCTATTCCATGCAAAATTTTGCAAAAAAGCCTCAGCATCAGTGAATGAGCTTCTGTAAAGAGAGCATGTGGTAAATACCAGCCACAGTGGGTGTGGCAAATGCCCTGCTCTTAAGTATAAGGTGCTCCCAGGTAAAGGAGTGACCACCCACATAGGGACCGATGGGCTAGTGTGTGTGTGTGGGGGGTGACAATAGTAACCTCACTGGTCAGTGTGTTGTCTAAACACACTGCATTTGCACTAGGAACGAGAGGACCCTTAGCTGGGACACGGGTCTGAAATTATCTTCAAAAAAGGCCTCATACCATAGATTTCTCATTTACAGTGTCTGTAGCCACTTCAGGAGTTGCTGAGAGGTAAAATGTGCATGGAATTAAAAGAGAACTTTCGCCGTTCTTCATGTCACTCCAGTCCCAGACCCCCAATGCCACTTAGCTCTGTGTTGATTTATCGTCACGTAAACACAGATTCAGTATTTAATATTATAGCCACTACGGTGCTGCCAGTAAGCACTTAGCTTTTCACTTAAAAATATTCCCTTGCACAAGAAATGTAGACATAGTTTTTCTATAGTTTAAAAGTCCATTTAGATCGTCACCCCAGTCCTGCCTCCTTTTCCACACAACTGTGATCTGGCTGATATGTGTGTTATCCAACACTTTTCATCTCCCAGTGAATAATTACGCCAGGAAAAAAATGCACAGAATTAATCGGGGAGGTTATTTTTATATGTGATTCTCTACTAGATATGTTGTTCTTTTTTTTTTCTTTTTCATTCAAAAACATATCTTCTGCATCCTTCCACGTCAGATTATATGAGGTTACCTTCTACCCAATTACTTTTCATTCCAATGCGACTAAAGCACCCCGGTTTTCTTTTAAATTTTTATTGTTATTCAATTACAGTTGTATGCCTTTTCTCCCCGTCCCTCCACCCCACCCCAGCCGAACGCCCCTCCCTCCCCCATCTCCACCCTCCCCCTTGGTTTTGTCCATGTGTCCTTTATAGTAGTTCCTGTAATCCCCTCTTCCCACTGCCCGCCCCCTGCTATTGTTAGATTGTTCTTAACTTCAGTGTCTCTGGCTATATTTTGTTTGCTTTTTTCTTCTATGGTATTTCACCTTTAACTGGAACATAACCAATAGAAGAAAAAAGCAAGCACCCTGGTTTTCAATCACCCCTTTCTATGGACATTTTGCTGCTGTCCTATTTTCTGCCACTATAAACAATGCTGCAATTAACATTCTCACACCATAATTATTGCTGTTAAAAGCATGCAGCAATACCGTATTTTTTGGACTATAAGACGCACATTCCCCCCCAAATTCGGGAGGAAAATGGGTGTGCGTCTTATAGTCTGAATGTAGCTTACCTGGCTCAAGGGAACAGGGGTGGCAGCAGTGGAGTGGGGATTTTTTTCCTATTTTCCTCCTCTAAAACCTAGGTACATCTTACAGTCTGGTGCGTCTCATAGTCTGAAAAATACGGTAATTAGTCTCTTTTGGCAACTGGAGGTGTTTCTGCGGATGTGTGAAGCAAATTCGCCCCAGCTCTCTGGTTACCCCTCAGACCTGTGGATCCAGGCTTTGCCAGATCTCTGCCCACCAGGGTTAAACGCTAGCTCCCTGCTAGCACACCTCCTTCAAGTCCTACACATTAGAGACTCATGTCTCCGTTAAAATACAAATGTCAGTGGATTTTACAAGGCAAAGCTGAGAGGAAGAGTAAGCAGCATTTCCCAAATTGACAAGGTGAGGAAGGTGATTTTAGTCAAAAGAAACAAGAGATGACCTGGGTGAAAGGGCCACCAGTGCGTTTTTCTCAAGAACAAGCCTTGGTGTTAGTGCCTGGAAGCCTCTAGAATTGAGGAGCCACCGGGTACCCTGAGTCTCTCCAATGCCAGTTTCAGCCCATCCATGGGCATCGCCTGCTCAGTCCATACAGAATCTATTAGCTGCAGGCTGGGATGAAGTGCAGAGGCATCCCAAGTGCAAGGTCAGCCTGAGAGCAGTCCCTCCATAAATGTTACTCCCCGGACACCTCACTCGCCTCACAGCAGAGCACGCGTGTGGACATGCAGTCAGAATTTGAATGGAAGGGCGTGTAGGAAACAAGCATTTCTTGTCAGTCAGGCCAAACAAGCAAATCTTCCAACATCACCTTTCTGAGAGTTTAGCTGAAAGCATGCAGGTAAACCTTCCTTTTCCTTGTCTTCTTTTTTTTTTTTCAATACCTCACTTTATAAATGGTTTTGCTTGCTTTGACAGTGAGCTTATTACCCTGTATACAGAGCAGAGTTCTCAAGTTCACTCACTCGGCCATGGTGGAAACATTGTAGCATAGGTCAATAGTATGCCCAGTAGAAATGCTATTTTAAGGGGATGGCAAAACATTTATCAGCTTCACTGTGCAAAATGGCTGTGCAATTTTTGTTTCAGTTCTTGGCGAGCACTCAGAAATGCTAGTTGGAATAAGAGCTGGAGTGGGCACAAAATGTCCCTCCAGGTAGCTGTGGCCACTAGTCCTTAGTCCTTGGTCCATGGAGAAGCATGTGAGCAGGGTTCTGCTGTGTTCTCCACTGTACGCTCCCTGCCTCTGTTCACCCTTTGTCCTCACACCTTCCATAAGCCCCTCCATGAAAAGCAAGAAGGCTGGTGCTTATGGATGGAGAATGAAACATTGTAAAGGGGGATGTTTTTGGTGAAAAACAGTTACTTTGGAATAACTGTTTGAATCCAATCTCTGCCATTTACTATTCTTTAGCAAGTGACTTCCTTTCTTTGAACCTTAGTTTTCTAATCTAGAAAATGTTGCTGTTTGCTTTCGGGGTAAATATAATACTATATATAAAATATACAGCAAAGTACCTAGCATACCTAGCAAACAGTAGTCACTTTACAAAATGCGCATACCGTCACCAGTAGTCATCAACTAAGAGCTCCTCTGGAATAAAGGAAAAAAGAGGGGGAGACATTCTTTTCATCATGTGTATATACTCCAGGCATTTATTAATACTTAGTAGCTGCTGCAATACTGCGATCTAGGACATATGCGGCCTAAGCCTCTGTTGTCTCATCTGTGAAACAAATAATAACCTGCACGGGCTTAGAAAGCCACGTAATTAGAAACCACTGTACAGCAAAACTCATGCCTGGCGCTCGATACCACTTAAAGCAGAGAACACCTTTACCTGATCAGTGAGCAGGTTCCTTTTGTTCAAATACAGTGGAATCAGTGTTCATTTGTTTGTATTCTTACATGTTAGTGCTGAAAACACCCACACCACTTCTCACTGTTTTCTCCACCGGTGTCTGTGTATATCTCAGTTTGCAGACACACAAGCACGAGCTCATTTAGTTGTACTTATATGTTGTTATAACTTGTTTATACTGTTTGGGATCCAGGGAACATGCTGCAAAGTTAAGCTGCCAAATTAACAAGGACGTTGCCTGTTTTATGCCAACCATAAAAAATTCTGTCAATATAAATAAAGTGGGCATTGGGCTGGTTTATTCTAAGAAACCAAGATAATCTTCTCAGGGGAAAGATTTTTTTCTTCCTATTAAGCTAGAGCTATTTCCAAATGTGTTTAAAAAGAAAAGCATGTACAGAAATTTCTGCCTGTGGAGTTTCTTTAGAAGAGTCATTAATTCTTCCTGGACGAATGTAAATGATAGAGTTGATTGCTCCTCAGGGTTAGTTTCTCAATATACAACAGGGATATTTACTCAAGAAGCTTCAACATGATTTTAAAATAGCATTAATTTATTGTATGTATGTATGTGTATATACAATACATATGTACATATGTATTGTACACTGTGTATATGTACAGTGTATATATACCCACAATAACATTTAGTGGGTCCAAGAAAAAAATATATATATATTTATTTATTTATTTATATGTATTTCTATATATAAATAGATATGTATAGGTATATAAATTCTAGCAAAATAGTAATCTTCATGCAGTCAGCACACATTTGGAATATTTTAGATGCTTTCTATAAACACATTCCTCCCTGCATCTGCTATGAAAACGCTGAGACCCTGGCTAACCTGCCACTGTACTGGCGTTACTATTTCCAGGGTCTTTGGGGGCTCTGGTTTTCTCCCACCTATTTCATTTCTGCCCGCGGTGGGGATTTTGACGTTCGGTCTGATCACCTCAGCGAGATTTATCAATGTGTGTCTCATGGAGGGTAACTGGTCCTGAAAGCGGTGCATGTGTTTCAAGCCCACAGGAGGGGCATCCCTCGCATTATTTACAGACGCCACACTGCAGGGGCTCACCTACCTGCTTTCTAGCAAAGCACAGTGCCAGCTCACGGCAGGGACTCCGCAATTGTTGCTACAAAGCTGACTCTTCAGAAGATCTTTCTTAGATGTGGTCTTGCATGTTTTCATGGATGGTGTTAGGGTTGGGTAATAAAGAAGGTGAATGTCGCCATATCTGGAGATCTTGTTCTCACGTAGCGGTTCTTGCCCACGTGAATGGTGTTGGCATTACCAATTCTCAACCAAGCGGTATGGCATAGTGGCAAGAGGACACTAAACTCCATCCAGAGGTGCAGAACTGCTACTAGTCCCCTGTGTGACCTTGGGAAACTCTCTAAACTGTCTCTCCTTTCCCTTTTGTGCAAAGTGAAGGGATTGTATTGGGTGATCTTTGAGATCCCTTCAGGCTCTGGCATGTCCGGATCTAAATTGAAATGATTATTAGGGTCCTAGGACCCCAGGTGCTCAAAAGAAGGGAAAATTTCTTACATAAATTAGTTATACAACTAGTTGACGCAGATAATGGATTGCATGAGTCATTCTCATGATTCTCGATTTTAAGTGGTTTTGTTTAGCGTCGCTGTGTGTCCCATCTCATCAGGTTGGCATGTAAAACAACGTCACATTCCACTTGCTGTGGAAATTAAATGACTTGTGCTTCCATGCTGCTTCCTGCAAGAAACGTTTTCGTGCCTCCATTTAGGACCCCCTCTGGACAGTCCCCTAATTCCAAGGTCTGCTTACTCAGTTCAAGGGGAAAATCCTGAGAACTGTTGCCTTGAGGAGAGAAACTGGAAAACCTGCTTAGTCCACCATGGAACCCAGTTCTTTCCAAATGTTGATGTCACGTCTACTGCATAAGATCGTTGTTAAGCAGGGGCACACCGAGCCTAGGAAGGTTTTAAGTCTTAGCCCTACAGTGTAGTCAGAACTAGCCCCCTTCTATCTTCCCAAGGCTTGTTGCATTTCTTGTTTCATTAAGTCGAATGTCGTTATAACAAAGCTGGGTTTTTTTGGGGGTTTTTTTTTTTTGGAAGCAAAGGCAGGTAGTACAATTGAAAATATTAAACTATATAAATTCTTTTTTTAATTTAATCTTTATTGTATTTTTTTCCCCGTTACCACTTAGTCCCCTTATACCCCCTGCCCCCAGCAATCACCACACTGTTTTGCGCACTCAGATGAGGGGCTCCGCAGCTCAGGGTCAAGAAGACTGACCTTGGCTACAGGAAGACCTGGAGTTTCATCCAGCTCCACCATGGTTGTTGCATGTGATGACTACTGTGAAAAAAGGGAACAGATAACGTGACAGAAAAACACAATTTCTAAGGTGATTTTTAAAGAATGCGTAGGAGCCAGGCAGGAGGGAAGAGCATTCCAGGAGAATGAATCTTGTAGCACAGGCAGCAGAATCTTGTAGACGCCAGGGTGGCCTGACTGGGGAATTTTGTTGGACAATGGATCGAGCTGAAGCTAGACAAATACACTGAGGCCAGATCCCGGACTCTACTTGAAACCCGAATCACACCGCTTATGAATAAGCCCACAGTAAGTTTCGAATGATTTTAAGGAAGGAATTCACAGGGACAGATTTGATCTTAGGATGATCTCGTCAATAAGAGTATACCTTCTATCTTCATGGAATTTGCTGGGTAATAGCAAGTTAATGTTTAATTATTTCAATACTACTATTTTCACTAACTTTTGATATTTTAATACTTGGTAGGTTCTTACCATGCACCAGACTCTGGTCTAAGCCCTTTTGAATTCATTATCGCACTGAGTCCTCCCAGGAGCTTTATGAAAAGATTCTGTAATTTTCCCTATTTTGCAGGCAGAAAACCCAGATATTAGAGATAGGTTGAGTAAATTGCCCAAGTTCGTATAGTATGTAAGAGCCTGAATTTACACCTGGGTCGTTAGATCCTACATTCATTTAAACCACCAGCGCAGTGGTCTCTGACCCCGTACACACACTAGAATCTCCAGGGAGCTGAAAAGCAGAAACAAAACACAGGGATGCCCAGAAGTCTTGATGAAATCATGATTCCTGGTGTTGGGTTTTTGACATCCATTTAATTTTAAAAGTACCTTGCAGTGATCCTAAAGAGCAGAGAGGGTTTTGATCTGCTGAGCGCAGGCTGCATAGTCATAAACATCTGTATTCCACCCAAAATCACAAGATAAAGAAAACTACTAAGTAGTAAAATACCGGTTTTACTCTCACAAAGAAAAAATATGGCCTTATCCTTTTTAAGACTGGCAGGCAACAGAGAAGCAAAATCAAAGAAAATGGAGATAAAAAGGAAATGTAACAGAGAGGTATCAAGACGGGAAGGAAGAGAGTAGTTGAAATTGGGGTTACTGAAGTAACAAGACACTATCTGCTGATGAGTGGTTGATAATATCAGAGGCACATTTGCAGAATGTTTCCTTTCCAGTAATTGTACAAAGACTCCCTTGCCATTACAGATCACATTTCGTCTTGGTAGACTGAAGAATGCTTTACCCACTGAATGCATCCCAGTAATATGCAGAGCTTCAGTCCAACATAATCACAAGTTGCCGTGTTATTGTGGTGGTAGCAGCCCCATTTAATAACATATTAAATGCATTATTCATTTATGTAACTCAGACCCAGGGACAGCTGCTGGTATGAAAATAGGAGCATTCAGTAATGCAAAAAGCAGGTGCGTGCTTACTTGAGTAAATTAACTCTGTATTTCTGCACAATTTTCTTCTAAATTTAAGGGACAGGTCTGGTAGGGCTAATGTGATGCCATTTTCATCGAGGAAGTAAAATGGTTTCAGAATGGTTTTTAATGAACGTTTTAAAAAATTACCAATAGGCTCTCTGTGGCAGAATCCCAGGGGGATGGTTCCGTGCTTTGGATTTAAGCAGAACTCCTGTTGCTACAGGATTCAGGAAAGCCTGAGGCAATGATTGGTCAGAGCAGAGACAAACAAGAGGGATGCTCCCTTGCTGGTGATGACAATGGTGATGGTGAGCTAATGCCTCTACAGCTGCTAGCCAAGACAGAGGCACAGGTGTGCTTGGGTGCTAAGTGATTAAAAATCATAATCTGTCTTTCCTTTGCCTGGTGCCTTGCCTCAGAAGCACACAGGGAGTTTCTGACGCACAGTTCAATTCACTGAGATGCCGTAATTACTGTGTGACATCGATGGCCATTTTCTTGCTACCACTGCTGGAACCAGAATGCCACCATTGCCCATGTCAGTGGCATTCCTTTTTTTTTCTCCCACCTGCCATTACTGTCTGTTTTAATCAGCATATACTCACAAGCACATGCTATGGATTTTTTAAAAATATCCAGTGAGGGGCTGTTAGAAATGCTTGAATATGACAATGCCCAATCAGAATGGGTAGGGATCTTAGTGCAGGAGCAGGGGTTTGGAGGCTGTCTGCTTGTGCTAGGTGTTAACCCTTTAGTTGCTGGACTGTAAGGAGAAGCAGGGATTCCGAAGATAGGGATCAATACCGCCAGGTTGGTGGGTGAGGTGTTTGAAGGGATTGGGGAAGTGGTAATAGCCAACTGCTGTGCAGATATTTCATCTTTTAAAATGGTACAACCACCCCAGTGTGGACCTCATGATTATCAGTCTAGTGTATTCAGGGCTCAAGGATACCTTCAAGGAGCTTAAAGTTTACAGTCATACACAGGAAGGCAGTCGACAAGGCATAAATTGATCCCCATCAAGTCAGTCATAAGGGTTCCTGTAAGAGTTTAAAAGAGGGATGATATTTCTCCATTTGAAGAATCTGTACAGCGTAGCGGTAAAAAGCAGATATGTTCTAGAGATAAATTGTCTCGGGTCCTGGCTGTGTAATCTTGAGAAAATGAGTTAACTTTTTGGAACCTTAATTTATTCATCTGTACATTAAGAATAAGAATACCGTCCTTATTAGGGATATTTTGAAGGTGAATGAGAAAAGTCTTGTTAAGAACTTTGCACAATGACTAAACTAAAGCACAATATGAACTCTCTGTGAACTTCTTACTGTCTTACTATTTTACTGCCGCAGTCAGGAAAAGACAGGTGATAAGCTGCAACTGATAGCATGGGCCGCTATGGAGCATGCAGGACAACATAGAGGCAAAAAGAGCAGAGAAGTGGGGCTAGAGCAGAAAGTGCTTATTGGAGAAAAAGAGTCCAGAAAAACAGAGTGAAGTTAGCTCATCAAGGGCTTTCTGCACAAGGTAACTGGATTTGCCACTTATCCTAAGGACATCTGGAAGATGTGAAAGTTGTTAATAGGTAGGATAAGTAATGATAGTATTAAATAAAAATAATTGGCAACATTTCATAAGCACTTGCTAATTGTCAGAGTGGTTTTTAAGTACTCTGTGTACATTAATCCATTTAATCCATACAACTACGCTACAAGGTGAGTTAAAGATTAAAAATTGACCTTGTAATGATTCATAGTGTTCACAGCACTTTCTCCGACAGTATTTAATTTGACTTTTTCAACCATGCATTGAGCTAGTCAATTCTGAGACTCAAGAACAGAGGAGAGGACCTTCATTAGATTTGAAGGGATTGGAAAACAACAGTCTGCAAGCCAAATCTAGGCCACTGCCAGTTTTTGTAAATAAAGTTTTATTGGAATGCAGCTGCATTCATTCTTTGCACATTGCCTATGTCCACTTTCTCTCTACAGAGTTGAAACCTTGCCACAAATACCATATAGACCACGAAGCTTAAACATTTACTACCTGGTCCCTTATATAAAAAGCTTGTCAATCCCTACCACTTTTAGTGGAAAGATCTTGGGCTTTGCTTCCAGTTTGAGCTCTACCACTAATTACAGACAGTAGTTTGGGGAAAGCAAATATATGAATCCATGAAGTAGTTACTGTGGACCACACACAAAAAGATGATGAATAGGCAACACTGAACCTGCAAAGCCTTGAAGGTTAGTCATCCTAAAACCACAGATTTAATTTATTATGAATCTGATCAATTGTACAGGGTACATTTTTAGGATACTTCATTTTTTAAATTTTTTATGTTTTTTATTGTTCAAGTACAGTTGCCTCCATTTTCCCACCACCACTTCCCCCCACCCCATCCACCCCCATCTCCCACCCTCCATCCTACTCCTCTTTGGCTGCTAAAACAAGAAGAAATAAGCAAAATGATAGGAAGGATTCACTCAATCAGCAGACGGAAGTCTCCTTAACATGAGATTTCAATGGTTTTAGACAGTATAACCCCTCATGAAATATTGGATGAACACTACAAAATTTAGCCAACTTTCTGCATTATGCCATTACTAGAGCATGCTCTATGAGATGGAATGTTAAACCATGTCATCCCATAATAATCTTTTCTTTCTCTGAATTGCAAATCCCTTTGCAATAAATATATATTGCTACTCATTCTAACCCTTAATTATATGGCCCTTGAAGTATTCTAGATTATCCACATAGATCTCTTCAACTGCATTATAAACTGGGTGAGGGCAAGGACCATGTCTTCTACTGCTGTGCATTTCCCACAGCTCTGAAGTGAAACAGTTCATTGATTGACTAGGTGAATGAAAGAGCATACTAAAGTGCCAGTAACAGGAACACCATGTTCTTATGATGATTTGTATTTCTGTTGGGTGCTTTATATGACTCAGCTGTCATCCTCAGAGCTACATGAAATGTAGTTATTGATAGCCATCAGGACTCAGCAGTAGGTTTAACTTAAAAAATTAGGAGCAATCCAAATTATAATGAGCTCGATTACAACTTGACCTTTTCTCCATGTAGGTATAGGAAGGTGGTTTCCAATAACTGCACTGATGGAGTGAGAGAACAGTACACTGCCAAACCCCAGAAGTGTCCGGGGAAGGCCCCGCGGGGACTCCGGATCGTCACTGCAGACGGAAAGTTGACAGCGGAACAAGGGCACAATGTTACTCTCATGGTGCAACTGGAGGAGGTAGGACCGATTCCCATCTCCCCTCTACCTTCTGGAGCCAGTGATTTTTTCCTAAGAAATCATGGTTTGGTTTATATATCTTTTGGGGGTTTGTTGACCTATCTTTAACTTGCTTATTTAAATTTTTATTTCCTTCCACTTTTAGCTTCTTGTTGTTGTTATCATGTCCCCTCCTCTGATGCAATTTTTCGATTATTTTTATTTCACTGCAAGTGTTCTTCATTTCCACTTACTATCTCGCTTCTTTGGGGTTCTTTTTGGATTTAACCATGCCTTCTAGAAAAATGTGTTTTCCAGAATACATTAATAGATTTTTTGAAAATAATTTCACATACACACATACTCAACCAACCTAAAAAAATACCAATGCCATTTTCCTCTCCCAACCCGAAGTCTTGGGCTTTCTTTTCCACAGGCAGCCTGCTGGGTCATACATATACCAGAGGCCAATCTCAACATGATCAAACAGACTTTCTTTGGCAATTGAGCTTATGTCTTTTTGTAGGATCTCGGACATATTATTATGAGCATCTTTTTTTTTTGTCAAGTTGTGGTTATCTGAATTTTCTGAATATGTAGATGACAGATAAGATGAGATTTGTACTATGTGTTTTTGGGTAGACACAGGCATTTTTGTCATCTCGTCAATGAGGAGGATGGTCTCTGAAGGATACACACTTCCGTTAAATGATCTCGGTTATTAAATCAGACAGCCCTACTTCCAGCTGTTTTCTGAGCACCTAAAATGCGGCCAGCACTGTGTGAGGCCCATGAATACCAAGGGGTTTTAAAAATTATTGACGACACTAGGATTCAGATTTACGACAGCGACTTCCGGCTTTCTCTTCTGAGAGGCCAGTGGTGTTCAGTCTTTAACATGCATAAGAATCAGCCAGGGAGCATCTTAAAACAGTTCCCTGGGCCCCATCTCCAAAGATTCTGATTCACTAGGTTGGGGAGAGGCCCCAAAATATGCCTTCTTTTAAAAAGGTCATAGGTTATACATTGTGCTTCAAGGGGAAAAAATAGGGCAAAGTCAAGGGGAATTAAGTAGTCTGAGAAGCTCTGGAGTGTGACTTGAAGGGGAAAAGATTAAGTCATTAGAATTATAGTGTTAGGTTTCATTAAAATTGTTAGCATTTTAATTCCTGTAGGAAAAAAAAATTGTGAAATAAGTTTGAAACTCTGGCACAAGTGATATTGGCATTTCTGATCCAGGGACCACTTAGAGAATCACCACTCTAACTGGATACTGCTTTCTGTTACCTCCTTAACAAGCGCCTTTCAGCTGTACCCAGTCTTCTAAATGCTAGGGCCCCTGCAAATTCTTCAGTTGGAACTAGAAGGATAGAGGCCAGTTTAGGCCAATTGGAGTTGTTCAGTTTCCCAGAAGTAAACTCTCTGGGGACTTCTGCCTGAGGCTATGACAGATTGGCTTGCAGCAAACCAAACACGTGTGTATAGAGAGCAAGAGGGAGAGTGAAAGTCAGAGTCAGAGAGACACAGACTGAAGGAGGAAGACAAGTACGGGAGAACCGTCAGGTGGATCTGAGAAGCTGAAACATTTTTCTTGAACGATGGGAGTTTCATAGCAGTGAGTCCAACATTTTGAGCTCTATTTCCCTCAAGAACTTTGCCAGTTCATACATCACACTGTATAAGAGGTCATGTTTCAGATTCCCTGTGCAAGTCCAAACAAAGTGTTGGCTAGACAGCACTCAAAGCTGGGAAGATGACCGTTGGTTTGGGGGCCTACCAAGACAGCTGCGATGGATGAGGTCACATTTCAGAGAGAAAGGAAGCACAGTGTAGCAGCACAGTATTCTGTGCCTTTTTCCTCCTTGAGTTAGTTGACAATATCCAAGTGACTTCAGCAAAGAAGAAAGTAGTCACCAAGAGGATTAGAAGGTAAGCTTAGATTGTACAGGTATTGCATTTTCAGGAGATAAAAATTTGAGTTCGGACACTCTCAAGAGCCCTGGTAAACAGTCCAAGACCAGGTTATGCTCCTGAGACTCCTACAAAGCTCTGCCCTAGCAGTACAGACAAACCAGAATTAGACCAGGCTCTCTAAACCCTGAAATCCAACCTGAAGTTATTTCAGTGTCCAAATAGTTTCAAGTGATTTTTCACCTACCCTAAATGCCTGCCAGAAGCTTAAAAAAAAAATCCTCTTTAAAGGAAAATATCACAAATCAGAGACCTTATCTATTTTTTATATAAAATGTTGGGCATTTCTTTTTTGGAAAAAATTATGGCTGTATCAAGAAATAGGATCAAGGATGGGGGGAAGCAACAGAAAAGGAACAAATTTGCTGATGTATGATTGACCCTTGAAAGAACAGTTTTCTGAAAGGTGACTAATGTGTTTGTGAGTATGGGGCAAGATAGAAAATTTGCCCTGCAGCTATAGTCAGTAAGAATCAGTAATCAAAGGAAAACTGTAAAAGTAAAGAGAACAGAACTGATACTAAGAACTTCAATGGGTTTCCAGAAAATTGAAGATGAGTAGAGGATCAGGTAGCTGGAAGAAACGACAGTAGGAAATAATGCCATTTGTAACATATGAGAAAATGGATAGAAAAATAGAGAAAAGAAGTATAAGACTCAAGTAGAAAATGGTTTAAAAAAAAAAGGCTAACAGAGGTAACTGGGGTCCCAGAAGGGAAAGAGAGAGATAAGGAGCCAGAATAATTTTGAAGAGATAATGTCTGAGAATTTTCCAAAACTGATAAAAGATAGTAGTCTACCAAACACATAGATGCAAGAGAATCCCCAAACTCCAACCAGGCTAAATACAAAGAACCACGCTCAGGTATCACATTCAAATGACTGAAATCTAAAAAGAAAGTGAAAGTTTTTAAAGTAACCTTAAAGAAAATGGAAGGGCATTTTGAGGTGCTGGATCAAAAATCAAATGTGACAGTAAAATAAAGATATTTTTCAGATGAACAAAAACTGACAGGAGCCATATACACTGATTTCTGTCAAAAAATACTAAAGGAACACTTTGTAAAGTATGTCTAACCACAATGCTCTACACCTGACACTAATATAAAATAATATTGAATGTAAACTTTAATTGAAAAATAAAATAAAATAAAATACTCAAGGTAATTTTTCAACATAAAGAAAATGACCCCAGACAAAAGCATTAAAATAATGGAAAGAATGAAGAACAAGAAAGAGTGTATATATGCAGGTAAATTGAAATTCATAATGACATTGCAGACCAATAATGATAATCAGCTATGGGATTTAAAATATATATAAAATTAATACATGATATAGCCTGTAAATGGAATTACTTGGAGTTAAAATATGTTCAGGTCCAAGAAATATCTGTGAAGAGGTAAAAGTAGTAATTTACATTAGACACCAACATGTCCAGAATGCCTGTTTTAATATCTAGAGTAACAACTAAAAGAATAGTAAGGACATATTTAACTATCAAGTTTTGACAGAGAAATTGGAATAATATTAAAAGTGCCTCATCCAAAATAAGCCAAGGAAGAGAGAAAATGGAATGTAATACAGTTGAAACAAAGAAAACAAATACTGAAATGTAGATAGAAACCCAAATATGATCAGTAACTATATGAAATAAACAATTAAGGATTTCTGCAGCTTGCTTAAAACTTCTGTGCCTAACCTAACCCAAGATCATGAAGCTACACCGTAAGTTCGTTCAAAGCTATGATTCAGCCTGAAAAGATTGTTTCAAGTAGGGGCCAATGTTTACGTATTTCCATATGCATATCTAATTGACCCAGCACCAGTGAAAGACAATTATTTTCACACTTAATTGCTATGAGCTTCTGTCATAATTGAATTGACCATATATGTGTAGATCTCTTTCTAGACACTTTGTTCCATTGGTGTGATTTTCAAACCTGTGTTAATTGCTCATTTCAAACACAGTTTAATTTTCCTAGATTTAGAGTAAATCTTGATATTTGGGCGTATAAGCCTTCCAAAACACAGACAGATAAATGTGTGTGTGTATACATACACACACACACACACATATATATACACATATATACACACTCATACATATAACTTATAATAGCATCAAAACACATCTCCTACCTACAGACAAACCTAACAACATATTTTCAATAGCTCTACTCAGAAAACTACAACTCAGTTGGAAAGAAACGGGCAACTGTACGTGAATGGAGGGATATACAATAATCATGAATTAAAAGATGCAATATTATGAGATGTCAGTTTTTTCCATGTGGCTCTTAGATTAAATTCAGCTCCAATAAAAGTCTTCAGCATTTTTTGTAGGTTATAATTGACAAGATGATTATTAAACTTATACGAACATTCAAGGGCTCAAGAATAGCAAAGACAATCTGGAAGGTGACTAACATGATAGGATGACTTACTTCCCCATATATCAAGGTTTGTTATAAAGCTGTAATTAAGAAAGTGTAGCAGATGTATGTGTGTGTATACATATACATATGTGCACATATACATGTATGTGTGTACATATACATACGTGTGTGTGTGTGTGTGTATCTCCTACACAAACAAGCTGACCGGGAAAGGCAATAGAGAGTCAAGAAACATATCTATACATACACACCTACTTATTTATGACAAATGAGACATTGCAATGCAGTAAATAAATGATAATATTTTCAGTAAATGGTGCTACAACATTTAGTGTCCATGTGGGAATACATGAAGCTTGACCTCTGGTCACACACACACACACACACACAAATGATTCTAACCTGATTGTCACTCTGATTTTGAAAGATAAAACTAAAGTGGTCAAAGGAAAGGAGAAAAGAGTACCTTCATGACCTTGGGTTGGGCAGAGATTTTTTTAAGCAGGAAACAAAACCCACCAAGTTTAAAGGAGAATATGGATTAATTAGACTACATTAAAATTTTCAATTTCTTTTCTCCAAAAGACACTGTTCAGAAAATAAAAAGGTAAGCTCTAGAGGGTAAGAAGGTATTTGTAATACATAATTTTAATAAAGGGCTCATACCCAGAAAAATATAAATAAACCTTACAAATTAATAAGAAAAATTCTGCCAAAACAATCAAAAATGCACAAGTGACTTAAGCAGTTTTTTTTTCAAAGATGGTAACCAAATAGCCAATAAGTATATGAAAAATTTCTCAACATCACTACTCAACAAGGGAATGTAACTTAACACTAATCAGATATTACTGTGCTCCTATCAGAAGATTTATATTTAAAAATATTAATACAAATATCAAGAGTTATTGAGAATGTGGGGCAACTGGTCATTCATACAGTGCTGTTTTGAGTGTAGATTGGCACCCTCTCTTTGGAGACCTGCTTGCATATTTTCATAAAACTAACTGAACATATGTACAACCTATGACTCAACATTTCCCCTCCTAAGTATATAATATACATATGAGAAATGCATACAAATATGCACCAGGATATATGTAAAATCATGCACAGCATAGTTATTTATAAGACCTCAAAACTGGAAACAAATAGTCATCAGCAGTAGAATGGAGAAATAAATACAGTATAATTATAAAATGAAGTATCATACAGCAATAAAAAAGAACAGGCCACTGCTATATACAGAAACGTGGATGAATTCCATATCCCATACTGAACTAAAGAAATCAAAGGGAAAAAAATCATATTGCATGACTCGGTTTAATTAAATTGCAAAAATAGGCAAAGCTAAATTATGGTGATATAGAAATTATAGTAATTGTTAGCTTTGGAAGGAAAGTAATGGGGTAGAATTTGAGAGGTACTGGCAATTGTTAATTTCTTATGGTCTTTAATGGATTCATTTGCTTTTTAAAATTTGTTATATATTCAAATTTTGCATATTTTTATGTGTATTATGCTCAACAAAAAGCTTACTTAGAAATCAGTTTGGAAATTCACACAAAATATAGTGCTTATACTTAGGTTTTTAGGGAAGAAAAGGAAAAAAGAAAGAGAGCTTTTGGGGGGCTCTTAGGGAAGGATTCATTTTGGGGGCCAATCCCAGACCCGGCATTCACCTGCATGGTGAACATAGAGACCCCTTTCCCAGAGACACGGGGAACCCGATGTGATACTCAGAAGAACACCATTTTTTGAAGCAGCAGCTCTTTATGCTGCAGCAGGCTTCAGAATTCAGACTTTTGTTTTATTTCTAAAAACACAGGAGAGCCAGATCAGAAACAAGAGCTCCATCCTGGTCCACCCTGATTTTGCTCAGTGGAGTGTGCCCTGCAGGGGAGAAGGCCAGGCTCTCATCTGCTCAGCTTTGCTCTCTGTGTAAGATCAGCGTGCACCTCCAGCTTGGCTGAGTGATTCGGGAGCAGACTGGGGACTCTGGTTCCATGATGTGTAAATTCATGCCTCTGGGTACAAGAAGGGGGAGAAAAAGTAACACGTCAGTTCATTCCACTTGAGTGGGCAAAGCTACAATGGCAGGGATGAAATCTGCTGCCTTCAGCTGTCAGGCTTGGTGCCTTGATGCTCTCATCTCCTGGTTCAGAGTACCAAGCCTAGAGGCCCACACCCACATCCCAAGGCCCTGGGGACCTCACACTTGACCGTAGGATTCTGTGCTAGTGATTCACAAGCTCCTCTTGCAGAAACCACCTCAGTTTCTCTCCTAATCTCTGGGTTATGTATGTAGGCATGGATGGTGCACGTGATGAGTTGGACAGAATAAAGAAGAGCAGAATGCCTGAGTAGCTGGGGAGTATTGAAATATGACACTGTGACAACAGCTCAGAAATGCCACAGTTGTTATTGAACACTGACAGTGGTCGTTTGTGGGTGCTTTCATGGATTGTCTCATTTAGACTTCACAGCAACCCTCTGCGAGTAGGGCTTATCATCATTGTCATTTTGTAGATGGCCCAGCTGAGACACAGAGAGACAAAGTGACTCACATAAGACCACAGAAATGCCTAAATAGTAGAGCTGAGAGTCAAATCCAGGCTCGATGGTATCTAGCCTTTTTATTGTTTTTCTATGGTGGGAAGAACCATTTTCTGGGAAAAAACTCTGTGTGGTTGCTAAGGCTCCCTAGAAACGCTCAGTTCTGGGCAGGTAGTGACAGAGATCAAGGAGTAGAAAGAATAGGCAAAATTATCTGTGACCCAGCCAGGCTGGCCTATGGCTGCTTCTATATTCTTAGACACTAGTCAACATATAAACCAAGATATCGCCCTGATTGTCTGAGAATATTCATGGATTGGGGTCAATTTGTTGAGAACCATTTCAGCAAAGAGATGTCAAATTCTCTCTTGAGTTTCCCTCTCTGTGCAAAACCGTGCCTTTATTGAATGGCTAGTGTTACCTGACACCGCTTTATGCACTCCAAAGACTGTTGGAAAACACAGGATATGAATGCCCCACTCAAGGAGTTTCCCATCCATGTATACTGAGCTTCTTCAGGCTACACCATCTTTTAAATTTAAGTTAGAACAAAAACAAACAAGCCTTGACTTATATCACGGACAATACATGGAGTCTCTATATTCTCAAAATCTCTGACAGTCCATTTCTCATTTCATTCTGATGCATTTAAGTTTACTTTGAATATGTGTCTGATTTATACCCTCATACCCAGTGCCAATTCTGCATAACAATGGGGATATTAATGTCATGTTTCTGATGCCCCTAAAGTAGCAGGTCCTCAAGGGGCCAAAGGGACCAAGAGGCCTCTGCTCTACTCTGATTTGACACTACAGCGTGATTTATGCAGAAGTGGGCAGCATACCCACCTCTCCAAGTTAGTATAATATTTTTCATTTTGGCACCAATGATGGTGCCTTTGTGTCTTGTTTTACTCGTGGTTTAGCTTTCTCCTACAGGTGTGTCTTCTGTCTGTGGGGCTTGGCTGGCCCAGAAGCCAATGCAACCCTCCCGTCTTTGCCCCCCAGTTACATGCATTCAAACAAGCCCCTCCATGTGGGTTTCCTCTCCTATGCCTGTCAATCACAGCATTTGAGACCTGAGGAACCACCTGGCCCACCAAGTAGCTAGACTTCCATGTGTGTTTATTTGTTCTTCAACAAATATTTTGCTAAGTTTCCATTTCAACTCATGTACTTTTCATTCCTGAGTAGACATAGTTCAGTTTGTGGAGCTATATGTTCTGGGTTAAGTAGGACCTCTGCCACGGCAAGGTTTAGATCCTGTGTAGCCATATAAAAGAAAAAGAAAAACTAATTTACTACATTATTCTGTAATAATTTTTAGCATCCCCCAACAAATTATGAGGAATTATTGGGGCAGGAATCATGCCATTCCAGGTTGCAGCTGTGCCATCGCTACTCACTGTGCCTAACAGATTGCTGGGAACTCAGGAACTGTGTGTGCATTTGGGTAGGCATCCCCAGGGGTCACAAAGCTCACACTTAAAAGGAAAAGACTCTTAAAATTTGAATAACATCCAAAACCTATTAAAGTCTTCCTCTGAAACCTAAACCCCTTCCTTTACTCTGTACTAGTGTATGTCCTAATTCTAATAAGAATATCAATGAAAATCTTGCTAAAACCAGAGCAAAGATGAAAACTTCTTACTGACAACAGATAATCAAAGGCTAGGGGCACAGAGGGTAGCGTGTAAGTCCACGTGCAATAGTATGTACCCGAGTCAGAATTTTGCAGGGTTTGATGTGTGCCGGAAATAGAAGCCCTTCCTGCAGGTAGCGTGTGCGCCCACCCTCCACATCTCGGTGAAAAGTGACACCATAACACATCTCCTTCAAATCCCACAGCTTGGCTCCTCACCTGATGTATCACTAAAAGAACCACATAACTGTTGACATTGATGAAAAGCCCCTTCTCAGGAGCCCCACCCCTACTCTTTTTAGGGTTCTCTCCAGTATACTCTACTGAGAGCACCTTCGTCGGGGACAACAAGGTAAAGGAGCCAGTCTTGCTTCCAGTCTAGACTCAAAAGGAAACACACGCACCACAGTGCATTCATGCATCCTTGTTTCCTTAAGGGAAAAAAAATTGTTGATCAAGGGACCCACCTAGAGGGGAGAGGAGGAGTCCATAAATTGTGTCTGAGAAGCCCTTTTCCAATTACACTTGAATCTGAAGAAGCTGACTAAAGGTGTTTTCTGAGACCCAAGTATGAGAGGGGGCCTCCCTGTCTGGAGACTTGCTGAAGATGAATGTCCGCAGGACCACTAACGAGCACCTAATGAGCCTATAGACTGTCAAGGCGATAACTCAGCTTCCCATAGAAATCCAATGCAAGACCCTGAAGGCACAGAATGGATGGTGAAGGCTCTAATTATTCTTAAGAACAGAACTGATTGGGAAGGCATTTGTAGGAGCGGACTGCTAGACAGAAGGAGTCCCTGCATGTTAGGGAAGATAATTAAAAACGTTTTAAATAGCCGTGAGAATAAAGAGATGTAATTCACTGCATAATTTAAGACTTTTAAATTAAATCTGAGGCAAGAGACTAAAATGAAAACTTTGATCTGTATCTCATTGTTTTAATACTTTCATTTACATACAAAGACTGGAACTTAATAAGGAAGATTCTTGAGTATCACTTCTTCCGTGAGATTTAACTTCAAGATGTGAAGGTTGTATCCTCATTAGATGGATTTCAATGATCTGTAATTTCCCAATAACATTGTGAGACTTACGGCAGCCAGAAGTGACCATAATGTGAGAACACTTTATAAATATTGCAGGACGCCACCAGCCATCCAGTGGTAGAGAAGATGACTCCTGCTGAAATTTTCTGTGAGACATTCTCTTGTTGACTTCCTGAAAGAATTTGACCTACTTTTTCATCTAGTGAAAAGTCGGGGCTAATAGACATGCTAAGAGTTCGCAGGCAGTGGTTCCTCTAGGCAGGTGTTTGTTTCTAAGCCAGCCCAGATCTGAGTGAGAAACCTCAGCTGTTCTCTCCTTCCACACAAAGGAGCCAGAGCTTATCTGAATGGGCGATGGTGGATTTAAGAGGCTTTCTCGTGTATTATTCCTTACTCCATTCAGCTTTATTCTCTTTGCCTCTAGCAAGGTAATTGAGCCACTCCATTTCTCCTCCCTTGTTTAAAAAGGAAAGAAGGAAAGGAAGCGGGCAGTATAGGTTGTCTTCAGCCAGAGGCCTGGTGTCTGAAGTTCAGGTTGGATTGGTTCACAACTCTTTCTAAGGCTCCACTTTTCTCTCCCCTTAATACTGGGCCACATAGATTGGTGAACTGCTGTACTTCAGGGCTGCAGGGAGTAGATGTTGGCAAAGAACTTTAGTCTGCCTTCGTAAGCAGAGGTAAAGAAAACCTGTTTCGTTACTGAGAGCTTTAGCTCGGTGAACATCCCGAGGGCCAGAGTGATGAAAGAGTCTTCAGTTTGGGTTTTCAGTCTCTCAGCCTGTCTGCCTTAGGCCCTGCAACACTGACGTTCCACTTCATGCACATGGGTGGCCACAGGTCCTGAATCAGGGCTTTCCCGAACCACACAATCCTTGCTCAAGGGTGTAACTTTCTCAGGTTTCTAGCTTTGTACTTGCCCGGCCACTCATTATTCCATGACTGTTCTGCCTGGCCAGTTCAGTCCTCGGCAGCATCTACTATCAATGTGCAGTAAAGATTCTCCACTGTGTGGCAACAGCGCTGGAATAAATTCTGCAACTTCAATGTAGAGCTGAGATTGTTTCAGCATCCTCAAGGGATGCTGGAATATATGTGGCTGTCCAATAATGCCAATAACAAGAATAATAAAATGATAAAAAATTATACTTGATGTGGGCTAGAAATGAGAATTAGGATCATCACCATTCTGCCCATCTTTAATGACAGGTAAAGAAATTGAGGTCCAAATGTAAAATAACATTTCGAAAGGCATGTAACTGAGTCTGCTAACACTCAGGTTATCACCTGACTTCAGAGGACACCTCTTCCACATAGGGTACCTCTGTAGACCTCTGTAGAGTCACTCAGATCTCACAGCATCCTAATAATTTGGGGAGGTGATGAAGTGACATCCAGAATAAGAAATCATATCAATGTCATAGATGGGATCTTACGGCTTGGTTAATTTAAGTCCGCCGAGTGATAATGCTATATATAAAATTTTTGAAAGCTATTTTATGTTATGTTGACAGCGTAACATAAAACAGTATGATGATTCCAGTGTTGTTATTGTTGTTGTTGTTGTCGTCGTTGTTGTCGTCGTGGTGGTGGTACATTCCCGTTGGTTAATATGGTGTTCAGCAGTCTGCTAACAGTGTAATCTCTGGATGGCAAGATTATGGGTGAGTTGATTTCCCCCCTCATTGTAGGGATTGTTTAAATTTTCTCAATGATACATTATGTTTTTCATCTCCATTTTTATTTTTTAATAAGGCTAACATTTCTATTACATATTTTACTGCTAGGAAAAATTCATTATGTAGGTGTATTTATAAAGAAATCTTCTTTCTACTATTTTTTAAATAATGAAAAGTTTGTTTTTATTACATATCTGAATGTTCAGAGTGTTTGTTAAGTCATAAAATGCATTTGTAGGATTTAAGTGATTTGGCAGCCCCATTGTTTTCCTGCTAAAGCCCACTGAGGTAATTCTTGAAGCCACCCTGCGATGGTATCGGTATTAACAATGGCCTTTATCACCTAGAAAGTGTTTCCAAAGCACAGTGGGTCAAGGTCCTGACTTTGCTGTACCAGTGTCTAGGTGGAGTAAAGAGGCTTTGCCTTATAGTCATTTATCTGTTCATACAAGCCAAGAGTTCCTCCCACCTTACGGTAGGTAATCTGTTCCTTTCTAAGCCGGACACCAAGTACAGAAGACATAAAAAGGAACTTTGGAAGTTTGCTGTGCATTCAAGCACATGGTGCTATGGCTTATTTGCAAGTGAAGATTTAAAGCATTTTGATGCTCCAAGTGTAAGTTCTTGGTTTAGCATTAGATCCAGAAGTGCACAGATAGCTAGGCAAGTCCCAAGGACCAGAGTTCTCAAAGAGGGGCCCAGTCATCTGCATTTCATCAGCGAAAAGGTGAAATATCATATATCTGGTCACATGATTTGGTGCGTCCGTAGTCTGGTCTCCTTGCCTTTGTCACACCTGAGTTCTCTGGTGAGATCATAAAACCCTATGCTCTGCCCTCCTCACTGTCGTGAATGTTCTCCCTCCAGGTCAAGGCACCCAAGTTCTCGGTTGCCTTTGCTTGCAGACTGGTGCATTTGGAGAGACACTTGTGCTGTAGAAAGCCATCTCTGAATAGGCATAAGGAGGAAGCTGGGTCTGTATTCGGAAATTATGCTGACACCTAGATATCTTGAGACTGTTTTCCAGAGCTCAGTTTTAAACAGAAAAGAAGCTCATAGGGCACAATTTGAACCAGGCATCCAGGAAAGACTCTCTCCCAACCGATCTAGTGAGGAAGCCTCAGCTTTCAGCAACAGTAGCATCTGGTGCAGGGGATACCAACGAGGACCAGAACTTACTTGGGAAGAGAAGATGCATACACACCATCCTTTTCTCATAGATTGCTGCACTCTGTGCTGGAAGGGTGCCATTCGCCCTCATAAAACAGCAGCCCCAATGTACGTACAGCGGTTGATTCCTGTCTAGAGTCATCTTGCTCTCTGTCAAATACTCACATCAACAGGATCTTTCCAGGTGCGTCTTACACACCCATGGTCCTTTGTATGTAGAGCCTGGTTATTCCACTGGCTCCTCTTGCATCACTATGTAATGGAGAACCGGATGTATGTTGGCATTCCTCTAAAGGGTTTTAGTTACTGAAGCTCACAACAGCTCTCTGGTTTCACATGGGAGTGACTCTGTTCTTTAGCACCCACCTGGGAATGAGCATAATAAGATAGTGTGAGTGTCTTCTGTGAACAAGCAGGAGGAGTGATGAACTGGGAGGTAAGAAGAGCTTGGTTCTACCTAGTCTTGTGATGCTACATGAATTTTAAGTCTTTTAAGTCTGAGGCTTTAGGGTTGAAGATTCAATGAGATACTATGGAAACAGCAAGAATTATTTCTTGCACAGTTAGAGTTTCAAGAAATGTTCCCTCTCTTCTCCCTTAGTGACCATCAGAGGATGTTCTAGAACAATGTTCCTTGCACACGTTACGTAAGAAGTCACAAGGCAGATAGATGGCACTTCTCTCCCTACGCTCAGGTCGACGTTGACTCTCTTGTTTGAAGGCCGGGGCACGTCGTGCCTCACTTGTCTCCTTCCTTGCTTTTTGTCAAGGCCTTGTTAACCTGAGTCTAAACCTACCGCGAGAGGGGTTTGCAAGGCAACAGTGGGCCACTCTGCCTTAACGCTCTCCACCCTGCCCCCATATCTTTAGCCCTGAGAAGAAAGGACTGGTTTTGGTTTGTTGTTTAATGCCGCTTAATGAAAAAGGGGTTCAATAGCAACAAAAATCCAAGAACAAAGTTGACTGGATCCCATCATCAGTCTAACCAGTATCAGTATTACCTTCTGGTTAGTTCCCATGTCCTTCACCAATATTTCAATATTTACAGTAATAGTAGAGCTAGAATAGTGTTTTGGTTTTTTACTGTTTGTTGTGCTGTACCATATCCCACCCCATTTTTTAATTTGGTGGAATTTTTATTTTTCCCTCATTTGTTCCCTTTCTCTTAATCCTGCAACTCCCCTTGCCCCTCACCTCACACTCAGGCAGTATGGACAGGCTGGGTGTGTTTACAGGCACCTTTCTCCATACAAACCCACACAGGTTTATAGTATACATATTGTGATAGTCATTGCTTTTTTTCATTCACAAAAATAGGTATTACTATAGCCATTTCCCTACATGTAGTTATTTCTGCATGAACTTGAAGGTCTCTCCCAAGACTGGATTTGAGTGGCTCCTGAGCCAGGCCCTTTCTGGAGCTCTGCTGGGACTAGGCTCTGGTGTACAAACCAGCGTCTTCCTGCAGTGGGTCCCTAATGCCAACAGGAGCGTCTGGGAGTCACATTTCAGTCTGAAGCTGTCCGTGTTGAGTTACTACATCATTTGTTTTCCCATTTTTCTCTGAAGCCATGTGACAGGAACTGATAGGTTCACACTCCTTTCATTCCTCAGGTTAATCTTGGCTTTGTTGTGGCCATTTGATATATTTGTTTTACTATTACAGCATCAGTGATGTGATGCCCTTGGAGAATCCCCATATGGGTTTCATTTGGCTTTTGTGCCTTTCTCGGGCACTTCTTTTGAGCTAGGAATGTTCTTAGTTCTGTATCTATATTGGGGCATGGGACTAAACGGTATTAGGTCTAAAGGCTTTTATACAACAGTCTAGCCATTTGCCAGCCTAAGTTCTATATCAGGGATGATGACTTGTGATTTATCAGATTGAAGCTACTCTCAGTTATAGCCAAGATTTTCCCCGACTCCTGATTCTGAATACCTGTTGTTGCCCCTATTCTCTATCTTCTTATGCCTTGAACATGATACTCCTTCACCAGAGGGAAGACACAAGAATGTGCATGGAGGGAGCATCTGAGACCTTGCTTCTTAGCAATTGTTATCAGTTTGACTTAAATAAACTCTTTTAAAAATTCTCAAAAGAGAAATTTTTAAAAAGCATGGTACATGGAGTTCCTTTCAGCCCATCTTCCCACTTGTAAACAAAACCGTGGTCAGAGGGAAAAAAGTCGAGGCCAGGAATAGAGTCTAACAAGAAAAGAAAGTGGTGCCCTGCCTTTGCCATCACCTTTCTCTCCCTCTGAAAGGGATCCCAGGTGACCTTCAATTAAAGAAGCTCAGCAAGGACTGGGCTGCATGGGTAGAGTTAAACCACAGATCATCTTAAACCCTCTCTGAGGTCCCTCTAGCTGGGGGGCTGTAGGCATCTGATTTAACTTGACAGTGACCCAGTCCTTCTGGTATGTCAAACAGAAATAGCATCTGCCCTGCTGTCTCCCAGGATTCCTAACAGCCAAATGAGGTAATACACAAGAAGACACTTCAATGAACAAATGCGTTAGAAGTACACAACCTTCCAAATTTATTGAGTGAAAAAGAATCATCTGTGGGCGCTGTATTAGGTACAGAGGATACAGTCCCTGAGGACACTTCTCAGCCCTTAGATGCTTATGCAGACTACCCTCATCTCATCCAGCAGCTCTTGTTCCTAGGGAAGTGAGCTGGATTATGGAACTTCTGTTTGTGACTGTGTATCAGTCGCTGACAATGGGTTCAGGTGTCCATTCCTGGCTGTATTAATGGACCCTTAACACTGGGCATGCTGAAACACCCTGGGAAAACTTTACCATCATACCCAAATGAAATGAGGGTACATCAGCTTGTCCCAGACTATGTTCCCCTTGAGATGAATTCAATGACAAGGAAACCTAATGTTGAAGCATCTGAGCCTGAGGGCCTCTCCCCCTGGTGCAGCCCAGCATCAGCTATGGACCTTCTCAGACCACAGTAGGGCCAAACATCTTCCCCAAAAGCCCTGAGCCAGGAGGTGGTTTCAGATGGTAGCTGGACATCAGCATTTTTCCTTTTAATTTCTATAAGAGATACTGATATCAGAGGCTGAGATACACTGATTTCAAAACTAATAAACTATGGGGATTAATTTTGATAAGGTGCATGTAATTTCCTGTTGCAACTCATATTTCAGTACACCATCATCTGCCCTGAGCCTCCTTAACTGGATCCCCAGAATACTGGCCTCTTACTTAATTCATCCTCAGTATTGGGACCAGAGTAATCTTTCTGAACTAAAAATATCATCATGCCATTATCCACCAAACCCCTGCTTCAAACACTTTTAAGGGGTTCCCATTTCTCTTAGGAGGAAGATCAGAATCAGAAACATGCCCCACAGCTCCTAGCATGTTACTTTCTCCCCTCCGGTCTCATTTCATAATGTGGTCCTACTGTGTCTGTATCCTCAGCCTCCTTCAACCTTACCACCCACTTCTGCCACAGGGCCCTTGCACATCTGTTTCCTCTGTCCTCGTTGCATGGACTCCTCACCTCCCTTGCACTCACTCATGTCCTTTGTTTGGTAATTTATTTCTTTGCTTTGGGCCTTCTCAGCTCAGATATCACTTCTTCTGGGAAGCCTTCCTTGATGTTCTCAATCAGATCAGAACTTCAGCATGCCACCTCTCCCTATTGTACACGCGTGTAATGCCGTGCATACTCCTTCCTACCACCCCCCAGAATGTTATTTGTGAGATTGTTTATTTACAGTTCGCTCCTGTCCTGGCTGGTGTGGCTTGGTGGATTGAGTGCTGGCCTGCAAACCAAAAGATCGCAGGTTTGATTCCCCATGAGGACACATGCCTAGGGCTGTGGGCCAGGTTCTCAGCTGTGGGCGCATGAGAGGCAGCTGACTGATGTTTTCATCCCTCTCTCTCTCCCTTCCCCTTTCTCTAAAAAAGAAATAAAATCTTTAAAAAACAATTCTTAGCTACTCCTTAAGACACTTGTCCCAAATAATGTGAGGAGATTAAAAGGCAGGCTTTTCTACTAAGGTCAGCTGGCAGCCACTCTGTTGAAAATTCAGAAAACATGGGAATGGAAACTTACCAGAAAGACAATCAGAAACTGATCAGTCCAAGTTGGTTGTCCAAGTGAAGGACAAGTCAGCAAGAAAGGCTGACATTTATATTTATTAGCGAAGGGAATTCAAGTAATTGCACAACGTCTAGATGTGTGGGTATTTGTTCAGTAGTTTGGAATGGAGTTTCTTTCTCCCACCCTAGGGAAGAATTTTTGCCCTTGTCCTCACCGAGAGTGAGCTGCTGTGCTCCCCCCTCACAGTGCATGGCCGGGCATAGGTCAGAAGATTAGGTCATGTAGATCCATAGGATTTGAACTGCTTTCCTTTTCCCTGTGGATTAATCTTAAATGTCAGCATTTTAAACCTGGCCTTTTCAAGATATGCTACCATATAAACCTTAGTTAATCAAAAATACATTTCTAGTTCAAAGTTGGGGTTTTTTTTACCCCAACATGGGAAACGCTAACAAAAAAACAAATACAAGTGTATTAAAGTTTAGGCTGTGTGTAGAGGAAGCTGGTGTTTGTCAATTGGGTCTAAGAGACTTTGTTCCTTAGGAATCATGACTATAATTCCAAAGGCCTTTTTTTTTTAACAGGTCTGGAATTTTTTAAATCAGATTTTACCTTCTCCTACCTACGTGCAGGAAATTTAGAATCCTGTGATTCTAAACAAGCTTTAGAAAGGGGTATTGCTAGTCTTCTGCAGTTACATTGTTTTACAGCCTTTTGTCTGAGTGTAGGATTTTGCAGATTATCTCTTACTCATGTGTCTTTTATAATAACCCTTTGACTTAAGACAAGGAGTATTATGACCATTTGCTGGACCAAAGGAGGCTGAATGACATGCATGGAATCATCTAGCTTGTGAATGGCATACATACTAAGTCTCAGGCCTGGAGGAGCTATTGATTTTTTATGCACATATAATAAATGAAATGGAATCCAGAGGGATAGATTCAAACCCCAGGGCTGCTGCTAACTGGCTTTGTTAACCGTGAGCAGATGATTAAACCTTTCTTGACTGAAGCATCTTCCTCTATAAGACGGATGAACAATGCCTACTTTTCTCACCAAGCTAATATGCTGTGAAGGATAAAATGAGATGATTTTCATAGTAAAAAAAAATGCTGAATTATAAAAGAATTAACCATTATTACCTTAAATAATAGTAGCTGAGCCTAATGGCATATAGGTAGGTGTACAGCAAGGCGTCTCCTATCCCTTTTCCAGCATGGGCAGGGAACCATAACAAAAAGGGGCCTCAGAGGCTCTGAACCCCGGGGAAGTGGTCCAGGACCATGTCGGGTAGGGAGAGTATTTAAAACTGTATACACCTAATTTTATTCACATGGATGGTAAGACTCTAAGCAAAGCCATCAGAGGAATCGAATATCAACTTGAAGCTCATAATCAAACACTTAATTTTTCCAACCTGGAAACTTTTGGTAGTCGGTGCCCTTCAGATCTGGAGAGCATCCATCTTAGTAAATGCCTGTCTGCCAGGGGATGTCATGGGGATTCTGTCAGACACAGACAGATCCTCCCGGCGGCAGGAGGGAGCCAGAGATGCCATGATCCCTGAGCCAGCAGCCAGGACAAGCCCTGGCCCCCAGAGCAGAGCCGCCAGGCCCAGACTCCCTCTCCTCTGATGCTGGGCTGTTTTGCAGGGTGACGTGCAGAGGACATTCATCCAAGTGGACTTCGGTGATGGCATCGCCGTGTCTTACGTCAACCTCAGCTCCATGGAAGATGGGATCAAACATGTCTATCACAATGTGGGCATTTTCCGAGTGACCGTGCAGGTGGACAACAGTCTCGGGTCTGACAGCGCCGTCCTGTACTTACATGTAACTTGTATGTTATTACTATTGTTGATTTATGACATAATTGAAATATTGTGTCCTTTTAAAATGTAATCCCAAGTTTGCTATCTAGAAGAAGCTTACTAGTTACTTTTTAGCAGGACAGGAAGGAGAATAAGAGAGCCAAGTGAGGAGAAAGTAAGAAGAAAGTCGGGGAGTAGAATTTGAATAATCTTGCACTCTGGTTTGCTTCAAATGTTTTCATTGCGTTTACTGTGCCTCTTCTTGGTGCCTGAGCACCTGAGATACAACACCTGTGTCTGGAGGCCAGGCCTGAGCATCCTGCTAAGCTATTTGATTGAATATGAATTTGTCCCTTTTGGGGGGGGGGTTGGAAATGCTTGAAAACAAGCCATATGTATGACCCAATCTAATGTATGGAGAATTAGCATCAGTAAAGGGATTTCTCCTCATTTGATTATTCTTCTCCCACACTATGTCTCCTAGTAATATTTTTTAGATTTATGTTCTTTTTTAAAAAAGTGTGTTTCCTGGGATTTATCTGGAGATGATTTGTTGTTAGAGAGAAGGTGGTATAGAGGGGGAAAGTGTAAACCATGTTAAGGAAGCTGCACCAGGAAACAGTTCCAAGAAATGTTAAAGCTTTTCCTCATTAAGGAATGTATAGGTGTGCTAAGTTATGTTGACTGATAATGCCTTTTATAGTAGGTTTGTGAGTGTCCCCAAATAGACATAGGACTTGTTTAAGTTGGTAGAGAAACAGTTTACTTTAAAATGAATGTAGCTCCTTTCTATGAAGGGCCTTTTTCAAATTAATTCTGAGTTCTAGGCCAAGAGTACTAAGGCTGGGCATCAGTCCATGCCACTCACCTGCCCCCTGCCATTGAACCCAACTGGGCGCAGAATGTACTCATTAAAATATTTTTTAAGTGGCTGCGGTCCAGGGGGAGGACACACTATTTAGGGATCCCCAAGAGACCCTTTGGCTCCTAAATAATCCTGCTGTGTCAGCAACTCTTGATCTTTATCTCCTGTACTCTCATGACAGAGATGCTTGAAGAACCATTCTACCGGCTTCTTTGGGTTTAAACAAAGTTTTACAAGATTCCCAGTCTGCCAACTCCACGCCCCTCTTTTCAGTTAATTTTTTAAGTTCTCCCTGTGTGCCAGGTTTTGTGCTAAACAGATTCTCTATGTGTATAATCTCAGTCCTCAAAGCAACCCTGTGAAGTAGGCAACATTAGAAACGCTACTTGTAACACAGGGAGGTCCCAAGAGCTCAGATCACCCATGCAAAGCTGCGTACCTACTACATGGCCGAGCCAGGTTTCAGGCTCAGGCCTGCCTGTCTCCAACCCCAGCCCCTGACCGCTAGGGTCATTGTCACTGCCAACACTGGCTTGGGATTAGAGGCACTAAGTCTCCCACAGCCCTCATCCTATCCCCCCACATTTTCTCAGATCATCCCGAAGGAACATGAATATGTACGTTAGAAGCGGTGCACTCGCTACACAACTGCGCAGGTTCAGGACCCGTTTCTTAGATTCACTTCCTGCGGCCGCCACCCCTCAGCTGTCATACATAGACTTCCTGGAGTTGTCTCTTACTAAACAATGATCTCCAGTGGTGACATCATGGGAATGATCGTGCAGCTTTCAAAACTATGTCACAAATATTCGTTAGTAAAATAACTCGCAACCGGACGACAGTGCTTTTGCTGAGAATGGCTATCATTTTCTCCAGTTCTGTAAGGGAGATTTCTGTTCGAGAATTCTCTGCTTAAGAATTACAGTAATTTTATTCCATATCCCATGTACCACTATTAAACATCTACCATACTCTATGCCTAAAGACCAATTTAAAATTCAGCAGGAGCTTCTTGTCTCCATTTCCCAGGGTCTCTCCTATGAGATCCTTTCTCATCCTTAAAAGTGATCATGTCCCTATGGGGTCCCTCCCTGCCCCAGCCCTCTCCCGGGTTTACTGAATCCTGGGAAGGAAAAGCAGCACAGGGCTTGCCTGCTCAAGAGTGAAGGTTGCTGGAGTCACAACATGTAAAAGAAATGAAAGAAAAGAGCTTCTTTGTTCACTTACTTTTTTTCTTTTCTTTTTCTTTTGGTCTCAGTTAGCCTAGTTTACAGGCAAAAGGATCTAACCTGAACCTTAATCTTAACCTTAGTGGAAAATGATTCACAATGGGAAGTGTTGCATTCTGATTTTAATTTTGTTGACTCATCGTGGGTTAGGTGGTTGGCTAAGCATGCCTCCTATAATGGAACCCCTGGCCCTGGGGACAAGAATTGACTTTTTTGTACTAACTGTATTAAAGAGGATTATTTTAAAGCTTTCATTAATTCACATACATCCAAAACCCATGCGCAGTGTCAGCGTGTTCGGTAGCGCCTCTCTCCTGAAGGAGCCATGGCGTGCCGCTGCTCACACGGACCCCCTCGCTCACCCGGGCGCCGGTCTACCGTGGCAGGCAATGCAGACAGAGAAAGCAAGGGTAGAAGGAGAACTATGATTTTGGCACCTTTTAAACTAATAGGAAGTCAGAGCAAGACCGTAATTGATTCGCACTTCCCAAAATCTCAGACCTGAAGAGTAGTATCCTGGCCGTTTTCAGTGCCACAGCGCCAGGATGGGGTACGGGGGTGGGGGAGTGGCATTTAGAAAAAACCAAAACAAAAACTGAGTGCTGGACTGAGTTGGGAGTTGGAAGATCCAGATACTGGCCTTAAATCCTGGCCCAGTCACGCCATTTCTCTGAGCCTAGATTTTTCTCTGTCACAGTGAGGAATGCACATTGCGTTTCTGAAAGGTTCTGCGGAGCATAAAATGCTGTGCCCTGTCAACTAGTAAAGCTTGATTGTCATTTATCACAAAGTAGCACATACACTTGCACTTCGGGCAGCAACTCTGAGCTCAGTTTGCCAGGCCTGCCCTCTGCCCCTTCCACCCAACACCGTCCCCTCTGCCTGGGACTCTCCCCCTGTTACCTGTCTTGAACACAGTCCCTCCACTCTCCAGTTCAGAAAGGTGATTTGATTCCAAATCAGAGGCTTTTCACACCGGTTTGCAAAGGTCATCAGAAACAAGTGGAGATGATATTCCTGCTGTAAGGTTTCTAGGACAGGGCCGGCAGCTCTCACCAGGTGGCTGGACAACCTGTTGTAGCCTGTCGGTTGGAAACTCCTTGGGGAAATTATTCACTCTGCTCTGCTGGTTTCAAACTAATGGGACCCCCCATGGTGCCGCCATTGTTGCCTTGCCTGGGACAGAGAATTTAGAGGACCTGCAGATTTATGCTTAGAAAGCTGCCCTGTCTAAACCAATCTTGCAGAAAAAAAAATCACTGAAAACTGCAAATTAGCAGAATGGAAGGTAAAAAAAAAAAATGAAGTGGATTTTCTAGTCCTTCCCAAACCGCTCTGTTCAGCTGCCCCCTTACAGTTTTTAGCATTAACGTGATACATAGGCATCATCCTTCCTTCGATGTTTGCAGATGTCTTTCTGTCTCCATCTTAGGATAAAATGATCTGTTTCCTAAGGTCCTGGGTAGCTTTGCAACTTTTCACAGGATCATTATATTGGCCAGCAAATGCCCTATGGGTTTTGTAAAGTGTGGTTTAATGACTCACCTGCCCCAAAATTACATGACAAAATGTGGTGTCCTGGGCACCCTCCCCGACCTGCTGAGTTAGAACTCCTGGATGTATAGTCTGCTTTGCACGGGTTAGGATGATCCTCATGCACACGGAAGTTTAAGGAGCTCTATCGTAGGATCTGGTCTTTATACTTGATGTGCCTGTTTCTTCTAGTAGGTGGTTAAACATTTCAGACAAACAGCAATATGGTGCACACACAGTAGTTAATTTGGTGGTCAGAGGAGGTCTAGGAGCAGGCCAGAGCAGTCAGTGCACGCGTGCACACAGACACACATGCACACGATGGTCAGCCAGCTGTTTCCTGTGGCACAGTAGGGGCCAAACAGGAAGAGAGCAGGGAAAGCTCATTAAGCGGAGGAATTCTGCAGTCCCTGCAGCCACCTTGCCAGGAAGACTCATATGGAGTGATGCAGTGCCACCTCCCGATCCTTTTGGGCATTGCAGGCACCTCTCTGATGGAGAAGCACCTGCCAGCTTGTTCAGCTCTGAGCTTGGTGCAGCCAGCCAGCTGGGGCCTCCAGGGGCTGGAGGTTCACTTCCATGGCTCTCTTAGGGCAGACCACACCCTCCGTGCAGAAGAGAGATGCTTAAGTGGTAGGGTTGGGGGCAGGGGAAAGCAGGTATATTAAACATCTAAGTAAGTGAACAGAAGAGGATCTGGGAATCTGAAGGATAAATTCCACACGTTTGTGTGAATGTGTAATGAATGCACATGCAGGGATGAATTCATGCAAACACACGTGCGTACTTCAGGGCCCACAGGCTGACCTGCTGTGTGTCCCGAATGCCTCTTAGATCTCCTGGGCTTCTGGTCCTTCCCTGTGTCTCTCTGCTGCAGCCCTTTCTTCCTGTTTCTCAGACATGGAGAGCAAACCCTCTGCTCATGGTCTGTGCACTTGCTCTGCCCTCACCCTGGAGCGTCACTGCAGACACTTGGTGTTCTCCTGTACTTTATGCAGGTCACTGCTCAAAGGTCACTTCTTCTGAAAGAAAACAGCACTCTCTCCCCTACCCCACACCTGCCTCCCTCAGTAATACATATGCTCCACCTGGTGCCAGGTGTCCCCAGCACCTAGAATAATGCCCGACATGTAGTAGCACTCAAAAACTAGTGACATGAGTGAATGTCCATACTTCAGTCTCAAGATTCAATTTTTGTCATTAACAGGATACATAGGCATCGTCCTTACTTTGATGTTGTGATTTTTTTTAATGTTAAATGATCATAAGTGACAGAGACCAAGAAAATGACCCCTTTGAGAATGGAACTAAGAGCGGTGATCTAGTTCTTGCATTCTAATGGATTTAACTCAGATTTGGGGAGTCAGGAAAACTGTCACACAAGAGGGGACCATGGAACTGAGACTTGAAGTCTTCCAGGTGCAATAAGAAAGGTGGTCAAAGCCAAGGCCTTGCGGTGGGACGAGGCATGGCCTGCCGGAGCAAACGGGAAGAGCAGGAGCCATGCAGTATGTGACAGAATGTGTGACATTCATTTTGCAGTGTCTGGATCATATTTAAGTCATCAGTAAGTAGTGACTCTTGCTAGCTCTTTTGTTAAAATGGGAACATCTTATTGAGTTGTCCCCTGGCCAGCACTTGGGCTCTGGAATCAGACTGCTTTAGCTCACGTCCTGCAAGTGAGGAAGGTCAGCTTTCTCTGTTTGTTCACGTCTAGATTGGGAGGATAGCAGTGCCCGCTTCATGAGGTTGTTGTGAGGACTGAATGAGAATAAAAAGTCGTTAGCAGGATGCGTGGTACACAGTCATCACTCAGTAATGTTGACCTTCCACTGCCTCATTGAACCACTCCGACTTATCACCAACTCCTTTTTAGCATATGGCTTCCAAGCCAGAAAGTCAGTTCTGTTCTGTGTGCTGGTCGCGAAGACTCAGATTCCATAAAGAGAGAGAAGCAAGCACAAAGGCAGAGACAGGAAGGTAGTTCATTTGTTACCCAGCTCTTGTGCGAGTATCTGCCGTTTCTTAGAAGCTAGGCCGGCCTTATCGGTAAAGGAAAACATGAGGGGCTTTTATCCTCCAAGAGTCTGCAGCCTGTGTTCTCTGTTTCACAAATTTTTGATTAATACATGCTCGGCTATCATTGTTATTATAATTAAGTAACAGGGATTTTAATTTTGACCTAGTGAATAGCATAATGAACTTGGCTTTCTGGGACAGTCTTGCAACAGTCTGGATGGTGAGAAGGTGTATAGTCACGGCCATTCACTGTGGGAACATATAATGTATATACCTACAAGAATGAAGTTCTACAAACACACATACATATTTCAGGGCCTGCAAGGCCAACAAGCTGCGTGTCCTGAATGCCTCTTACATTTCACGAGCATCCTCTCCTGCCCCCATCTCTGCACAGCAGCCGTTTGGGTTTTCTTACCATTGTTCAAACATAGAGAGCCACTTCCCCATCGAGGCCCGTGTGCTCACCATACCCTCACCCTGGAGCACACATTTTATTCCAGGTGCTGGGACAGCTGGCACTCGAAGCAGCTTATGTATTTTGGGGGAGACAGGCACTGGACACGTGGAGCAGCAGGCGGGTCAGAGTAGGGGTAGGTTAGAGGCAGGGAAATCGGTAACAGAGTCGTAATGGTCCAGGTGAGGGCGAGTAGAGTGTATGAACCAGCGCAGGATCGGGGTGTATGAGGAGAGCTCTGAGAGATATTTGTGAAACCAAATCAGTGGTTTCCTAAATGGGTGTAGGTGGTAAGAAATAAGCAATCTAGATTGACTTCCTGCTTCTGGGTTGCTCCCCTGGGTAAACCTTGGTTTTATTCATCAATATGTGGAGCCCACAGGGGGGGAATCGGATTTTTAACAATCTGGAGTCAGGACGGTGTTTTTGGAACCCTTAGTGTGTAGCTGATAGCTGAAGGTCAGAGTGTGGATGGTAGTACTCGGTGGAAGAGCATATGGAGGGAGTTGGGGCCAGAGGCAGCATCCTGGGAAACACACGTAAAGGTCGAGCAGAAGAGGCAGTGACTTAGCAGGCGGGAAGGCCCGGGGTACCACTTCCCTCTCCACCTGATGGAACGATGGTGGTAATGATAGATTTCTGTCATGTTCACCTCAGAGGAAAAGGCATTTTTTCTTGGGAACAGTGACTCAAGAAGGTCACGGGTCGCAGGAAAGGTCCTGGTGGTTCTCTACGTGGAGGATGTTTGTATCTTTGCGGGCTTGTTCATCTGACTAAGGTTTGTGGTCTAATCGGCCTCCATAGATAGAATTATCCTTTTCTTAATTAAGCACATCCTGAGATACCGAGAACCACAGAGCCCTCTACCCACTCACACATGCCTTTGTCCTAGACAAGCCTAAGTCAAGACCGAACACAGTCTGTTCCATACTGACCTACCCAGGTGGCTTTACTGACAAGCACATGCACACACAGACCCACCCACCCTCACACACACATAAACACACATAATTACACACAGAGATCTTTAAGTCCAGTAAATAATAAAGAATAATTATCCCTCCTGCCCTCACCACCCAACATGGATTCTATGAGATTTTCATAATCCTGGTCTACCCCAAGGCTATACCCTTTTGGAAACACTTTGCATTTCCCTGTGAAATCTCCTGGTAGGCCTGTTCACTTAAGCACTTCATAAATTACTTACAGATTTTTAAACTTTTACACGTACATGACTCAGATTTTAGGCCTGGAAGAGAGTCAGTAAATGGATAATGTTGAGACATAATTATTCACAGTATATCCTTTTCTCTAAAGTAGAGAAAGCGCCTGAGCACTTTTCTCAGGAAATAGGACTTATGTTTCGGGGGCTTCCAGAATGGATTGTGTGTTCTCTTCAGGGCAGAGAAGGTGGAACCGAAAAAGCTCTTCCTGCTCTATGTGTCCTCTCTTCTCTTGTGCCTCAGGTCCCCTGGAGCACGTGCACCTGTCCCTTCCCTTTGTGACCACAAAGAACAAAGAGGTCAACGCGACTGCAGTGCTGTGGCCCAGCCAAGTGGGCACTCTCACCTACGTGTGGTGGTACGGGAACAACACGGAGGTGGGTCGTGTTGGAGACAGCACGCGTGGGGTCCTGGGGCAGCTTCACGCGAAGTGGCTGAAGCAAGAATGGAACAAGACGGCTTATGGAACTCAAGAGTGTGGGGCGGGGGTGGGGTGGCACCCTAGCCTCGGGGCCAGCAGGCTCTCAGTGCACCAGTATTCCCATCAGTGTGTTCTCCGTCTCGCTGTCCTCTCAGTTGCTCTGCCTGTGTCTGCTTCTCTCTCTCACCACTTCACCCCCCACTTCTTGCCTCTGTGATACTGTCCTTCCCTACATGGGCTTTCCCTTGCAGTGACCCTTCCTTAGCAGCAGTCCGAGCCCGATACCCTCACAGCGTAGCAGGGAAAATAAACTCTTTCCCCAAAGTTCTAACAGTGGTCCTGGAGTGGCGTATGGTCGCCAGGCCTTGGTCTCAGTGCTGGGGAAGAGAGAGAGGTGTTGAAGTCAGCCTCCTGAGAACAACATGGACCAAGCACGACCAGGGAGGGAATGGTCCCCAAAGGGAAGAGAGGCAAATGGATACAGGCCAGGCAAAAGCAACAGGTGCTCTTTACCACCTAGTCCCCCGAAATGGCCTCCTCCCCCTGCATCAGACACGACCACGTCTTTCGGTCAGCTTTTCCCTTTCTGTTTTCCCAAATCATTCCTTGTGATCAAAAGTCAGCAGGCATTTTAAAACCAGTAGGACCTGGACCTCATTTACGCCGAGTCCTTCATTTTGCAGATGACAAAATTGAGGATGAGGCGGGCAAAGTGGCAGGTTCCAACCTCATCCAGCTGTTTGATGCAGAGGCTGGAGCTGAGGCCTTCTGAAGCCTGCATGCATTTTTATCCTCCTCACGTGGGGCTGCATGCTCTGTTCCAGTTTTGAACTCACTCCATTCTCAGAAATTAAAATTTCCTTCCGAATTTCGGCAGGAGGGCTAAGACCCCTGAGCATCCCGCCCCCTGCACAGGGCACCGGGACAGACTGCCCTGGACTGGAAAATGTTCATCTTCTTCCAGCAGAAGTGCTTTCACTCGATGACTTACCTGTTCCAATGCAATGCATTTTAATGCAAATACTGTTCTACCCCAGAGCTGAATTTTGGCTTAGGACACAATTTTGCACAGGCCAGCGAGGAAACCCCCGACCCTAGATCCGCCACAAGCCTGACAGTGGAAGGAATCTCTCACCTCTATGGTTAACATAACTAAGCTGAAAAGAACCTCCTTTTTATTACTTCTGAAACCATGTAAATTCAGCCAAACTGGGTCCATGACCCACAGGGGAAGAGCAGAAATCTCTGTTGTTTGCCTGAAAGTGAGTACTGGAAGGTGAAATTCCTAAACAACTGTATTCTGTCTCCTATTATTTACCTTTTAGCAGAAAACCAATTTCCAACAGATCATGTTGAGCAAACTTCTTAGGCTGGCTTTAGTCTTCCTCTGCCACAGAGGGAATTAAATGAATTTTGATTTTAAAATTAATTAAGGCAGGAAGGAAATGATTGCAGGTAGTGAGTTGAGAGAGGTCAGTAAGCTAATAATCTTCCCCTCCAGGACCCCGGCATCCAATTGTATTACAGGCGCTGCTCCAAATCTTTTTTTTTTTTTCCTGAGTCCTCAAACCACTATCCAATTAGTACTTGTTTCCATAGCAGCTGCTTCCAGAAAACTGCTGATAGGGCTTCTCAGAGGAAACTAAGCCACACCAGACCACAGCTGTCTACCTCCCGCCGTTCTGGTGTCCGTGGTTGCTGTGTGCCATTGTAATTTATTATGGACGGTATACCCTGGAGGTAAACATCTGGCAGCTTGTAGATTTTCAGTGACTATTGCTTAAATCTGGTTTAATAGGATCCCTCTGCTTTGGTCTGAGTTGGATATATCCTTGGATTAAAAGATCTGCTTGATGTGAGTAGGTTCTCCATAAAGAGAGACATATCCCACCAGTAAGCAAGACCTGTCAATCCTGCCAGCTCTCAACCGGCACAGGGTGCCAGAAGAGAAACCTCAAATTCGCAAGGAGTGGGCAGAGCCACTTGGGGTCAGGGCTCTAATAGTCCCTTTGTGGCCTGGACTTGAGATGATGGGGAGGTATAGATGGAGTCAGCTGGCCCCAGAAAGAACCTCCACTGAGTCAAGTAGCTTGTTGGTCACTGTCTTATCTGTAAGGGAAGAACTTGACCCTCACTCTGAGCCCTTGTCCATTTTAGCCCTTGATCACCTTGGAGGGAAGCATATCATTCAAGTTTACTGCCGAAGGGATGAACACCATCACAGTGCAGGTCTCAGCAGGGAGCGCCATCCTGCAAGACACCAAGACCATCGCGGTGTACGGTGAGTGCTCCGTCCTCATCGATTCATTGCTGCCCTCCTGCTCCAGTGTGGTTACTCGGCACCACACTGCCCAACCCGAGGTCATCCCGCTCCTGACCTCTACCCAGAGCACAGAGGACAGCAGTTGAGAAAGAGCTGAGTTAGGTCTGGTCCCCTCCTTTGGGGAACATGTGGTTCACCATCAAACTAGTAGTCACGAACCCGCTGGGTTTGTTGTTTTGTTTTCTCTCCGTGGCCCTGGGCACATAGAGTGTCTGTTCGCTCACTCACCTTATGTAGGGCAGAGTGAGCCTCATTCCATGTAGGCTTTTCCATTCCACTTGGTATTTTAGTGGTGTTTGAATAGCTAAAACCAATTATAAAAGAAAATGGTTAACATTGAGGCATTTTATAAAGTTCAAGTTTAAAAATCTTGATTATTAAAAGGAGTCTATACCTAGCAATGACTAAATACTCTGAACATCTTTTCCACAAGTCTGTGTCATAAACAACTTCGAGTAGGTTAAAAGACAGGGAAGGGCCATCACAGGTGTCATGCATTGTCATCGACTGGACATTGGTTGGAATAAGTCACAGTACAGAACAATTTTTAATCCATTGGGGAAGCTGAATATGCTCAAAGTATTGGAATGAAAATGTACTTAAATGGAAAGGTGGAATTATTGATTGCAAATGGGAGTTTTATACAAATTGATCTCATTTGGAGAAACTTTTTCTGCATACAAATATATTCAGATGGACGCACTCAATGTTATTAGTGGATGGTAAAAATGTAAACTATTATTGTTAATATGGAAGTGGTACATGTGCATCATGGAAAATTAGAATTAAAAAAGAATTCAAAAGAATATAGATAAAGAAGGTAAATGCTGTGCAGAGACAGAGGGTACAGAAGGGAGGGAGAAAAGGAGGAGGGAGAATGAGATAGATAGATAGACAGACAGACAGACAGACAGGCAGATACCAACTGGTGCTTCAGATAATATCCATTGCCCCAGTTCCAGATTTAATGGATTCTGATGCCTGTTCTGTTTTTCATTTCTCACCTAGACAACTTGACCTTCAAATTCAGAAAGTAATTTGTAAGCAACTTTGAACATGTCTAAGGATGATATCCCTTGCCTAGCTGGGTGGTAGATTTCATAATGTGTTCTCCCTGCTCCATCCCTCCCCTCACCGAAGAGGCTTGATAAGCCCAAACAGTAAGTGAAAGTAAACCGAGGCTATGGGTCCCTCACAAGGTCCCATCAGGGAGGCAACCTCCCAGCCAGGGGACCCAAAAGGAGGAAAACTTTTGTTTCTCTTTCTTTCTCTACTTCCTATGCCGTGGGATGCTTTGAATCCTCATAACAACCCTAGTATTATCACTTTCACCTTTTCAGAGAGGTAGGTAACTTGCCCTAATTAGGAAGTGGTGGAACTGGGTGTCCAACACAGGCCACCTATACCCATGCTCTGAGATTACCCTTCTTAGCTCTGCTCATGTCTTTTCCATCTGATGCCCTTTTTCCTCTCTCTGCTTCCTGGATGTCACTACTGGGCACTGACCCATTCGTCCCACAGATGTCCCCTTGGTGAAGCGTAACAGTGGTCTTCTCATTAGATCAACAGAGAGAACTTTAAACCTAGGTGGTCTTTGGTGTATATGGTCCAACTAGTCATCTTACAGGTAGGAAACTGGGGACCAGAAATGGGAACTTCCTGACTTAATGTTATTGTGCTGTTCGGTGACAGCCCCAATAACAATAATGGTGATGGTAGAGGTGGTAATCAACATTGATGAAACCCTTCCCAGCATCTGTTCTAAGCACTCGATACACATGATCTGTTCTATTGAACAGAGTTATGAGACAGACTTATGAGATATGTGCTGTGATTATCCAGGAAAGTGAGAAAATACGAGGTAAGTATAATAAACCGAGCCTAAGACTCTGAATCCAGAGACAATGTTTCTTTCCACTTTCCACCTCCTTGCAGCTCTTAGTTTTTCCTTTTCCTAAAATCTCTCTCTTTTTTTTTTTTTACCATAGAACAGTTTTAGGTTTACAGAAACACTGAGCAGAAAATACAGACAGACCCCATATATTCCTCTCTCCTTCACCCCATTATTAACATCTTGCATTGGTAAGATACATATTTTTACCATTGATTATCCTATAATGTTATCATTAATTTTGTAAGCCTATAGTTTACATTAAGGCTCACTTTTTGCATTATACAATTCCATGAGTTTTGCCAAATGCATAATGTCACATATTCACCATTATGGTGTCAGTCCGAACAGTTCCACTGCCCAAAAGCTCCCTGTGCCCCACTGTCATCCCTCCTTCCCTCTCCACACCCCCCGCCACCACTGATCTTTTACCTCTCTCTCTAGGTTTGCTTCTTCCAGGATGTCATATAGTTGCAATCATACAGTATGTAGCCTTTCCAGGCTGACTTCTTTACTTAGCAATATGCATTTAAGTCTCCTTTATGTCCTTTTGTGGCTTGAAGTTTATTTCTTTTGATCAATAAATAATATTCTATCGTATAGGTGTACCAATTTGTTGATCTGTTCACCTATTGAGGGACATCTTGATTGTGTTTGATTTTTGGTAATTATGAATAAAGCTCCTATAAACATCTGCTTACAGTTTGTTTGTTTGTTTGTTTGTGGAGACTTAAGTTGTCAACTCACTTGGGCAAGTATAATTGTTGGATCATGTAGTAGGACTATGTTTAGCTTTGAAAGAAACTGCCAAATGTCTTCCAAAGTGGCTGTGCCATTTTGCTTTACCACCAGCAATGAATGAGAGTTCCTGTCACTCCGCATCCTTGCTGGCTTTTGGTGTTGCCAGTGTTCTGGATTTTAGCCATTCGAATAGATGTGTAGTGGTTATCTCCTTGTTGTTTTAATGTTTAATCTCTAATGACATATTATTTTGAACCTTCCATGTACTTATCTGCCATCTGTAGGTCTTTGGTGAGGTATATGTTCAGATTTTCTGTTTACTTCTTAACTGGATTGTATCCGTATTGTTAAGCTTTAAGAATTTTTTTTTGGTATATTTTGGATACAGTCCTTTATCAGATGTGTTTTACACATTTTCTTCCAGTCTGTGGCTTATCTTTTCATTCTCTTAACAGTGCCTTTGGCAGAGCAGACGTTTTTAATTTTAATGGAAAAGGCTTCATTTCCTTTTCCTAAAGTCTCCTGAAAGGTATCATCCAAAAGAGAGTCACTCCCCCAAATGGGTTACCTTCATTTCAAAAGGCCTCTTTACTGAAGAGCTTGAGCAGGGGAAGAAGTCCCCCTCCTCCGACCAAATTCCTGAACCATCGAACACCCTTAATTTGTCTTTAGTCGGATGAGTTGTCCAGAGTTGCATCTATATGACTAGAAGATTTTAATGACCTTGATGACATATTAGAGGCAAATCGTAGCCCAGCAAGTTAGGCAAGATTGAACTCAGGTAAAACAAAATGCAGGAAGATTTTAAACTCCAGGGTGAGCTATTGGAAAAGTACTGGAGGACTTTGCGGGTGCGGGCAATATCAAGGCATTGTATTCCGGCCATCCGTGTTTGCTAAAGGCTGCTGAGGGAAGTAAAGTTCCTACCCTCCCAGAGATAAGGGTTCCTTTTTTTGTTTTTTGTTTTTTTTGATGATTACACTTCAAAGCGATAGCTGACAGGTCCTCCAGAAAGCCTTTTCTGGTTGATAGAAGATTTGCATCTCAAAGTGACAAAAGAAACAACTTAAACTTCTAAGAAAAGGGAGGTGCTGTGGTGCGAGACCCGTAAATCGTCAGGAAGAAACCGTCTAAAATGTCGTCCAGTTGAGGGGGACCGGAAGGCCGTCCTGGTCAGACTGAAGGAGGCCTCACGTTTGGGAAGCTGACAGAGGACAGGTGACTTCTCCAAAGCCACACAATGGAGCAGAGGAAAGAAAATCTCATTTGCATCGTTTCCCTTAATTTTCTTCAGGGCACAGACTTACTTTTTTAATACAGAAAAGAAAATGTGAATGTGTAGAACGCCTCTCTCTCAGCAGCTACTATGTGTGTGTGTGTGTGTGTATCATTGGCAGTTACCCTTTCCAGTCCTGCCACACACACCCCCACCCATTTGTTGAATAAACTCAGTGTAACACTTCTCAGCCGTCTTCCCTCCCTGCTTTACTGCTTTACATATAAGTAATTGTACAGGGGGCCTCATCATTTTTCTCATTTGTGTCCTTTTATTAAGATAAATGTCTTCCCTTTTAGAGGAAGTTTCTACAGTTGAAGCACAAGGACCTGCTTAAGACAAGAAAGAAATGTTTGTAAAATAGTAAATGCAGAAACTGCAGAGAGCCTTCACTACATCCATTTGTTGTTCTACTTATTTATGCATTCATTGGCTGATTCTTGTATGTGCCCTGACCGGGGATTGAACCTGCAACCTTGGCGTATTGGGGTGACGCTCTAACCAAACTGAGTTACCTGGCCAGGGCCACAGCAGAAAAAGTTACTAATTAAATGGCTTATAGAAAGGAATTGAAAAGCTACCATGAACCGGGAACTATTTCATAGGGCCAGAAACACAATGCCCCTGCCCCCACTGAGCTTATATTCCAGTGGGAGACAGACAATAGAAACAAAATAATTTAAGCAGCAAGAAATGCAAAAAAGACAAGTAGGGTCATGTGATGAAGGAAGTTTGAGGTGGTGAAAGGGAGGTTACCTGCATTGCTGGTGGGGAGGGGCCCCCCCTGGGGAGACTGCTTGAGGAGAATGAGTTGAGGGTGCTGTAATCTGGGGGAAGTAAGAGCACACTAATGTGGGGAGGCGCATGGCAGGTTGAGGAGCCAGGGGGAGGACAGGGTCCTGGGGTGGGGAAGCCCACAGGACACGAGGCAGTGGAGAAAGTCAGTACTGGGGCGAATCTGAATTTTATTCTAAATGCAACGTGGAGCCGTATAAGAAGTGCTGAGCTATGATCCCCAGGGCTGTGCTCTGACACCCAGCACCAGCTAGAGCCGATGCCACGCCTTCCTCAGGCTGATGGCAGCCAAGAACTGAGTGAGACAGGAATGCTAAGGGAGACCCATCCCTGGGTCACAGGGGACTCTTCTGTCTGCCTTCGGCTAGAAGACACCCCAGCAGTCTTTCTGAACCTCCCTCAGACTGCCAAGCACCCCCATCCTCCCTCCCCTCTTCCACTCCAACATCTTGTATACGTCACAGTCTGGTGTGCTCCAAGCTCCTCAGCTTTCTCCCCAGTTCTCCTGTGAATGACTCTCCTCATAAAATCCTTGCTTTGGGAATTCCACCTACTTCCTGCAGGACCGGGACTAACTCAGGGACCACGGACACAACTAACAAAACCCTTGAACTAAGGAGCTTTAAATTCCACTAATAAACCCTTCACGCAAGCACAAAATAGCAACAGAATGACTATAGTAATAATTATAATTATGTAATGATATAATTATTATACAATCATACAATAATAATGAAAGTATGTGCAAAATACAGTTACACCATTAAAAAAAGAAAATCAAAACATAGTGAGAGAAGGTATTCAATTAATAAATGCTCCAACTAGAGCTTGAAAATTGGATGCAGGGAAGGTGGGAAGGATTGGGCATTCTAGGCAAGGGATAGTGTGTGCAAAGGCCCAGGGTTGTAAACTTGAGATGCGTTCAGGGCATTCCAGGTCATTTAGCGTCAGGAGTGCCGAGTCTAGAACTGGGGACAATGGGCAAAGGCTGTGGAGCTAGGCAGGGGCCAAAGCTAGGGCTTTGGTCTGGAAAATGAGGAGCTGGAAGATAACAGGGGTGGGATATTGAATCTTTCTAGTAGGGTCTTTCAGGTGAATATGGGGGGAAAGGATCCTCTATTAGGGCTTTGCATAAAATACCAAGTATGACTGACTTCTTGAGAAATCTATTTGACTTGTAGTAATCACCCTACTGTTATATTCCCAGAGGAATTCCGATCTCTTCGCCTGTCCTTTTCTCCAAACCTGGATGACTACAACCCGGACATCCCCGAGTGGAGGAGGGACATCAGCCGTGTCATCAAAAAGTCCCTGGTGGAAGTGAGTGCAGACGGCTCCTTCTCTTGCCCAGGCGCATTTCTTCTCTGTCCTCAGAGAGCTCCGTGGTGAGGGGATCCTTGAGCGAGGCAATGACAGGGAAGAGCTGGAGCCTGTGGGAGATCTGTCTGGCATCTGCCCAGCTGAGCTCCAGGCTTGCAGACACATCGTGGAGGCTTTGGGGGCAGTAAAGCAGTACACAAACCTGTGGTTCTTCACTCTGCGTAGAGAAGAACATGGAAGTTTGTGACAGTCACACAGCAGAGTTTATGATGAGCCATTAGGAAGTACAAAGTCAGCTATTGTGCATAACACTGGAAGACAGAGGGTGAGTCCAGTTAGTCCGAGCGGCCCTGGGGTCCAGCTCTGCACACGGTGAGCGTGACTGCACAGAGAGCACTTGGAACATGATGGTTTGTCATCCTTCCATGTCCAGGTCTTTTAAAGGCGTTTGTCGCCTACAGCAGCAGACAGGGTGGTATTATTGTCCTCATTTTGCAGATGGAGCACCTGAGGTTCAGAGAGGTGCAATAACCTGCCTGATGCCTCGAAGCTAATCAGTGGTAAAGGCACACAATTGAATTGAAGGTTCTGAGTCCAATGTCTGGGTTTTTACATAGGAAACACAGCTCCCTGGGGTGACTGGGAAAATAGCAAGTTGATGTGATTTATCCCTCTCTGAGCAAATGTCGCTGACATTTTGAGTAGACACCTTCTTTTAGACACACTGCCCTGCACACACTCCGCTTTCATGAGTGATCAGAGTACGGACGTCTGCTCAAGGAGCTACAAGGATTTATTGCACAAACCCAGAAAATCAGAGGTGAGAGACTTTCCCTGAGGGTGTGTTCTTAGCCCCAAAGGAGAGTCAATGTAGGTTTTTTGTTTCTGTTTTTTGGTACATTCTTTCCTGCGCCCACTACACGTTGCCTTGTGGCACAAAGAGCTTTGGGGTCAAGGCATTCAGATAGCCCCTGCTCAGAAGACAGATTTTATATCCACCCTGGTAGCAAAGAGCTGGCTTTCCCCACAGTCATACCATTATTTTTGTTTGTATTTATTTAGCACTTATAATATTCCAGAAACTCTTCTCAGTGCTTTATTTGCATTTTTAACACATTTAATGACTCTAAAAACTAGCTTATGATGTAGATAGTATGATTATTCCCATGTTACATACAGGTGAGGAAACCGAACTTAAAGACAGATAACTTGTTCAAGGTCATACCGTTAAAATTCAGGCTCGGGAGTCAGACCATCAAGGTTTGAGTCTTGATGTCATGGTTTCATAACCACCCCACTGTCCTGCCATCCTTCGCTGTGTTATACGGAGAAACAGGGATAAGTGGAACAGGGGATGGAGAAGAGGTATTTTCATGCACCTCTGGGTACTTGCCCTCTCATCATAATCTTCAGGATTCTCAGCATCCCTGACGTTATGGGTGGCTAAACATTATGGCCACCAGGGGGCGCAGCTACTAGACGTGCCCACTGGCATAGGCCCTTCTGCTCTTGGAGCCGTTTGGCTCTACTGTGGTAACTGGTTTCTCTTCCCTGCTGTCCAAAAGAGATGACTTACATCCTTCAATGACCCCACTGCCCACCTCCTTCAGTCTGCAGCATTCTAGGAAAACATGTCCCCCCCAGGCAGCTGTCCAATGCCCCCCACATGATTTATCAAGCAGGCATTAGCTCAGCAGTGACCAGCTTTCCAGGCTGATTGTCCAAGGACCAGTTGCCCTGGGCCTGACACCTTTCTACCAGCTGTCCAGTGGGCTAGAAATGACTGCTCTTCAATATTTCTAGGCTGGTGTATAGCACACTCAGCTCCACGCAGAATAAGCAGGCTGAACATCCCTCAGGTCAGGCTGTGCTGCACACAAGGAGTTCTCAGAACTCCTTGGTTTCCCAGTCCTAAGAGGCAGCTGTTGGCCCTAGTTCTGTGCCCAACCCTGTCTTTGGCCATTTTCTTAAGTCCTGAACTGCCACATTGCCGAGTTCACCTTAATAAACCCTAAAAGAGGTACAACATGGGGTCAACATAGTTGTACTTTTCCTATTCATTATGTGACAAAATTAGATTTAAAAAATCAGGGTTTTTTCCTCACCAAATATGGTTTTTCTGGTGACATTTCACCATGGAATCTTTCACTGAATGTCATTCATTAAGCTTTTTTTTTAATGATAAGGATGGTTTAGACGTGATCTCTGAGTAAAGATCTAGCAGGACTGTGAAACAGCATGAGATCGGCTGTGGCAGGAGCCGTGGGAGGATCACTGTCAAGAGAAGGGAGGCAGGGGGCACTGGGAACAGAGGCTTCGTGGTCCGACCAGAGCCCCACACTAAGCGGCACCTCCTCACTTGCATGGCCTTGAGCCATTGTTTAACTTTCCTCCCTCTACCACCTGTCCTGTGAAATAGAGAGGCATTGCCCCTATCCCCACGCAGGGAAAGACTGTTCTCTTCGCTGCTGCGAGTGTTGTGGGTAGAGGCTTCTGCTGCCTTGCCCCAGGTCACATCCCTTTCCAGGGTGCTCCCATCCAGTGATTAACTGATGCAGTTATACAAGGGCCTGGCTGTCTCAGCATAACCTCAGACACATCTGAAGCACTGTTTTCACCCCCTGGAAGGTCTCCTGAGGCTGCCGTTGACCTTCATCACAGCTCAGCTTCTCCGTCTACTCATTTTTGCTTCCTTCTCTTCACTCCCTTAGCTGTTGATCCCAGAGCACCCTTAAGAAACACCCTGAATGCTAAACTCAGGTCTGCTTCCTGCGGACCCCAACCTATGATATATCTTCACCAGCAAAGAGGGACATAGTGATAATCACATCAAGTAATTGTGGGAGGGTGCGTTACAAAATATTAATAAGTGCTTATGCAAAGACTCAATAAATGGAACGTCTTACAACTGTGAAAGAGGCATAAAGGTGGGGTTCAGAAACAAAAAAAATTACCCATTTGGGAAGTCATGAAAAATATATTGAAACCAGTGGACGTTAAGAAGGAAAACTCACAAAGGAAAGTCGGCTTTTAGCAGCAAATACAGAGAAAAGACATTCTGGGGGAAATGGAACACACAAAAATATTTTCAGGAAAAGGCTGGGATATTGAGAACTTGGATACGATTCCATTGGGCTGGAGAATAAGATGACGGCACGAGTAGTGAGTGATTCGTTTGGAGAGGAAGGGTGGGACCATACTGGAGAAGGCTTTGGGTGGTATATTTGGTTGGTTGGTAGTGGGAATTATTGCAACAATTTGGACAGGAAAACACAATCTTAGTTGGACTAAAGGAAACTATATCTCAAAGTAGTGGCCTAACTCCTGGAAATGGGGAGACTATTGTAAACGCTGAGGGGAGAATATGTAAGTGCTGACTTGGGGCAGGAACAGTGGGTGTTTGAACAGGAAGGAACCGTCAGGATCACTGATGTGGAGGTGGGCTTGTCAAGATCTGTTAGACCAATCAGGTACAAGATGGGAAGGGGAGCCTCGTGTCAGAAGCAAATGGAAGGCTTCAAGCCAGGGTATCTGGGAAAGGATCCCCTTGGGTCATCCAAATGTAGAATTAATATTTTACGGCAGAAAATGAGAAGGTCCTTTTTTGACATGTTTGTTGGAAGTCTTAGTAAAGCAACCTAATGAATGATGTTCTGACTGGCCACTGACAAGAAAAGCTGGGATTGTAGCTGTTGATTCTAGAGCCATTTAGGTAGTGGACTTAGGGGAAACCCTGGGATATAAGCTCAAAAGAGAGCAGATGAACCGACACAGAGAGGAAGTCCTTCAGTGATAACTAGTTTTAAGAGATGATTCAGCAAGGCAAAGTGAAGGGCTCAGCGTGCTTCATGACACGGGCTGTTCATCGGGTGCTGGTGATGTGGAGAAGTCAGCAGGGGCTGAGGGTTGTGCTGTGGGGAGCTGTATTAGGTTGAGTCAGTAAGACGTGACTGGTCAGTTTGAAGGAGTAACTCTAGTGCTACCACAAAGGAGGAGGCCAGGTGGAAAAGGGTTCAGGCATGAGGGGCAGACGATAATGTTTAGTAAGTAAGGGTCTCCTAAGGGCTAAATACCTGCCCCTGCGCATCCTCTTTCCTTCAGGACTTACAAGCTCTTCTGTGTCTCTCCCTCAGGCCACCGGGGTCCCAGGCCCCCACATCTTGGTGGCGGTGCTCCCTGGCTTACCCACGGCTGCTGAGCTCTTTGTCTTGCCCTATCAGGATCCAGCAGGAGAACACAAAAGGTCAGCTGAGGATCTGGAGCAGGTGAGTCTCCCAGGTGACATCTCAGCTTCTCCCAGAGGTCTGAGCCACAGTCCTGCTGGGACCCAACCACCAGGACAGCAGCTGTAAGGGATCTCAGCGTGCGAGCGAGGACACCAGCTGTTTGTGGAGCCTTTGACTTTCTGGTCTTCCGTTTCGTTTTTGTAATATGGCAATCCTAACTACAGCTTCATAAAAAAACAAAAACAAAAACACCACGTTCAAGAGTGCTGTAGGGAGTGGCTACGTTACTCGGAGTATGTCCACACTGTGGAATATTCTATGTGTTTACAACGAATTAGACAAATCTGGGCATATTGGCACGATGAACTGTCCAAGATATTAAGTGGGAGAAAAGCAAGTGGGGGAGCAAAATGTAGAGGCTGCATCACATCTTACTGTACTCAATTTCGTCACAAGTGTGTCATGAAAATTAAATGGCATGATAGGCATGATTCCTTTTATAAAAAGTACAGCTTTTGTGCAAATCATGAATCCTCTTTATCACCACATGTGAAGATGACCTAATGTGTGGTCATAACACATGAGTAGTATCGGCACCAGGGAACCTCCACTGGCTCTTTGGGGTCCACTTCCTCCTCGTTTCTGCCACCTCTGGAGTATTAGAACATCTGTGTGTGTGTGTGTATCTCCCTCCCACCTGCCCTCTTTGATCCCCCCTGCCCTTTTACTGCAAAACTCTCGCTAGTCTCTGTCGTGAGGATGATTATATGTTGTTGTTTTTCTAGTTCTCCATCCAGTGAATTCAAATGATCAGTCTTGGTCTTGTTACCTGTTAGAAACTATATGATTCCAGTTTCTTAATCCTTTCTGGCAAGTAGATTAAAAATAGGATTATCTGGGGCACTAAAAATATTGGCTGTTTCCCCTCCAGTATGTGGAGCTTTTCAGTTCACTTAGAATAAACCAATTGTCTAGTCCAATGGTCTGTGGTCTTCCAAGAGGGCTCGAGAACCTCCTCTATCAGCCTGATTAACAACAAGCCCTAACGAGAGCATGGCCTACCTCCTGGCACACACCCTTCTTTCAGCGGCTGCTTTCTCACTTGGCAGAAGACTCACCTCCGTACTTTTCTCCATGTGCAAGTAATAAACAACAGAGCTGCCATGGAAAGCCCATTGAACTCCGCCTCCTAGTGAATCATCACAGGTAACCCGTCAGATTTGCATCTGAGCTTGCTCAGTACGGCCATTCAGCATCCTATGATATTCGACAGAGTATTATCTGCACTTGCAATTTAGTAGGAGAAAAACGGATTATTTCTTAGTACACCATTGCCGATGAGAACCCAGAGGGAGAGTGGCTCACTATCCAAAGCCTGTAGGCCCTCCTCTGGCAATCTTACTGATGGTCCGTGAACCCCAGATCATAATCTCTGCAAGAACAGAACTGTCCAGACATAGGGCCAGCGAATTGGCCAGCCACCATACCGTCTGTGTGCCTCTATGTCTCATACTGTCCGTTTTTCTCTGTAAGTGTAAGACGTTCTAGGTGTTTCCTTCAAGGGAAATGTAGAAAGAAGAGGGGTATTGCTCTGTGAAACTTCTTTTGCATGTGTAGGAATGTGTCCTGCTTCGACTGTCTGTTTTCTCTGTCCTTGTTTCCTTAATTCTCTGTCTTGCCTGAATGCCTCCTACAAAGGCAGTCTCAGAGAGCTGACCGGTTGCCTGTGGTATCATGGTAGCAGGAACTGATAAACCATTAATCAGAGACCTGATGGTAGCTGGCTTCTTCAAAGGCTGTGTTAACTTAGCATTTGGTACCTAGATAGGAAGTCTAGCTATTTTATTAGAAAGACTACATGTATGGAGAAATATAAACCAGATTTCTAGTTTCAACTCTGATATTCATTGTGTCTTATTATAGATGAAGAAAATGGACCAGAAAAGTTAAATAATTCAGCCAAAGGCCCATAATCTATAATACCTGTCTTATAGGGTGTTTGAGATATCTCCAAGAAATGATACAGCAAAGTACTTGTCCTATAGTGGATGCCCAATAAATGGTAAATGGATGATGGTTAAATTTATGGCCATTTAGGAGGAGAAAAATATGGAAAATGCGAGAATAACGTAAGACTTTGATGTAGTCAAGGGCATGGATTCGCAGAAAGAGGATGGTGGGAGTAGGGGGAAAAGATCGATGAGTGAAATTATGTGAAAGAACAAGGTCAGTAAGAAGCAGAAAGAACATGTATGAATGACTCTCCTGGAGTGAGGATGATACATCTAAGTCATCATGCAGATTGATGGCATTAAAGGGCCACTAAGTACCACGCTGAAGATTGTAACTCTGTTTAAGGGATTTGCCAGCGTACCTGCCTTATTCAGGGCTCAAACTAAACTAAATACAGGGACCAAACAAATGCCGAACCAAGCACGTAAGACCAGTATGCTAGTTGGGGAGAATAGCCTCACCTGACTTAAAAATGCAGCGATGAAGTCAACATATAAATCTGAGCCCTGTGTCAAGCACCTGGGACACATGGGCTGCCCCTCAGAAACCTGTAGTTTTCCTCCAAAAAGGGGTCTTTTGATTGGTGTCCTTGACTCAGTCACTTTAAAATGAAGGCATTCAGGCCCCAAAGTCAAGATGTCACTCGCCTGAGGTGAAACAAATCTTTGAGGAGAATGAGATTCTAGTTCTGTTTCTGCAACGAACTCTCAGCCTAGTGCTCTCCTTCCAACCTCCCCGCCCCCCGCCACGCTGCAGACAGGGATTGGGATACCCCTTTACTTCCTTTTACTTCCGTGGACCCCAAAAATAAGGCTGTTTACCAGGAAATGAATGAGAGAGGCTTTGCTTTGTTTTGTGTTAGTGTGCGTGTTTCTGTTGCAATGAACAGCCATCCAATTCAGGCACCTTAAAGGAAAAAAGTGAAGTCACGAGCTTATTTAGTTGAGAAATCTAAGGATATAGTTCAGGCTGGATGAGTTCATGGCCACTCAGAAGTGTCATCAAACGACTCCCCTCTCTTCTTCTCACCCTCCTTTCCTTGCCCATTTCTTTGCTGCCTGCCACATGGGACGTCTGCCTGAGAGTGAAGCCAACACGTAGGAAAGCAACAACGGCCACAGGAAGTCCCAGCTGCTATTGAGTCAGCCTGCCAATCCCACCCAAAAGACAATGTCTCCCCCTGACAGCATCACAAGAGCCCCAAGCTGTCAGTTCCCACCTGCCAGACTTGGATAAAGTGGGCATCTCTTAACTAGCCCCATAGTCAGAGGGAGAGAGTGTGTCAGCTCTGATGTGTTATGCCCTCCTGGGTCTGGGGCGTAGGGGGCCCCTTCTAAGTGAAATGTACTGAGATTTAAGCAATAGGACATGGTTCTTTAAAGAAAACATTCGAAAGAGAGAAGGAGCACTGCGCAGGCAAAAGCAGCTGACTGCCTTTGCAATAAGTTACACAGAAATTTCCAATGAATTCAAAGCAAAACCAAACAACAGAACCACCCCCGCTCCCTTGTTTGAAGGCTGCATCTGAATCACAGATGGAACTTGGGAAGGGCTGATCTTATTCCCTCTCTTAATGCCCTGGCCACCCTTTCTTATAAAGATACAAAGTAGGGGAGAAGTGGGACCCTTCTGGATGGACCCTGAAGGCTGTGAGGGCACAGCCCCAGCAACAGGCTCTTGACACTCCTCCTTTCGCTTCCTCTAATGGCATTCCCAGGGGACAGGGATGCTGGCTCAGAGCTAGCTATCTTGTCTGTGAAATAAATTGAAAATCCCTCACAGTGAGAAGTACTTGACCTTGTTATCAAGTAAAGTGGGCTGGGTTAATCAAGTGACCTCTGTCTGGGAGGGTTCCATCAGTCTTTATGTTAGAATTCCAGGGAGGGAGAAGAGGCTGCCTTGCCCTTTGCCAGCCTCCTCAGGGACAGCACCTCCTGCTCCCCTGCGGCCAGGTGCTCCCATATGGAGTGGCCCCTCCCCCAAGTCACAGCACTCCCTTCTTCTCACTGAGTCACCAGAGGTAAGCAGATGTGTATCTGGCTTCCCTGGAGGAAGCAAAGACCTAGACTCACTGGGTCAACTCCCAACAATGCATTTCCTCCTCTGTTGTTTGTGTTCACACACACACCTAATGACAGATGCAGAGTCCAAGATTCAGGGAGAGGAAAGGCGCCTCTGAAAATGGAACAGCCTGTTGGCAGCATTTTAAGGAAGTAAATATTTACTCTGGAATGTAATTGATAGTCTCAGACTAGTTTTTATTTGCCCACATAGTCTACTCTGTCTAGATTTGTTAACATGAGGAGTTGAACCATAGAAACACTCTGGAGTTCACAGGAAGGTCACTAAAGCAAGAAACTATAACTAAAAATAGAGTAGGTAAGAGTTGGACCAAAAGTAATGTAACAGAAGGAGACAGCTTAGAGCTGGGAATAGGGAAGACAAGAGGAGGAAGTATGTGTGGCCCCTGTGTTTATCCGTTATGTCACCCAGGAAAATTCCTAGGCACATTAATCAAGATGATTCTTTGGGACTAAGGAAGAATGGAATTAGGTGAGCTAGTGTTCATTTGAATTAGTATTTGGTTCCATTGCTCCCCCTACAGATTGTACGAATTGGGGAAGATCTTCCTCTGTCAAATCCAAAGGAGGACTCTTCCACTGCTCTTTGCAGGGACCTTAAGAATGTAACATGATCTGGATTGATTGACTAGGTCAGCTCCAAGGTCAACACAGGCAAGTCTCCCTCTAAAGGTGGCACCAGCATGCTGTTTATATTCAGTAGGGTTTGCATTCCTTCTCCCAACTTCAGAGACATGCTCTAGTCTTTTAGCCTAAGGTAGCTTTGCCATTGATAAATCTGCCAGAGCCCATTCTGAATCTATAGTTTCACGTTGTACCACTTCTTTGCATTACATGTTTCATAAATTTATCAGCTGCTCTGTTGTCCTTTTCTCCTGTTCTGATGTTTGACACTACCATTCTCATAATCTGAGCCTGTGTTTTCCCCCTATTTGTTTTATTAAAAATTGTTTAGATGTTGCCTGTGCTCTTTGTGTAGTAACTGGCACAGGTTGCCTACATATTTTCAGCTTAACCCCTTCTGGATACATGGTCGGGTTGTACCCATAATTCTCTTCTGTGGGCAGATCCATGTGACTAAGTCTGGCCAATGACTTGGGAGCAGAAGTGATATGTGTCCCCTCCACGCTGAAGTATCCAAATGCCATCTGCAAACCCTGGAGGTCCTTTGCCCTCCTAGGGTGTTGTGAATGAAACATTCGAGGGCGCTGCTTCACCAGCCTGTATCACTGTGCACAGCACCGCTGCCTGCCTGCAGTTTGAGCAAGAAACCTGCCTACAAATTTTAACGCTGTGGCTTCAGCCTCATCTAGTTTACACTCATTGCTACACTTAAATTTCATACTTTGTGAAAAAGATAAGGAAGCGAAATGGTGCTTTCCCTTTAGCGGGTCCTTCCCACTGCATCTTTTCGATGTTTGCTTTCCAAGTATTTTTTATTGAGTCCCCACTGTCTTTTTAAGTGGTACTTTAAGTGAAGTGTGAGTTATCTCTGAATCACAGACATATTGCACCATTTGGCAGATGCCAAAAATAATATGTTGTTTTTTTGGTCATGATGATTTAGCTGAGGGAGGACAGAAAATGGGTTGTGTAGGAGAGCAGCAGAAGAGGGTTGGCAGTACAAAGGATAAATGAAATTTGCTCAGACAATATACTTTCACTGGGCAGAAAAAGAAAAATAAATGCAGCTTGCTTCAGCGGGTCCAATCTCCAAGCAAGCCCACATTGTCTCACTTGATTCTTTGTCATGCAGGGTTTTGTTCTCCTCATTCAGGCTGTCTCCACACTTTTCTACAGCTTCCAGTTTATTCTACTTCTTTCATAGCCAGAGACTCTCCCGAACGTTACACGTCTTACTGCTTGGTGAACAGACGGTGGCAATCCTGAGGAAAGCATTAGCGGGTGCCTATTCCCGTAGCTCATATTGGTCAGCTGACATGGGACTGGCGTTACAAGTTGTGGGCTTTGTAGATGAATATGGCACCATAATTAGAAATGCAGTCTTTAAACCTCCTAAACCCACTTTGCCCAGCCTCTTTCTGAATTGCTTTTGCTTTCTTCCTTTGTCACCTGTTTAAAGGAAAATGTTTTTGATGGAAATACTCTAGGACCAGGAGTCAAACCATGTTGCAGTGTAGCATCAACTCTTCAAAGCTTAGCTGGGTAAACGTAGGTGCACCCTTTAAGCGCCATGCTACTTTTCCAGAGAGATGCCAGCACTGACACCTAACACGTTCTGAGTTAGAAAAAATAGTAAGAAATATGCGACTTTACCAGTATGGAGTGTTCGGTGCATAGAAATATATTTAAAACATATACATATCAACTGATCTGACAGAAACAATACAGAATAAACAGTTCTGCAAGTGGCATGGAAAACATTTAAAATATTGTCAAAATCTGTCAACAGTTTCACACTCATTTATTTGAGTAGAGGAGTACATGGTTCTAATTGAGAGTATTCTTGTATACAATATAAATTTTATTTGGTTTTATTTCTCTGCATAACTTCTTTCCCCCAAACTATGTGTCTTTATTGTATGTCCTTTGATACAAGTTAATTACATGAAACATGCTTTCTGCCACTGGGTTAGTTTTTCATAGCCTGCTTAATTTTGTAAATGATACAGACAAAGCCAATGAAGCAATGTTATAAATGAAAATATACCTGGGATGTTAATTATATTCACAAGGGGCTCTCTTGGCGATTATAAATTAGAAATATGTTGTTCTGATGAACTCTGTGTTCTGATTTAGTTATTTACATCTCTCACTTGAGGAAAAAATATTCTCCAAAGATGAAACATGTATCAGTTCAACTGGTTGAAAAAGAAAGTCTTTCTCTGGCAATTACATATTCCCCTTTGTCTACATGATGGTCCCTGCAACACAGGGCAATTCCTTTATTACTTCTTACCACTCCTTCCTATTTGAGTTAAAACATTTTTTCTGCAAATACAAGTGTGTATATATACATATACATCCATAATACATAGCTAAACATATACATCTATGATTATATGTTTACACATTTCTATATGTGTGCATGTGTGTACTTCACAAACGAAACGTTACTGATTGACCTCCACTAAAAATCCAGGGTCAGATTCCTTTCAAGACCTTATCATCCAATGAACAGAATAAGGTAGAATGGGGACTAGCATATTGCAACAATGTAGAGAACACAGAGGAAATGTGTTCTACAGTCTATGTTAGAATCTCCCCTTCCTGTAAACCTGGAGCTTTATGAAAGATTTCCAGTGCCCAGAAAAAAGAATAGCATAATACCGAGAATGAAGTTGTTTATAATAGAGTTTTCTTACAACCTTGTGTTTCTGCATGGCTTGCCAAATGAAGACGTTAGAGAGGCTGAGCTTGCACTGGATCCCAGATGCTCAACCGCAGGTCACTGACAGGCATCGCAAGTCCCTGCTATTAAACAAAGTTCACCTGCAGGGCAGTTAGGTTCTGTTACCAAGCAAGGGCTTCTGGAAGGGACTCTGCATCAAAACGGAAGCTATCTGACCCTGCTTAACTGATAAAAGGATCAAAGATGTCATTTCTGCAATTCAGTGGACTAAATGGAACTCAACAAATATACAAGGAGAAAAAAAAAAGAATTTAGCAGAATCATGGCCAGGAAGCGTCTAATTAGACTTACAAGTAAGATAATGAAATACTAAGGTGATGATTAGAATATTTAAAATAAAGCAAGGAGACCAGATAAAAATAGTAGGATTGTAGGGATAGCTTTTCAGAATTTGCTGCTAAATAAATAAATAAAAATGAGCAAATTGAGCTGGGGTTTCTACTTTAAGTCAACAGTTTTACCTTGTTTTTAAAATCTTACTTTATACAGCTCCTACTCCAGCAAGGCTCTTTGGCCCATGTTGGGGTTAAGATGCTGTGGCCTAGAGTTCCCTGTGTCTGTCTAGTACACATGTCAGCCCCTGTGGTGGGTCAGCTGATGTCTGTAAGCGGGAAACAAGGGTCGGCCAATCATTACTTAAGTTGTGGTTGCACTTTGTTTCAGTTGCGTAATTTATTACTTTAGAAGAACTGTATCTGCCATTCAATGAATATTCATAAAGTATATATTCTGTGGAAGCCACAGGGCATGGGTTAGGGAAGGGATGGGAGGCACTGGGCGGGGAAAGGGGGTGCTATCAGGAAATAGGATAAATGTACGTGAATCTCACCACAGTGTATAAATTGTTTGTTTCCACTTCTTTTAAGCTCTCTGTATAACAAACTCAAAAAACTGGGGGTGACTTTTCTAAGCTAACACAAGATAATGTTTAATAATACAAATTACTTGATTTACTAATAGTTTATCCTTATGTAGCATTTAGGATATAAAGTCAGGTCATACTTAAAAATAATTATTTCTGCATATTCTGGGAAAACTCAAAATCATATTAACACTCATTTATATAATTCATAGGCATACTATTGGGAATGCCTTGGTAAATACAATACATATTGCTCAGCACATTTGCTTATAATCGGTATGACAATGTTGGTGGCACTCACCGTGACATTTCTTTCAGATATCGGAACTTCTGATCCATAAGCTCAACCAGAACGCGGTGCACTTCGAGCTGAAACCCGGGATTCAAGTCCTCGTCCACGCAGCCCACTTAACAGCAGGTCAGTTTTCACGTCGCTGGGTCCTCACCAGAGGCGCTAGCAAAGCGGGGTCCCAACCTGTCGTTTTAGCACAACAAGACTAGAGGGTGCCTCCCCTTGTCAGCAGTAGGGCGTCGTTCTTTGGAGGTTCCCTTGCTTGGCATTGTTGCCTTAATGGGAACCCACAAGGCAACAGAATAAAGTGACTTGTCTTCATCCTTGGCAAAAACCACCAGTGACTCAGCGAAACGCGTCCTACTCAGATGACAGCAAGCTTCATCTGAACAGAAATCTGGAACACAGTGTTCATTCTACAAATAACGTTTTCCTGGTTTTTCTGTACAACCTTATTTTCAAATTGTTCGTGTTACAAATACTTGTTTTTCTTGAATTTGGGGACAAAGTAGGGCAGTGGAAAGACCTGAGGCCTAGGAGTTGTACAGGCACATAGACAGGAATCGAACCCTGAGTTGGTCATGATCTTACAATTAACTAATGTCATTGAGTTTCTGCCTCTTCACCCATAAAATGTGGGGGGGGGGATCCTCCTCCTAAGGCCATCTAGAAATCTCAGTGATAATTCACATAGTCCCAAGGGTGTAGAAATAGATAGCATTGTGTTATATTAATACTAAATTGAATTAACAATGTTTATTGAAGTACTTATTTTTACCGAATACTGCGCTGGCACTGCATAGAGTATAAGGGGCAGTAGGAAATGATCTTTGTCCTCAAATATGCGTGATCCGGGTGTGGTGTGGCAGCATTTGAGGTGGCAGTGGTGGCGGCGCTCTGGGTTGTGGGAAATGGGCCGTGGTGGGGTATCGCAGTGTGTAAATGCATAAATGCTCGCAGAGAGGCAACAGAGCATACTTAAGCACTCAGATTTTGCAGTCTTGCAGCCATACCATTGGTTTCAACCGTAGCCCCATCACTCCCTCACTGTAGAGACCTTGAGAAGAGACTTAACTTCCCTGTGCCTTAGAGATGGCTATAGCACCTGTCCGACGGATTGTGTGAGAAAATAAGTTAATTCAGGTTGTGCACCTGCAGTAGTGCCTGGCAGATTTGTGTTGGTCTGTTTGTTCCTTTTTGCTCCTTGTATTATTAACAAAATTGTGTAGGAAATTTAAAGTAGAGATAAATTGTGCTCTGTCAAAATGATACAGGAAAGTGTCTTGGAGGAGGTGGATGGATGGATAGGATTAAATGCTGGAGACATTTGCAACACCAAAGCACCAAGGAAGGACATGGGAACCTCAAGGGCTTTGGGAATGCTGAGTACATGGGGGCCAAGAGCAACAGTTTCCAGCACCGTTCTCCGGCTTCCCGGAGGTTCTGGAGGTGGCCTAGGCTGACAGGAAGGCCAAGCGTGTTAATCCCTTTTCTGCTTATATTCTATCTTTTTTCTGTATTAGGGTTTCACACATTTTGTTTTAAAAAACTATCACGGCCTGAAAAGAAGGAATATTGAAAGGTCACTATTCCTGAGCATGGGATATGGAAGTAGGGTAGGAATACGCCAGGCTGGGCAGTCTGTGCCTGCTTGGCGGGGCTCTGGGAAGCCAGGGGGACCTCTGAGCAGAGCTGTGACCCATTCGGAGGGTCGCCTAAGGAAGATGACCCTTCAGAGGAAGGAGGATTGAGTGAGATCAATCTGGTATTCTACAGCTTGCCATCCTAACTCACTCACCCACTGAGCAGACATTTATGGAGCGCCTGCCTGCTCCGAGCCAAGCAGAGTTCTCTGAATGGAATAGTCTCGGCCTTCGTGAAAGCTTTCTTCACCAGGGAAAGCCGGGCAGCAAGCAGATGAACAAATGCCACTTTCCGAGTAATATTGCTGGTGAAAATGCCCTGAAGAAATTAAGGAAGTGTGTGAAAACAGAACGATTAAACCACGCCCATAAGAACAACCCCTAGGCCAAAGTCGCCAACGTATCTCAGGGCATTTGGTGATCCGGATTGGCCATGTCCTACTCGGCAGGTTGACCGTTGGTTCTTGGTGAGTGGTGGCATCTGACATGTGACTGTTAACACGTAGCCGGTTGAAGTGGAGAACAAACAATGTCCAGAAGCATCTGTTGTAGTCATTGTGATAGATAAGCCACTGACATATTTTGTCAACTGAGTCCAAAGTAACTGCTTTGAAATTGGTTTAAACAGTTGTACTGATGTCTTCAATCCACTTAGGTGGCACAGCCTGTTTAGGGGGAAGACTGAACCTCTTCTTCTTCGGTAATGATACAAAATTTGCTTTACAACACACTCACCTTCTAAATGAGCACTGTCTTCAGGCAGTATATTTGGCTATCCAGTACCTTTATTTATTAGGAAACACTCCCTTGGTATTTACCAGGGCCCTCTGTTAGAAAGGGGGGCATCACAGGTCAAGATGGAGGCCTGACCTACTTCTCCAGTTCTCCAATTCTGGAGGCCACTTGCATTTCATACCTGTTTCTCCCTCCCCTGCCTCTCTTCCATCAGTCATTTTATGTGCCTGCTTTTTACTTGCCTGATTGTTGTATCACATTCCAAAGATGGTCAGATCATTGTTTTCTGAATTTGAAAACTTATTTCAAATGCTTCTTTTTAAACGTACCTTCCTGTAATGACATCTGGTGTAGAGCTGGGATGAAGCTGAAAAATAGGGATCAAAAAAGTGGGTATTTAACCGAAACCGGTTTGGCCAGGGAAACAGATACAGCAAAGTCATCCATGAATCCATGTGGGAAAGCAAGCCCGTTCCCCGTAGCCATGGAGCATTTATCATTCCTTGTTTAAGCTCCAGATGGCAAGGAATAATGCAAAACTTGGAAGGTCTGGAAAACTCTTCTAATTAATGTTCATAGTTCATTTCATAGTAGAGATTTTGAGGAATGGAACTGAGATCCCTGGGGAGAAGGATGGGCAAGAGGGAGGGGTGTTCCTGGCAGCTCAGGTAAGCACACGGAGATTTGAAGGAGAGCCCCCCGCAGTCTAGATGTGTACGATGTGAGGTTGCCAAAGAATGGAACAACAACAACAACAACTCAGTCCAAGGCAAAAGCCCAATCTTAAGCTGGGCCAGTTTGGATAGAGTGAGACAATTCTTTGACTTCCAACCATTGTGGCTGTTCCCAGCTCTTCCCTGATAGATTTGATAGTTTGGCGTTGTAATTCCAAACCCAATCAGCTGGCACTATTGAGCTTCCTGTTAGGACTGGCTCAGGGACTGGAGTAGATGCAGACGTAATACGTCAATGATCAACTCCAGTTTGAAGAGTAAGGAAGAGAATGCCAAGGACTGACTCACTCACTGAGTCTTGGAAATGTGTTATGTTGACTTTCGCCATGCTCGTCATAATCAGATTAGAACGGGCGGTACCCACAGGTGCACAGGCACTGAGCCAGGCTCTTATACAGAAAAGAATATTTATGTGAAGGCCAGCACTTCAGCGATTGTGATCAGGAAGTAAAAGATATGAGGGCCAAGTTGTCTGTTGGGGATTGGTCCTACGTTAGTTGCAACTACATGATTTTTTAAAAACGATTTGAACGGGGTGGTAGACTGTGTCTACTAGAACAGCGGAGGGAATTCCTTCACACGTAGAAAACTTGGCATGTTAGGTGGGGGAATGATTGCATTAGACACTTGCCCCAATTTCTTTTGTAAAGTTGAAATGAACACACTTCTATCCATGGTTAGGAAGAGAAGGAAGAAGTAACATGGGGAAAAGAAGAAATAGTGAAGAAGAGTATTTGATGAAGAACTTCCATCTCCACTGCTTTTCTGTTCCTCTGTTCCCCCACCCCCCGCAGGCAGGAGAATATTCACATTTTTTTTTAAAAAAAGGGGAAAAGGACCACTGTCTGCAACATTTCATGTCTCATAAGCAGGATTGCTAATTCCTTCCCAGGGACCACTAGAGCACACTGCTGCATTCCATTAATTGCCCAGCAGATGTTCAGCAGCCTTCTTTTAAAAATGTTTGAGCCAGAATATGTTGCTGGCGAGAGAGGCAATGCATAATTTGGTTTGTCTCCAAGGAAAAAGAACTGTCTCCTTTCAGGAATTTACTAGCCTTATTTTGTCTTTCAAATTCAGCTCCCTGTTAGCTTTTATGGGAACACAAGGTAAGCACTGCCGGATACCTGGGTGCCATTAGGGACTGGATGTGAGAACAAACACCCTCGCGTTCTGCTGGAGAGTTCATTAACTTCGGTATCTAAGCTGAGCTCAACTTTGAACACAGCCCTTGCTTTGTTCTCAGCCATTCCTGTGCTGCTCGCTTTCCGTGCAGTTTCTCTTGAGACTTTAACCACTCCTGACAGATAAGCTGCTGAACTTCTCTTTGCAGAAAGGAGAGATGTGACATTGTATGACAACAGGGAGAGAATGAGAAACTGTTGTCAAGAAGGTGGAGGAAGGGCCGTGGCCAGCGTGGCTCTGTTTGGCTTTTAGAACCCGCTGGCGGCCGGCATCGATGTTAGCAGATGAGGGCTAAGGAGATGTTGCCAAACAACCCAGAGAGTTGGCAAAAAGAGTAGAAATCAGTCAAGCTGGGTATTGGGCTGGACACACTGGTGTTTTGACCGAAGTATGCCTTTGCTCATTCTGTTCCTGACTGGAATGTTTCTCATCTCTTCTCCACCTGCCTGCATCTCCTGAGTCTATTTGTATTTTCAGGCTCAACTCATTGCCAGGCTGTGCATGATGTCTTTCTAGAGACCTATACCTGGATGTCATTTATCCCTTGTCTGAACTCACCTGGATTTTTAAAAATCTATATCATCATCATCATCATCATCACCACCACCACCACTCTTATTTAATGTATTAAGGATACAGTTTAGCATATCTTAATATTGTCTCCACCGTGGTACCCAGCAGAGAACTTGCAACATGTCAGGTGCTCAATAAATATTGCTTTTATAAATAATTAGAGATATAGTCAGTTTATAAGGGGTAGATATATATTCAAAATTCCTTTTCCCCAGTTAACCCGCAGAGTCGGTTTATTTAGTTGTGACCTTGTCCCGTGACTCGCTACTTCTTACCAAATAACTGGTGAGTGGAGCCTTGCATTCATTTATCCAATAAGCATCCATGAAAAATCCATCTCTGTGTTTTTTTCATGTCAGGTATTCCTTCCACATACATTATAATCATTTATCTGCACCTTGTGAGGAATGTGTAGGCTGAAGGAGAATGAGAGTTCTCTGGTTCTGAACAGGAGGTCCCAGAGACAACGGGAGTGGGGCTGGCGTGAGGGCTGCTCCTAAAGGGACTGAAGCAGGGATAACTTACTGGCCCTTGTTTTACTGCTCTGGTCCCTGGCAGGAGTGTTTCCAGTATCAGAGAGCAGCCTCACTTCATGACGGAGCTCAGGATCACACACCTTAGGTTGCGCCATCCTCATTTGATCAAACGAGTGGGACCTTCTTCACTTCCTTTGCGGCATCCCCCGTGAGGTCTCTCTCATCCACACTTTCACCCTGGCCTTCGATTATTCACTTTGTTTTGGAGGGCTATACTGTCATCTTAGGGAGAGTTTATCTTTTTTCTTTTTTCCCCCAGTGAGACTCACAGGTAGGCTCTGAATCTGATGCAGAACATTTCATCTCTGCTGGTACTTATGGCAGAAGAAACCTGAGCTGTTAAGAAAATATCCCTAAAATGCCAATGGTTTTCTTATTGCCCCTGGTAACCTGGAATTTACTCAAGGATAAGACCCATGTTAGATTTATTGCCTTAGTCCTCACACAACTCTGTGCTTCGCTTTGTCACTGTTCTTTTAAATCTGTGATTCATCCAGGGTGATGAGATGAATTAGGACCCTCCCTCACTCCACACTGGCTAGACCTGAGGACCAAATACTAACTGCACGAAGCTTTACTAACTCTAAGTGAAAAGGATGGAAAACATTCCATGTAGAAGGTTCAACAAAGATGAGACTTACTCTTGAGTAGGAACTCTCCAAAAGAAGGAAAAGGGAACACACCAGGTCGAAGCACCGTGTCGAACAGAGGCACAGAGAGGTGACGTTGTATGGTGTACGCATTGTATGGTGTACGTATCCAATGAGGCGGAGCTTGACATGGTTTTGAACACCTACACACTTACCCTCAAATATTCCTGTTCCTACCGAATATTCCAAACATTCCAAATACTCAGTAGGAATCAAAATATTTCTACTGAAGGTAAAATGATGAGCAGAGGAAAGAGAGGGGAGTAAAATTCAGGGAAAATAAATATGCCCTATATTATAAACTTTGTTGTTCAATAGCCATGCATGCTAGTGAGAAGACTTTTGTTAGTGAAGGTTTGGGATTAATAAAGTGTGATAAACATGGAAAAGGGAAGAAGGGGCAAATGAAGATACTTTTTTTTAAAATAATAGGTTTGGGCTACAGTTGATAATCCTTTCTCTTTTTAATAAGTTACTCACACATTTTACAAGGAGTTTTCAACCCAAGTGGCAAGAGATGGTAATTGATTTGATAGAGATGGAGACCTAGGAGTAGGAGCTTTTTTTTGGGGGGGGGGTTGCCAAAGGAGGTAAGTTTCATGGTTCATGTTGAGTTTGATGTCATAAAACATATAAGTGAAAAATCCCATCAGGATTTGGAAATAGGGAGCTTGAAACTCATATGAGGAGACCTGGACCAGACTATAAAAAAAGCTCTAACTTTCCACATTTCTGTAGATTGCCAAGTGAGGGGGACTTGCCGACTGGTGATAAATTAAAGCCGTAATTACTGGCCACGTCTTTCAGGCTACATCAACTCTGTATCTTTGTTTCTACGGGGACCCATGATCACGAATAATTCAGTTGTTGTACTTGGCAGTGAGGCAGGGGGTAGGGGCAAAGAAGCTTAAAACCTTGTTGATTCTCCTGTGGTAAAATAGATGAGATTCTTCATGAGAGCAGAAGTTAGAGAATGGGCTAGCGTTTTATCTGAGAACACAAAACCTGTCTGGAGCGATTCATACTGAATTACAAACAATAGCACTTTTGGGATCATTTGCATTTCACAGGATTTATTTATAGGGCAAATAATCTGAAACTTGGGGAGTGGGACTTCTACACAGAGGGATGAGAAGAGGTGGAGCCCACTGATTTCCTCAAAACATGTGGGATAAAGGAGATGCTGTTCGTGGCTGGGAAAACTCTTCGTAACCCTGCTATAAAGACGCGTTCTTGAGGCTGACTCTACCTCTCTACATCGCTGTTGCCTAGGAAGCATTACAAAAGCAGAGATTTTTCAGGCTCGCTGCACACATCCGGAATCAGAATCCCAGGGAGGGATATCTGGAAATCTGCATTTTTAACAAATTCCCCAAATGATGCTGAGGCAGCCCGCCTTTCACCAGTCTCAGCAACTACCTTTACATAGCATTCCAGGGACAGAAATTCATCTGCATAACAAGGAAAGGGGCGCATCTATCTCCAGCAATAAATCTGATTTACAACTCAGGGCATCCGTGAGAACAGAGGCATGCTTTCACAAGGGGAGCTGGGGACTGTGATATTAAGTGTAGGAGGACATTTGTCATAAACATTCAAATCTAATTTCTGGGCATATGCGGAGCCAACCTAATCAGCAGCCTGGGTAGATGACAGTGGGAGTGAGGGGGGAAAGAATGAAGCAAGTCTCTGAATCTGCCATGTACCACATCCATAATGTAGATGAATGACAAAGGCCAGCCAAGCACTGTGCCCATGAAGCCGCTGAAAAATGAGTCAAGTGTGCGCTAGAATCTTAGTGGCAGCTGTGCTTGGAGCCATGACTTTTATGCAAGTTAAACAAATGGGATTATCTAGATGCCGTTAATGTGATAGTATGAGCTGAAAATGATTCACCCACATCTCGCTATATTTCTGCATGTCTCACAGAATGAGCATGCTCATCAACCCTTAACTTCCCAGGGGTCACTGCTCTTCTGGGGTTGCAGAGAGATATGATTTTAAAAGTGAAAGGTGAATATTTCTCAAAGGAAGAACATCAAATCCCAGGTTGAATTAAAGAAAAATGTAATACACAGTAATGGCTCCCACCCTCCCCTGTCTGTCAAGCGATTGCCTTGTGTAAGCTGTTATGTTCTGGAAAAATTGTCCTTTGTCAAGGGTATATGTGGGTTTTTAATAAAACTGTTATCTTGTGTTATCTTGGCCTCCATCATTGCTGCTGACTGGTTTAATTTCTTTTTCAGGTGTAATAAAAAGATGTTATCACAGAGAGATTAGAAAATTAATATTTCCAGGCTTCGGTTACTGTCACTGGATATGTTATGAGCAAGTGTGGGAAGAGAGAAGGAAGTCAGAATTTCAGCCTAGGTCGGGATACGTTATGAATCCTGCGTAAGAGGTTCACGCGGAGAAAGACCCTTTCCACTGGAAAGCATACTTAACATTAGTTAAGAAGCTTCAGAAAGTGCAGTATAATCTAAGCCACATTGTTGTAGCTGCAGATGCCGGTTCGCGGACTTGTGGAGCTCTGAACTGTAAAGTGAAATAAATTGTTGTAATAACATTGTCCATTTAAGGATGCAATTAGTACCAGTGAAACTTCCACAGCCAGTAAATTGATCTGTCTATTTAGTCTCTGGATTTCTTATTATCTACAGAGTTATCATTTATAAGTCTTTTGTGAGTAAAGCAATGCTAATCATATTTTCCCCCAAAGTAAATATTGTTTTTCTTCAATAAGTAATTAGGCTGTTTCACAGACACATGGGCCCACTGGCTTTTGCCTATTGTTGAGTTGTTATGGTATGATAAGTAATAACAGGTGTCCAGATATCTAAACAAATCCCTACACCCAATGTAGGTACTTTCATGATTGTGCAGTGAATGTGGTACTTTCATAAATGTGCCAGGGACCAGCAACGAGGTTGCTCTTCAGCCTCTAACAGAGTCTGTCTTTACCATTTTCTAAATCCCTGAGCCCATAACAGGGCCTGAAATGACCACAGAGTAACTGGCCTGAGTTGGCTAGGCCTAAGGATGCACTTAGAAACTTTTGGGCGGAGAATGGTCAACGGGGAGGGAGTGATCAGATGAACAATCGATGAGCAGGGCACAAACATGCTTCAGGTCAGAAATAAATGGTAGTTAGGTGAAACTTTTCCCCAAGGGGAAGGCAAGGTGGATAGCCAAGAAAAACTAGCAGTGAAAAAAAGAAGGCAGAAGAACATAAAATATAGAGAAGATACAGAACCTAGGGAAAGCTACCTTTTAGACACTAGATTTAAGTTCCTTATACCTAGAGTGGCCAGGACTGTTGGGTTATTATCTGTCATGTCTGCATATGCTTTAATAGCACCCACTTTCCTTCTTAAAGTGTCCTGGTTTGGGAGTGAACATTTATGGTCATCATACTTATACCCAGCTACCCTACCAGTGGAAACAGAAGAATTGGATAATGTAGAGCCCAAAGGTGAAAATTTACTTGGACATTTAACTAGTTGAAAGAGTTTTGAGGAGAGAAGGTATGAGTAAGCTATTGCTGTGTAACAAACCACGGAGACATTCATTGGCTTAACAATAAGCATTTATTATTACTTATGAGACTGCAGATCAGCTCGGTGGCTCTTCTGGTTTTGCCTGTGTTCATTGAGTGTCTACAGTCAGCTACGGATTGCAGGACAGGGAGCTCTACTGGTCTTTGCTGGGCTGCCCCCATGTTGGGGGTCAGTTGGCTGGAGGCTGCTCTAGAATGGCCTCAGTTGGGATAATTAAGCTCTCCTCCACGTAATCTCTCATCCTTCAGCAGGCTTGCTCCCACATGACAGTGATAGGATTCTGAGAGAGAGCAAGAGAGGGAACGCAAGTGCACAAGGCCTAGAAACTCGCAAGTGGCACCCTGTCATTTCTAATTTATTCCATTGCCAAATCATGTTTCAGTGTTAGCTCAGATTCAGGGGGTGAGGAAACAGATTTCACCTCTTGGCGGGAGAAGCTTCAAACTCAAATTGCACAAGGCTTGACACAGAGAGGGGCCTGGCAATTAATTCATAGCCAGATTAAGCCACTCAGCAATAAAGAGGTGTGTTTTTCCATTTTGTTTTGTTTCATTGACCTAGAGAATATGAAGTTCAGGCACACTCTAAAGGTAAGGACTGGAGGTTTTATGAGTGGCAGTAGGTGGGGCCTACCATGCAGTACTGTCAAACTGGTATGCATGATTATGACCTGGGTAGCTGGTTAAAAATTCTGGGACCTACTCTCAGAAACCGATATATTTTTTCTCAAGCAAAGCCTTGGAAACTGCATCTTCACAGGTGCTCCAGGTGTACTACACTTTGAGAAGTACTTTACATAGTGAGTAGGGTTCTTCCTTGACTTTCAATCCTGGAAAACCAAAAGGCATCTTTTTTTTTCCTGTCTGTCGATTGTGGTGAGAAGCTTAGTCTTTGTGGTACCCATGGGTGTCATAGTTGGCCAAGTGACCTCAACTGTTGGTGGCTGGATGTTCCTAGAGACTTAACCCAAGTTTCAAATTAGCAGCACTGCTTCATGAGTCATTAGAGCTTGCCCAGGAATGCCCATGCCACCTGGCCTCCAAGCTCATGGCGTCATCTCAGTAGGGCATAGCAATCCGTAAGACTCCCCTGACTGGGTTTGAATTGGAACTAGGGAGAAGCCTGGTGGGCAGGTGAGGGTGCTCTGTGCACATGAGCCTTCCTGCACTCTAGGTAAACTTTCTCTCTGCTTTGCTCCTATCACCTTAATCTCTGAAAAAGAGATTTCAGACCACGTGGATTTTATGACATTCTAGGCATGTAACAAAAAGCCTGGCTTGAGTCTCTTTGTTGGAGAGGAAAAAAGAAAATTAAGGTAGGGTGAACTTGCTTTGGCAACTTTTTGATAGCACAAACTTCTGGGTTAGAAATAGAGTTCAAAGTTGCAGGGTCATAGTGCAGATAGGCATTCTCCAAGAGAGTCCCTTTGACAGAAAGAGTGACTGCAGGCAGCAGCAGAGGTTTCCTGCACCACTTTACCACGTGATGCCACTTAGTGTTGACTTTAAACTTGGAAATAAAGAGCCTTGGCTGCAGCAAAGGGGGAAGTAGTGGTGCTCGTGGTGAGGCATTCCCTCATGTGTGTTGTGTGGGACAAGGTCTGCAAAGGGTCTGTGGCCTAAAGACTTTGTGAAACTCTATGGTAAAGGTAAATGAAGTTCATTCCTGCGAGATTGCTATGAGCTTTTAATATAATATACTGATGAGCATCAGGAATCTCCAAGATGGGAAATGCCCATCGAATACTTCTGAAAATTATTTGACCATGGAACGCTCATCATTTTTCAGGGCTGGTTTTCTATAGAATATACTTTCAGGGATATGATAGTAATTATATGATAATATTCAAAATATTGGGTACGTACCATGCACTATGCCACGGCTTTAAAAACCCCCTCTTATTTTTTTTACAACTTTCTAAAATAAACACAAGTTTATCTTCATTATGCCAATGAGGAAACTGAGGTTCAGCTTAAGTCACTTAGCCCAGAAGGGGCAGAGTCAGAATCTAATTCCAAAAAAGGGACCATATCAATTATTTCACCCTAAACATGAAGTTGAGTCTCTCGCAGGACTTCAGAACTGTGGTCACCAGCACCCAGAATGAGAGACTTCGAGTGACTTGCAGTACTGTCCGCCCCGTGCTCTGCTCTGTGCACGAATAATGGCAAATATTTGCTCAGCACTTTCCCCCCCTACTTCCACCTTGTTTACGCTGCAGTTGGAGAGGGATTAAGTTATGCTAATTCCACACAACAAGCTAAAGCCCACTTATCACAAGTTTCCATTCCTCAGCAAAACCCACAAATGCACCTGAGTGTTGGGCAAACGAAGGCATGCAGCTGCTGTTGTGTGGAGCAATAATGGCCTGTTTATATTCAGGGCCAGATCAGCAAGCAGAAGCCACCCACAGAACACAGAGGGCAATGGTTTTCAGTCTCTCCCTGCCACCGCCTGCTGCTTCCTGCCGGCCTGCTGCCTGGCTCTGACAAGTGCAGCGGGGATGCAGAGATGGGGAGGGTGTGGAGAGCACAGGTTTTAGAACTTGGGACACAGGAGCCCGTTTTCCCGAAGCAACGTGCTAATAACTACACAGTGTTAATGCAGCTTGTTTAGGAATGAGGATTTGGGAGTGATTTTGAATTGGGAGATTTAACCTAGTGAGGAGCAGAGAGAGAGAAGAGGAAGGGAAAAGAGACGGGTGTATGTGTGCACACACGGATGTGTGTGCAGGCGTTTGCTTTGTCTTAGTGAGAGCCTGGCCAGAGCAATTTCCTCTCTTCAGTTTTCCATTTATTTCAGATGCCAACCCTTTCAAGCAGGCTTAAAATTCTTCCTGGTTGCTCCATAACACTGATATCCTGCCTATTCTGAAAGCATTCAGCTGAGAATTAGAAGTTTAGTAAATAAAGTTAACCTGCCTCTAACCACCCTAGCCATCTTTGGCTCCTCTGTGGGGCTCCGTTTGTTCCCAGTCAAAACAAGGGTTTGCATGTAGAAGATTATTTTTCAAATAGCTTCCTATTGTCATTTCCTTAAGATGGTATTGGGATAATGTGGAGAAAGCAAGCAACCTTATCTTTTATGAATTCATAAAATAACTGAGATTTGCTTCAAAATAAGCCAGTGATTGGGGTTATGGGGACTGGATGGGGTTAGAAATAAAAAAATACTGTTGTTTGTGTCTTGATGGTTATGGAAGCTGGGTGGTGGGTACATGAGGCTTCATGTCTCTATTCCGACATACAACACATATATATAATATGTACAGATGTATGTAATGTACACATGTCATCTGAGTTTAAAAGTCTATAAGCTGTGATTTTAAAACTTAATAACATTTTAACTTATGTCACTTGTTAAATTGCTTCTTGTGCTATGGTTTTCTCTTAATTCCCATACTCAGAAATACCTTTTGAAATTTTGATATTCCTCACTGAAATGAGCCCAGGGTTGACAAGGTCTGTCTAGAAGGCATCCAACCATGTACTATGAAAAAATAGAGACATTTATTGAAGAAGATACAAGAAACATTGTACAAAGGACAATGATGCCTCAGTCCCCTTCAAAGTGGGCACCTTGGGCCCCTACACAGTTCTGCCAATCACCATCAGCTGCCCTGTCATATTTTCCTGAATCTCATTGACAGTCTGAAATCTCTTCCCTTTCAAAGGTGATTTTAGTTTTAGGAAAAGCCAGAAGTCACAGGACACAAAATCTGGACTGTAGGGGGACTGAGTCTCCTCAGTGATTTGATGTTTTGCCAAAAAACTCTGCATGAGACGTGATGAGTGAGTATGTTGTGGTGATGAAGCTGCCAGTCACCAGTTGCCCATGGCTGCAGCCATTTTCATCATATTCCATCTCTCAACCGATGAAGAACATTGAGGTAGTACTCCTTATTAATTATGTGGCCTGGAGGGGTGTACTTGTGATGGACAACACCTTCCCAGTCAAGAACCACAGTTAACCTGGTCTTGATCTTGCTATAATTTTGCCACACCTTCTTTTGTCATGGAGAACCAGGCACTTCTGTTGGGTGACTAGCCCTTTGTGTCCAGATATTAGCCATAGACACATGATTCATCTCTGGTTATGATCTTCTTGAAGAAAGCTGGTTCATTGGTAGCCATTTGAATCAAGTCAGTAGCAACTGAAGCACAATGTTCCTTCTGCTTTGGTAGCAGAAGTCATGGAACGGATTTTGCCACAACACATTCCATGCCAAGATCTTGTATCAAAATCTTGGACACAGTAGTGTTTGGAACCCCCAGATCAGCTTCTAGGTCTCTCACTGTCAGTCGCCGATCTTTGTTGATTGCAGCCTGAACACGTTCAACATTCTCAGATGTTCCATTTGTTGCAGGCCTTCCAGAACGTGGAGAACTTTCAACAGATTACTGACCATCTTTGAAGCATTTCTGCCACACTTTTACCTGTGCTGCACTTATTGCATCGTCCCTGAAATCCTTCTGAATTATCTGAATAGTTTCCATAGAGGAATGTTCAAGCTTAATGCAAAATTTGATGCAGATTTGCTGCTCTACTCAGTCATTTTGAGTATGATGGCCACACAGTACACATGCTCACTCAACAGCATCTACACCCCCACTGACTAGTACAGCGAAGTCATCATTGTTTACGCATGCACATTCCAGTCCACTCTCCTTGGCTGCCAGGTTACATCACTGTCACACAAACCATTTTCGTTATATTAACGACGGCTGGACTTTTTCTGGTCAGACCTTGTGTACAAAGTGTGTGTGTGTTTGGGTGTGTGATACTTGGTTTCAAGTCTTAGTTCTTCCATTTACTAGTTCTGAGTCCCGTGGAGCAATCTCAACCTATGAGGATCTCATTGTTCTTATCTGTTCAGTGGAGGCCATGGACCTACCTGCCTTCCAGTTGTGAGAGTCAGTGGCAATAGTGTCCATGACAGATGGAGGCACTCTCTTCCCTGATGACATCCTACCAGTTTTGATGTGAACTCTGAAGTATCCCTGGACTCCTGAGCCGATGCCACTGTGCTTGCTTAATAAAATGAAAGAGCCCTCTATTTTCTGATTTTGAGCTAAAAGCACATGTGCCTTGGGTGTTCTACCACATCTTCTCACACACAGACCTGCACACTCAAACTTCACAGCTGAAATGCTCCTTGACTTACAGCAGAGGGAGAATCTTAGTGCTTCCAAAAAGCTGCTTCTACTAAAACAACTAAGCCTGTCTTCAGAGAGATGGTTTGACTTTGTTTTTCACCAAGATGATTTGGCATATAGAATACACGTCTCAGTATATAGTGGTTATTGAGTGGCTGGGCTGTTTCCCTGCAATAACCAGAGAGACCAGAAGCAGCCTTGAGTCTTGTCTGAGACCATCAGTATTACAGTCTCTGTTCTTGAACTTTTGTTCCTGGGTGACCAGAACATTGCACTTTTGGCTCTCAACAGAGAAAAGCCACAGAAAGTGGTGCTTAAAGGTCACCCATATTTCTGAGTATCAGGCTTTGCTTAAATTGGTGGAAGTTAAAAGGTCAGCATTCAGGCTTCTAAGGGGTACATGTTGCTTGCCTTTTATGCTTGAGTTATGCTGTTTTTGCAAAATGTCAGTTTTCAAGAGGGCGAAAATTAATTGCAAACAAAGTCTTAAAGCACAACGGCTTTGACCCTGAGATGGAGGAGGTTTGGAGGTGGAGAGAGATGTCCTCAAGAGCTGCAATCTAAGGGCAAACTCAGGGAGGGAGAATCTTTTATGGATGCAAAGACATCGGTTTAGTCTGAGAGGTGAACTCAACGCATCTGAGTGGCTGGTGCTTCCTGGCATGAGCTGTTGGGGCTTTGGAAAGTTGTAGCGACAACACCCAAGTGTACACCCCTCCTCCAGCCCTTCTGAAATATTCACTAGGCTATCAGTTTTCTGTGTATAAAAAACATTAGCATGCTATTACTACTTTTCAGCTCTTTCTTTCCTATGACAACAGCTGGGATAGGAATGAGAGAAAATGGATAATTCATAAACATATTCCTTTGGTGCTTTTTTTTGATTCTCTGCATTGCTTAGTAGGCAAAGCTTGCATTCAGAGTATAGGAAAATTTAGTAATTATATTATTACAAATATCAATTAGAAAGACAGCAGCAGCAGTAGCCATAAAAGCGAATATTTGTAGGAGCCTTAATACGTGCCTAGCGCTGTTATCAGTGGTTTACATGCATTGACTCATTTGATCCTGACAAAACCCGATGGGATATGTGCCGTTACTCTCATCTCAGCCCATGAGGCGCATTAAGCTGAAGTAATTTGCCCAGGATCGCACACCTAGCCCGTGGGGCAGCCGGCCTTCAATCCAAGTAGTCTGGCTGCACTGTCCTTCTTGGACAGGCCAGCTGGACCATGCTGGGGCTGAGACTGGCTCTAGCGCACCCACATGGCAGCTGTGTGGCATGCATATTGTGTGTAAGCCCCACGTGGTTTTCTGTGACTTGCCCTGTAGGTGAACTGTGTGAGCTTCTCACAGAGTCCCCACCCACCCACCCATGTCTCTGCTCATGACCACTCCTTGCTTTCTCCCACAGCCCCATTGGTGGACCTCACTCCGACCCACAGTGGATCCGCCATGCTGATGCTGCTCTCCGTGGTGTTTGTGGGGCTGGCCATGTTCGTCATCTATAAGTTTAAGAGGTACGTGTCCCTCTGTCCATGTTTCCCGGCCCTCTGTCTTCTCCGTGACAGGTTCAGAACATGTGATGTATGTGTCCTGCGCATAGCAGTGATGGTTTCTGTTGATGTTTTAGGAAGATCCCGGGGATTAATGTTTATGCCCAGATGCAAAATGAGAAAGAACGAGAGATGGTCAGTCGAGTCAGTCCCACTGAAAGCAGGCCCCATTTCTCTCAGACTGAACTAAGGAGGCCTGGCCAGCTGATAGATGAGAAGGTGGAATCCCAGCTCATAGGTAAATGATTCCCAGTAGCTGTCAGCTGTTCAGCCTGAGTAGTCAATGGCTGAGTCTGTCGCTAACCCCTTTCTGGCTTGACATAACCACTGTTTTCCACTCTAACATCCCTGAGAGGAACAGCTAAGATGCCTCTTTCCCTGCTTCTTCCCTTTGGAATGAGGAAAAATGCCTTCTTGCTCCTGTCTACTTTTTTCCTCTCTCTCTCTCTCATGAGTTCCTCCTTTTCCAAAAACCCTTGCTAAAACGTTGGGTGTTCTTGGGTGAAGAGCAAAGCATTTGCTCTGACAATATTCAAGAAGGGCAGGCTTCAGAGGCTGGGTCTGGTGGTCTGGAGGGCCAGGCAGGGTTTCGGGGGCAGGGTATGTAACGAACAGAACAAGTTACTTTGAGACAGCTTCCAGAAGGGCACACAGCTCGGGTACGCTTGAAGGGGAGTGACATACTGAAGCTGGTAGGGGAGTGATAGCCCGATCACCCTGGGATTTTTTTATTGTTAAAGTAGCTGTAATCTAAAAGTTGTCCCCCAGAAAATATAGAACCTGAGAACTTTAAGGACAAGAGGCATAAAGCTTGTAGGACATCCCAGGAGTGGGGTTTCCTGTGGAAGACCACTGGAGGGTTAGGTGATGACAGAGCACATTGGCATATTCCTTCTTTTCACCTGGTCTCTACCAGGAGTGTTCAAATGGGCCTCATCTATATCAATAGAGCTTACCCTGCCTGTGAAATCAGCATGCTAACCCAACAGCTTGGAATAGAGTGGCTCCAGCAGGACTGCTGAGTCCTGTTATTTATCGCAGGGAAAATTTTCCAAGAAGTTAGACAAACACATGAAGCCACGATTGTGATCCATTTCTCTTCTTGTTTCCTCCTGTCTGTTGGCAACAGGAGTTGAAGCTGTAACTGTTCCCATCTAGACCCTGCATTGCTGACTACGATGGATAAATTACTGTATAACCATTCATGCTTCACTCTAATGTAATAATGCCAGACCACCTAGAAGGCCCTTATAAGATTGTTACTTGGGAGGAAAAAATGAGTACCTAAATGAAAACATAACCCTCTCTTTAAATGGATAGGGGAAAGTTCCCTGGCTGTATTCAGGGGAAATTTAAATGCAATGACTGGCTCGTATAGGAGGTAATGACGACTACTGCAGCCACACATGGTGTCCAGTTTGCACAGTGCACTTTCTCTTATTTGGGGAGACAGGGCAATAAATGCGTAATTGCTTTGGGTTTAAAAGAAAAAGGCTTTTCTGTCTTCGAGTCCAGAGAAGCGTTCACCTTGTCGATTCACTGCTAAAGCTTCTAAGTGCATTTCTGTGGGTCATTTGGTTTGCAATCCCATTTCCACCGGGTATGAAGCGCAGGCGCTATTGACTTTATCAGAGTAGCCAGGCCTCCTCCGCCAGAAATGTCTCGCAGCACATTGCAAAGTCTCTGACACCTTTCCATTTCCAATGTCATTAAATGAGTAAGTGTTACACGTTTTCTCTTAGGAGAGTAGCTTTACCCTCCCCTCCCTCCCCTTCTACTCAACCTGGTGACTCAACTCTCCGATTGCAAAGAGCAAGACAAGCCACTCCGCCTTCAACACCAAAGCGGGGATCTGCTGGGGCGCAATTTGCAATTTAAGGAAAACCCCCAAAGGCTACAGGCGACCAGCTGTGATCAGGAAAGAATTTCGCTCTTGTCAAGTGCATCATGCTTCATGACCACTAACTTTATGTTTTCTTTCTTTCCTCTGTTGTTCTGTTTCCTATTTTGCCAGGAAGTATTTCCATAGTTGCTGAGAATCAAAGCACAAAAGAAACCCCTACCTATGTAAATGTTTGAATGGAGGACGCCAGTAAAAACAAAAATAAACAAACAAATAAACAAAATAAAAACAATCAAAATCCAAACAAACAAACAAACACGCACTGCATCGGGACTTTTTAATTCTTCAGACACAGACAACAAGGGTTTTTAGCTTTAAGCCTGTGCATGTGGACTGTACCTTGAGAACCTGCTCCGAGGGGCGGTGTATAGGTGCTCTATTTTAATGGAAAAACACTCCCCTCCCCCTCCCTCCGCTCTCTTTTTCTGATTGGTCGTGTTTGTAGAAACTTCCTAACATATATAGGCCAAGGAAATCTGCATGTATTTTTGGAAATATTCTTGGCTCTAGATTTAACAGCGATTTTAGCTCTACTGGCTGATGGGTGGGGTAGCCACCCCAGCCCCTTTCCCAAGACACAAAGACATGCACAGGAGTTTGAATCCCTGAGCTGTTTCTCTGTTCCATTTTCCTTATTGCCATTTCCGCTTCCAAGTTATCTGGTAGCTCCGTTGACCCCGAGGGTGCTTTCTGCCTTCGGTGTGGCCACAGGGGTAAAGACAGGAGTTGGAGTTCCATTCATGCAGGCAGAGTAGGGAGGGAAGGAAGGAAGGCAGGGGAAAGCATGTCAGAAATGAACCTGTGTTTTCCGTTCGCCCGGTCTAGTCATGACTGCTTCCTTTGCAGCTTTCTCTGCTCCTCCCCCCGTTTATATGGAAAACAGAATCCCAGTTACCCATTGACTGGCCTTCCCATTTGTTTGCTCTCGGTTTGTGGTCATGATCTGTTGATGTCCTCGTATCTCTTCCTTCCAGTCCCCAAGTTACCCCTCATCTGCGCCTACCTTTTCTTCCCAAACATGTTGCTAGATTCTGGACATTAACCCTGATGTCCCCTAAATACTGGCCTAGCCTCTGCCAACCCTGCCTCCACCACCCGCAAGTTTCTGGTCTGTCCGTTTTGTACACTCCCAGGCATGCCAGCTTCCACACTCACTGACCCAGCTGCATCCTGCCCTGCAGGGTTCAGCTTCATGTGCCCTCCGTCTCCTCCTGTAGAACCTGCCTCTTCCAATATCCTTGTCCTGTCCCCCCTGGAAACATATCATGTGTGTGAAAGAGTCGGTTTGTATGCAAAGCAATTCAAACCTGGCCATGTGCACTGGAAAAGAAAGCATTCAGATGAATGGTGGTATCCTCACACCATCACAAACATCTCATGCAGGCCAATTTTAGAAGATTCCTGTGAGAAATGGTTTGACCGTGTTACTGAATGGCAGGGCAATTTCCTTCTGTGATGGTTGCTGTACTCAATATTTCCTCTCACAGTAGAGTGAGAATATTTGTAAAATAAAACTGTTTTAACCGGACGAAGAAGCAGGTTAATGGATTTAATGTTCAAAAGGGTCAAAAAGTCTAAAAGTAGACAGAGGTCTTGTCTTACATTAGGATGAGATTTTGATGATACAGGATCATCCCAGACACCTCACCTGCGTGCTCTCTGATCTCTGAGTATCATAGTATCAGCAAAGACAAAATCAGTAGCATAAAAGGGAGGAGTTAGCTCACTACTAAAGTGAATTGGCTCAAAGCATGAAGAAATTCCAGTTTTCCCAGGGCAATCAGAAAAGAAGGCCCAGAGAAAGAAGGTGACAAAAGTATGTCCAGCAGAAGCCATCAGAGTATTCTGGATTGGGCAAGCCCACCCTAAACTATAGGAGAAAACAGTTTCGAAAAACCACTCAGAGAGCACAGCCTCTTTCTTGGTCATGTCCCCCAGCCAACAACAGGGTATAAGAGGGCCCTGGCGATACAACAGGACCCTGGGTGTCCTAAAGATCCCGACGATCCCTGCCCTTATGTAGCCCAGGCAGAGGAAGAGTAGCAAGGCTGATGTTAGAAGTCAATCAAGCAGAAGATGGTATGGTTCAAGATGCCCAGTGTGAATCTGGGAAATGGATTTATGCCTGAGTGGCCATCTCTATGTAGAACTCAATTGATCCCCGACCTGCCAGGCTTCCTATCCCATAGGAAACATCCTTATTGATCCTCTTCAGTTGGAGCCTCCCAAATTTAATCTGGAAGACAAAATGTTTGGGAACCAAAAGAGGCTCACTCGAAACAGCACAGGAAAGTCCTCAGAGTTGCAGTTCAAATCATTTTAATTGGAAAGTCACAAAAAAGGGAATAGCCCTCAAATCTAGCACAGTGCCTTGCCTTGAGTAAAAATCAAGAAAATCATTTGTGAAAGGAATAAATGAATGGATATATGAGAAGACAAAGGGAAGAAGGGGCTCATGAGGCTTAACTAACAATAGAGGGGAACACGAGATGCCTAGCATTTTGGAAAGTGATCAGAGCGACCAGGTCTTGATTCAGCATCTCCAGGGTACTCATGTGCCTCTTCTCCAAGCTTCCTCCCACCTGTAGGAGATTCATGAGGTAACACACTGCCCAGTGGAGACCTCATTGTTCTTATAGTCTTGCTCCATGTTTCTCAAAGTGCCGTACCGGTACCAGCAGTATTAGCATCATCTTGGACTTGTTAGAAATGTTCATGTTGGGTCCCCACCCCACATCTACTCTAGGAATCAGAAACGCCAGGGGTGGAGCCCAGCAATCTGCTTTTACAAGCCCCTCAGGTTGTTGTGACGTATACTAAAGTTTGAGACCCACTGTGCTAGGCCATTTCAGCTTAGTCCCAAAGAGAAGTTAGGAATAGCAACCTACGAATGGGAGGGACCCAAGTGCCTACCTACTCACTAACAGCAGGTCCAAACTTGAGGCACAGTTTGGTGGGCTTGAGGCCACAAGAGTGGGTGGGAGGGACAGATGTCAAGAGTAAGATTCAGGGCAAGATAAACATCTGATACTGCAATGTTTTCCAAAATCCCAGAAGGCCAACTGTGCATGTTCTACCTAGAACTACCCAACCCACATTTTCTCCTTTGCCTTATTCCTAATTGGGTTCACTGTCCAAAATGCAGAGGTTTGCTTTGCTTTTTTCAGAAGTTCCAAACAGCAACTTTGAGAGCAATGAGGTGCTTGGCAGCTGTTCTGTGTTTTCCAGGATTCCAACTGAGCATTGAAATCCCTCATTTGCCAACTTATTTTTATAGGAAGCCAATTTAAAAAAAAAAAGAGAGAGAGAAAGTTTTCTTATAGTATCGGAACTACTTCTAATTTTCAAATGACTTTTTTGATGTATTTTTTGTTAAATACTATGTAGTGTAATGTATAATTGCTCTTGTTTATTGCTTTTACAATCATATTTATTAAACAGATAATGTCTCTAAAGTCTTGGCTTCAAGGTGTTTTCTTTAATCCCAGACCTTAGCATTCAGCCTTGATATAGAAGGGATGCATCTGTAGGAGTCCATAAAGGTTCACCGCATGAGAATATGGTAAACACCACAGGCTCAAAGGGTGATATTTTATGGGGGGTTTTTTGTCTTGTTTTGTTTTGCCAATGAAGCAGAATATACTACCTGAATTCTACCTACATTTCAGTTGATTATATAATGTCTGATGCTGTATTCCATTTAAAAATTACTATAAACTGTTTTCTTTAAAATAGGTAATATGGTCATTATCAAAATTAGAAGTGACTATTATGGAACAAACCCATTCAAATTTGTTCATAATCTTGGAGTTACCAAAGGACCAAACCTGCATGACATGAACTTGGGGAGTGGTAAAGTTTCCAATGATAGCATAAAATTGTCTCTAAACCTGAAGTGAAGGGAGTGGAGTTCTTCTGGCTGTGCCAGCTGTGTGAACTTGATGAGCAAAGCACTTTAACATACAGCATGTAATTTGAAGGACCAAGACACCTCCCCGCTTTGGCATCCTGAGTGGGTGAGTTATTTCAGAGAGTCCCAACGAGCCAGTTTGTACTTGGTGGAAAGCAAACAGGTGGACTGGATCCCAATCAGTTCAGCCTCGTGGCTCACCTATGTAAGAGACATCTCTCCTTGTGCAATGTTTTGCCCTTATATTTGATTGAAATGTGCGTGCAGACACAGACCCCTCTTTCACCTTCCCTAAGACCTTCGAGGCTCCGCATGCAGGAGAATTCCTGGTGTTTTCCTGTGGCCTTTAACTTCCTTTCCCACAGGTTAAATCTGCCTACTGAACCTTCATTCTTTTCCATACCAGAGCCTATGCGGCTGTTCCCCTTCAGGAGCAGTTGTCTCCTGTGTCACTGAGGGTCCAGGCAGTTGAGCAAAATCCTCACTAGAGATTTCAGACTGAGGGGATGTTCTGCAGGGAAATTTCTTTCCTGAGTTACTGAGGAGCCAAGATGCCAAATAGGGGAAGGGAAGGCGACCCCAAGGTTAACATCAATAGGAAGCCTCTCCCTTCTCTGGGCTGGAAGGACACAGGATGCACAGAGCCCAGGGTCCAGGACGACCAGATTGAAGCTGAAGTCACTGAGCATGTGTCTGGCAGTTGTGGCAGCCACAAAGGAGACGTGGAGGGGACACAGCCATAGCCAGCAATGCTGCCCCCGCTGAGGAGAGAAAGAGGGAGCATGCCTTTCCCTTGCTCTGCTTCTCCCACCTCCGGCCTATGCTTCCCACTGAGCACCCCCAGCCAACAGCCGGGGGCGGAGTACAGTGGAGCCTGGGAAGCAGTTTCCTGAAATACAAAGCGGAGCAGGGAGCAGTGGGAAGTGGGATGGACAGAACACAGGCAGGTGCCTGGCACAGCAGCTCTTTCCAATTCCGCCCACATCAAAGCCAACCAACGTCCCCCAACCCAAAGGCACTCATTAAACTGTGTAGATGTTCCTTTCTCTGTGACATGCTTTCATGCTTCCCTTTAAGCAACGCATGTTTAAAACTTGGCACTGTGTTTCTGTGCCACGTGACACCCTTAGTCACCAGGTTCTATGCTCATGTAGGGGAAGATTTTTACGCTATTTTTCATTTCCCTCCTTCAGCCTTTAGCACTGGACATTGCCATTAGAGGGCACTAGATAAATGTTTGCTGAAACTCAGCCCTGGATTTCTCAGTTTCAGGTGTCCTGAGCAAGTCCATTTTATTTAGCATCGAGCTCCGAGGTGTCATCCTGGGTCTGACTCCGTACCCAGCTGGCACTTCTAATCACGTGGCCAGTTGCTGTTTGTCAAGAGTCAAGACATCCTTGCCCTCCCTGGCTGGTACCACTCAAGCTGCTGAAATTGGGAAGCTGTCTTTAGATATTAATTTAAGTAAAATAACTGCAGTTTAGAAATAGAAAAAAAACTGGCTAGAAGGTAGCACAAAAAACAGAAGACTGAGTTTGGTTTCAGAATTATTACGTACCCTGTGTCTCTATTTCTTAGGATTTAATCATATTTTGAAAATGCATGTCGGGCTAGTGCTTTCCCAGTGGGGGAATCCCACAATAATTCCAGATGGACACGTACAAGGGGAAAGCTGTTACAGTCTTTATTTTAAAGACGTGAAAAGGGAGCTGTGGCTTACACAATACAAATATTTATTAATCAATATGTGGTGCAGACTTCTTTAGGTGAACAAGGCAGATATGATATCTGCCTTCACAAGCCTATATTCTGACAGGAACAGTGAATGAAAAATAAAAGGTAATGTAACAGATACAATGTTATCATACATGTAAGGTAAGAAGATGTCGATAGGTAAAAATACAGTAAAACGTAGGACGGAGCGGAGTGACCCGGGACGGGGATGGGAGAGGCGGTGTGGGTGCGTGGCTTCTCTGAGGTCCGAAAGCTAAAAAGAAACCAGCCATTTGAAGACACACACATTGTGAACTTTCCACACCAAGGGCTCTGCAGTATTAACTGAATATTCCTACCTTAAAGCATTTGCATTTAGTCTTTATGACACAGGAAATGTACCACGCATCACCACCACCTTTTTTTCTCTCCTCTGATAGCGCATTGACCCCGTACTTAAATCAAACGCTTCATGTTCTTCTGGCCCATAGCCACAACACCATTGTAATATGTTGCATATGAAAAAGAAGAAATAACATTCATAGCACATTTGGAAATGCATCTAAGGAATTGGGAATGATATACTAGGCAGACCAAATAATTTTCTGATTTGTTTATCTGCTATATTAAGAATGAAATCAATAGTTACCCGCCCTTCTAGATTTCCTGGGAGCATTCTCAGATTATTTCTATAGGATAAAAAAAGATCTCATCTCATGTAATAATTATTTCCCTTATTCTTACTAAGCTAGCATTTCATCCACAAACATGTGCCTGTATTTAAGAGAAATCTGTTTTGCCAAGCACGTCCACCCTCCCTTATGGATGCCCAGAAATCTTATTTTATAAATCTCCAGAAACACCAGTTCGGCCCCAACCAGGAGAAAATTTCTGTAGAGCAAGAAGGAAGAATTGAACCTTCTCTGGTCAGGCATGTCACTGAGGACGACCGGTCTCCCGTGTTGTGAGCCATCTGAAATGCAACACACTGAAGACTTCAGAAAACAGTACTCATTGCATATTTCTCTTATTTAATCCAGCACATGAGATGATTTGTTTTGCAACCGATCCAGTGGTGTTTCTAAGCTGCCCAAGCTCCAGGCCTGTCTAGTATTTGAGTCTTGACCCTTTGAATCAGCACAGCCTTTGAATCAACCAACCCATTGAATCAGCCCAGACCATCAATTAGCCAGATACCTACTAACCATACAGATGAGTGGGACACATTACTCATCTTTTAGGAAGAAACACACCCCACAAGAAAAAGTCAATGTTTTGGTGTCATGCAGACCTGCTACCCCGCGATCATGAGAGAGTCATCTCACTTTACTGAGCCCTGCTTTCACCAAATCTAAAAGAAGAAAGACATTCTAACTTGGGTAACTTGAGTTGATTAAATGAGATAATGGGTATAAGGCGCATTAGATAATGACACATAATGTTCAAAATTGATAGCTGCTTTATTATTTTGATCATTAATGTATTTTGCATTCACACTTCCTCATTTTATATATGTGTTTCATTCATATTTTTATGTAATCCTGAACTCTTGGTTTTGGACACAAAATCCTGACAGCCTTTGGCCCTTTGGATTTAGTGTTTATATTCTCACACCCATCCTGGGACCTGGACTTCACACGAGGATTTCGGTTATCTTACAGCTCTGGCTGCCAGTGTTCCCTCTGTGCCCTCACCTTGGCCAATGAGAATATCCTGCCCCCAGGTATTCAATGAACACTGGTTCAGCCTGTCCAAGGTCACCTCGCCCAACCCAAAACTCCTAATGAATACACGCGCTCCTGTCTCTATTCTACCACCCTCCCCTCCACTCCTACAGGTAAGCCACACATTGGTGAAGGTTCAAAACAAGAAAAGTGTGTGTTCACGCAGTTGCCTGTTCCAAATATGGTTGTGGGAAAGCGTTTGCACAAGGAAAACAGTTATCTTTCTTTTGAAAGCACAGACCAAATCCCAAATCCCAAATCCTTACTACTGAATTACACAAATGAAGACATTCCTTTTGACCTTACTGTGTGTGGTACACAGGGAGGTAGGCCATCTAAGCCCTCCCAGAGGAAAGAACTGACATTTGCTACTAACTTCAGTAAACAATGGATGTGGAGGGAGTATTTTCCAAATACCAACACTGAGTGATCTGAGACCCAGCTGCTCATCCAGCCAGAGAGCTGTGTGCAAACCACAGACACAGCCCTGGCCCAGGCCATTAAGGACTGGATTCCTTAGTGCAATTCTCATGCCTCTGCATGAGGTTCCTTTCTGTGGCCTAATTGCAGAGCAAGACCTTCCTTCCCCACTTTGGCCCATGGAGTGAAAAGAGGTTTTGCAGTGACTCAGAATGAAACTCTGTGCCTCTAATGAATATGAGCACATTTGACCAAGAATTGGTTTTGTTTTATAACTGATGAGAATCCACAGTATTATTGCAAATAAGAAAAATAGGGTTGGTTTGGGATGTCCTACTCAGCCATGATGCATCATGAGACTTTAAATGGAAAGTAAGAAATTAAGATTGGAAGGACTGGAGAGGCAGGACTAGCCCAGGTGAGTGGCTGCTTCTTGAATTTAATGTGGTATCCAAAATGATGTAAAACATTTATTTGTATGAGGCATACTCCCCAATGTGGATCACGTTACCTGAAGGTTCCAAGCACCTTATTGATTATCCCAGAGGTCAGGCTGGTGGCCATAACCCAGGTGGTACCTGGGTGTCCTCAATCATCGGTATCAGTCTTATGAATAAGACTCTACTGAAGCACCAGGTCTTGGGAAGTAGGTGAGGTCTGACCCTGCAGGACAGGGAATGGCAGATACAAATCAGGGCATCAGCTTCCATTTCAGCACCCTGTGAGTGGTCTGGAGTCTAAGAAAAAAAACTGAGATGAAGGCCAGTACCTAGGTGTGAGCCATGTGTTGGAGACAAGAGTATAGCTGAGATTCAGTCAAATCACAAGCATCCAGAGCTACTCCCAGGTACACCAGACCCACTGCTGAAAGTGTCCCAACCTCTCCCAGACTGAAGACATGAGCTGGTGACTCCTAATAGACTCTTCTATCCTGGTGGGGTTGGTTCTGGGACAGGTAGATTCCACTTTGACCAAACCCTCTGGGAATTGGTCATTTCCAAACTACTCTGACTATCTTTCAGAAATGACATGATAAGCGAAATAAATAAGAGCGACAGCCCATTTGCTATTGGACCCAAATAGATGTCATCTGTACTTTCTTCCCTGCCCAGCTCTCCACTCTATTCCTCTTTCTTTGCTATCAGCACTGACCTGTGTCCTAACTCTGTAGTGTAAGGGGACAACACTAAAGAGCCCACCAACTTACCCTGAACTCTTTTTTAGGAAAAAACTTTTTACTGAACAAGCAGATTTGTGGAATCTGTGTATATGCAGATATGCTCTTTGGGGGTATAATGTGTGTTATGCACTTTCTGGAAACAACAGAAAAGCATGCCAGGATGTTTTATTAAGCATTTTACAGTGGCCCACTCTGCATCATTTCAGAGGCCTTACAAATGGGTCTGCCATCCGTCTACTCATGGGAAGCAGAAAGTAACAGCCTGAGTCCAAATTGTCAGAGCACAGGGACATTGGTGTTAAGAACCAGCCTGTCAAAACTGCCTTGCTAGAATCCTAGACTAAAATTTCTACAGCTGCAAGGGAAATTAGAAATCATTCTTTGAATATTTCTTAAGTACTAATTGGGTGTTGTGTATCATGCTATAGACTTGGCCAATCACCTCATTTGGCTGAGGTCAGCTGTTCTCTCATGGACACATAACAACTTAGTAGCAAAGACTCATGTATCCCCTCTTTCCTACACCACATTGTTAGTCTCTGTTCTTCCTTTGTGATACCTTCTTCTATCCTCATCTATGCAGAACACAGCCAAAATCCTTAGAAAGAAAGTGGGGGGAGAGGGTGGGGGAGAGAGAGAAAGGAAGGAAGGAAGGAAGGAAGGGAGGAAGGAAGGAAGGAAGGAAGGAAGGAAGGAAGGAAGGAAGGAAGGAAGGAAGGAAGGGAGGAAGGAAGGAAGGGAGGAAGGAAGGAAGGAAGAAATAGAAAGAAAGAAACAAAAAAAGAAAGGACCCAGGAGAAGTGAGGAAAGTGCCACAAAATCCAGGCTCGGAGGGTGTGGAATAATGGCCCTCAATTCATGAACAATAAAGCATTTGTTTATTCATTTATTCAGCAAACACAATCTGAATAACTACTGAATTACAAGACAGTATTGGGGGTGTGTAACTTTTTAGAAAGCAGTCTAGCCATCAACTAGTAATTAAGAAAAATTCTAACCTTTACCTGCATTTGTCAAGGGACATAATTGGGATGTGATTCATAACTCTAGCAGCAATTTTCAAGAGCACTTTGTACATGTCCCAATTTTCTCCTTTCCACAATTGTTCTGGAGTCTGTCACAGTCAACCCTGAACTCGAACTTTTTCTTTACTTTCTACCCTGGCATGCACCCTCCTCCCGGCTTCTTTCTTGTATAAATCAATGCCAACTGCTGCTGAAATCCACTCTCTGGCTAGGTCACTACCCACTCACTGGATTCTGTTTTCCAGAAAGACCTCTTTTAGACAAGTGGATGAGAGGGAGGCAGGAAAACACACTTAAGTCCTAGCTGAGAATTATATGTATTAATAAATCATGCAAGAGTTAACAGGAGGAAGAAGATTCAGTGCAGTTTGGCAATATGTTAAACATAAAAAAACGAGAGAGAAAGGAATTAAATAGTAAAAAGAAACTTGGAGCCTTGGAGAGTAACAACACTGTGAAAAGGAGGATCTTGGCAGACAGTGCTTTCGGATTTAGATAACTGGCTTACAAGAGGCAATAAGGACCAACTTAGAGCTGTAGCTGTGGTGAGCAGTACCTGCAGACCATAGAAGACGTAGACAAAAATATAAAATCTCAGACATTCAGGGGTCTGTAGTGCTGGAAAAAACATCCTAAATACATCATTAGTTCTGGAAGGCGGCTCTGTGAACAAAGGGTTATAGTCATAATGGTGATCCTGGGTCGGAAAGATGCCTTGGAACTATTATTATCTTTTGGGGAGGAGAAGGTGGAAGTGTAGTATATTTTAGAAAACCCCATCAACAATGATTAACAAATGCTTTGCCATTTAAAGTCGTATAGTTCAGTTATTTTAAATGAAAATAAGAAAACCTCCCTGATGTAAAAGTCCTTAATGTTACCAAACAGGAAGCAGGGTCCTGCTACCCACCACCACCCTCTAGACAACATTCCCGAGACAATGCTTTTTTGATAAAAGAAAGGAGTCTTTAACTGAAAGCTACTCAATTCTGGAATAACAGCTTTCCATGGGTGATAGTCACTTAAGCCTATCAATTAAGGCTAAACTCTTTAACTCTTTAGTTAAAGCTGTAATTGCTTAAGCTTATCAATTAAGGCAAAGATCTTTAATTCCTGAGTTACCCTATCATTCCCCCTGCCAGTTTTTAATTAATTTATTTCTATAGGGTTAGTTTATAAACTGAAGCAACATAAGATACAGAAGCTACACAATTTTGGAAGAATGGCAGGCTTCTACCTCAAAGAACACCCAAAGAAGAATAACCTTGCCACCCTCCGCCAGGCCAGCTTGACCCCAGGCTGTGCCCAGAGTTCCTTCTACCATCCAAAATTCTGTCCACAGGCAGCTGCAGCACAATCATTCAGGCATCCCTGAGCCAGTCTCTGCCCTATTTTTTCTTAAATCTTCTTTAAATCTTCCAGGGGCTCTGGAGGCACTCAACTTCTGGGCCATTGGCCTCTTAGACTGTTTGCCTTGGGCAACCTCCTCCTACAGCCCCTCCCTACCCCAACCCACTCCACCCCTGTAATCTGATCAGATCTCTCTGTATCAGTAATGCCCCAGGGAGGGATGGACCTTCAATAGTTACACTATTCTCAAGAAACTAGCAAATCTGGAGGTTTGATTTGTAGATTGCTTCTGGTAATGACTGATTGTCCTTAGTTTTCCAGTTCAGTTTTAACCCATTTCTCACCAGGGCCAGATACTTAGGAATTGCCCTAGCAATGCTAGTGAACAGACTTACAAAGCTAGGTTTCTGTCAGTGTGGTTGGAATCACTAATACCAGAGGCTGAGTTCACGAGTTACGAATGGGTTTTCCTATACCTAAGATCAGTGCACTGGTGTCAGTGTGAATTTTGGGGTAAGATCGGGATCGGTGTCTCTGAAGTCCTATATTGTCACTTCTGCTCTATTTTCTTAGGCTCCACCTTTTAAGGGAAAGACAGCAAAATATTTTAAGGATGCAGATTAAAACCAGAATAGATAGTTTAATATTAGACTGTTCTAGGGATTTTCTACTTCATATCTGGTGCCTCCCATTTCAACAGGTATTTGGCACCAGAAAACTTATTAGCAGTCCCGTGCCATGGTAAAAGGACCAAACAAGCAGATCTGAGCTACAGTAACGTGGTGACAAGATAAATAGCAAAGTGACATATGAGAGATACATTGTGAAGGCAGATTTTAGGAAAATGGTAATTAGATATAAATAGGAAGAAAAAAAAGACTATTCAAATATTTCTTATTTTTAAATCACCTGTGATTATCAGATATGGTGGATGGGACTGGTCCTGTGATGATGTCACTAGATAATCTGAGGAAAGATGGGGTGTTTGCTTTTGGAAAGGTTGAGTCTGCAATACCATTAGGCCCACCATGTGAAAACACTAGCAGGCTGCCTGTATACTAACCTGCAACTGAACTGTGGGGCTGACCTGCCCTGAACGGTAATACAAACCAGGCAATGAATGGGTTGGCGGAGGGAGAAAACATGGATAAGGCTCAGTTCAGACTCATGAGAAATAGCTACCCTTAAGGGAAGGAGGAAAGAAACTGATCAAGAAGAGAGTTTGAAATTACAGGAGGCCCAAGAGATAACAGGACTGTGGGAGGAAAGAGAAGATGGAACCAGTTTACACTGCCAAGCGCTGAGAGATCAGGAAGAATGTTGACTGTCCCTGCAGGATTTGGAGACCATGCCATTTGTGACATCTAAGGGAGGGTTGCAAGTAGGATGAAAAGTGAGGCAAAAACCACATGGCCTGGAGGTGAGTAGTGGGTGGCAAATTTCAGTGGTGCGCTGAATAAGGGTGAACAATGGGTTCTCTGGGTACAGGAGGTGGGTGTGGATTTGTGGCGTTTCCCGGATTTCATGGTGTAAATACTTCTATCATGGCCAGTGTCAAGCTATCAATGCCTCACAAGATTCCCCAAAACATAACAACTGGTTCTCATGAGCCGTTCGAGGTGGTTGTGCATCACTGGAAGAACTGGAAGAGAAATGGGTCTTTTGAACGTGGTAGAAACAAACATGATAACTTACATTGTGCTCTGTAAATGTAAGAAGGCGTAGGGTCCTCTTAGAAAGCCTCCGGCAATCCTCACAGTATTAGAAGAGAGAGGGCATTTTTTTTTTCTCCACTCTCCACAACTGTGTCCCTTTCTATCAGTGTTACCTGGGCACCTGGCGTTTGTGTGACCACCTGGTGGCACTCTCTTTAAATTTCTCTCTTTTTCCTTTCCGTCATTACTCCTCCCCTAGGGGCTGACTTGACCTCACAGCACCCATGCTTTTTCCAGTATGAATCTTTTGTCTAAAATACTGAAATTCTTTATGGATGAAGTACCTAAAAAATAAGCAAACTTCTTGTTTTCCAATACCTGTCATCTCTCACAGTAGATCTGTGATATGTTATGCTTCAAGCCTTCTCCCACACCAGGGATAAGAACAGTGATGAATAAAGGGACCAAGGAGTGAGGAGAATCATGTCCTCCCACACTTAGACTATGTAAAATGAGACTTCACAGGAAAGACTAGCTGCTCACTACCTCCCTCTACCAAAAGGCTCATATTTCTCACCGTGGTTGTGATTTTATCAGCAGTATACTTGGTCGTGAGCCACCACACCTTCACAAAGAAATCTCAACAAAGGCAAGACAAAGGCAGGGGCTCTCTTCTAACCTGTAAGCATTCCTTCTGGGCCAGGAGATGATGTGCTTACTGGGGAGTTTTGAAGAGACTCTGTGCCAACATTTATTCATGATGTATGTTCTTCCAAGCCTAAAATTACCGGACTTTAAAGCTGTGTGATTTTAAAGCAAATTGATCAAGACCACAACTGTTAATAAAATGCATGACTACAGTCTGTATATTAACTAGGATCTCAGAGGAAATGCACTTGGGAATCCCTTACCAGTGTTTTGCACTTGAGCTGTGAATCCTCACTTTCTTTAAATGAAACTTTATTGTGACTATTAACCTGCAGAAATTTTAATTATCCTTTCAGTGCTCGAAGGTTCATCATGGAGAGGTGCCAGAAAAATCCCACTGCTAATTAAATCCAACTGAATATTTTCTTTACCTAAAGATGTAGAAGTGTTTCTTGTTTGTCAAATCCCTTTCAGCCAAAGAACCACTTAACTAATCTCAAAATGAATATCTTATTTAAGATTTTGAATTATCTTTTCTCCCCAGTGAGCTGCTACTGAATATTGTAATAACATCATCCAGGAAAATATTTCTTCCCCTTTTGACTGGGGGAAAGGCAAATCAAAAATCATGTCTCTTTAAATCACCAAGTAGATTGAAATCTGGGAGAATGAACAAGCTGACGTTTTTAAGCAAAGGAGCATTAGCAGAAGGCTGAAATGGCTTCCTTCGCTGCATACAAATCCTGGTCCTGAGCTCACCAAAAAGAAAAGAGGAGGTGGGTCTTTTAATATTTAGACTAATTGGACTCTCTTTTCTGAGAATTTCGAATAACGCCTCTACTAAGCAAAACTCTAAATCGCCAAATAATAACCTAGAGACTCCACAGGTTAGAGAAAGGGGCAGAGCGCCCTGGATGACAGTATATTGTGCAAGAGAAAAGGTAATCGGATCTGGCTCTGTCCCTCGCTGGCTTTACGAATTTCAATAAATTACTTAAATGCTTTGAATTTCAGTTCAAATGACATCTGAGACAGGTCTGAAATAGTGCCTGCCTTTCCACCCCGTAGGCCTGTTTTAATTGAAATCATATCAATAGAAGCGTATTGCACAATGAACTAATTTCCCTGCTCACACCATGGAATGGCTTGCTATTTCACTCAGATAAAAGCCCAGTGTCCTTTCAGTGGCCTGTGATCGACTCTGCAGTGCCACTCTGACCTCAGCTCCTGATGCTTATCCCTGGCTCTGGCTGCTGCAGCCACGCTGGTCTCTTCCTTGTTTCTTACAGAGATACACTCCTACCCTAGTCCTCTATACCCACTGGTGCATTTTCTTTGAATAGGCTTCCCCTCGTTTTCTATGGGACTTGCCTTTTCACTTAAATCTCAGTGGAGTCCTCTAAAATGTCATCATTTCACTATTGTTAACTGTATCTGTCCCTTTTGTTAAAAGATACTTTATACACAAAAAAAATTCTTAATTCTCGTATAAACATCTGTGATGGTTAAATATAGGTGCTAACTTGGTGGGTGTTTTTTGAGGAGATTAACATTTCAGTTGGTGAACTTTGAGTAAGCAGATTGCCCTCCATAGTGTGGGTGGGCCTTATCTAATCATTTGAAGGACTGCGTAGAATAAAAAGACTGAGCAAAAAAGAATACTCCAGAAGACTGTGTTTAGACAAGAACTATACCACCTGCTCTTCCAGGTCTCCAAATGCTTTCTTCCAGACTAGAGTTGAAGCATCAGCTCCCTTAGACCCCCAGGCTGCTGGCCTTCAGAACAGAATTGCACCGTCTCCTCCCCTGGGTCCTCAGTTTGCAGATTTTGGTCTTGGCAGCCTTCATAAATGCATGAGCCGATTCCTTATAATAAACATCTCTAGATAGATGGAGAGATACAGACGTAGCTCTATTGATACTGTTTCTTTGGAGAACCTTAACTAATACAACATAAAATTACAAGTGTCAAATATTTTACATAACTTGCTCATTGGCGAGCAAACCAGTAAGATAAAACAGCTTCTAATGAAAATGCTCCTTCAGGATCTGTGAGTCAGGAATCCGGTTATGGCTTCATCTCTGTTTACTGTCTAACCAGGCTACAATCAACATGTTGGCCGGGGCTAGGTGATCATATGGAGTATCAGCTGAGGAAGAATACATTTCCAACTCACTCAGATGGCTGGCAGGGTTCGTTCCTGTGGTGGTGGAACCGAGAACCCTGAGTTCTTGTTTGACGTCCACTAGAGGCAGTCCTCAGCTGCTAGAGGCCGTGCACGGTTCCCAGAGAGTGACCGCAGTTCCCTGTCAGGTGCATTTCAATAATATGTCCACTTACTTCACTGGCCATCAAGGAGAGCCTCGAGAGCAAGTCTGCTAGCAAGACAAAGACTTACAGAACATGAAGTAGTCATGGAATTGACCTCGGACACCTTGTTACACATCCTGGGCACACTCAAGGGGTGGAGTTACACAAGGTCATTTATAACAGAAGAGTGGACCCCTGGGGTGCACCTTGGAGTCTGTCTCCCACACAATCAAGTTCAATCAAAGGCTCAGAATGTTGTGGGAGGCTCGGTTCTTCTTGCCAACACAGCAAAGAATTAAAGATCAAGCTGATTAGCGTATAGGCAGAGTTTATTAGTAATACATTCTCAGGGAAGAGAATGGGCCAAACCGAGGTGGGCAAGAGGTCCACCTCTGGGCACTGGGTCCCTTTGCCCTGAGGACTTCCATAGTTTGTGCGGTGGGATTACATTTCCATCTGGCCTGAAAAGGTGGTGCATACTGTTCCATGGGAGGTGTGACCTCCTAAGCTTAGGTATGGGTGAAGGTCTCTTAACTCCGATCCTTATCTTACTCCTGAGGCTGTCTGGTCCTCCGTTGTAAAAAACAGATACATGGCCAGAGGCAGTTAGTCTAAGTTATTTATGAGCTGTTTCTGTAAGCGCTATGGACCCCTTCCCACCTCTCCTTCCTCTACATTTTCTAACTTCTACCTAACAAGAACTCCGTAGAATCATAGGACCCCCAGAAAGCCCATTAGATAAAACCCAGCATTCCATTGGAAAGATACCCAGCCATGTATTTGCTCACTTCAAAATCTACAAAATTTCCTAAAATTCTTTCCTGCTTCATTTTTATAGGACCTCTAACTCTCAAAACAACAAAGGTAAGATAATAAAAAGCAAGTACATCACATGTCTTCTTCTTCACTAGAATGTGAGTCCCACGAGGGCAGAGGTTTTTGTCTACTTTGTTCACGGCTGTGGCACAGCATCTAGAACACTGGTGGATGCTAAGTGTATGCAATGGTATTTGTGGAAGGAACAAATGAATATTTCATCCTATTTTGTAAGGGGTACCAAGGAAGATGATCTGCACTAAAAAAACACTGGCTTACAGTCCTGAAAATTGGGTGTGAGAATTGCTCTTAAACTTATTACTACAAATAGAAGTAAGAATGGGAAAAACTACGTAACAGAGCTTTTGTAAGAATGAAGTAAATGAAACTGAGATATCTAGTTTTAGCGCTGACATGTAAAGAGCGTGTAAGTTGTCAAGAAAAAAAAACTGAAAAAACAATGACTTTTCTTGAACCCATCAGAGAACTGAGGTAATCGAAACTACCACCCAACATACTGAAGAGACAGGTGAATCCCAAAAGTCACAGCTGAAGTACACTTACTTGGAGTAGAATCTACTGGAACCATGAACTTGCAGGAACAATTCGATTGTCATTTCAATGGATTGTCGAAGAGAATGTGAATTTGCATGAGAATGAGAAACTCAGTTTTGGGGGCCCCAAACTTTTGTGAATTGTACTTCCAGGAAATACACCACGTTTTCACGGTGAAGAACCAAGGAAGATACGTGTCATGGCTCTGCCAGGAGTAGGGGAAAGCAATCCTTGTGAAAACACCCAGAACCTTCTCCGTAACAAAGATCTGCTCTCCAAATGAAAATGCTTTACCAGAACCTTGCTTGAGTGACCTGGATTTGGAGATTTTCCTTCTCCAGGCATCTCTAGCTTTTCTTTCACGTAAGGGGAAAAATGCTAAGCAGTACTTGCAAAGGTCACAGCCCAGGGACACAGGTTCACTAAACGACTGAGAGGAAAGATTATACGATTATAAGATTATAGAATTTGTCCCATTCCCCCCACTTCATCACCACCCCAGCAAGGCTTCAGTTTAATAATAGCAGATTACAGCTAAGAGAGCTGGAAATAACACCCTGTCAAAGGGAGAGTTCTTAAGAAAGACTGAAGAGAACAGAAACACCAAAACAAGGACACTAGATCTGAAGAGACACCTCACCAAAGAATATATTCAAGTGGGAAAGAAGCATATGAAAAGATGTTCAACATTGTAGGTCATTAGGGAAATGTAAATTAAATTACACGATAGGACTTCATACCTATTCGAATGCATGAATTCCAATGTCAACACCAAACGCTGGTGAGGATGAAAAGCAACAGGCTCTCTCACTTGATACTGGTGGGAATGCAAAACAGTGCAGCCGTTTGGAAGACAGTTTGTCAGGTTTTTACAAAGCTCAACCCAGTCTTACCATATGTCCAACAATCACGCTCCCAGGTTTTTACCCAAATGAGTTGAAAACTTATGTCCACATGAAAAAAGCCTGCACAGAAATGTTGATAATGGCTTTATTCATCATCATACAAATTGGTGGCAAGGGATCCTCAGGGATGGGGGTTAAATAGGGTAGTGAAACTCTTCTGTATGACACTGCAAAACATTATGCATTTTCCAAAACCATTGTACTTTACTGTACAAAAACTGAACCCTTAATGTATGCAAATTTTTAAAAAAATCATGTAGGAGTTCAGGAAACTCCTAGGCTGGAATTTAGAATGTGAAGTGAATTAAATTAATTCTCAGGTAAATTATCGTCTTTTTACTAATGAGAAAATAGGCGGTGCCAGAGAGGAAAACACAGTTGCTTACCTGGTAAATCACCGGTCCTTCCCAGGTGAACACCTTTGGTCACCACAACCGTCCTCTCACGTGATCTTCATTATATCTTGATTTACAAATCAGGAGTTTGAGGCTCAAGGAAGCTAATTCAGTCTCCCCTGGCTTCATGGTGAATTGGATCAGAGCTATTGATTTTGAAGTAGCAAACTTCTGTGTCCCTTCCAAACTTCTCCCTTCCAAACTGATATTTCTCATGGTAGGATATGAGATATCTTCTCAGTGACTTGGAAGAAATGTATTTTTGCATTTCTTTTATTTTAAAAAAGTGGCCTGTTTTAAACTTAAATGTGATTACTACTGCTTTTCACTAAGGTTTCTCTTAGAAAAACCTTAAGTTATTTTGCCACCATTATTTTCTTATGGTTCCCCACCTCCCCCCAGTACAATAGAAAAAGGAACAATGGAGCAATGGAAGGCATTGCCATTGAAAATAAGTAGTGGGGCAGCAAAGAGAAAAATGAAAGTTTGAGGATAAATGAGAAGAATCAGTGATGCTGATGGGATTGATTCTTAGAGAGGGTGAAATAGATTCTTTTCAGTAGCAAAGCTCCTCTTCAATAAATTACTAGTTGGTGCTAAGTTAAGTCCCAGAATGTCACAGGCTCTTTCCTGCTCTGCAGGCAACCATGGGGCTGTTAATAATAAGGAAGCTGTCCTGCCCTGGCTGGTGTGGCTATGTGAATTGAGCACGGACCTGCGAACCAAAGGGTTCCCAGTTCAATTCCCAATCAGGGCACATGCCTGGGTTGCAGGCCAGGTCCCCAGTAGGGGGCATGCAAGAGGCAACCACACACTGATGCTTCTCTCTCTTTCTCCCTCCCTTCCCCTCTATCTAAAAATAAATAAAATATCTTATATTTTAAAAAAGGAAGCTGTCCTACAAAAATGGGCTGCCATTTTCTTACCAGTCCCACCAGTTTCTGGTACTCAAACAAAAGGAGAAGAATCTGTGACTTCCTCTAGCCTGTACTGAATAGTATTATATTACCTGAGAATAAGATATATGTATTCAGTTTTCATCAATAATGACTTTTGCTGTTCTTTCAAGATCTCAGCAGAGGAAATAAACAGCAGCTCAGGGGAGACATGAAATGGTATCCCACAACCTGTGACATCAGCACTGAGGGTTTTAGCAGCTGGGGAAGATGTGTGCAGGAGTTACCCACAGGGACACATCACTTGTCTATTTATTTTCAGAACCGCCTTGTTTTTTCTCCATCCTGTGAGGTAACGAAGGAAAAAACACTTAAGAGAAGATGAGAGAATGTTTTTGACTTTTGCTGCTTTATTCATCTTTTATTTAGGAGGATTTTATTCCGCTATGGAAAGAGCCTTTGCTCATCCTTACATGCCCCTTCAATGCACAGGTGAGATTAACTGAGAACCTACTCTGCACTGTCTCAGGTGCTTAATGTGTATTGGATCACTTGATCCTCAAAACAACCCAAGGAAGTTGGTTCTATGAGGAATTCATTTTCCATATGAGGGAACAGAGCCACAGGGAGGTAACATGTACTCACAGTTAAACAGCTAATAAGTGATGATTCAAACCCAGCAACTTGCAATTTCACCCTTAATCCCATCACCAGACTAGAGAAAGACCAGACAACCCCCACCCCCACCCCACCACAGTGATACTGCTTAAATCGTGACCTAAGAAAACTGCCAGGTCTTTTATTCTGCCTTTATTTATTTATTTATTTTTATGAGACAAGCCTAATGGAGCCGGGAGGTAAACTCAAGTTGTTTCAAGCAATCAATCTGCTCATGGCCCACTTTCCTCTGGACCTGAAAATGTAGGTGTATCACTACCTCCTCATTCCCAGAGATATACGAAAGTAAAGAATGGTAATCTTAAATATTTAAAACATTAAACAGAAAACACCCAGTGCATTTAAAAAGGGAGTCCTGAACTTGGTACACAGTACTCAGGTCAAGATGGCTCAAATCTTTGACGTGAAAGGCAGTGTGTAGGTCATGCAGTAGAAAGGGGGTGTCCAACCTTTTGTGTCTCTGGGCCACGCTAGAAGAAGAGTTGTCTTGGGCCACACATTAAATACATTGAGACATGTAATCACAAAAGAAAAAATCACATAATATTTTACATAAATTTATAGTTTTGTGTTGGGCTGCGTTCGTAGCCATCCTGGGTTGCATGCGGCCCGTGAGTCTCAGGTTGGACACCCCTGCTAGAAGGTCTGGAGTGTGGGACCCGAGTTTCATGGAACAGAGTGGGTACTGAGATACCGAGATGTCTAAAGAGATTGATTATTTTGTGTACGAGTGTGTGTGCATGTTTGAGGGGTGAGTAGGTTTTGTCATAAAAGAAACATAATACATCTTTCTAAAAACACACCTTCAGAGTTTCACTTTGTGAGAAAGAAAGCAAACAAAAAAACAAACTAAACACCCAGCAGTACCACTGGTAGGTACTCATTTGGAACCTTGAACTTCCCAACTCAGAAATGATGCAATTGACCGGGGGATGACTGAGAAAGAACGAGCTCAATCATCATGTATTTATTGAGCATCTCACATTTCAGGGACGTGCTATGCATTATGATGAATCACAAAGAAGACCCAGTCCTCCTGAGAGACCTCTAGGAACTTCCAAACCATGTGGGGCCTAAGATATGGTGATATGGAATAAGGAGAAAGATCTATGGAATTATTTCACTTGGTATAGTATTATTTTCAAATCATCTTATGTTGTAAATGGCAGAAAACCACTTCAAATTGACTTAGACACAGAGGAGAATTTGAGCTACTGAATCCAGGGGTTCAAAATGTGTCATCTGGCAATGACCTGTCTCTTGGTTTTCACTCTGTGAATCTAGAATGATCTGTAGAACACCATCTTCTTTCAGCTCAGACAGTCCAGCTAAAGGAAGACACCTTTCCCAGTAATTCTGGAAAATTTTAGTCTAGTAAACCTAGCTGGGGTCACGTGCAATTTTTGAATCCATGTTTGTGGCCAGTAGATATTCTCTGATTGACAAGGGCCAGGTTGGTTTTATACCCCAGGGCTGAAGTGAGTCAGCATCCTCCAAGTGGACTAAAAGTGAGAGTTCCCCAAATGAAAAGCAGCTACTCTAACAAGATGGGTGAGCGATGCATGCTGCATGGCACAACAACAGAATACTCCCATAGGACTACAAAATTACAGAACCATGGTGTGGAGCGTCATATGGCTCTACCGAGTGACATTCAGGCCGGTCACAGTAACATCAGCTTCCCAACGTAGGCTCCCTTTGCAGATAACGAGGAGGCTTTCTTTGGCCTGAGTCTACTGCACAGCTTTTCCCAGAGCCACTTGGATGACTTCCAGCCCAGGACATTTACTTTTTAATTTACGCTGGCTCTCAGTCAGCTTCCAAGTTGAAGTCAAGGTGTTGACTTTAATCCAATGTAAAAACCTCTAAATCCCTGGCCACTGTAGTAGCAACGGCAGAGTTTGCGTTTTCAGTTTTGCAGATTTAGCTGCCTCAGACTGATGGCTAAATTATAGCCTCATTTTGGGAGCTATGACTGTGGTCTTAACTCCTTTCTTTTTCTGTCTTCCATTCAACAGACTTCTGAAACAAAATTTTCTATGACATATTCATTGATGAGAAGATCTAGCATTGAAGCCACCAAATGAAAGTATCGTCACAAGCTCTGAAAGAGAGCTTCATTTTTGCTGCCTGATTCCACGGCCTTTACTGCAGATGTCCATTGCCATTTTGGTTTAAAAAATGCATAACATAATATTTATCACCCTAACTGATATTAAGTGTACAGTATAGGAGTGGAACAGATCTCAATAACTTTTTTATCTTGCAAAACAAAAACACTGTACTCACTGAACAACTTTCTTTTTTCCCCTCCCCCCAGCCTCTGGCAACCACTGGTCTACTTTCTGGTGTCTCTTCTTATAAGGGCTATAATCCCTAATCACATGAGAAATAATGGAGGGACCAAGAATTCTTAATTTAAAATAGAGTATGCTCAGGGAATTTATAGCTGTTCACATGGATCAAATACCTGCCAGGCATATCTTCTGAAGAGAATGCTTTAAGTCTGCTTTGGAAGCAAGTAGGATGTGAATTATTATTACTTAAAAAAAAACTGGTTGATTTGAAGTGGTCAGCATCAGAATCCGATATTGGTAAGTACATAGAAAAAAAATTATGTCAATTTAAGAAGATACTATATAATAGAACTATCTTATCATGAGCTAAGATTCCCTGGGATGCAGGAGTTCATACCATTCCAGAGGTTCAGTGTAAGCTGCTAATACAACACAAGGATTCTGTTGTCATCCAAACATCATGCAAAACTTAACTAAAATGTTCCCTTTATTCTCTTCTAACGGTGAAATTTCTCTATGGCTTTGGAAAAGAAAAAGCAATGGTTTATTAGATGTTTGGCATGACTTAAGTACAAAATTCAGTGTTTTATTTGATATCCAGAAAGTTGGAAATTGAAACTGTCTTGTGAATATACTCAAACACAGCATACTTTATCAAAATTTAAAATACATATGGGAGGTAAAGGGCTTCCTTCCATTCCTGGCCATAATATACTATAAAGAACCATCATAAACTACTATAAAAATGGGGAAATGCATTAACTTACTGCATTTATACGGTCACTAGAAAGTACTGGAATATGACGCCTGGGAGGTGGGAACCAAATGAAGTGCGTGCTAAAATTTCCCTGGATAAATGCCTTGGGGCAGGTTTTGACCTATGGGTGCAAAAAAAAAAAAGGGCGAGGGAGGGCAAACACCAGGGCCTGCTGATCTTGCTGAATGGAAAAGATAGAGATCAAAATTTAAGGAGACTCGGGTATGTGGAAATGTAGGTAGAACTCTAAAAATGTTGGTAAAATTTGGAAAGAAAATTCTAGATGTCTGTGTAAGGGTTCTCCGAGAGGATTGCTGAGTGATAACTCTTCTATAGGGTAAAACTGTAAGGATGAACAAACAAGGGTCACAGAGCACTAAGGTGAACAGGACTCGAATCTCACAATAGTTAAAGAGGTGAAGCTTTAACCAATCAGAACTGAGAGTCCTTTGTAATATCCCAGAACAATGAGTGAATTTCCCAGCAATTTCATACTGTAAGACTGAGGCTGCACTATCCTAGAATAAAGGACACTCTAGCTCTAGACCCACCTTAAAACAAGTTTAAGTCACACGTGGAGTGATCATATGGAGCTACATGTAATGTAACTGGCAGACAGAATAAACTTCAGGGCTCTTTAATAGAAGACAAAATGTAGACATCAACAATGTAATTAATATTCACCAGATAGAGCTATTACCACACATGCCAAAAAGCAGGTAAATCATTCCATAAGCAGGAAAAGTATCAGTCATTTAAAGCAGACCCCTTAGGAAAGAAAGAAAGAAATGGAGAGGTGGTTCAAATCCATGGATAAGAAGACTCAGTATCCTCAAGATGTAGGTTCTTCCCAACTGGTATCTGTACATTCAAAGTAATCGCAATCAAAATCTCAGCAAGTTACCTTGCAGATACCGACAAACTGATCCTCATCATTACTGCAAATAGAGTTGTTTACAGTACTGTTGATAACATTAGGTCTTTCTCTTTTCCCCGAAGGGAAAGTCCTCTCGATAGACTAAGTCCATGTACTGACAACAGTGCTCTGTGTTGGTATACTGCCTTTCCAACCGTAAGGCATTTTCTTTTTAACTAAAGTGCTCTAGTTGTCCCATATGGTAGAGTTGAGGTCCAGCGGGATTTTAACTTGCAAGAAGCCCCTAACAAGTCTGAATTCCTCAGCATATCCCTTAGCAGTGTTCTGTTCAGTCTTAGATGTACAACCGACAAAAACATTCTCATCAAGAACTTAACGGTAGGTTTTGTTGTGCTGGTACAATGACCTTGAATGTCACAGATGGTGAGTCTTCTAGAGCAGCTTACCAGGGTGGGGTATACAACTTACTGATGGTAAATACATAATTTCAGATGCTACATGGGTATTTAAAACAACAAAAAATCTGTTAAGCTTTCTATATTTATTTTAGTGTGCATTATACAATACATAAGCAGAACATACATCCTATACTTTCACAGATGATATTTTGAAACACAAGGCTTACAGTAGATATTGAGCCAAAAATGAAGAAGTAAGTGAAAATTTTAATTGATACGTGGGGAAGACGAATGTGGCAAAAATCATAAAGGTGATGCGGGAAGGTTTGGATTTTGTGGATTGGGGGTAATGACTACTTTGAGACACACACTGGAATGACTGATAACCTAAATGTAAGCACTGTGATTTTTAGTGCCGTATTACATAGCCACCTGCTGTACCCCCATTCCTCCCTGCCTGACACAACCACACACACACAATGTGAACATTCCAGCTGACCAATGTTGGAATGATCAGAGTGATTTCATCGTGAACCTGGTGGCTGTAGGAGTGAAGCCCAGATCTCTGAGCTGATCCCCTGACCTCTGGCTGGTACCGTACTCTGTGGTTCATCAAGAGTCAGTTCCAGCAAACTAGGCCATGAGTAGGAAATAAATGCCATTTATCAGCTTTCCAGAGTCAATGGCTTGGAGTTGGAGTTAAGAACAGACCCCTGGGCCTAATAAGGAAATAACTCCCACCTACCTGGAAGAAGCAGGGACCACAGCTCACCCATAGCCAAAAGCAGGGATTCCATTCTATTTCTCACCAAACACTACTTTTGCCAAGTGATTTTTCATTTTCGGTTGGAAATCTGAAAAAAAGGACATGTCAAAATTAATGTTGAGAATTGATTTATGAATAAAAAAATTGTGCCAAATTAGCACTCTAGATTTAATTTTATCTGTAGCAAGCTGCCAAGCAACTTGGAACTTTTGCAGGTTGTTGGGAAATCATTACAAATGGCAAACAGCTTCCTCCACCACCTCCTGGTCTCCTCCCCTCTCTTCTGGATCTCTGTGCATTGGGGGTGGGGGGAGGGTGGTAGATATCAAAGGGACCTCAACGACTACAGGAAATTTTTAGATTATTTCCAATCTGCATTTTATATGAAGAACTTTCAGTTCCCAGATTTTAAACAATAGGAACCACTTAAATTCAGATTCCTGTACTTGAATTCACATTCTTGGGTCAGAAAAGATGAAAAACTCAGGCTGTCTTCATGACCTGCTCTGTCCAAGAACCTGTAAGAACAACATTACACAATCTTTCTCCCTGTTAAAAAAAAATCTGTTTTTAACTTATTCAACTTTTACAAAAATCAAGAAGTAAGTTCATGTTTGTTTGTTGTTTATGTTGCGCACTGCTGGGAATAGGCTGTGATTGGTGTCACCTGGAACCTGGCCTCTTTTCCTTTGTTCCCATATTCCAACTCACTATCAAGTGACTCTTTGATAATGCCAAATCTTGACCAAATTACATAAACTTTGATCTATCAAAATGGGACTTCTTTTTCCTAAAGTGGACATTATAATACCTCTCCTATTTTTAACTACCCCCTTTTTCATGCTGGTCTGGTTTATTATGCTACACTTTCTTATACGTATTACCCATTTTGTGTTCATATAAGGGTCCTTCTTGAAAGAATCTAAGAGGACAACTGGTTTGCTCTCCTTTGCACAGCGGAAGCTGAGACCCACAGAGAAGTGGCTTATTGAAGCTCACACGGAAAGTGATTGGTAGGAACTCTGGTCCTTCCTGCTTTCACTCTCAGGCCAGAATATTTCCACGACATCCTTCTGTTTTTTATAGTGGGGTCAGGGTCTGTATTCAAGAAAAGATTCGGCTTTGTCCCTATAGAAAGAATATCTTGAATGTTGGGTGAGCACATTTTTATACACTTGGCCTCAATGCCACTTCTGAAATTTTAACATGTTTTCTTTTCAATCCAGTCAATGTCCAGACTCCTGTTCTGCTCCTGTGCCCTGGAGTCTAAGTGCCTTCAGCATTGCCATTGTGAGTTCGGTCCTTTCTTCACGGGCCACAATCGAGTGAGAGCTGAACACTGGCAGAATTTGAAAAGGGAAGAAACTTTCCACAGGCTGGGAGATAAATATAAATATCAGTCTCCTGTGGGAGCAGAGGACACAACAAGTAAAATATTCAGGGGAAGCTTAGCCAGAGGCCACACTCCAGGAGCCAAGTAAGTTTCCATGTATTCATGCATTCACATAACACTCATGTGAATGCATTGTATTCGATGCTAAGGAAAATGCAGAAAAATAGCTCATGTATTCTTATGCTCAAAATTAAATTAGAAAGCCACACCTGAAAAAAAATTCTGGAAGAGGAGCTGTCAAAAATAGAAAAAGTTAGCTCCAGCAACCAAATGAAAGACACAGGCAAAAAACAACGTTGCATAATTTCCATACAGGGTAAAAGCTTTTTAGGGCTTTGGATATTATAAATTGCAACATTAATTGACATTTCTTGTTCACTTATTATGTGCCAAGCACTGTGCTAAATATATTTACATACATTGGCTTATTTAAATTCTTACAGTGGATGATATATTTTCCCTTTTAAGGATGAAGGTACTCAAGCTCGGTAACTTTTAAATATCTAGTCCCAACTCACACAGCTTTGAGGTATTGGAGTGAGGAGTCAAGTTCAGGGATTTTAATTAACAGCAAACGCTGACCAAGGAAGGAATGGCAGTGACCCCAAAATTGTTTGTGATTTGAGTAGACGAAGATGAAAAAGAAGGACAAATCACTAGACTGAATAAGAAGAGGCAAAGAATTTAATGGTTTAGGAAGCTTGTAATTTATGCCAAGATCATGTCAGTTGGGGTCATAGAGTTGGCATGCTGGTGTATGTTGTAGCGGGTGCCTGACATGGCGGTTGCTTGGAATGTTATGAACTGGAGGCACAGACATAGGTTATATCCCTTATCAAGACAGATGATGTATGAAGTCACTTCCCTTTTGCTACTGCCACTAGAACAAAAGCAAGACAAGCCTTTTGAATCACCCTGTCATTTCTCCTTTATTCCATAATGTCCTCTGCCCTAGGTGTGGGAGATACCACTAACCAGACCCTCTCCACCTAAGAAACATCAGCCTGAAGAACAAGATTAAGAAAAAAATAGACCTCTCCTCTAATAAAGATGCAACACAGATCAGCTCCGCAGCTTTTTAACAGTAGGTCTTGCACTGTACACTCAGAGACGAGATGAAATGTTTCTAGCTGAAACTAGAGATAATATCATTTTACACTTGAGTAGTGCTTTATTCTTTTTCCAGGTGGTTTTTGATATATTCTATTTTTAAAATTCGATCTGGTATCCCATTTCACCCCTCATAGGTGAGGAAACTCACCGTACGACTCACCATAGGGTCGGAGAGTCAAGGATTTTGCTAAGAGGATGCCGATGTTAGTGACAGAACTAAGCAGGGGTGCAGGCCGTCTAGATTCTGCCTGGTCGAACTAGACAGTGAATGCCTTTGCCATTCATTTTCTTCCATGCACATAACTGGGTGACTCTCATTTTAAGGAAAAAGAAATTTTCCATTTTTCTTCAAAATTGTCACTTTCATTTCTTACAAGAAATATATATATATGTACATACATATACATATACATATATGTCCTCAAATATATATATATATATATTTGCTAAGTATTTCTGTCCCCTTACATTGTTTTCCTGAGCATTGGAACCATGTCTTAAACTCTTGCTATTGTTCACAGCCTCCACACACACCAGGGTCCTGGGCACGGACGCTCTGCTCTGTGAGCAGGGTGAATGACTACTTGTACATAGGCCACTGAAGCAGAGAGGTTGCATGCTGCTGGTTAATCACATTAGGGTTAAGAGGTAAACAGGTCTGTCTCTGTTATTTATCATTTGTACTATTTATAGCAAGTTTCTTCAACTTTCTAATTTTTAGTGTTTTTTTCTTTTCATTCTTCTTTTTTTTTTTGTAAAATGGAGATACTAATAGAACTTAATCTGATAAGAGTGACAATTGAATTGGGAAGAATTAATGCATGTGAGGTGCTTAGCACCATTTGTGGCGTTAGAAGGTTTTGGATTAATTGTAGCCATTATTATTTAATCCTTCTTATGTTTGGTAAAAACAAGTGTCAAAAGGTCTTGCATTGCCATAGTTGGTTACTGACACATTTAAATATGTAATGTTTTCATTGTGTCCAGACATCCATTTGAACTCAGTAAGGTGTCACAAATATCCTTTAAAAACAACCATTTGAACTCTGCAAGATGTTAATTTACAAAGAAGTACACTGTGTTCATTGAAAACACAGCCTTGAGTTCTCTGTACTGTGTGAGGGATCATTTAATGATTGACTCTCCTTTATTAATCCAGGAGAGATGGTTTTTGAGACTTTTTGTCCTTTTCATCTCGGTAGCTCAGCTTGTGCTGCTGGTGGGCTTTGTTGGTAATTTTGATGATACCGACCAACTTCTCTCCTTGTAACTCTGAGTGCTTGTTTTATGTTCGAATCAGTGAGCGGAGGCCTCACGGCTCTTCAGAATGACATATACATTGCCAGTAATTACCTTCCTAAAATGGAAAAGGAATTAAAATAAAAGCCTGAATGTAGAAGGGGGTGGCAGGTTTTTGGAAACGTGTATCGGCAATTTGAAGCATGAATAATTAATTTTATCTTGAGATTAAGTTCAGTCTGTGTTTATGATCTATTGAAGGAAAAAAAAAACACCTTTAATGGGTTCTAAATAAATTCAGTATCAATTTAAACTATTAGAGGAAGTTAAATCAAAATAATTAGGATATTAAAATACTTTGTGCATTTCCAATCACTGCCTTATTGAAGCTCTGGATCTTTTCCAAGGAGCAATAATAGCATGAATATATTAGAATGTTTGCTTCCCTTAGAGTGTAACTGTTTGCTCATGTAGAGTTGATGGAGAACTTGCAGGAGACAGAACCCTAGATTGATGTGTTGACATATTGAGGGGAGTGGGTGCTATATAAATGATCAATTATTTTGTACATATAGATTAAAAACATGGTGATGGCTTACTGTTTAAAATAGATGAACTTGATTATTCCTCATTCACAGTAGTTGCTAATTTCACACTGCATTAAGGGAGGCATTGTTTTGGTGACATTTTCAATTACTATAGAATGGGTTGGTAAAATCTGAATAAGATTAAGGTGAATTCCAGTACAGCCCAGGGCTTGGTTATTTGTGTATTTTGCTTATAGCTATCAAGTCTCTTGTAATTTAAATGGAAATCAAGGGAGTCCTCTTCCCTATCTTACTTATTATAATCTCCCTCCCCCTTCTATGTTTGCGTGGAGCATAGCAAGCATTGAAATTAGAACACACATAAAGGATTTTGAGATGTATTTTGACCTTTTTCTGAAGCAGCAGCTCATTTGTTGTAAATAATTTCGGTGAAGCTGTTTAGTGATGGCCATGATGGAATGCCCTTCAACATTCAAGAGCTCAGGAACAATCTGGATTTAATTATTTGGGTGGTTTGAAGGAACTGGTCTCTAAGTGATTTCCCTGCAACAATATTTCAATGTTTTTTTGTTGTTGTTGTTTCTTTTTTCTTAAGCATTTTCCAGCTCATCTACATTTAATGTTGTTCCTTGAAAAATATTGTCGATTAATCCAGAAAAATATAATTTGATAACTAGTTATTAGAGCTGCCATACAATTATTATGGCAATTTATAGCTTGCTTCCCCTTTTTTTTTCAGAGAGAAGCTAAAACTTTAGTGCATCCTAGGTCATTTATTTGAATACTTTGCTTCTTGGAGAATCAGGAAAGATAGCCAGGGTTTGCAAAAATATGTCCTCTCTCTCCAACAGATATCATAAAGTGTAATTCCTTGTAATATTACAAATGATCCAGCTAAACGATAGTAGTTTGAACTCCAAGGAATTTAATGAAACTATAAACAAAAATTAACAAGCAACTACACATTATTCTTAGTAAAATTATGAATATGTTTGTTATGTATCTTAATGAGAATGAATAATAGATACTTAATTCACTATTTAAACAAATATAGTGAGTTTCCTTTGCTTGAAATACCCAGTTTGTAATGGTAATGGAAATGCATTGTTTCGCTGCCTCATTAGAAAGGGGTTGTTATGCATTCAAAGGTTGTATATTTTCTAAAATAAGGCTGAGATTCAGCAACTGGAAAATTATCTTTAAAGGCTTTTGTCTCACTTCGGGTATTCAGATGGAGGAGGCTCTAGTATTGATGAGGGAAATATTTTTTATGGTTAATTTCCATAATATTTCTAATAGAGAAACCATGTCTACCTTTGTCCCAGCACCGGGCTCATGCATTTCTGTCACCTTCTTCCTTTGGGGTTTTGCCTATGCTTTGTTTCATCTTATGTACCACGGAGCTAAAATCATCCTCTTTCAGTCTTCCTCAGTGTATGGATAAATGCTACACGAAAGAAATCAGAAAGGCTGGCAAAGGGAAGAGAGCACAGTCTGGTGGGAGAGCACTGGGTTTGGAGCCAGATACTCCTGTTTTCTTGCTGACACCACCACTGACTTTGGGCAAGTGGCTGTGTTTCACTGATTCTCCACCTCCTCACTTGGACAGTAAGTAAAGTAACAGTACGTACTCTGCAAGTGTCTCATAAGCAATAGAGATAAATTATGTAAAGTGTCTATCACAGTGCCTGGAAAATAATATATATTCAATAAATGCTGGCTAGTAAGTAGCAATAGAGGAAGTCAAGGTCATAGTAGCAACAGCAACCTTGACATCCAGGTCGTGTTCTTTTGCTAACATGATCATCAGTGAACAAGAAGTTGAAAAGCAACTTATTGTTTTTTAAAATTGCTGAGTCTTTTAAACCCAGTGCCGACATGGGCCAGCTGGATAGCTTGGACGTGTCTCAGAAAAGTGATGTGAAGAATGGCGTGTGACATTCTGGTCGGGGAGGTAGCAAGCAGCTCTGGTACCTCAAACGCCAGAGAACACAGGCCCTGTCTGCTGGGGCAGGCACCACTTACTCCCAGCCAGGCCACTGTGTGTAACAGCCATGTCAGGTGGAACGAGCGTGATTGCAAAACGGGTCCAGCCTGTCAATGCCCGTTTGGAATGTCTCGTCGACGTAAAGGAGAGGAATATGGTTAATACTAATTTTACATATGCCATATGCTGGTGGGCGCACTTCTAAGTACTCAACATATATTAACACATTTAAGTCTTTGGATGACCCTGGAAAGTAGGTATTCATGGTCAGTAAAATGATGACATCCATTTCACAGATGAAAACACAATGAAAAGAGAAGTCAAAACGTGCGCAAGACCTCTGTTACAGAGTAACAGAACTGAAATTTGAACCTAGGCAATGTGACTGCAAAGGTCTTGCATTAGACCCTGGGGTGTACAGACCCAAGGAAGGCATTCCTCTTATTTATAGGAACCATTTAGCCAATGTGATTTTAAAGGACAAAATTGTATAGAACTTAAACTTTATTTTAGATATACATCAACGTGTATTGAATATGTTCAAAAATCAGAGCCCCGAATAAGGAACAGCAATGAGGATAAGATATATAAGTTCAGTCAAAGCAAGAGAACAATTTACTAAGAAGAGAGGAAGTGCATGGCTGACTGTTTCACAGTATACAGCAGGCTTCCAAGGGAAATTTCCGAAGGTTTGTGTTATTAAAAGAGGACATTTGATTAGCAGTTAATGGAGGGCTTGCCAGACATGTTGCCTTTTACTTACATCCTGAAAAACAGGTTACATCTCAGTGGACAGAGATGAAAGAACTAGGGGTCAGTGGAATTAAATATTTAGTGGCAGAAGAGACTACATTCTAGTACATACAAAGCATCGTCCAGTTACTCTCTAATTAAGATTTGTGGGAGAACAGAGGAGGAAGGTGGAAAGTTACACGAGGCCCGAGAGATGGCTGCTCAAGTATTGTGTTTTCGCTCTGCTGTAATTAATTGAGTCCATTCCCTAATCACCACACACTCCACACAACACACACACACACACACACACACACACAGTGGCACCACCGAACTAACGTGAACCTTCCAGAAGGGCCAGAATACCTCAAACAATTCAACCTGGTCAGTTTTTGATGTTGGTGTCCACCCCCCTCCTCCCTGCCCTAACAGGATTTTGAACAATCGAAGAGAGCCATAAAAGAATCTTCTTTCCTTGCTTCATTTATGCAATAAAAATCATAGGAGATAGAGAGTTTTCTGGATGAGGCTATAGAAGGGGGAGGGGATTACAGATGGCCATGAACGTGAGCTGAGGATTACTAGACCAGTACCCACGCTGAACCGCAATTCTCACGCCCTGCAAGCTCCCCGTAATCTGTTGCTAATACTATAGTGTAAGGAGGTCACAGGGCCTTCAGAAAGGCTCATCCTTGTTCGCTTCTAGAGTAAAATCTTCATGCTTTCTGATCACCACTAAGTAGGTAGAAGTGGTTCTTTTATATTTTCTTGTTTGAAAGACTATTTATTAGTTTAAAAAATATAAATGCAATTTCAAGCCTAACTAATCTGACACTCTTACAATCCAATACACAATACTTAATAGGAATAAACTAAGGCTGTGAGGCAAGGCTATCATTTTCTGGCTCCTAGATCTCCTTGTTAAAACACGTTATATGGATATAAAGTGTTCACTACAACACAGCACAGGAAATGGCTCTGTGCACTTGCTGTCACCACAACGTTACATATTATTTAGATCATCATCAGCTCTCCCAGGCTGCATTGGAAACACCCCCCCCAAGCCTGTCTTGGTCCTGAACCTCTTCTGAGGCAGTGCTGGATCCATGAAGGCTGACAAGGCAGACTTTGGACAATATCCTGTGCAAGTCCATTGAATTTTACTCCAGTTACTGGGAATCTATGTATTTGCTGCCAAAGCCTTTAATTTGCTGTGTTAAATCACAACAGTAAAAATTGTCAACTCAAATTTTCTCCATCAAACGTAAAGCATTAAAACACAAATTACATTTTTAAAAGCACACATTTCTTACTTTCTTATTTTTTCTTACTATATCATTTTCCCCGGGGGGTGGGAAAGTGGTTCAGAGGGGCCTGTCTTTGAAGTTATTTTCATCTTTATTCTCTCTAGTTCTTCCCTGGACTCATTTAATCTGCTTGATTTTGAAGTTATGACTATATCCTCCAGATATCAATTCATGACATACTTCCAAAGAATTGTTCATTAAAATCTAATTTTTACCTTCTAATGCTGGTTTTTTAGCTAATGAAATCTGCCATAATTATAAATATCTATCTTGCAAAACCTCAGAATATAAAGTCAAAAAATATATATATATAAATAATAAATAAAGTCAAAAAATATATATAAAGTCAAAAAATGAGGGAATAATATTAACATTGAAGTTAGCTCTTCTCTTTCCATTTGATGAAGTTCATATACATTATGAACTACATACACATTATAGTTATAGATATATTTAAATAAAAGAATCTCATTTAGCTTCTTTCAATATTTTTATACTGTCATTAGGACTCTTTTGAGTGGTACCCAGGGGAGACCATATCTAATTTAAACTTCATGGCAGGAAAGACATCAGGAAATTTCAGATTAATTATTTGCCTTGATGATCTGAAAAGACTGAGAAAAATTTTCTGTGCTGTTGGGCTCTGGTCTACCCAAGGTGCCCTGTGATGAGAGCTTTTCCTCATTTTTTTTAATGCATGATAAGATGAAATTTTATCAAAAAGACAAATCATTTATGAAGAGTTGGACCACTTTTGCTGGCTCATAATTCAAGCTTTCAATAAGCAACACATTAACCTCTGAACTTTGCTGACACTAACAGGGTCAGAGCAAGAGGGCCTGCCCTGTGATAGGGGCGCCTGTGTGTAAAGGGCTCCGTGTTGTCTGCGTCCAGTGTGTCCAGTCCAAAGCAAAGACTGGGGAGCGGATGAGAAAGGTCCACAAAAGCTCAGTCCCACTGGAGCGGACTGTCTATTGAAGGAAAAATGGACATATTTGCCCAGGAATACATGGTAAGAAAGTGGCAAAGCCATGATTCAAATCCAGTCCTGGGGGCAGCCAAATTTATGTGATGTACCTAAGCCTTCTTTTCATCACCAGCAAAATGAGAACAGTAAAACCTATAGCAGCAGGGTGCATCCAAAGTTCAGACAAGATGTTTATCCGCCATTTATTGAATGCTGTCTATATGCCACTCTACTGTTTTCATCTAATACCAAGTAAGCCCTCGGGACTAGAAAGACAAATTAGTCAGTGTCCTTCGGTGATTGAATAAAGTTCATTGCCACTAGAACAAAGCATGAAATGAAACCCATTGTTCACAAGCAGAGAGACTTCCGTTTCTTCCCGTAGGCTGGTCTTCAGACTCACACTCTTGTGTCTTCCTTGAAGATAATTAAATGGGAAACATGAACTTCTGGGCCTCTGCACTAAACTTCTGCTTTGAAAGGGCAATTAAACTGACATTCTACATCAAAAGATATTTTTGAAAAATATAATTTGTATTCTTCCAGTATAAAATGAGAGAAGACTTAACCAGGTTTCTCTGCTTCCTCTTATTTCCACAACAGATTTCATTTCAGACACCTTGGCTAAATCTGATAGTTTTTATCCAGTATTTCATGAGTGGTCACACTGGCTAACCTCTTTGAATCTCATATCAAGAAATCCTCAGTCTTTGAAAATTGAGTAAATCTTTCATATTAGTTTGCTTATGTATTTCCATTTTAGTTTTAACAGAAAATATGAATTATTTTCTTATGACTTTTTGTACAATTTATCAGATTCATACTTAAGTAAAAACCTACGGTTTTGGGACCATCAACTCCTAAGATATTTTAATTTCAATGTTACCTGTTTATCATCTCTTTATGTGGGATCCACAGCAAGCACTATATTTATTAATAATAATATATATTTTATAACTATTCACTAAATTAACATATATTTAGTATGGATTTGTATGCATCCAGGAATCTGCACAGTAAGAGTAAAACTAATAAATAACTTGTTTTTTTTCTTGCCCTCTAAGCTCTTAGAGATGATTCAGAGAGATATGACTAACAAGTAAAACTAAGTACAATGTATTATTAAAAACAATAGTTATCACTTAATAATGACACTTATGTGGCACACACCATGTATTCATCATCACATATAAAAATCACATATGGTCTTCACCAAAATTCAACAAGGTATTGCAACTGCAATTGTTTCTTTTCACAGGGAAGAAAGAGACTGTAAATGATCACATGGCTTGTTAAGACCACTTGACAAGTTTATGGCAGAGATAAGACTGTAACTAATGCCCAAGGTCTATCCACCATTATAGACAATCTTTTACACATAGACAACGTTATATCAAGGCCAAGAGGAAACCGGGATGGGATGAGATTAGCTGAAAAAATATCCTTGGAGGAGATGGGCATTCTATCAATACATGTGCCTGTTGTAGGGCACAAGCTACTGTAATGTTTCACCCCCTTCAAAAACATTTAGCAATTTGTTTAAATGGATACCGAAATGATGCATTTTTTTCATAAATCTTCAGGCTCCTGGAGGTCTGTGGCTTAGGAACGTGAACTTCTTCACTGGGTGAAGTGAGCATATATCTGCAGTTAGGACACAAACCTGAGAGATCGCTGAAGTGAGGCTTAACCATTTGTTTTATAAGCAGTAACTGAAATTAAGTTGTTTGTTCAATTCTGTGGACATGTTTTAGGAGGGGAGGTGAAAAACTGGGGTGTGCATTATTTTTTTTTTTAGTATTTCTACATAGTTCATTCTATTCATTCATCTATTCCTTCCACACACATTTATTCTATGATTCTGTGCTAAAAGTGTGTACATATATATAATAAAACAAAACAGCATGGAGCTTAGAGTCTGCTCAGTAGTGAAAAAGCCCTGGGAGTTAAGTTGAAAGACTTGGGTTGAAGTCAGGGCCCTGCCAGTTAATAGCCATGTGACTGTGAGCAACCAGCTTAAACTTTCTAAGTCGACATTATGACAGGCACTGTCTGTTGACTTCCCCTAAAGCCATTTTCTTCCCCTTCTCCCTGCTAAAAGAACACTGGTTTGGTTCAGGCATCAAGCCGGGCAACGTGCCTGAGGGAGTATAATCTACTTTTCTAGCATCAGAAGTTGAATCATTTTATTCATGCCAGGCGTGGTAGTCCCCTCTCCACTCTCGGCCATTGCTTCAGGGGAGGACATGTGACCTCCTGCCGCCAACGAGAAGTAGGGGGATGTTGGCTGAGTGAATTCTAGGAAATAGTTTCCATCCCAATGAAAACAGAAAATTCGGGAGGAGAAAGAGTTTTCCCCTTTATTCTTACTCTTCGTAGGCTAAAGGCTGCCATAGGAGCATATGACATTGCTGTAGCCATCCCGTGAACGTGAATGGAGATATTGCTAATCAATATGGGAGACCAGATACATTAGAAACCCTGAACTATTTATCTATATTACCTTGCTTTATTGTTCTTCATAGTTATTGCTACCTGCTCTAACATGCATATGAAACATATCTATATTCATTTATTTATATCTATCATCTATCTATCACTCCATCTCTCTAATTTCCATTTGCCTCTGACTTCCAAACCCAAACACAACTAGAATAAAAGAGCAAGAGCGACATTATTTTGTTCACTGCCGAATCCCCAGTGGGATGAATAACTAACTTACTGTCCTCTTTGACAACACTGTTGAGTTGTTGTACCTGCCTCCAGATTTCTTATAGACCCTTATTATTTTAACGGCTTTACCCAGGTGTTTTGTTACTTACAAATAGATTTTTAATTTATATGATATATAACCCAGATTATTCTAAACCTATAGAATTTTGTATAAAATGGTGTCCTGTTGGTTTATTTTCACAGGTTTAACAATTTGCAAGGTGAAATGTATTTCCATGCTTGTAGTTTCTACTTGTAGTCTCCTTTTATGCATTATCTACTTATTCCTTTTGTGTACGTCAAATTGTTTCTGGACTTCAAAAGAACTTGTTGAGGAATAATAAAAGTAGTTTTAATGTGCATATTTTTCTATAAATCTGGGCATCCACAGGGAGAAAGGGGAAATCTAATAACAATCCCTGTGCCAGGGAGTGGGGAGAACACGTGAACACAAGGTGTTCAGACATTGTTCTTGTCCTCGGTATGTGTATCCTCAACCCGAAAGACAAACTGGATACTTACATAATGTCAAGAATCAATGAGGCAATAAATACGCAATGTGTTCTCAAATGTGTGAAAGATAGTCTAAGAGTTATAAATGTACTCCCAGAGCCATTCGTATACATTCAGGTTTGTGCTTCTCTCCTTATATTATAATTATTTGCCCACATGTTGATCTTTTCCACTAGAATATACGAATTTAAAAACTTGGACCTACACTCTACTACTATTTTCGTATCTGGCAGCCAGTAACTTTATATCTATTTGCATATCTGGCAGCCAGTAACTTCGCATCTCAGCACATACTATGTTAGCAGCGAATTAATGAGATATCAATAAGATATCAATAGTTTGAAAATACTTCACAGAGAACCTGCCTCTAGGTATTGAAGACTGAGTAAGATTTGAAAGGACAGAAGGGAGCAAAGACTCTATATATTTTTTGCATGGAAAAAAATTGATGACATAAATCACAGACATAGGAATGATCATTGAATGGCCATGGGTCAGTAAGGCATAAGCACTAAAGCAAGGAGAGAATAAAATCATGGGAAAGGTAATGATGGAAAATGGGGTTCAGGAGGCCACAGACCATGGAAATCCTTAGAAGTCAGGACAAGACACTGAAATTCACGGCTATTGCAATAGAGAATGAGAGTGTTGGGCAGAGAAGTGAGATTGTGGCAACAATGACCAAGCATGGGGGTTGGGCAGAGACATGCAGAACAAGCAGAAAGACCAACTAGACTAGACACACACATGTGACTGGTTTCAGCAGTAGAGCAGGGATAATATGGTATCTAGTAATCGCACTTCCCATCCATGGTCCATCCTACAGAAGCTGTTAAGTCTAATAAAAATAGATATTTGCAACTCTATTGCACTCTCAACATTTAAAGATTCCTTCACTTCTTTATTCAATACACATTTTGAACATCATTCACGTGTCAGGGAATATGCAATTTGTGGGGATTCAGATGTTCAGAGAATGATTAAAGATATGAAGCTGAAGTCCTCTGCCTCAAAATGTGCACCTCAATCTCTAAATCTTTCTATAAAAGTTTGAACAGGGAACTCTTCCTTTTATCATGCTGTGGGATTGTGTCTTTTATATTACAGTGCCAAACTCAGTTGCATCATAATGTCATGGTCCAGTTTTCTGAGAAATTAACAGAACTCCAGTAGTAATAGCATATTAAAAACCACAGAAATGGGGTTGAGTGGAGAAGCATAAAATATGCATCATTTTGCTATTGCTGTTTGTTTCACTCTGCCGATGACACGAAATTATATTCCAAAGGCCAGTATTAATCACGATGTTGATTTCTTCTGGAGGAGGTAGACTGCTGTGCTATGTACTAAAGGACTTCAAGGAAAAAGAAGGTAAACCAAGATCATTAGCACTTAATTAAGTGAAGAACAAATACATCTGCTATTTTGTTGGCTTCGTGACTCCATGTTTCCAGGGATGCTGTTGCCTAGATTTGTAAATATAGACATGCCAGGAAAAATTGACTTGTAAGCATTAGGGGACAATGACTTACTTCAAAAATGAGTCATAAGACATAGGATAACTGTAGTGTGGTAATGTGAATATATGAAAATTAGCAAGACGATCCCATTAAGAGTAGACATGAAATCACAGTAAGAGTAATAGAATTTTTTGTGGTTATTGTTGTTGGTTGTATTCAACTGCAAAATTTCACTTTCCTCTGATTCTTCCTGATTTTGATAAGGTTACACGTGAATTATCTTTGCTATAATTTGTGCCTCTTGTATTTTATTTCTGCAGCCTTTATACAATCAGGTGGAGGAGGGAAGTTATAAAAATGCAATACAATCCAAGTAGTTATCAGAGTCTCCAGAAGGCATCCTAAGTTTGCTCATAAATTCATGTTTGTTTTTATTTATTTTGTTTTTATTTTTCCTCTGTTCCACGATCTTCTGTGGGGGCCATCAAAAATATGTTGATACACTCTGTCATCTTCTTTCTCTGTCCATATCTTTGCTCACCCTTACATCCATATTTCTCATTCCCCAATACATAAGACCAAGAGAGATGATATTTCACCCCCTTATTTTTGATTTATTCTGTTACCCATGTTACAAAGTAGAACTACCTCATTTCCTCAATGCTTTCACAAAGTTCAACAGGACAGTTCCTTTCTTTTTACTGATTTTAAAAATTCTAACCAGTCTATTCAACTATCAGATATAAATTCATGAAAGATGGATTATAAAGTTGTCAGTGATTAATAATCTTCTCTTCTCAAGACCATTCTTTCTCTTCAGCATTATTCTATTCTTCTTGGAAGAACTTAGTGCTCCTCAACTCTCTTTTCTCATGAAATTAGTTCTCAAAATGTTACAGAACAGACCCGGGGGTGGGTAAACGATATACTACTACCAAAAGGACCACCCCCTTTTCCTCTGGGGGTTCTCCCCCACATACTAGGTTTGCTTTGCCCACTGCCAGAGGAAAGACATATCTCAATGCCAGAGATTGGTGAAAAGAAAAGGAATTCTTTATTCAAAGAGTTATACAGACTTAGAGTAATGACTTAATGTCTTCATTAAAATACGAAAGTTCTTTAGAATACCCACAAACGCACACAGTCCTTTCACTCCCCTTTGCCCAGTCCGGGGTACCATATCTCAGGAAAAGAAGTAGGAGTCCATGGTTCAGGCAGCCCCTCAGTTCTGGCACCATCAGCTGCGATCTGCAGTTAATCCAGAGCCATGCAGCATCTTCTCGTGGCCCACCAGCAAGTCCTTTCTCCCCATTTCTTCCAGGCAAAGTCTCTCCTGCTGCCTAAGCCAGTGGCAAAAGGGAGTACCCCAAAGCCACATGGTCCTAACTCTCACCCAAACCTCATGGTCCCAACCTCTGCCAAAGCCATAGTGGTCCTCTCTGGTATGGCTGCCATGCCTGGGTTTAAATTCCCGCGCCAATCTTCCTCTGCAGCCCCATTTCCAATTCCACCTACAATCAGTTAACACCTGACAGCATTCCTGTGTTCTTCCAGCTTTACTGGGAGGCCACAGTAAGTCTGGTCAGGTGTGGCCCCATGGCAGGGAGGCAATCATCTCTAAGCTCTCACAAAGGCTCTATAACCAAGGGGAGTTGCTTCCCAGTTACATCCTGGGTTGAAGTCACTCCAATCCCCCTGGCTCAAAGCATGGCCACAGCTATTTAACATATCCATGAAACTAGTTAAAGGTTATGGGCATGTTAAATGACCATGCCAGAGGTTAGCTGAACAGCTGTTGCTACACAAAACAGCTCCGAATGGCCCTGTTCCATGTGTCCCATCCCCCAGCTCAGACTGGTAGGGGTGAGGACATCATATATATATTTTTCTCTAATGTTTCCTGAACATCCTGAGTTCTAGACTCCATTACAAATCCCTATTTGGGGACCCCCCTTAGCTGTACCTTGTTACAAAAAGGCTACTGGGTTCATTACATGTGGGGGCTCCTGGAGGACCTGCCTCCCCCATCTTCAGTCACAATCAGATAAATCTGGAACCTTGAAGGAATATAATTCAGTTTCCAACTTGGAAGCCCCCACTTTAATATATAAGTGCACTAATATTATTTTACATTTGATATATTTTTATTGTGTACAGTGTCCACATATAGAATAATATCTTAATTGCAATATTACCACAAAGGCCCTAAAAATATGTTTTCATGTATTATGCAATCAATGGTTAATTATGAAAAGAATGAAGATCAAGTTTAACTCATTCTTCCTTTCAATTTTAATATTTTAGTAATTCAAACATTTAATAGTGAGTGTTTTTATGACTTGAACCTAGTTGTCTTGTATATACTTACACTGAGGATATTATAGGGTTTTTTTTTTTGGTACAACTTTTTTCTGTATTTTTTTCTATTACCATTTATCCCCCTTATGCACACTTCCACCTCCACCCACCTCCTCCCTACCACAATCACCATACTGTTGTCTGTGTCCATGAGTCCTTTTCCTTTTAGGGAGAACACAAAGGTTTCTATAAGTAGAGACATCCCATACTGACACATGAGCCCGGACTATGAAAGAAGTTTGCATTTATAATCCTACTACAGTATTCAATCTCAAAAGTAGATGTATCAGCTGTTGTATAGTAGGTCCATCCCATGAACTGTATAATTGATAGAATTATTAGCCTGACTACCATATAGCAGCAATGTTCATATTAAATTAATCCACATATTCTTGACATTTGCAATTTAATAATTGTGGAAACTTTGTATTCCTTTATAATTATTTTAATTTGAAAACTGAGGACAAGGTTGAAGGCACAACTTATTAGATGCTGTAAATGGCCCTCAATGACCAGCAGTTTAGGTCTAATTTATCATGCAAATAAAGAGGCAGAATGATATATTCTGTTTAATCATGCAGAATTTTTTTTGATGGAGTGTCCAGGCACACAAATGAATATTCTATGAATCCCAATCTCCTTCAGAAAGGAAGATATTTATATGGGGTTGTAAGAGCAAGGCGCCAGAACTGTGATTTACAGAAAATGGTTGGTCAATTTTAGAAAACAGTTTGTCTTTAAACAACTGAATTTTATAATGAGAAAATTACCGAAAGCTTTTAGCTACTCAGGTTATTTAAGTGAAAGATGAATTCATCCATTATGAGCTATAAAACCCATTGATACTTGACTTGATTACTTAAACCTTATGGCCCGAGGACCTTGTCTGACTGATATATCTGCCCTTCACCCAGAATGTATTATTGGAGAATGATTTTATGATACTGCAGCATTTCAGGTAGGCACTGTTCTCTCAACAAACATGGGGAGATTATTCACATAGGGGAACGAGAATAATTTTAGAGGCCAGCAGGATTTTTTTGGCAGCTATTAACCATTCCCACACCAGTGCCAAAATGCACGTCTCTGGTCTAAAACCTGAACTCAGAGGAGAACCACATATAATTTTGTTTCTAACATTTGTTTTCAGGGTCCAGATACCTTTCAGCAAAATTATCTTTTTTTTTTTTTTTGATAAGGACTCATGCACATGTCAGAGTAGAATAATTGGGAGAATGAAAAACACGTGAATCATTGCTAGTACTAGGTTGGTGTGGATTGTTTGGAGAAGCGAGAACAAATATTGCAAAATTTCTTCACTCTTTTATGCTACTCTTTAAGCTAGGTGTAATTATCCTTATTTTATAGATGGCAAATCTTCAGAGAAGTTAAGTAACATTTTCAAAGACATTCAACTGATTAGGATTTCAAAATGGATTCCCCTTTTTGCATACTTTTAGAGAAGGAGCATCGGTGATTTCAGAACTTGAAATCCTAAAAGCTATATGATTATCATTGTAAAAGTTTTATGTAAAGGTTCTGGCAGAAGTAAAGCCTGCTTGATTTTGGTTGGTAGGATAATAATATGGGTGTAATAATTTATAGCTTTAATTTGAATATTTCACCTAAAATGTCATATGGTGTGCTTGAGTGTGGTATTGCTTTATGTTACAATTATATGCTTATGATTTTGTAATAAAAGATTTTATAATAAAAAGGGGCATTATTCGTGCCAGACCATATATATATATATGTATATGTATATATATGTATATGTATATATATCTCCATCTATAGATCTATCTATAGATATAGGTGGATATAGATAGATAGATGGATAAATAGATAGATAGATATAAAATATAAATGGAAACAACCACCCTGAGTATAAGAGTATAAAATCTGCACTAATATATTGTTAACATGCCAACATATTATAGGCCTATTTAATCAACGTTTGTCTTCTAGTTCACTTCAAAATCCGAGCACTAGTTATGCCCGTGAAGATAGCAATATTCATTGCAATGCTCTAAAACCCAAACTGAGCAGACTTCTTTCAGACTTCATGCTACCTCCACAAACCTTGAACGCTTGATACATTTTTTTCAAGAAGAATATTTTGAGGCTTACATTTTTTTTTTGAAAGAAGCATACGAGATACCATGTGCACTTAAACTGGCAGATTTTAAAGTTGTGTGATTTGTAATGTCTGAAGGATGCCAAGACCAAAATTAACACAATGTTCTTAAAATAATGATGACCAGTATGTTTAATGTGGAACCAATCTCTGAAAAACATTCCTCGTTCCTGAAATAATGATAATGCCGAGTGCTGGGCAAATTATGTTTATTTCATTGCTACATCCTAAAGAGCCTTTAATGCTTCAGGGCCATCTCTAAAATAACTGTTCAATAGAACTTGAAACCAATTCTGGCTATGTACCACATCTAGTCTTGTTCATATTCTTCATATTTGGGGGGTCATTCTTTTATAGGAGAGTCAGAATGGAGACGTCATTTTTGCTTTTAAAAGTTCATCTATCTCTGCCACTCCATTCCTACTGGAAGGTAGATGTTATTTTCTGTTTTTATCATTAGTTGCCATGAGGATGTAGGAAGTAGCTGCTTTGTTCCATATGATGATAGGTTTCTGGTTCGGTGATTTAGGGAAGGAAAAGATCAGATTTCACAAAAATCCCATTAATGTCCTTGCTTGAAATAGGGCCAAGAAGAATAGGAGTGAAAAATAGACCCCGTGAGGACGGTTGCCCAAATGGCTTTTGCTCTTCCATTTTTTCTCTGTAGCTGTGGTATTATTATGAGCGTAACCTTCTCTCCGGGGCACCACCTGTGCCATCCTTGGGGCAGCACCAGACATTGGGGAAGAAAAGTACAAAATGGGGCTTGCATAGGGTCTGGTGGTTGATCAAGGTAACATCCCATTGAACTTTATCCATTAAACTGACCTGAGAGCAGAGACCACTGACGTTTTGCTTTTGTGTCCACAGAACCTAGCAGTAACTTTTATTTAGGAAATGAACGTGGCGGGCCTACTCTCTTTCACTCTCTGTATTTAGTTATACTCATAATAACTGTTTATGGCTCCTTATGCTTAGCTAAGGGACTGAAAACTTAGGAGTCATAAGACTGCTTGGTGGAGCTTTTGGGAAAGTTACAACAATGTTTGGGGTAATTCTGCATATATCAAAATAGGCAAATTTGGTGGACGTGGGGTGGAAGGGTAGAGGCAAAAATAAATTGTAATAGATTTTTTAACAGACATGAGCACAATAAGGAAGGGATGGCCAGAAACTTTCAAAAAAAAATTGAAACAAATACTTATTTCAGTGACCTCACAGGGTTATTATCAAGAATGCAGGCTTTGAATCATATGAATAATAGTAAATATGCCAAACGGATGGTTGGGGGTTCAAAGTTGCCAGTTACTCACAGGCACTTCCCCCCCAAATTCCAAGTCAATGGGGCTAGCTTTGTTTCTGCCTACTTTGACTTAAGAACGTGGCAGGAATGTGAACTCAGAATGGGTTTCCTGATAGATTCTCTCTCCTCTCCCAGTCCAAAGTTCAGGCCGGAGACTACAACGGCAGAGCACACAGTTACGTGCGTAGCTGGTGACGTGGAAGATAGTGGCCAACCTGCACCTTATGAAGCACAGAAAGGCCGAGATTCTGAGATCCCTGGGGCACATTCAGCCTTTCCTATATGAGGCTTGCCTAAGGGAGAAATAAGGACCAATGGCCGGAGTATTTGAGTCTCACTAATCAGATACACTATTCCCCCTCCACAAGGAGAAGCTGTTAAGAAGGGGAAGAAGGGAGTAGATTCTTTGTCCCCATTATGTCCGAACAATAAAAGTTCCTCATGTACAGGTTGACAGGAATTAGAGGGAGGGAAATAGTGTCTATTAACATTATTTTCCCAGTCATCACTGTGGCCTCTCTTCTCTTTTTAGTGACACAGGATTCAACTCTTTGGGAGGATCTTCTGGGCAAAGGCTGAGTGAGCAGGAGGACCGTGGGCATTTCCGCAGTGAGGAGGGAGCAGTAGTGGCAGCTGACAGGGTGATTCCTTTCTGGCTCCGTAACCCATTCTAATCACTCCAGACGGTAAACTCTAGAGCCTGGTTGTTCCCTCTTCAGGTCGTCTTTCCAGTCTCCTGCCTCCCCAGGAACCCCCAGACCCTGTGGAAAGGATTGGGTGAAAGTGTCTTTGAGAAGTTGTATGCTACAAAAATCTGGAGAGATCCTTGCACAGATTGTTATCTCTTTGGATCTCTTTTCATAATTTACAAAGACCATTACGTAAAGGACACATGGCTACAGACTTTAATCTTGTATTGTTTAGGTAATCTCTCTCTTACACACACCCACAGCCCCAAAAAGCATGATTTATAAACTTTTCCATGTAAATGTGGATTGGAGCTGTGTGCGGGGAGGCAGGGCATTGAAGAATCATTGTTTTTTATGGATCCCCTTGACATGAGCAGCGGCAATTATAAATCCCTTAAGGTGTAATTGACAACACAAGTGCACTAAAGTTGTGTTCCACTTGTTTCAATTGTGTTTCATGTAAGTGGCATTCTGTAGTTTTCACAGGGAGCCTTCTAATCAAGGCACAGATAATCTTCTAATTAACCGCCTTTGTCTCTCCTCCAGCATAAAATGCAGTTTTGTTTTGGGAAATCAAGTAGGTGTGAGAACCATCCCAGCTTTTCCCATGAGGCCTCTCTGCCCTTTTCCCAATGGCTTTAGCCTCATAACGCAGTTTGTGGACTTCGTCCAGAAACGCAGCGCTGATACATCGCGAGCCTCATGCCATCGTGGAGAAAATCATGCCGGTGTCCTTACCAGCGAGGCATATTACAAAATTGGGAATTGTGACTTGGCCATAATTTCTAATTTTTTATCCAGGGGCTTTGACTGTCATTTGTAAAAGCAATCCCTCGCAATCCCTAGCCAGTGATTCTTAAGCCTGACTGAACATTAGAATCAACCAAGAGGGTTTTAACACCCAATGCCCACGTTCCCATTCCAGAGCAATGTCCAATAATCAGGATCTCTAGAGGTAAGACCCTCCCCCTCCCTCCCCACCCCGGAGGTGATTCTAATCTGCACCAGAGTTGAGAATCACTAACACACAGACAAAAGGATGGCTGTTTCTTTCTGTAAAGGGCCCGTTGGGAAATACAGGGTCCGGCACAAATAACACCCTCTTTTTATTACACAGTCTTTTATTACAAAATCATAAGCATGTAATTCTGTAACATAACAATATCGCACTCAAGCACACACTATGACATTTTAGGTGAAATGTTCAAATTAAAACTATAAATTATTACACCCATATTATTACCTTACCAACCACACTCAAGGAGGCGTTGCTTCTGCTGAGCCCTGTATATTAGGTTGTATGACAGCTGTTCAACTCTGCCATGAAAGCAGCTTAAACAATAGGTAAGGGAATGGGTATGGCTGCCTGCCAATTAACACTTTATTTATAACTGTGACATAGTCATTTATAATACGAAATATATGTTTCATCTTCTTCCCCATTTCTGGCACAGAGCTCCTAAAACCCTTGAGATTTCCAAAGTGATTTGAACATAAAGGGTCTTCTGTTATGTTAATGAGGTGGCTTTTGGAACACACCTATGGATGGGGGTTGGTTGCCTGGAGAACCATTCCTGGGACTAGAGGGTTGGAACTTAAAAAGTTCCCACCCTTCAGACCTCTGGGTAAGGAAGAGGGGCCAAAGGCCATTGGCCAGTGATTTAATCAATCATACCTATGAAATGAAGCCCTCATAAACAAGGTTCAGGGAACTTTCCAATTGGTGAACATGTGGAGATTTGGGGAGAATGGTGTGCTCAGTGGGGTATGGAATTTCCTTGGCCTTTCCTCAAATACCTTTCCTGTGCATGTCTTCCATCTAGCTGTTCCTGAGTTGTATCTTTTAATAATAAACCAGTGATTGGGTAACTAACACATTTTTTGGAGTTCTGAGCTGTTCTAGTAAATTAATTGAACCTGAAGAGGGGGTTATTGGAACCTCCAGTCTGCAGCAGGTGGGTCAAAAGCACAGGTAACAACTTGGTGTAGGGACCAGCATCTGAAGTGTATGTGCCTTAGCGGGGCGGGGTGGGGGGGTGGGGGCTCTTGTGTTACTGTGCCCTCGATCGATGGAATATTTTTCTGTCTATGGGTAGATAGTGTCAGAATTGAGTTCAATTCTAGGACATGCAGCTGATGTTACAGAGAATTGCTTTGTGTAGGAAGCTCCCTCCTCCCACACACATTGTAACTGGTTTCCAGAACCCTTTCAATAACCTACAGCAGCAAGCCGTATTTGGCCTGCTACTATGGATTTGGACTAGCAATCCATTAATCCTGACTTCAGCCTCAAAATGCAGTATTAATTTAGTAAATGAGCACCCCCCCACTATGTGTTGACAAACAGCAGAATACACTAAAGAAAGCGTTAGTTTTGTAGTAAAAAACAGCTGGGTTCAAAACCTTGCTTGCACTGCCGCTGATGCTATGTAAAAATAGAGGAATGTTACTTAGTCTCTGTGAGACGCAGCTTCTTCACTCTTAAAATGGTACTAATGATTCTTAAGTCAAAGGGCTGGCTTGCCACTAGATTTCTCATGAAAATGCAGTAGTTTTTCTAGCTAATAATACCCCACATTTATTGAGTATTTACCATACAGCAGGCACTGTTATCATCATTTCTTATTCATCATGCTATTTCATTCTCTCTGAAAAAGATAAAAATGGCACAGACTTGCCATCAGTGAATTATTACCACAATTGCTACATTTCAAGAGGAAATATGGTTAAGTGGTGAATGCCAAAAGATTTGCAATGGTCTATTCGATATTGAGAATGAAGAGATCACATATATGTGGGTTAATTAAATTTTTCAGAAAAACAAATTGTAGTTAAAGGCTGGGTATAATTTTATTTTGCAGATCTGGGAGAAGTAGAAAGAAGAGTATGGGAAAAAATAGGTGTGGAAGTGGAAAACTATGGGATGTATTTAGGGGTGGTGGTCTGGGGTATGGAGTGGTACTAGTGGGGTAAAATGCAGTTATTTAGGAAAGTTAGCTTAGGCTCAAAATATGCAGCACTCTGATTTCCAGGTTTGGCAGTTCAACTTATTATAAATCAATAGAAAAACTGTAAAGGTTTTTAGAGGTGAGTGCTATGCTTTGAGTGGTGATTTGAAAGATTTATCTAACAGTGGATGGAAGAAATTGCGATATTATTTCTTTATTTCACACATTACATAGAATTGTAATGATTTAACAACTTAATGCAGGTGAAGGTCCTAGAGCATTGTCTGGCAAAGAGTAAGTACTATGTAACTCTCAGGCATTATTATTGTTCCATAAATTATATGGAATCATTATCTAGCCTTTTTCTTATTTTTCTCTTTTCATTTGTCTAGTTTAACAAGGTTTTAGAAAAACTTATAGATGTATGTACATCTAACATTCTTTACTGATTTTAAGAAAACAATTCTAAACCTCAGAAATAAGGCAAAGAAGATGGTGACAAGACTGTCAATGTCATTGAGGCGAATTAATAAGCCTGCCCACAGATTATTGAACTTAGACCTGATACATTTACAAATGGAGCCATAGGAGGCTTTGAGCAAAGGGGAACCTGTGTGCCCAGAAATACAGCAATGGAATGTTCAATATTCATTGAACAGGAGAGAGGAACCTGGAGTTCAGTGAAGCTTTCCAGCTAAGAAGTTACGAGAATCTTGAAGATCATGTTGGCAGCAGCCATGTAGAGGAGAACATGCATTTAAGAGTCTTGATATGTTTAGTGCCATTAACAAGTAGTGGGTGATTGAGTGAGAAGCAATAAGGAAGAAGTCTAGATCAATGTTTTCTAAATAAGAGTCATTAACAAATCTAAGGAGGTTTCCAGAAGGAGATGAGTTATGGTGAAGTTGTGGTTGAGTCGTGGTGGGTTCCATTCGACTGTGTTCAGTTGGAGGTATTGAGAGTAGAGCTATCTTGTTCACTTGGAAATGTGGGAAATATTCAAATCAAGTAGGAACCTCGTAATTCCACAAGTGAGATAAGTGAAATCCATGAACAATTTTCCATGCAGAGATTCCCTACCATTTCTTCCTTTTCTGATAGTTCAAAATTTGGTCAGGGGGAAAAATATATGTATATATACACACACATATACACATATATCTCATATAGACTATACTTGAATTTGCAAGAAACCTCATTCTCTCCAGCAAATCACTAATCCGTGCTAACTTATGCCTAGGGTATGGTGTTTTCCAACCTGTTTTCATTTAGGGTAGACTTTTTTTGCTCACTACCTTTTAGATCTGATCTACATTTCATAATGAGCTCATTAATTTTCCTGTTTTCTCATTTTATGGTTGATACATTTGAAACACTTCTTTTATTTACTCGAGAAGAACAATCACCAAAAAAATCTGAAGTTAAAACAATCAGTTATAAAATATTAAAATGGGAAAATGTGTAAAAAGCCAACAGAGCTCTCTGTTCTTTTTTCCTGGGGAATTATCCGTGATAGCGTCCAACACTTAGTGTTGGCTGAAGGTCCCCTAAGAAACACTATGGGTGGGAGGAGTCTGAAGGGCCTGGGAGAAGTGTTTGGAGGTCATTGGGGATCAGGAAAAGTTTCTGAGATGAATATTTGCACCACTGGATTCTTTTAAGTATGTGATGTATACCCTTCTACAGTAGACAAGACTAAAAAGGGACAGGTGAGATAGGAAGCTCTGAAAGTGGGCTGTGAGCTCGTGACTATTAAAAAAAATACATGAAAGATATGCCGAAGTAGAATTGATAACGTTTAACAAAATTTTAGATAAAAGGAAGGAATAGTGAGAGACACGAATCAAAGGCTCCTGCATAATTTGAAGCCTGGGTGGCTGAAGAATGGTGGTACGATTCCACATGTCAGAAAAGCTGGCAGGAGAAGATGAAATTTTGTTCTTTGTTCCTGAGCAGGGAGGCTTTTGAACATGATAGTTAGATTACCTGCTAAGTACATTTATGGACAAGGAGATGATTATGAGGTAAAGACTAGGATAAGGAGGAAGCCTTGGGTGCCTCTTTGGATTCGATTTGAACAGAAGAAGGATGTCTTTCTTTTGCTGACACAATAGTTATCTGAGCCACTGGTGGGCTCCAAACTCTCATATAATAAGAAAGTTTCCTGAGTCCAACTTCTAGGAAGTGTCATTGCAAGAGACAGAGCATCTGTGATGAGCCCTTGTCCCAGTGGAAACACCATGTACATATCTGATGGGTCACTGCCTCCAGGTCACCGATGGCAAGGCCAGGAAGTATGGACATGCAAGGAGTGGGAAGCTACTAGAAAACCGTGGGCTCTTTATACAATGCATACTCGTATACTGTCTTCTAATATTGTTGGAGTGCTACTTATTTAAAAGTCAATTTTGTTTTGATTTTTATTTTTAGACAGTTCAAAACTGCCACAAGATGCTTGCCATTTTTTCCCCCCAAACAAATATCTGCTAATTCACTGTAGTAGTTCAAGAAAAGTGCAGGCTTTGCTCTCCTCTCAAAATATCTGTAAGGACCAACCCTCTGCATTCTACCTTCCTATTTCATTGAAAAATGAGAAAGCTGTTTATTTTTTTGTTTTGTTTTGTTTTGTTTTTGCTAAGCTTTGTCCTACACCCACAAGTAACCTAGCAAATATAATGGCTTCTGACAATAGATTGTGGTTACATTAATTGTAGGATGGTGCTACTTATTATGACCTTTATATTTTGGGTGACTGAATTAAATCCTCCATTGTTCTGTGGCTACAACCCCCGTTTCCCCCCCAAAAGAAAGACCTACTCCAAAACAAAGCAAAAACACAAGAAATCAGTTAAACTGATTAATTCCTATATATCCAGTTTTACAAAACTAATTAGTAATCAGTTGTTGTAATACATTCAACTGGTATGGTCACTTAGAAATTTTGGTCTATAATTTATTTCATAGCCCTTTGTACAGTGAGCACATTTATGAATTATGCCAATGAAGCTGATACTGATAATTTTTTTCTTTAGTTATTCTCTGTTTGACTTTGTTTTCTAGCTCTTTTGAAAAATCATCCTTCAAGTGAATAACGTCAGAATTTTTATCCCTACAATGTAATGCAACAACCATCTGTACCTGTGCCCCCTTTTAAAAGCATCTGTTGATGTAGTTACTTTTAAAATAACCAATTGCTTACTTGAACTAATCAGATTGTGCTGATAGCTAAAGGCACTTTTATACTTCCCAAGTAGGATTTATTATCAGGTTAAAGAAAACCACTCCATTTCATAGTAACAAATACCTTCTGTTATTTTCTCCACTCATTTTTTACCTGTATTATTAGTTTCTGGAAGGTTTCCCAGCTCAGGAACAATCCCCAGCTCCACTAGCACTCAAAACATGCAGATCTTTATTTTGCTGTGTCTTTATGCTTTTCTCTTAAAAAAAAAAAAAAAAAAAAAAGCTTCCAGGTTCTTTGAGGAAACAAATAGCCACCTGAAGAAGGAGATTAAGGAAAACTCATCTCTATTTGTTGCACCCAGTGACTCTACAACCAGTCACCTTGTCACCAGCCAATTATTATGTTGCAGTTTTCATTTCAGAAGGTACCAGCAAATGGAATCACACCAATCCATCTCCAACACCGTCAGAGGGATGCCAATGAAAATGAGTGAAATTGCAGGGGAAAAAATCCTGCAGCTGAAACAAAACAAACAAAGCAGACAGGGTCCCTAAGAGGGTTTTTATCAGGACAAACTATCAGTTTAGCTCACAGAATTAGGAACAAAGAGCTTCCTGTTCTTTGTTTTTGGTCTGTATGTCATAAAAGCAGAATATACAGCCCCATGCCAGGTGTTGCTGGTGACAGTGCTTTAAAAATATAGATTTTTTCTTAGACAGAAAAAACTCTTTTTTTCATTGGAGGCTAATGTTACCTTCTTATATTTTGCCTCTTCATTGAGATTAACATGCTCATCTACTACTCATAACACTCAGCATTTGCTAGTCTTATGTGAATCCAGCCCAACTCAAAGGGGCTTAAGCAAAAGAGAATTTCTTGCATAGCGCCCTTCTCAAATACGTCACTCAAATAGTTCATCAAAAGCCCAGTACTGGAGTTTGCCTTATTAATAGCTGCGTTCGGAACCTCAAGTGATGTCATTAGAGCTTAATTTCTTGCCCTCTATCTGTCAGCCCTGTCCTCCTCTTGGGCTGTATTCTAAGATGGTATGTGCAGCCCCAAATATTTTATCTTATCAGCTGAGCACAACCAGTAATTCTCCCACCTGCGTTTCATTGGCCTGGGTCCCGGGCCCATTTCGGAAACAGTTGCTCGAACTGAATTGCCTGGTGTACATCTAGTTGACCAGGCACAGGCCATTTATCAAAACTTGAGATGAAAGTAGGAGAAAGATGCTTTTCCAGAGGAAAAGCAGACTGCAGTTATTGGTATATGGGTGAATAGATGCCAAACACACAGAAACGAATGTTAACAATCCAGCAGTCTTTGAAATGTTTTAAGCAGTGGCTTTTCTTGACTTCCTTTGTGAAGAAAGCCCCTTTCGGTTTGTGGGCAGAGGAAATCCCTCATCACCTGGCATTTTCATAGCACTCAGATGTGTTTTGGCCATAGCTTTTATTACACTGTCACACTGCTACTTCCTTAGACATCGTTCTCTCCACGAAGACAGAAAAAAATTACCTTTCTTTTCCCTCTTGGACAAACTTCAACAGTGCTCCCGTAGTAGAGTCTCAATAAATGTTTATGACAGAAATGATTACATGGTTGGTTTTCATATATTCAGACCATTGGACTTCGGTTGACATTTCATTTTCTTTCAGAGTCTAGGATTTTCTTCCCCTGAGAAGACTGCGCTGATGGTTTTTACTTCTACTTTCTGTTTTCGACAACTAAATTGCTCCTTAAAACTTCATGGGTGAAATTTATAGAATAGAGATATCCTCCATGAAGTATTTTTTAGGCACCATGATTTTTATAGAGCATTGCTCATTTATTAAATATGTTAATTAATAATATAATTTTGCTATTTCTGCACCATTGTGTTTTTATATTATGTTTAGTCAACTATATTGAAATGCCTTAGTTTACCTCATATTCTCCTGAACTGTTAGAGCCATTACGTGACTGTGTTGATAACATACGGCACATTGAAAAGCATAAGAAGCAGGAAGTAAAAGGAAATAAAGTATATCATGAAGTTTGGAATTGCTGAAAAGGCTTCAGCTAAATATGTGTTAGTGATATAAATTAAAGTACCAGTAGTCAAATCTGTCTATAGGTGAATATAGGTGACATTTCTTCATTTCCTAATTTTCTACCAAGATATGTCTTATATATGTAGTTAGAAAAAAACACAGTTTTTTCCCAAAAGGGGAAAAAATGGACATTTTCCAAAAAATGTCCAAAAGGGTTAATTTGGTTTTATGTTATTCATATTTACTCTAATATTGTAATTTTGACATTATCAGTTATGTTGGGGTGTGTGTAATTATATAAGATTTGTAGACACTAACTGCAAATCAACTTCTGGTCATAGGTATTTCAAATTCTGAATTAGTAGTGTTTTAAATTAATAATGACTTTGTACTCTTGGATTTACTATTGTATTAATTATAATACAAAATTCAATAGGCAACAATATCTTTGCTTATAACTCTTCAAAGATAAGGGATAGCCTTTAAATAATACAGTGATTACCTTAAAACATTTCATTATAACCCAATGGAGAAATAGAAGCCCTAAAAAAAAAAGGATCACAGTTTAGGAAATACATATCTGATAAGTGTCTTAAGTGCCCTATACTCTTGAATTTGGATCAAAGAGACATGAGTGTCTCTAAAGTCTTGTATAATCATTGAAAAAAATTACTGGTTGTCTGGTTCTGAGCGGGATGCTTGGAACAGGTGATGAGTAACACACAGTGACTATAATCAGAGACCAAAAATATGTAGAAGAAATTTATAGAATAGAGTTCGTCATATGCAGTAAAACAGTGGGTTCAAGAGACTCTGGTGGCTGTGTAGACACCTGATTCAGTAGACAGCTGAGTTAGGTCAAAGGAACCTGTGAGAGTCTCCCAGAGGGCAAAGGGAGGGTGGAGGACATGCAAGGGGAGCCGTATGCTTTCCAGTAGAATATCTGCTGTTGGAAACTCTACACTGCGCTCTACCTGTATTAGCATGGTGTGGGGCAGTTAGAATAACATAGTAAACGAAGTGAAATTAAAAGTATTTTACATTGGTTATTTGACTTTTGGAGAATGCCTACGTAACCAAACCAATTTTATTTTAATTCAACATGTGGAAGTCTCCTGTTGCACTAAAATATATCAATGAATCCAATGTCTTAAAGTATTTTGAAACTTCCTAAGTTTATGATGATAAAAACCACAAATCATCATTAAATTTTACATGTTACAGCAGACAAAAATACTATTAAATAATTTAACTATTACCTCAAGTTGTTTAAATATAATTCTAAATATAGGGGTCAGCATTTAAGACACAGAGGGACATTTTGTATTGTAATGTAACATGGAAATAAATGTGTTATTCATTTCTGACTCTGATGTTTGTAATAGGAAGACCCTTGAGACACATTTCTGGGATAAGATTTGTACTAAGATTATACATTTTTTTTTTTAGTTGGCATCAGTAGATTCTAAGGCCAAAAAGAGATTACATAACAGTATAAACAATCTTTCTTTGTTCTTAATCATTTTCTTGATGTGGTTAAAGAAATATAGGCGTGTTAATAATGAAAAAGTGCTTTAACTCAATTGTTCTTTATGAGTGATACTGCATTGAAAGTTCTAATTTTTCTAAAAGGAATGTTGGGATGAAGGTTTAAAGTGTTGTGCATATTAATGGGCTGTCACCTTTTTGAGCCCATGTATTAGAAACATGTTTCCCTATGCTTAACATGTCCTTTGGTGTTGATGGGTGTCAGATGGGTGTCAAAGCAATGTCCCATTTCACTTTGCTCTATACTCACTCTGCCCCCAGAAGGAGGAATGACATTTGAATATCTGATGGGTAAGCTCCGCCTCCCCAAACAACAACAACAACAACAAAACCTTGGTATGTTTTCCCTAGCCCTTCTCTCATCTATCAGGGTAATGTAACCAGAGGACCACGCTTTCTCTTCTCTTCTGTTCTCCTTGACATATTCCTCTAGGGGTCAGGCTCTGACCTGGGAGGAGCTGGAGATGCCTTGTCCAGTGCTACCTGTCTTGGAGTGAGTAGCTGAGAGCCCTTTGTCCACAGACAGATAGGGCTACTTGCCCACAGAGTGTGATCAGATTCATCAGTAATGCATTTATTTATGGGCCTACATGATTTACCTCTTAAAACAACTTTTAATTGGTTCAGAACTCTGGCAAAACAGGGGAGTTTTTTATTTGCTCTCCTCAAACTTCAATGGGATTGACTAAAAAGATCTGTCTCATTTTATAATTTCAAAGAGGCAGATCCTAAGGTCAAGGTTATGGAGGAAGGAGGTTAGTAGGTAAATGAGGGAAGTGAGAAAGAAAGAGAAGGAGGTGAATAAGAACCCCTCCACTCCCGGTAACACCCAGAGCACTTCGAAGACGGCATCCTCCGAACCAAAAGGGCCATTGGAGAGACTGAGGAAAGTGAATTTTGTAACAAATTGAAGCAAGAGAATTGAGATCAATCAGAACATTGTTCCTGAGATAGGAAGGAGCCAGCTACTTCCAAAGAGGACTATCCCAGAGGACTCTTGAAGGAGGGCAGTTTTGCAACTTTGCTCCCCAAATGTAGAAAGGCTTACATGAAAGAGTGCTGGTCATGGGTGCAGAAAGTCTTGAGTGAACAAGCATCCCAACTTGTAACTGTTACATTTATCGTCCAGGAAAATGCAGTTTCAGCCAAGGAACTTTTAGTGGCTTAAAAGACTTCAAGCACAAAAATGTGGAAAAAATGCAAGGAACCAAAGGAAAAAGAGTTAAAGAAGAGTATACGTCATTCCCACCACCACAGACAGAAAGTTATATATGTATATAATTGTTGTTCAAGTACAGTTGTCTCCATGCTCCTGCCACCACTTTTCCCACCTCTCATCCTCAATCCTACCTGCCTTTGGCTTTGTCCATGGGTCCTTTATGCATGTTCCTTCAGGATCCTTCCCTTTCTTTCCCCTGTTCTCCCTCCTCCTTCCCCTCTGGTTACTGTCAGTTTGTTCCTTATTTCAATGTCTCTGGTTATATTTTGCTTGCTTGTTTATTTTGTTGATTAGATTCCACTTACAGGTGAAATCATATGGTATTTGCTTTTCACCACCTGGCTTATTTCACTTAGCATAATGCTCTCCAGTTCTACCCATGCTGTCATGAAGGGTAGGAGCTCCTTCTTTCTTTCTTCTGTGTTGTATTCCATTGTGTAAATGTACCACAGTTTTTTGATCCACTCATTTACTGATGGGCACTTAGGTTGCTTCCAACACTTGGCTATTGTAAATTGTGCTGCTATAAACATTGGGGTGCATAGGTTCTTTTGAATTGGTATTTCAGGATTCTTAGGGTATAATCCCAGCAGAGGAATCACTGGGTCAAAGGGCAGTTCCATTTTTAGCTTTCTGAGGAAATTCCATATTGTTTTCCACAGTGGCTGCACCAATCTGCATTCCCACCAACAGTGCACTAGGGTTCCCTTTTCTCTGCATCCTCTCCAGCAGTTGTTGTTTGTTGATTTGTTTATGATGGCCATTCTGACTGGTGTGAAGTGGTATCTCATTGTGGTTTTAATTTGCATCTCTCTAAGCCAGAAAGTCATATTAATAAAGAGCTGGCTAATGGTGAATAATTTCTGAAAGAAATATTTTTTAAAAAATGACAGAAAATGAAAGCAATAAAAAAGTCTAAACAAGCAGAAGCTCTTACTAAGAGATAAGGGAAAAGAAACAAAGATTTTATTCCACCTAAAGGATAGGTTGTGAAACCAGGGGAAGCTTCCCCTGAAACTAAAACTGATGTGGCTGCCATCAAGGAAAAGACCCAGAAGCAAAGAATAAGAACCCGGGGCCCTTACAGCTGAAGAAGTTAAGCTTAAAGTAGAAGCAGATCAAAAGAAAAAGAGAAAAAATTGTAGTATGCATAAAAATCCCTGAACTAGAATTTAATAAGGGATTTTCTTTTTGTAAAAGATTTGAGATATTAGGGTATAAGTTTCCTCATGTGTAAGAAGTAATACTCTGATTAATGTTTTTCTGAGCTTATTTTGTTCTTTATAGTGTGACTGTTTCTATATGCAGCTACTCTTTATAAATGTAAGTTATTATATGAAAAGAATATATCATTATATTAAAATTATTGTTATATTAAAATAATATGAAATAAGCCAATCAGAGAAAGACAAATACCATATGATTTCAGTCATATGTGGATTCTAATGAAGAAACTAACCCAACAAGAAAAATGGGGACAGACTCATAGATGGAGAGCAGGATGACAGCTAGTAGGGGTGGGTGGGAGGTTTGGGGGTGGAGGGATTGAGCAAAAGGGAAAAAAGACTCATGGACATGGACAACAGTGTTGTGATTGCTGGGGGGAAGAGGAGCAAATGGGGACTAAAAAGTAATGAGGGGAAAAGTACAGTAATTTTTGGTTTTTAAGCATCTTATTGAGCCAGTTTCCATGATGATCAGCTGGAGGTTTATCCAGCTGAGGATCCCTGGAAACAGTATGGAACATAGCTGCAGAGTCACCCCACCCAGAGGGGAAGGACTTGGACTACTCATCCACCAGTATCTATCCGTCATGATTTCATAGCTTCTCCTAATGGGCACTATTCCCCTGACCCTTGGTCCTGTAGCACCCATGGCAGAGAGGCTCTGGTGCCACAGAGAGATGCATAGCAAAGACATGTGTGCGCTGACAGTTGACAGTTCAGCCCACATGCACTGAAATAGAAAAGGGTGCAGTGATAAGTGTGGGGCTCAGCAGAGTCTGTTCTAGAGCTGGACATGAAGGCTTTATGAGGGTCCATTGTGTGGTGGGTATTCAATCTCTTCAGTATAACAGGGTATCAATAGTTCTGATATTGAGATCCCCTGAAAGTCATTTGCCGATGTGACTGATACGTTTTAATTGAATAGACCAAGTCTATGCTTTAAAGAACCAACGTACAAAATGTGGAGAACTGTTTATACAGTCAAGCTGCTATCGTTATTTAGCCCCCATTGACTGCTCACCTGGCATCAGTTTTAACACCAGTGACTTTTCCTCTGTAAGTCTGTATTCACAACTCAACATTCTGTGAGGCAGCCCTCATGCATTATGTCTACCAGCCAGTGTGGGGCACTGAAATCAGAGAGTTTGGAAGTCAAGCAAAACTAGATTTAAATTCTAGCTATGCTATTGAATAGCTGTGGTTTCTGGTCAAATTGCTTTAATGTCTTTGACCTTTGGTTCCCAACTTATTTAATGCAGATAATATTAAACACTCAACAAAGCTGACAATTAAAGGAAGTAATGTACCTATAGCCTGAGCAAAGAGCCTGGCATATAGCAGACATGCAGCCAAACGGTAGTTTCCAGCACCAGGAGGACATGGAATATTGGAAAAGTAGGCATTTGGAGTTCATTCAGGTAGTGAGTGTTGGAGCTCCAGTGGAATCCAGATGCCTGACACTAAATAGAGCAGTCATTCCGCTACAGCAGTCATCAGTAGAGATCCGTGCCTCTGCATTTCTCGTTGGGCGCCATTTTATCGGTGACTATAATTACTGTCTTTGAAGAAGGAAAGCAAGACTTCCCATTGAGATCTATTGCAATCCAATTCGTGTCCCATAAGTTTAAATTGCTAATTAAGTGATTTCAAGACAAACATCATATTTGAATGTTAGCTTTACTTAAAGTGCTTTTCTGCTATAAGCATTTTGCAATGGAGCTGGCATATATTTAACCTTATCAATAACAGTTCAATTTTATTAAAATAGTGAGGCTAGAAATTTGGAGTCTGAAACTATACTGTTTGGGCTCGAATCTTATTCTACCATTTTTTAGCTGCATTTATACTTTAATACCCTCATTTATAAGAAGATTTCTAAGTGAGTAGGGAAGAGTGGTCCAGGTGGGCAGAACAGCATATGAAAAGGCCCAGAGGCTGGAAGAATGGAGAACCTGAATAGTGTGGTTATTGTATATTGAGAGTCAAAAATGGAGATAAAGGTAAGCAAAAGCCTAGGAAGACAGGATTGTGTAGGTTACAGTCAGGACTTGCGTCTTTATCCAGAGAGAAATCAGAAGCCATTGAGAGCTTTAAAGGAGGGCATATAGGATTAGATCTGCATTTTAGGAAGTACACCCTGGTTGTTGGAGGAAAATATTGTAAGGGGCAAGGGTGGAGGTGGTGGGACTAGAGAGAAAGCTACTGATGTCATTGAGCAAAAGCCTGTGACTTGGATGTAGCTCCCTTTGTGAAGCCTGGTGTGCCTGTAGCTGTGTTTCTCCTACGTGGAGACTTGGGGAACCAAGCAATCATTCAGCTGGTGCTCCATTCAAGACACTCGCTGGTTCCCAAGCCATTTTCTCTATGTTCCCCAAACCTCCCACTGTAATGCTGCACCCTTGCCTCCCACTCACTCCAAGTTATTTTATGCTCCAGGAGTATATATCCCCACAGGTTCCATCTTCTTGGTACCGTCTGGTGTAATCTAGATGGAAAAAAAGAAGTAAACTGAACTATTTTACACAAAATTCAGAGATTTTTGTGTAAATAATCCTTTTCATCGTAGACGATGAAAGGAATTTCAGATGATTTAAGAATAACTGACCAAATTCAGGTAGTATGGAGGAAGATATTTTAAGTCTTGGAGGCCTAACCAGACCTCCTTTCTCAGGAGACTGTTCACAAGCTAGGTGCCCTTGCCTTTCATTACTTCACCCAAAGAATCTCTAAAAATTCTAAGGTTTTTCAAGAGGATCTCTATGTTATTTGTAAAATTCTCTTTTTCTTTCTCTTCTTGAACTATTAGTACCATTGAACTTGGGACAATGTTCAACCATCTGTGTGTTTCTTCACCCTTCTGCCCTCCATCTTCTAGTCTTACCCTGACAATAGTGTTCAATATCCAACAATCTTTAAATGGCTCATGCATTTTTCTCTACTTCTCTCATAAGGGTCAATACATTAAAAATATTTTTCTATTGTGTTGCAAAGAAAAGAAAGCATGGTTTTTGTTCTCCTCTTAAACATAGAAAGTCGTGGTTGATGAATTTATCTATGTTAAATGAGGGAAGCTTCCAAGGGAAATATGTAAAGACACAGGGCTCTGCTTTTATAACCTGGTCTGTTTCCACCAGATGTAGCCTTGAGATGACTTGAATTCCGTTCACAAATTGAAACCAGCTTTGTCTCCTTTTCAAAATAAAGGGAACTATGTGGAAGGTCTCTTCTAAATGATCAAAGGCATCACGTATTCAAAGAACTCACTGTCATTCTCACAACATTTGCTACAGGAGAGGCTGGGATGGGAAGGGAGAATTCCAGTCATTGGAGAGCTCTGTGGCCTGAAATGACAATGAAGGGATTCAATCAAGATGAGGACGAAAAGAGCCGTGACACTGAAACACAGAGGGGTTTGATTGTGCCGGCATATGGTCTCAGAGGCACCAGATTCAGCAGGATGAGGATTCGCATAATGTAATGAGACCAGCGTTAAGGAACCAGGAACCTGAAAAGAGAGCATTGAATGATTCTTCACTGAGGGAGGACAGATCAGGGCACACTGTGAAAGAAAGCGGAGAATATTCCTGTCAATCGGACGCCATGTTTCTTAGAATTGGCCCCCATCCTTAACAGAGGATGCTTCCAGAGCAGGAGTGTTATCAACGCCAAGGTATTTCATAGATACTTCTCTGGGTGTCAGGATATTTCCTTTCCTTGTACGACTCAGACGACTTAGGGAAAATGCAACTTAAAAATGACAAATTAAATTCCATCTGTGAATGGATCGTTCACAATGTCAGGGTGTCAGAATTTTAAAACCTGTGTGGAGAGATGGAAGACATTTGCTTCACAATTACTGGAATCTGGGTGATGTCACTGGGTGCTAATTGCCCCTCACTGTTGAAGAAAGGGCTGGTTAACAGTGAGTTAGCTGGATTTAACACACATCCAAGAGCAGGTAAATGAAACTGGTGGGCTCTATAAAGGAGGTGCTACTGAGAGAGGCAGCCACCATGAAGTGGGCAGAAAGAGGTTAAAAAAGGAAGGAAGAGGTGATGACCAATTATGAGCCAAAAACAACTGAGTCACGTCCTGGGGGAAAATGAGAATTCATGATGTATTTTTGAGATCTTAGTAAGGAATTTATAGTTATTTCAAGGCAATGGTGACTATTTTCCTTTAAAAGCATATTTTTGTAGTGTGATTCTTTGAATATTTTTACCAAGCATTCTCTCTACTAATCAATTTGCACAATAAGCCAAATATGCTTATCTTTCTTTAAAAACCTATTGAATTCATGTGGTTCTTTGACTATTCTTATCAAGTTTTCTCTTTGCTGATCAATTTCCAGTGATGGTCAAAGGGGAGGGGATAAGATTTTCATACTCCTGTCATTTTCAAGGAAGATAAATTGTAATATACTTTATTCCAAGAAAGGGAATGTGTTAAATGGCATTTATGTTGCTCGTAGCGTGATTCTGGATTGTTATGGGGTGGGCCCATTAGGTCTTCTTAGGGGTTATCTTAGCATGCGATCATGTTTGGAACAATGCTGAAAATTTTATAGTAGCCTCTGTGTGAGTCTTGGCAGCAGAGACTAGGAAAAAAAAATCAAGAGAAAGTTTTTCTTCTTTTGATCATCAAATTATTTCACACTCCATGTCCTTTCTTTTCTTATTCTGGAGGATGAGGCCCTTGGGAAAATTCACGGCATCGTGTGAATGCAGTTCTTGCACGGGATGAATGTGCAAGGCCAGCTTCTGGCAGCTTTCTCTGTGATGCACAAACAAGATGGTCAGAGTGCCTCCAAATATTTCACAGGCTAGATCAAACACAGAGAGCAGTAATCTGGGGCTCAGTTTGCCTTGCAGGTTTGCATCCTTTTAGGTTATGGAGAGCATGGTCTTATAAGAGTCCAGGGTGGAATAATCAATCATTCTCTCTAGCTTTTACCATGTGGTTAGAGTTAGCTTGCTTCCCTGCCCCCTTTCTTCCTCTTTCCCTCCCGTCCCTTCCTCCCTCTCTCGGTCCCTCCATCAGCCATCAGATGACATATATTAAAGACAACTCTAGATCAAATAATCAGGGGCTAGAGATAGTACATTATTTTGTGTTCTTTTGCTTCAGGCAATTGAATGAATGACATTGAACTTTACTGGAGCCCTGAGATCCTGGGAAACAGAGAAGCCTAAGAAAACCTCCATCGATTTTGTGTTCTGGGAAACAGCTTACTAGAAAGAACCACCCTCCCCCTTATGTCTTAGACTCAGGCATGCCCTCTTGTCTATGGGCAAGAGCCAGATGGCAAGGCCGGATCCAGACCCTCCAAATTATCCGCTGTTTTTTTTTTTTTTTTCCTTTCTAACTGTTGGGCTGGAATACTTGTTCCCCACTGACAAAATGAAACAAAATGCTCCCTAACCAAACTCTGTTAAGTTTCTTTTCTTCCCCCAGGTCCCTGAACTTCGATCCACCCCTCAGCCCGAGCTGGCAAACATCTCCCTGACAGCCCTCTGAGAATAGGCTGGTCTTGGGGCAAATCATTGTCTGAACTACTCTTCATCAAGTCACCCTTGGACCCCAACTTTTCTACACCCTGGTTTTCTAAACTTGTTTACTTCTTATAAAAGAAGGTCCCTTTGTCTAACCTTTGAGAGCACTTGCCTCTCTCATGGTCTGAGTTCACCTCTCCCTAATGCATTATCCCTTTCTGTACCTCCCTCTCCTTTGCAGTAATACTTCTGAAAAACCCTCTTTAGTAAGTACAGATTATTTTAATTTGACAAAAACAGTGTAGATAAAGTCAAAAGAATATATGGATTAGCTCAAGGCCATAAGCTAGTTTACTGAGTAAATGGGTCTTAGAAAGGACAAAGCCTCAGTGGAGATAATCAGACTCAGTGGAGAGTTGGCTTCAATATTCACTGTAGGGGACTGCTCAGCCCTATCCATGTCCTGCCCTAGTATTATTCCTCTTACGAGGAAAAATGCTGGGCAGGTAATGGCAACAGTGGTTTTACTGGAGTGTGACGCTAACCCAGGAAGCTCGGCACATGTAGGTGCTCTATGAGGGGATTACAGATGGGGGTGTCCTACACAAGTGGCTGTGCACGGGGAATTCTGACAGCTGATTGTAAAGTGGCCACTTGGTGTCACTTTGATATATACATTTTTATTCTCAAACAGAAATAAAATATTCATCGTTATAGTTATGAAACATAATTCTGTCTGTATATGTGTGTGTATATACGCACTGTCTGTATATATATACGTGTTTTAGGAGCTCAGCCCGAGATTCAGTATTAAAGGGAGTCATCACTACACAGCTGACTCTTCTTATCCCGTGAGTACCCCATGTTTGAGGCGCATAAAATAGATACTAAGTTCTCTAAGATTTCCTGACAGTCCTCAGCTTTATAAGCAACTGTGCAAAACTAACTGTGGCTTACCATTCTCTCATTTATTTTGGCAATGTACAGGCATGGGCTAAATTATGGCAGCTTTTCCCTACCCAAAGGCATGTTATATTTCAAATGTGTAATAACTAAGCTAGAGTTTGGTCTGCAGGATTAAGCCTAATTGTTTTAGTCAAAAAACAAGACACTTCCAAGAAATGTTATCACGTGCTCGCGCGCGCGCGCGCGTGTGTGTGTGTGTGTATGTGTGTGTAAAGAGAGAGGGGTAGGTATCACTTATTCGTTTTTCATTTAAAAAAGGAATAACAATAATTTTTACCAGGGGCAAATTGTCACTGAGTTGCTTGGACATCACAGCTTTTTTTAATGCAGAGCAGTTTTTGGAGCTGTTGCTGAGCTGAGCAGGCTAGTTAATTTCAAATTAGGACTGAAATGAAAGTGGCAAGGTGAGTGTCCCTTTCTAAGGTGCATTAGGGCATGAAAAGTTAGGGTTCAGTTAGGCTGATTCACAGACCATATGAATCAGCTCAGATTCAGCTGATCTGAATTCAGCTGGGTCATGAATCAGCTCATTAATTGCTCAGATGTAATACTCATCAAATTGCTTGACAAAGCCCCGAGGAAAATAAAACCAAACAAAATAAGACAACAGAACACACTACCACCCCTGCCAGATCTCCATGGGAAAACCTAGAGGTAAAAAATTAATTAGTCTAGGGTTAGAAAATGGTCACACTTTCTTATGGGGCTTCTAGAAAGCAGGAAGTACTACCCTAACATTCATTTAGAGACTCAATAAAGCCTTATGAATTGATTGAAACAGATCTTGCATATCTGCAAAAACAATATGACTATAATTGGTTCTTGGTTCAAATATTGGCTCTACCATTTGCTAATTGTATAACCTTTGAAAAGTTACTTAAAATCTCTGAGATTCTGCACCTGGAAAATGGAGATAATAACAGTAGCTGCCTCATTGTTTGCCTCTGAGAAGATGAAATGTAAGTGGTACCTCGGTATTCATTGTTAATTCATTCTGGAACTCCTGGCTAGTGCTGAAGCCAACGGTACCCAACAACAAAGCATTTTCTCTCGCGGGGCAGCATTGTGACTCATACAAATTCTAGCAAGTATGTGTCCCAAACTAGCGCTCAGTGCTGAAACATTTTTTTCCCATCAAAATATGAGAAATACAGGGTTTGACGAGTTCTGAAGCTGATGTGTGCCAAGGTATTGACTGTATTAATATATCATAGAATGCTTAAGAATGTCTGTCACATAGTAAATTCCCCTTAAATGGTAGCTATTATTATTATTATTATCCCATGTTTGCTTTGGGAAAGTCAGTTTCTCAGTTGCCTCTTCTGTACAAGTTAAAAACTTAACCATTGATCGCAGTGATTATTTCTAGTTTACAGGACCATTTCAACATATGATATCATTGCCACCCTAACAACCCAAGGATATAGAAAAGGCAGCTAAAATTGTTTTCCACTTCATAGATGAGACAACAGAGGCCCAGAGTGGTGAATTGACTTGCATATAGTCATTGGATTGCCATGACTTCAATGTAATATTTGTGGCATAAAGTCCCATACATGTTCAACCATGATTTTTAGAATCTCCCCAAACATAAAGATCTTCATAGAGTTTCAGTCTTGTTGAACCAGCATGAATTTGCTGGGCAGGCAGTCACTCATTAAATGTCTCTGTCTGTCTCTCTCCCTGTTTCCATAGTAGCTGCAGGACTATGCCATGTGACGTTAGTCTCCTTAAATCAATTTGAACACAAGACCTTGATGTATTGAGAGCATTATGCCCATTCGATTCTGCTCCTCTGGTTATGGAGAGCCACTCATTTTCATATACATACTATAGTGATTATTTTGCCAATACCTGTGGTGTCAACAGATCTTGTGATGAAGCCAGAGCACTTGTAATTGCTGTGGAATAAAACCAACTGGAGATCTTCAAGAAACTTGTTCTGCTTACTCTCTAAAGTCATGGTTCTTCTCATTAGCATGAACTACAACGCCAAAGCCTTTTGCAATGGTTTATTAACCTGTCAGAGGCATATTGGTGAATAATGATGAGGTCAAGAAGACAGTGTTACCTTGCAGCTAAAAGAGTGTTGGAGAGTTTTCCCTGCCCTCAGTTTCATCCTACAGGATGTAATCAAATACGGCAGTAGCACTCTTTTTTCATGCAAGTTTCCTGCCTTGCATTGTCTCAGCACCTCAGCCCCAGGGCCCAACAACCAAACAAACAGTAGCATTAGATGATCAGCAGGAACTTGTTCCAAGAAATGAAGGGTTGCTTTAAGTCCCTCAACAGCACAGGTGTGCTCTCTATCAGCAGGAATTTCAAGAACGGTGTCAGTAACCCTGCCAGAACAAACTCAGATTGACAGGACACATCACCTACCAGCTTCTCGAGGCTCTAGGAAAGCTTTTATGGATCGTTATTCACCTTTAAATGAAATACAGCTAAAGCTGACACTCAGGTTTGTAATGAGATGAACACCATTGATGTTTCCTGTACAGTAAGACAGGGAACACATTCTAAAAATTCCCAGAGAAGAAGACCCATCATTTTTAATGGGAAACGGCAGTCACTGGATACTGATTGGGAACGCACTTTATTCAGCCCTCAACTTGACACTGGGTGGGAGTCTCAGGGTAATTAAAGGAGTCAGTCTTGTTCTTTAGGAATCCACGAGTTCTCTGGGGAGGTAAAATGTAGATGTTGAAAATAATTTTCAAAAATCACAAGTGCACTGAATGCTAAATTGAACATAGGCAAGAGAGTCTGTGTATATATGTGTATGATAAAGGGAGTGAGTGTCTTGAATGACTAGGAAGGCCTCCTTTCTGGAGGAATGAACTATGCTGAAGAGGAAAAATGAATCCATTTTCTCCTAAGCACCTAACTTATGGAAGGATATGCTTTCAACACTTTGTTTGTTTTGGATGGGGAAAGGAGACCACAAGGAATACTGAGGTCAGTGGATAAAAGGTCCCAATTGTTCACTTTCCTATCGGAGTTATACATCTACACGCATACCAGACTGTATGATTATGGTCAGACCTTCCCTTAACTTTGGTCTTGGCCATGTGACTTCCTTTGGCAAATGAGCTGTCAGTGGGCATGATGGGGACAGAAGCTTGACATGCACTGTGTGGGTGGAATTGCTCTTGTGTCTTTTTTTCATAATATGTTTATTAGGATAATAGTGGTTAACAATATGCAATTTCTTTGATCTGCCATGTAAAGCAGTTTGTTTAAGTGCTACTCCTCCTGCCCAAACCTAATAAGGAACATGCATCGGTCAGAACCAAGCCCAACAGCAGGTTATACCCAAGTACAGCTGGACCCTGTTGTCCTGAAACACACCACTCAGCAGAGTTCAGACTAGACCAGTTAATTAGTTTTAACCCTGAAGATCAAGAGCAGGAGAAAAACAGGCTTTTGTTATAAGCCACTAAGATATTGGAGGGTTTTTTGCTACACAACAAAATCTGACTGATATAGAGATTAAGGTTGTCCTTGTATAGGTTTTAATGTAGAGGGGAAGTGATGGTTTATGTTTAAAAAATATACTATTCAGTAAGCAGGATATGTATTTTGAGAGAAGTATTCTGGGGAAGAGGGGTCACCGAGGAGGCGAGAGGCCTCAGGTTTACAAAGTGACAGCAATAAATGTGTCCCGAAGGAAGGGTAGGATTTGAGCAGAGTGTGGAGAGGCAACAGAAGGATGGAGAGAAGGTACCTGTGGTGTAAGCACATGACAGGTTTATAATGCAGGTGTCTGACACAGCTTTTGATTGCCCAGACATCCATTTCAGAGACAGCTGTCTGGAAGAAACACGCTGCCAGCCTCATGCGTCCGTAAGGAGCTTGGCCGCCCACTCCTGAAGTTTCTTCAGTTTCAGAGACCTCTGGCTGGCTTAGATACCTGACTGTTTTACAGATTGTTTTTCCTTTCCCACAATAATTCCTGCTCATCTGTTTCAAATTCACCAATCAAGTGTGAACATGCGAAACCCGAGGCCTCCCACCTCAACCCTGATAAGAGCAAAACCTCAGCCCTGAGCTCTCTCTTCCTCTCCCCACCAGCAGCCTCGCTGTGTGGACTTGGGCATGCAGGTACCCTCCAGGACTTGTGAGTAATACACCTTGTTTTTTTTTTTCCTTTCAAAGTTTACTGATGGCTATTGCTGAGGTTTATTGTTCAGGCAGAATAAGAACCACTAGGGCTGGTACAGCCACAAGATCGGCTCTGCAAGGGGAACTGTCTGTGGGGTCTCTCTGGGAGCCCAGGTAAGTAAATGTCCCCAAGTCTTCTGGCCTGTGGTGTCGATAGCACAAAACAGGGTCCCAGTTTACAAAGTGGAATACACTGAGGAAGGAAACTGTGCAAATGGGGTGGGGTGTTTGGTTTCTGTTGCTGCTATAACAAGTTACCACAAATTTAGTGGGTTAAAACGATCCCTTTCTATCATCTCATGGTTATGTAGGTAAGAAGTCTGGGTAGAGCATCACTTAGGAACTTTGCTTGGAGTCTCAGAGGCCAATAACAAGGTATTGGCAGGTCTGCGCTCCTTTCTGGAGGCTCTGGGCACGCATCTACTTCCAGGCTCACTCAGCTTGTTGGCCAGCTTCAAGTCCTTAACAGCCGTTGGACTGAGGTCCCCATTTCTGCACCGTGTGTCACCGGGGCTGATCTTGGCTTTCAGTGGCAGTCTGCCTTCCTCTCATGCTTTCAGTGTGCCCTCCCTCCAGCATCAGGTGGAGCTGTGGGTGGAGTCTCTCATGCTTTTGAACTCTCCTTTTTCCTCTCCTGCAGTATCTCTAACTCTTTTCCTTCCCATTCTGCTTTTAAGGCCTCATATGATTACACTGTCTGCATCTGGGTAATCAAAGATAATCTCCCTATTTTAAAATCAGCTGATTAGTAATTTTAATTCTATCTGCAAAATCTTTTCACAGCAGTTTGTAGATTACTATTTGATTGAATAACCAGAGGACAGAAATCTGGGGTGGGATGTGGGAGACTTCTTTAGAATTTTACCTACCACAGGTGGTACTTAAGAAAATTAGTCCTATTTGAATAAAATGGAGTTAACAGGTAAGGGATTATAGAGAGAGAAACCCGGACAGATAGATTAGGGTTTGAAATTGGAATGCTTTATATGCCAGGACAAAGGTGACGGAGAGCAAGGTACGATTCTTGTGCACAGCTGTCATGGATTCTGAATTATACATCAGAATTCGCCACATAACATTAGCAGTGAATTTTGTTTAGGGAGAAGTTTCAGGAAACAAATTCCAGTTTATAGGTTCTTGCTATTGTCTATGGTCATTTTAATAAGATTAACTTTGTTTTTAGTAGTAAATATAGCAAGAGGGACAGACATGTAAGCCTCCCAGTGTCAGATCTAAAAGATCTGTGAGTAATTAGAATGGAAATTAAGGGAAGAGGGGTCAGAGAGAACTATGGTTTCAAGCATCAGTGATTAGAAAGAAGGCAGTGCTATTAACCGATTAGGGAATAAAAGGCACGAGAAGAAAGTTAAAGTTCTTTTGGATGGTTTCGGAGGAGAGTTACCCATCAGGCAGCTGGAAATATGGTACTCTGGGCTAGCAATACTGATTTTGGCAGGTATATGTAGAAAGATGCGTGCAAATGTTTGGAAGCCCCTAAGACCAGTAAGAGAAGTTTGGGAGGATAAATGAGAGCAAAATGAGCCTTGGCTGTTGTGGCTCAGTGGATTGAGCACCAACCTGTGAACCAAAGGGTGGGTGGTTCCATTCCCAGTCGGGGCACATGCCTGGGTTGCAGGCCAGGTCCCCAGTAGGGGGCATGTGAGAGGCAACCACACATTGATGTTTCCCTCCCTCTCTTTCTCCCTGCATTCCCCTCTCAAAAATAAATAAATAAAATATTTTAAAAATGAGAGTTTAAGAACAAAACTTTGAAGAATGTTTATCTTATGAATAGGAATAAGAACAGTGTGTAGTAAAGGGAACATTAATGAAAGTTATGGAAAATCTATAAGGAAATATCAGTGCCACAAAGTGTGAAAAGGGTAGACTTTTTAAGAAGGAAGTGACGAACAGCAGCGTAAACTGAAGAAAAATTAGCTTATTTATATCTTTGGCAAGAATTAAAAATTGGCCAGAATCCGATTTGCCCTAACAGAAAAAAGATTTAAAGTAAATTCACTATGATCTCAACATTGTGGAAACACAAATAGCTGTGTTTTTAACTGTGCCCTTCATTTGCAGAAAACTCCTAAATATTGTCCACTAAGAATCCCTGATAAACAAAAGTCTCCTGGTTTCAGAAATATGTAGATAACTCAGGAAATGGTGAGGAAACAGAAATTACAGATTCATTTTTTGGACTTTCAGGGGACAGAAGTTCCTTGAATAATATTCTTTTTTTTTTTTTTCAATTACAGTTGACGTTCAACATTACATTAGTTTCAGGTATATTAATATAGTAGTTAGACATTTTTATAACTTACAAAGTGATCCTCCAATAAGTCTTGTATCCACCAGGCAGCATACTCTACCTCACATCCCTGGGACTGTTTCTGTAACTGGCAATAAGTACATTTTAATTGCTTCCCCCTCTTCACCTATCCACCCAACTCCACTCCCATCTGGCAACCATTCATTTGTTTTTGTTTTGTTTGCTCATTTATATTGTTTTTAGATTCCACATATAAGTGAAAGCATATGGTATTTGTTTTTCTCTGTCCTCCAGGTCCATTCATGTTGTTTCAAATGGTAAGATTTCACTCTTTTTTTTATGGCCACGCAATATTCCATTGTGCATATGTATCATACCTTCTGCATCCAATTGTCTATTGATGGGCTCTTAGGCTGCTTTCACATCTGGCTATTGTGAATAATACTGCAATGAACATAGGAATTCAAATATCGGTTTGTATCATTGTTTTGGATTTCTTTGGGTAAATACCCTGAAGTGAAATTGCTGAGTCATATGGTAGTTCTATTTTTAACATTTTGAGTAACCTCCATACTGTTTCCACAGTGGCTGCACCAATTTCCAATCCCAAACAACAGTTGTTGTTTGTTGATTTATTGATGGTAGTCACTCTAACAGGTGTGAGGTAATATCTCATCATGGTTTTAACTGGCATTTCTCTGATGATTAGTGACATTGAGCATCTTTTCATATGTCTACTGGCCTCTTTAGAGAAATGTCTATTCAGGTTCTTTGCTCATTTTTTTAATAGTCTTGTTTGGTTTTTGGTGTTAAGTTGTATGAGTTCCTTATGTTTTGGGGGGTATTGACCTTTTATCATAGATGTATAATTGGCGAATATTTTCTTCCATTCATTAGGTTGTCTTTTTGTTTTGTTGATGGTTTCCTTTGTTGAACAAAAACTGCAGTTTGATGTATTTCCATTTGTTGATCTTTCTTTCCCCTGCTGGAGGAGATATATCAAAAAAATATTATTAAGAGTAATGTTGAAGAGTTTACTGCCTATACTTTCCTCATATGCCTTTACATCTGGAATCTCCCTCAGAACACCTTATGAACAAAACTTCAGTTCTTAAATGGTTTAGTTCTGAGAAGTTCTGGTATAAAGGAAGACATATTTGGCCAAAATAGTAGGCTAAATATTAATTTATAGCACTTTAATGTTAGTGAGCAAAGGATTTACCAAAATTATGATGCAAAAAGTTGTCTATTCAAATAATTATAAAATGAAATAAATATTCAAGATAAATTTAAGATATCTGAAGCTAAGATTATAATTTGAAAAACTGATACAATATCAGTAACCTTGGGATTCCATCTTTGCCCATTGACAGAATGGCCAGAAAACCCTTTTTACTCTCTGGTTACAGTCCCCATACCTGATTTTCAAATGAGACAGAGTAATATATCCATCTCTTGGTAGCTATCTGGAATATAGAGGCAACAGCATTTTTTTTGGCTCACATGATGATGACGATGACAAATGTTCACTATATTTTAGTATTGTATTTCTTGCATGTTTATAAATTCATTAGCTACTATTATCATTTAGGATGGCCTCTAGGTGAATTTTAATTCAAGGCCACAAATTTAAAAGCCTAGGAATATATTATCCATGTGTATTACACTAGTAATTTTTTATAAATTACTGCTGGTGATCTTAAAAACATACTGCCTCCCTTTTCACTCCTTATAAATTAGGTATGTTCAGTTTCTCATGGTTCCAGTCAATCTAGAAATGCCTCAAGAACAGCTGTTCCAACAGAATTTTGGCTCCTTGGGTTTCTGTCAAAACTCAGAACTACAAATACTGCTCTGAAGATAGGAGACGAGGGAAAGCTTCAAGAGTGAAAACGATTTTAAAACTCAAAATAGCACACATTGACTTTGCCACAAGTTTTTTTTTTTAATTTTTATTCCTAACTTAAGCCTATTAGAGTCTTCTGTGAATAAAATAGACAGTTTGCAACTTTTATTAATAATCTTGTCATTATCAAGGTTAATTTTTCATTATTCTTTTTACTGTGAAGTAGACAGGGAGAGGGGACCACTGATTATAGTCAGTAATTTAGTATTTAGGCTTTAAAAAAAGCCACTGTTGAATTCCTGTTCTGTTGCTACTGGTAGAATGATCCTGGGCATGTTGCTCAACCCCTGTGCACCGTGAAGCAAGATGAGACTGGTGATAATGCCATCTCTTAGAGTTATTACAACGGTTAAAAACAATCCCTGACACATAATAAATATTCGATAATGTTAAAGGCTCATTTAACTTAGTTTATTGCTAAAAAGTTCCTTTGCTTGGTATACTCAGCTAGTCCATGTTTTAATTTTTATTTGTGTCTGTGTGTGTGTGTGTGTTTGAATAGGCAACATTCCCGTTTTTAGAACTACTCAGATATCAACAATCTTGATGACATTTCAGTCTGAAGTGCATTGGAGCCCATACACACTCTCTGGAGAGCTCTCCAGCATTCTATATTAAGAGATAAATACACCTCTTGGGGAGGGTGAGAAGAGCCAGCTTGCCATGGGATAGTTTGGCAAAAGTTCTTCAAATAGTTCTTCAAATACTGTTCTTCACTATTACAACATAAACACTATTATAAACACTATTTGAAGTTAGTTGTAATAAACACTATTACAACTTCAAACACTGCTTGTTTGAAGAACAAATAGTTCTTCAAATAGTGTGAGGTCTTTGAGTATGGAGCCAAGATGTGCTTATGATGGGATTTAATCTTCCATCAGGGTTACATTTATTTCTAAAGATATTTTCAGTTCCTGAAAGATTACTCATTTTTCTTTGGACATAGACCCAGGGAGCTTGTGACAGCTCCTAATTCTTGTAAATTCTCTGGATATGAATGCCTTTTAGATAATATCACTGACCTGGAGAAGTACTAAGTGATTTGTTAACACGATAAAACTAATCAACCACGGGAGACAGGATAGCCCTCTGGGGCCTGTGATTTCTCACAGCACTTTCACTTTATGGCAGTATCCTTCTTCCAGGAAATAGATTTGGTTACTTTAGAACGCTGTAAAGATGGAGATTTTGTTGAGTATTTGAGAGACGGACACTGTGGATACTTGGACCAACACAAGGTCAGATTTCCTTTTTGGAGGCGGTACTATTTGAACAAAGGCTCTTTTATCTTAGTTTCTGGTTCTTTTCTATTGAGGTTGAGAATAAATTTACCTTAAAAAATTCTGAGTGCAATCCTCTTCAAGAAAAATACTTTTATATAGCTAGTTAGAAAGGGGAGGTATTATCCGGTACTAATTATCTTATTTTTCACAAGTTCCATGTCTTTAGCTATAGCTCTTTTTTTATTTTTTATTGTCAAGAAGACAATAAACTCTCCGTGGATGAATTTCTCCATCATAGCTTTCATGAAATGTAATTAAGTAATGAAGTTCCGGTTTTTAAGAAAGGCTTTGTGTTGAATTAGAGGTAGGAGAAGTGACTTCACCAGCCTTTATACAAAGAAAAGTTTAAGACGTGTGGCAAGAAGGAAATCAGGTAGATAGAATGACTCATGAAACTGCTCTCGTTTTAAACAATAACATTATGCCTTGAAGGGGAGTTGAAAACTAGCTATGCTTGTTTATGTTATTGATCCCGTGGTAAGCCCCGCAGCAATTATTCTCAGGTTTTAGTGTTCATACGAGTCATTCCTGGCCTACTGCAACAGCAGATTTCTTTGTCCCACCTAACAACTACTAGATAAGGAGTCTGAGTCTTATGCATAATGAGGGTGGAGGCGAGTCGGCATAAAGTAGTCTTCCCATGTCCCCCATTTTTGGCTGTCAACCAATCTCCTTTGCTACATCTCTAGCTGGACTCCTCACACCCAACTTCTGTCTTCCCTAGTCACCTTGAGCTTTTGACAGCTACACTTGTGTATATTTAAATCATAACAATATGATGCTTTGATATATGTCTACCTTATGAAATGATCCCCACAATCAGGTTAGTCAGCACATGCATTACCTCACAGTTGCCGTGTGTGTGTGTGTGTGTGTGTGTGTGTGATAAGGATGCTTATGATTTACTCCCTTAATCACTTTGAAAAGTTCAAGTATACAGTCCAGTATTAACTATAGTTACTCTGCTCTTTGTTGGATCCCCAGAACTGATTCATGTTATAGTGGAAGGTGCTCCAGTTTCACCACCATTTTACTCTGTTTCTATGAGTTTGACGTTATTTACTTATTTATTTTTAGATTCCTTATGTAAGTGAGATATCCACACAGTATTTGTTCCTCTGCTTGGCTTATTTAACTTAGCATAATGTCTTCCAAGTTCATCCACATTGTTGCACATGACAAATCTTTTCACGTTCAGGATTTTAGACTTTGCCCTGAAAACAAGGTTGGCAAGCGGCTTTTTGTTAGACATACCCGGGTCAGAGAGGGCACACAATTGCCACAAAATGGTATCAAGTGGTGAGCTTTTTGTTGTTGCTGAAATCCTCACCTGAGGACATGCTTATTGATTTTAGAGAAAGGGGAAGGGAGGGAGAGAGAGAAGGAGAGAAATATTGATTGGTTGCCTTGATTGGTTGCCTCTATATACTCCCTGCAACCTAGGTATGGGCCCTGACAGGAAACAAGCCTGTGACCTTTGGCTTACATGGCCAGTGTGGTTCCAACCCTCTGAGCCACACTGGCCATGGCTCAGGTGGTGGAAATTTTTGTCCATCAAATTAGTTTGCCATTTAGGGACAAGGTTGCCAACCCATCAACAAGGGAGAAGGGAGAAAAAAAAATACTGGGATCATATTGTGGTGGGGAAGTGGGAAGGGAGTGATGAAAAAAGAAAGGAGGGGAGAGAGAGAGTAAAAATAAGTAGAAAAAAAGGGATAGGCAGGTGTCATGGTTTAGTTTTCAGATTTAGGTACTAACTTTGTGACTTTGGACAAATAACTAACTTTTCTGAAGATACCACTTCCTCATCAGTGAAATGAAAATAATACTAACACCTATCTTACTGAGTTTTTATGAGAATTAAATTAGCTAATATGTGAAACACACTGTTTTTATTCTAGTATTATTATTGTGCTGAGCACCTATCAAAAATAAGGTGATTAAATAAATTATGGTACATCTGATTTAGAACTTCATGTGCCCTTAAGGCACAGTTATGTACACAAAGCAAACTGTAAAAGATAGTGGAAGACACTATGAAAATTTGTATGGAAAATTAATATTTGTGTGTGTATGTATATGTGTGTGTATATATATATATATATACAGACAGAGAGAGAGAGAGAGAGAGACTATTTCTGAAAGAATGACCAAGAAATTGGTTATATTCATTTCTCATGGAAGTTGTCTGGGGCACCTTAGATCATAAGTAAGCAGAGTCACATTTTATTATATTCTTCTTTTTTCCACTTGAAATTATTTGCATATATTACTTTTTAAATTTGAAAATAATAAATGAAATAAAGAGTGAGAATAGCTTCTGTCTCATAGGTTGAGAAGATTAAATGAGGTTTTATTTTATATACGTATATGTATATAAAGTTAATAAACTTTGTATATAAAGTTTATATATATATATAAACTACAATGGTACATTTCACTGTACACAGCACAGCAATGTGAGAAAAACCGAGCACTTTCTCCAGTGTTTGGTTTTACATGGCATGATGCTAGATTGTACTTTGAGAGAAAGTATTCAATGGAGGGAAACTTTCTCGGCTCATTTCCAGTGGATGGCCTCAGAGTCACCAGCTCAGACACTAATGAGCTCTAGTCTAGCTGCTTTCCCAAGAATCACCAATTAAACATATTATTTATATATTATATTATATATATATATATAAACTATATGTAAACTATACATAAATACACACACACACATATATATATAAAAAGTTAACATGTGCCTGGCAATTAAAAAGACCTCCAAAACATTGACAGTGATTAATACTATTACTAATAAAGGAAGTTTCCTTTGGCTTTCAGTGTAATTACAGAATGGATGAAAAATGAATAATTATGGGAGGTTGGCGCATTGGACTTATGAATGATGCTGTGTTGCCTAGCAGCCTCCCTTTTAGGGGAAGATTAACCACATTTTGTATGGTGTGGTTTACATGCCTACTGAATGTTGGCTTATCCCTATGGCTTCCTCATCTACTAATACAGCAATTCTCAACCTTTTTCATCTCATGGCACACATAAACTAATTACTAAAATTCTGCAGCACACCCCCAATTTTTTTTTTTTGCTGAAGAGCCAAAAAAAAAAAGGCATGATTTTGATTCGTTCACACCAGATGGCTGTTGTTGTGTTGGCTGTTGTCATTTTTTAATTTGACAATCTAAGGGAAATGAGGTCAGTGCCCCTGACTAACTAGTCAGCTATTACATGTTTTAAAAATCCCAGTGGCACATCAGTCTGCCTCTTCCAGCATACCAGTGTGTCAAGGCACGCTGGGTGAGAATCGTTGTCTGAATGAGTTGTACAATTCTGCCAGAGCATCCATTTTCATGTTGTTTGGCTAGAAAGAGTTTAGGGGATGCATCTCCATGTGGTCCTGAGATTCTCCACTAACTGGAGGTTTCTTGGCCTCACGCTTTACAGAACGTCTCCTGTGGAGAGCTTGGATCCCATTCCATGTGTTAGTAAAAGTGTTCAGTTTAAGGGGGAAATCCCAGAAGAATGCATGCTTTGGAGCTAATAGTTTACAAAGTAATTTGGGTCTTTCCAATTAGAATGTCAATGACAAAAAAAGGCAGAATCCCTTCAGCCTTGCTTTGTTGCCATTAAGTAATCATCTAGTGAAAATAAGACCATTATGGATAGTTTGAAAATTAAATTACGTACTGGCTAAGTTCTATTTCTTTCTCTTGTGTCAGATTGGAGCAGAAAATTTAGAGTCTGGAAGGGGCAATCCTTTGCTAGGTGGCCAACTCAGGCCATTCTTCTCCTTGTGGCCCTTTGCCAACATCCTTTATTTATGGATTTATTCAAGGATCCACCATGAGTCAATCCATGGCCCACTTAATTTCAGCAGACAGGTGCTGCAAACCTGTTTTGTTCTCTTCTGCTGTACCTAGACCAACAAGAGACTACCTTTAACTGTTCATTTTTGGGAAAGCAACTAGACTAGAGCTCATTAGTGTCTGAGCTGGTGACTCTGAGGCCATCCACTGGAAATGAGCTGAGAAAGTTTCCCTCCATTGAATACTTTCTCTCAAAGTACAATCTAGCATCATGCCATGTAAAACCAAACACTGGGGAAAGTGCTCGGTTTTTCTCACATTGCTGTGCTGTGTGCAATGAAATGTACCATTGCAGTAGGTGTGTATGTGGCCCTGACATCTGTTTCACCTTGGTGGGAAACCTGTCTCCATTGTGGTAAGACTGCACACTCTAAGCTTACTCTAAGAGTACAATGGCCTGAGGACAAGTCGTAATTCTAAGTGTCCTTCCCTGGTGTCATGGGTTCTTCTTTCATTATTTTATAATTTTTAGTTGGTTAATTATATTTTCTGGTCTGCACCGTGCATGGCAATAGGAAACCCATTTAGTGTGAAAACATCTATTATTTGTTGTTAGTAAAACACTCAAAATATTCATTACCTTGGAATGGAAGGAAAGAATAATGGGTTTGGCTGTTCTGTTCAGTTGCTTTCAGAAATAGATGCCGTGGCGAGATAACTATTAGGTTTTATTTTCTCAAGGTCCTGCGACTTGGGTAATCTGCACTGTTCCCTAGATCAGTCTATGTCCTTAACTGTCAACTTGAAAATGAAACTCTAGTTTCTCAAATTGCAGCTTCAGGCTTGCTTAGTTCACTGCTCCTTTCTGAATTAGATTTTCATGCACCTCTTCATGCATGCAAGTTTGTTTTCCGCCAACATTTATTGAATATTTATCACATTCCAGGTGTTGATTGGGAAGCTGAAGGTAAAAATATGAATGACAATATAAAAATCTGATATGAAGATCTGTGTTTTAGAAAACAAATAAATAAATGATTTTTCCACAGTGTCTCAGCAATAAATGCAGGGTGTTCTAGGAACACAGGGGAGGGGCACCTAATTTAGACAGGGGTAGGGTGAGGGATGAGGGAAAAATTCCAGGAAAAATCGACATCCAAAGTACACCTTAAATGATAAGTAGATTTTGGCTAGGAAAACAGACACTCATATTTACTTTTTGAGGCTTAGAATGACCTCTTCTTACAGCTTAAGGGAAATTAGTGAGATACAATCCATCGGAAAAAGTTGTACAAGAAAAGAATATGTAAAGAAAGCATTGGACCTAGAGTATTTGACAGAGGAGCATCTGTAATGAGACTCTGGATAGGAAGGGAAGATGAAGGCAACACACCTGATTTTTAACTTCCCCTGGGGCATAAGGATCAAATTTTAGTGGCCTGAAGAATCATTTGGAATGCTTTCTCAAAGTAATGATTGATTGGTTTTCTTTTCCGTGAATTCTGATTTAGTACGTCTGGGGAAAGACCTAGGAATATTGATTTGGAAGAGACCACCCAGATAGGTGCAGCGTTCCCCTCATCTTAGTCTTGGTTCCCATCACCTTACCCAGCCTCTGTTCCATGCTTCTACCAGCACATCTGCAGGAGTCTGCTGTTTTTAAAAATAATTCTTTTCAACACTGAACAACGACAGAAAGGACATGAGAGGCATACAATTAGTTAAACTTATGCAGCACAAGACGCTGTTGCTACTGTAAGCACATTCTAGGCTTTAGACTTAGAACAGCTTTTCGAGGCCATTTTTGGATTTGTTTTCCTCCCAGCATATTTCTTGGTGACATAGCTCAGTTCCTGCACCAAAAGTCTGTCAGTTGTTCATTTTACCTGTAACTCATATGACCATAAACATTTACTTTCAACTCTACTACCTGCCTACCTGAAGTCCTTCAGCTCTGTTTGGGTTTTCTACTCCAAAGAACATCCTCACCTTAGCTGATTGTAAATAAAGCATTAATATCTTGTTCAGCTGACACTCCATTCACCCTACACAGTGCGGGGCTTCTGTTGACTCCTTCCTAACGATACTGCCACAGGTTAGAGATAACTTTGCAGTGAATGAATAATGCCTGTGACAAAATGTTTGCATGTATACCATCCCAGGCAAATGCATGGTGCTTAATTGATGTTTGTTGAAAAATGAATGAAGATATACAGCGACGATGAGTCAATAGAGGCCCCCGTGTCTCAGGATACTGATATCAAAGAAGACAAATGTGATATCTTACTCTGGATCTTCTATATGACATCAGGAGAAGTCACTTTGTGAAGGCTCTATTACAGGAACTCATTGAAATAAGAAAAAATCTTCATGCCCACCTAATTTCAAGTTGTTATTTCACTTTTGTGATCTCTTCAGAGATGGTTGAGTAACTAAGAATTATTGGACAATGGTCACTCTCCTGATACTATCAGAAATCAGAAGAGTTAAAGTAAAATTATGATATAGGTGGTTTGAAGATACTTTCATTAGACAAATACTTTAGCAGTGCTCTGCTGTGAGGTTTAGGGATAGGAGAGTAAAATATTGTTGACTAAGAGCTTATGAATGCATCAAATTCACAGAATATAACAATAGCCACACTTGATTTTTATTTTTTTTTAATTTTAAAAGATTTTATTTATTTTTCTTTTTAGAGAGAGGGGAAGGGAAAGAAAAAGAGAGGGAGAGAAATATCCAATGGTTGCCTCTCACATGCCCCCAACTGGGGACCTGGCCCGCAACTCAGGCATGTGCCCTGACCAGGAATTGAACCAGCGACCTTTCAGTTCACAAGCTGACATTCAATCCACTGAGGCACACCAGCCAGGGCCACACTTGATTTTTATAAAAAAAGGAGCCTGCATTTCTACTGTCACATATGAACTAGCAGATCTTTAAGTCTCAGGCATTACATGGGGACTTTTTGTTCCAGGTGAATGGGTCTGGAGAAGTAATTCAGTGATTTCAGGAGATCTGAATTAGAAATGCAGTTATTAAGTGAAAGTCTGGATTATACTGAAAAGTCCCCAGCTACCCAACCAAACTCAGAAGCCAGGGCAGGGAGACTTATCATTTCATTTTGGGTTCAAAATCTTCACAACAATACCTCTTATTTCTCAGAATTTAGATCTCTGATACGGTACCGTGCAACAGGGGCCAGGTGCTGCCTTTGCGTTTTCAGTTTTCCTTTTGATGTCTCTGAGGCTGTATTCTAATGATGAATCAGCCGGGCTCCTTTCTCCTTGGAAGGTTGCTCAATTAGGAAGATATGATAACCTTTGAAAAAGGAAGATGAAATATTGATGAGCCAACCTAGGAATTAACATTGAAAAATCACCTCTGTATCACCTCACAACATTGCTAACAACGGCAATTATTGTTACTTCAAAACACCGTTAGTCTCAGATTGGGTGTGGAAGGTCACACAGGAGAATAACATTCCTTTGATTGACATTTTTGGAGGCAATTCTTTTTCAATCTAATCACCAGCCAGAGGCTTATAGAAACAATCTCTGAAAACTCATAAACAAAGTCCACGAATATATGTATTCTGTTAAAATAAAATGAAGTAAAGGAAAAAGCAAACCTAATCCAGAGTACTTAGCTATTGCAAAGTTATCCTTGCTGCCTCCATAGACACATGGAACACATGTTTAAAATTTAATTACAGAAGCAGATTACAAATCCATGGTGCAAACTTCCAATTAAAGGTAAATAAGTACTAGGAGCAGAATGTACAACGTGATGACTGTAGTTGTCACCGCTGTAAGAAAGTTGTTATATCTAGTAGATCCTAAGAGTGCTCATCTCAAGAACTTTTTTGAGATGATGGATGTCAACTAAACCTATTGTCATCATTTCACAATCTATGTGCAACATGCCGCATACCTGAAACTTACCCAGTGATGCATGGCTATTATTTCTCACTAAAACTGGAAAAACCCATGGCACAATCATTTAAATATTAATGTAATCTCAACTATAACTTAACATTAATTGCCCAGGATATTCTGTGTAGACACTGAAAATGGTATTTGGTTTATAAGGGTCAATAAGATAGAGATGGTCTATGCCCCCTTGAAACATACATTCTGTTGTCCTCAGATCTCTTTGCATCTCTACCTTTAGTTACTCCCTAGTCAATATCATCAGTGTCATGGCCTTGACATCAAGTGTAACTGCTCATTCCCAAATTATCTTTAGTCTGGGCCTCCCCCTTGAACTTCAAATTCATATATCTAACTGCCTGCTTGTCATCTCCACTGGGATGATTATTTGGTACCTCAACTTTACTGCCTAAAATGGAACTCTTGTTTTTCTCTCACTACCCATGGCTCTGCCAGTCAATGGCTTCTAGATATTATTTATTTTAAGTTACAATAAGCCATCACTTTTTCTTATCTGGAATATTGTAATTCCTCTCAGCTTCAAATGTTGACTCTTACATTCTGTTTTCCAAAGAGCAGTGAGAAGGGATGTTGTGAAATTTTTAGATCTGATCCTTTCTTACTCAAAACCATCTGGCAATTTCCCATCTCATTCTTAGGTAAAAATCAAAGCTCCAGTAATGATCTCTGACCTGGTCTCCCCTTTCACCCTCCCCCCACAATTCTATATCACCTGCTAGTTCTCTGTTCATCTCTTTTCACTCCAAGCACATTTTCTCTTCCAGATTTTGTACTTGGTCTTTGCTTTGCTTGGTATGTTTTTCCCCACAAATACCTGCAATTCCTCTTCATTTATTTTATTTCACTCTGTTTAAATTTGCTTTATTACAGTGGACTTCTAAACCATCTAAAATAAGGCATTTATCCTCCTTACTTTGCCTTTAACTCTATGGGATTTCTTATACTTCTAATCATCTGTAATTATAGTTGGCCATTACTCATGTATTCCATATTTGTGACTTCTGTTCCTTGCTAAAGTTTATTTGTAACCCCCCAAATAAATACTCATAGCACTCCTGTGGCCATTCGCCAACATGTTCAAAGTGGTGAAAAATTCAACCAGCTAGTTAAGGTCACACAAGGCAACACCCTGCCTTATTTCAGCTCTCATACTACAAACACCTACCTCTTTTAGTACCACATCTTTCTCATCTTCATGTGTTTTGTCCATGATTTCACAGTTTAAAACAGTGGATCTCATATTCCTAAGTGGATCTGATGTTCCTCAGTGCAAGAGGTAACATTTCTTGCTGAGAAAATACATGTGTTAGATAAGCTTCATTTAATTATGAGTTAAAGTGTTGGCCATGAGATCAATGTTAATGAATAATCAATGTGTATTAAGTAGGTGGATTTAAACAGAACACACAGTGAGGTTGTGTATTGATTACTTGATGAAAATGTTGTGATTATATGCTTGTTTGTACCTAACCTCTCTTTCCTTTAAGAGCAATGGTTCGGTACTCACCAATTCAGTGTTTGCAATAACTTTATAGAACATAACTCTTACAAATAATAATTTATTGCATTTTTTATGTCTTAATCATCCCCAATAAAACACAAACTTATGAAAGGAAGGACTTGGTGTTTACCCTTGTATATGTAATGCTTAGAACATAGCCTGTTACATAATAGGTGCTTAATAAACATTTAATGATGTAATAAACAGAGGAAATACAATTGAGAGAGAAATCTATTGAGAGAGAAAACATCTATTGAGAGAGAAATACAGTATGTTAGTATTTGAGAAATGTAATGAACTAGCAATAAAACCAAGGTTATCATAGTTTCTGAAGGCAATAAGCATGGTGATGAGGTAGAAGGAAATTGTTAGGCAGGGCTGGTGTCATTTGATCTGAGACCTAAAAGGACAAGGGCAGCCAGCCCTGAGACGCAGTGAGGAGAGAGTATTCTAGGCAAAGAGAATAAGAAGTGAAGATAATAGAGTGGTACAGATGGCAGCTTGGACTGAACAAAATGAGGACAGCATGAGTGATGGGGAGAATGGCGAAGATAAGGTGGGAGAGGCAGGAGGGTGCTAGACCAGGAATGCTTTAGATGTTCTGAGAGAACTAGGAGCCCAATGAAATATTTGAAACAATGTGAATGGCTAAATATGATATAAACTCCAAAGGAAAGAAACATGAAAATGAGACTGATTAGTTAAGTGATTGGCCCAGTTGTTAACTGCTATATATTCTGTACTTGCCCAATGACTATTTAGACATAGTACCTTATTGGGTTCAAGTACCTGTATAGGCTGCCATGGGGGTGCTTGTTTGATTTCTGACAATGGACTTGAAGACCGGACATGGGAATTTTCCATGAAGAGCATGTACTTTTGATCAAAGAACTATCCCCTATTTGGGAAGGTGCTCTTCTTCAATTGCGAGGGTTTGGAAAAAGATGTAAACAAATAAACTGGAGAGAAAGGGAACATCTGTCAAATGAACCCTGGTGATTTGGTAAACAGGGAGGGGCAAATTTTGTGAGCAGACTTAGTCCATTTTATTAGGGATGATATATGAGGTCAGTCCAGAAGGTATCCAGCCATGTAATAAGAAAAATTGAGACATTTATTGAAGAAGATACAAGAAATATTGTATATAGGACAATGTCACCTCCGTCCCCTTCAAAGTAGGCACCTCGGTACCTCACACAGTTCTCCCAATCCCCATCAGCTGCCCTGTCATATTTTCCTAAATTTCATTGATGGTCTGAAGTCTCTTCTCTTTCAAAGGTGATTTTAGTTTCAGGAAAAGTCAGAAGTTGCAAGGCACCATATCTGGTTTGTAGGGGGGCTGAGTCACCTGGGTGATTTGGTGTTTCGCCAAAAAACTCTATACAAGTTCTGATGCATGAGCAGGCACATTGTTATGTTGAAGCTGCCGATCGCCAGTTGCCCATAGCTGCAGCCTGCTGAATCATCCAAATAGTTTCCATGCAGAAATGTTTCAGCTTAACACAAAATTTGATGCAGATTCATTGTTCTACTCACTCGGTCATTTTAAATGTGATGGCCACACAGTGCACATGCTTACTCAATGGTATCTACCACCCTGCTTACTAGTACAGTGAAGGTGTGGTGGTTCTTGCACATGCATTCCAGTCCACTTGCCTCATCTGCCAGCTGACATCAATGTCACACAAACCGGTCTCATTACATTAAAAATGGCTGGACATTTTCTGGACAAACTTTGTATTTTAAGTCTTGTACAGTGCTCAGCACTTAAAATATACTGATTGATAGTGCTTATAATAATAAATTCTCATAATGAGTTTTGTAGACAAGTAGTTTTTAAGTGTGTATGTAAGATAAATAAAATTTTGCCTCTATTGTGAATTTCTCTAGATGTCCATAATTTTTAAAATGTTGTTCTTTAGGAATAAATAAGTGTAAATGTTTGTTTAACTGGTTCTTGTTTCTCTTGATATCATCTCTGGGCCAGAAAGAACATCAGATTGCGCCGCTCATTTCAATGTTGCTAGGAAAGTCACTGGTATTAAACATTTCCAAATACGTTCAGGAAATGATAAACAGGGCAGTGTGGCTGGATTTAGGGTACGTGTATGTATGGGAAAGGCGTGGGCCAGAGTAAAGAGGGTTTTGAATGTGATGCAGTGCTGTTTATGATTGAATAAAAAATAATAGAGAACTATTAATTAATTTTTGAAAAACAAAAACTTAATAGAATAGGCTTTAAGAAGACAATTCTGGCACTACATATGCATTACCCTGGAGCTGGGAAAGAATGGGCTAGGGACATCCCCTAAGGAAGTAGTATTATGCTAAGACAGAAGCATCTAGGACCTGAGTTGATATAGTGAGGGCTGGGATAGAAAGGGCATAATGAATGTGAGTTGTATTGTAATAGGAGACTAATAGGAGTTTGTAAATTATACTTATTTGCAGAAATACTTTAGATCTATCCTTGCATGTTAAAGTAATTTTTGGAGTGGAAATGTGCATGAACATTTGACTTGGATGTGAGACAACCACATCAGAATTGCATTCCTGTTATTAGATATAAAAAGAAAACAAACAACAAAACTTGTTGACATTTAAGATTTTCAATGTGGTTGAATCGTGAATAAAAAACATCTGTTTCCCATATCTGAAATAGTACATTAAATTTATGTTACAGAGAAGGAGTGAAAAAGCTATCAGTCATCCATGTAAAATATTCACATCAAGAGAGTGTGCGTTGGGTGACATTTTATCACATCCTCTCTACATGTTTTCAGGTCAAGTGAAGTGATTTATCAGCTCGTGCTAAATTGCCAATTCTCAGTTAATGTACATCCCCAACTCACATCATCTGAAAGGATTTATCTCTTGTAGAACACTATGTACAAGTGGCATTGTTTTTCTTCTTTGACTTTGCTTGAAGAGAAGACTTTAAACATGCAAAGCTATTGATTTTCTTGTTTCACAAACTCTTCCAAAAGCTTGTAACTTGACCTTTTCCAGCCAAGGGCAACCCTTTTGCATTTGTCAGTAATCATGTACTGTTTCAGAACGGTTTACTCAGCCTGACTACTTTTTTCCCCCTGCCTTTTTTGCAAGATAAGGACTTCATGGACAGAAGGCAGAAAGGAGACCATGAAAAACTGAGTTTCATATATCTAGAACCTTTTATTTGTAGATTTCTGCAAGATTTTGTGATTCCTCTTATTTTATCATTTGAACCAATCCCAAATATTACCTGTTTATTCTTAATTTAAATGATAACAAACATGCTGATATATGACAATAATTGAACAGTATATACAATAGGAAGTAAACTTTAACCCTATCCAAAGAACTCAGTTTAGTGAGTTAACATTGACATGCTTATATAAATGTGTGTATTATTCATGTATGACATGCATATATGAACGTGTATATGGTATCTTGCTTCTGTATGAAACTTTTTTTTCAAATAAATATAAAATAAAATCCATTTTTGTTGTTGCATAGTTTTATACATTTTTAGCATGTGGTAGTTTTGCGTAAACACCACCAAAGCCAGAGAAAGGAAAATTTCATCACCCCAAATAACTCCTTCATACTATCCCTTCCCTGTCCAGTATCACCCCTAAGTGCTCCCTTCTAATTACTGGTAACCATTGGCCTAAACATTACTATTGTTTTGTCTTTTCCAGGAAGTCATCTACATGAAATCATGCTGAAAGGCAACACGCAGACACTTCTTTTACTGAGCGTAATGTCTTTGAGATTTATACAAGTTACTGGATGTATGGCCAGTTAGTTCCTTTTCATTCCTGAGCAGTATTTCACTGTATGGGTACCACTGCTTGTGCATCCATTCACCAGCGGAAGGCAATTTATTTCCAGTTTCATGTGATTATTCATACACCTGCTAGAAACACTTTTTGCAGAGGTATTTGTGTGGACTTTTGGTTTCTTTAGGTTCAATACTTGGCAGTGGGATTATAACAGTGTATAGTAAGTGTATGTTTAACTTCATAAGAAACTGGAAAGCTAAGGGGCTGATTCCCACCAGCAATCTATGAGAATTCTTGTTACTATACACACACACACACACACACATACACACATACTGTCAGTGCTTGGTCTTGTCAATACTTTTTTATTTTAGCCATTCTAATAGGATTTTAGTGACATTATTAACATTTAAATTTTTATTTTCTTGATAGGAAGTATTGAACATCCTTTTCCATGTTTATTTGCCATCCTTTTTGGTGAAATGTTTAAGTGTTTTTTCTCATTAAAAATATTTTGAGGAATTCCACTTTTAAAGTGAAATCGAGAGGGCTTTTCTTTTTTCTCCCCTCCCCTCCTTCCTTTGTTCCTTTCAAGACTGGAGGCATTTCAGTACATCTGTTTGTGATGGGGAAGGATATAGTAAAAAGGGAGGAACTGATTCAGGAGAGAGTGTGGACAATTACTGGAGTAATGGATTTTGCTCATTTTTTAAAAATTGGATTTAATTTTTTGTTGTTGTTGTTGAGTGATTGAAAATTCTTTCCCAGTCATTTGTCTGTTATTTCATTCTCTTAGCAGTGTTTTTCTGCAGATCAAAAGTTTTTAATTCTTTTGAAGTGTAGTTTATCAATATTTAATTTAATATATCTGCTTTTGGAGTCACATCTAAATACTTTTTGCCTAATCCACAGGTGGCAAAGATTTTTTCCCTAGATTTTGTTCTCAAAGTTTCATAGTTTTACTTTTAATGTTGTTGAATTTCTTGTTGTATAAGGTATGTAGTTTAGGTTAAGTTTCATTTTCTTTGCCAATTATTCCACTACTATCTGATGAAAAGACTATCCTTTTCTATTGAATTATCTTTGCAACTTTGTTAAAAATAAAGGTGTATATTTTGTGGGTCCATTCCTGGACTACGTATTCTGTTCTATTGATCTATGTCTATCCATTAACCAATACCCCTGATCTTGATTACAGTGGATATATAGTAGTGTTAAAATCAGGTAGATTAATTCTAATTCCTATCACTTTATTCTCTCTCTCTTAATTTTTCAAGATCATTAAGATATTTTAGGATTTGTGCTTTTTCCTATGAATTTTAGAGTGAGTTTATCTTCATCTATAAAAAATGCTAGGATTTTGATAGGAATTGCATTGAACTTAGACATGAGTTTGGGGAGAATTAACATTTGGACTATTTCAAATCTGCAAATCCTTGAACAGTATATCCTTTTATTGATTTTGATTACCTTTGGTATATTTTATCAGCACTTTGTGGTTTTCAGCATATAGATCCTGTACATGTTTACTTAGATTTATAATAAAATACTTTACTTTGAAATTATTTTAAATGGCATTATTTATCAAATAGGAGTACACAATCATACATTGGTATTATACAGAGATATGATAACTTTGTATGCTGACCTTGCATTTTGTGACCTTGCTAATCATACTTGGTAGGGCTAGGAATTTCTTTTTGGTGATTTGTTGGATTTGTAGGTAGATAATAATGTCATCTGTGACTAGGGGTATCTATTTCTTCCTTTACAATATGTATTGCTTTTCTTTCTTTCTTCTTGATGTATCATTAGACTAGGATTTCTAATTCAAAGTTGATTAGGAAGAATGAGAGTGGACACTTTTCTTTGATACTAATATTAGAGGAAAAACATTATCTTTCATAATCAATACATTTTTAGTTGTAGGTTTTGTTTATACATAGATGTTCTTTATCATTTTTCAGAAATTTTATTTATGGTTTGCTGAAAACATTTATTATGAATGTCGACTTTATCCAGTGCTTTTTGTGACTCAATTGATATGATCATGTAGTTTTTCTCCTTTAGTCTATGAACATGGTGGACCGCACTGGATGGGGAACCAGTCTTGCGTTCTCAGATAAACCTTACTTGATCACATGTAATATTATTTTTATGTGTTGCTAAATTTGATTCATTTATATTTGGTTAAGAAATTTGATATCTACTTTTATAAGATATATTCTTCCATGGTATTATTTTCTCACATTATTTTGTCTGGTTTTGGTATTATTGGTCTCATTACATAAGAAATATTCCATTCTTTTAGATTTTTCTGGAAGACTTTAGGAGAATTCATTTTATCTTTTATTTACTGATTGGTAGAATTTACCAGTGAAACTGTCTGGGCTGAAGATTTAGATTTCAGAAGGATTTTAATGACTAATTCAATATAATTAATAGTTATAGGACCATTTGGATTATCTATTTTTTTTTTCTTGAGTGAGTTTGAGCAATTTTTGACTTTTAAGGCACAGGACCATTTCATCTAAATGGTCGAATATACATGCATAGTTATTGTAGCACTTCCTCATTACGGCTTTAATATTTGCAGGGTCTGTAGTAATAGGCTCTCTTCAAATCCTCATACGAGTAATTGGCGGATTCTCTTTTTTCTTTAGTCAGTTTTGCTTGAGATTTTATTAGCTTTATTGCCTTTTCAAGAATCGCTATTGTTTTTAAAATTTTTTTTAAGTTTCTATTTTATATTTTCTTTAAGTTTATTTTGCTCTTCTTTTTCTTACTTTTTAAATGTGGAATGTGATATTATTGCTTTGAAAACTTATTTTCTATTCCTTTCCCCAGATTTTGGGGGTACAATTAACACATAGAAATTATGTATGTTTAAGTTGTACAACCTGATGTTTTGATGTATGGTCACAGTGTGAAATGATCACCACAATTAAGCTAGTTAACGTATCTACCACTTCAAATAGACGTATTCCTATTTCCCCTAACTGCTTTTTTCTAATATAAGCTTTATTACTATGAATTCCCCATGCACTGCTTTAGTGACATCTCACAACATTTGATGTTATATTTTCATATTTGTTTAGCTAAAAATGTTTTCTAATCTCCCTCAAGACTTTTACATTAACCATGAGTTATTTAAATATATGTTGCTCCATTTCCAAGTGTGTTCAGATTTTCCTTTTATCTTTTTGCACTTGATTTGTAGATAAATTCCATTATAGTCAGAAAACATATTTTGATTGATGTCAAGAGTTTCCCACGTGTTGAGGTTTGTTTTATGGCCCATACTATGGTCTGTGTTGGTGGGCGCTTCATGTGCCCTGGGAAGAACATGTGCGTGCTGCTGCTGTTGCTTGGAGCGCTCTGTGAGTGTCGTTACATCCCGTTGTTTGTTGTTGTTGCTCAGTTCTTCCATATCTTTGCTGATTTTCTATCTACTACTTTCATTAAGTGTTTAGAGACACATGTGGAATTTTCCAACTCTAATAGATTTGTCTGCTTCCTCCTCCAGTTCTTTCAATTTCTGCTTCATGTAGTTGGAAACCCTGTTTTCAGCTGGATCCATATTTGACATTGTTATGTCTTTTTGCAGAATTGACAATTTTATCATTATGGAATGTTTCTCTTTATCCCATATATATATTTTTTGTTTTAAAATCTCCTTTGTCTGATACTAATACAGCCACTCCAGTTATATGCTTGCTTTAAATTTTACTATTTATTTTTTCTTATTATTTACTGTTTATAATGTAAATATGTAAGACTATGATTTTTTTCGCTGCTCTCCCCTTTAGCTGATCAGAGACATTGCGGTTTCTTTATTGCAACTACAGTTATTTACTCTCAACAACAGAGAAGATTTTGTTGATTTCTATCATTTGATATTTAGTTTTATTTTTATTGAATGTTCTTTTGAGAATGCCATTTCTATTATTTCCATTTTAGATAAACTATTAATGTGTTCTTTTTAGTAACTGTTTAGTCAATTTTAATACATATTCCATAGATATTTGAAACAATATTTTCTTTTAATTTGGAATATGTATATACTTCTGCCATATATATAACATATTATATTCATTTATATCATATATTATAGTCACTTCTGCCATATCTATATAACACATCATATATACATGGCAGAAATGACTATTTATCTATTCTTTCATTCTATAATATAACTTTCTGTTGGGTGCATGGCTTCTTAGAATAAAGATGATATGTTCAGCCTCCATGCCACAAGATGATGAATATCTGGCCAATGGAATATAAGCATACTACCTATCAACTTCTAGGAACCTCTTTAAAAGACAGATGTTAGACATTGCTAGCCTGCTTTTCTCAGTTATTTCCTGCTACAGCTTGGAATATAAATATTACTGCTGGAATTCCGTCTTGGGTCACAAGAATGAGGGGTTCACTTCTTTGTCATAGTGGAATAGAAAAATAGAGGAAATGTTGGTTCCTGAAAACTTTGTGAAACAAAGTCAAAACCAGGCCTGGATTGACCAACTATTTATATATTTTTCATATATAATAGAGACTTATTTTGCTTTAAAGCACTGTTGTTTTAGGTTTCCTTTTACCTACCCAGACCTAATTCCTACAGCATCCTTATACTATTTTGTTTTTCTATATAGTTATTATATGTCATAGGCATCACCAACATTAATAATTTTATGAATTTATGTCTGCAATTTTTATTGGGTATCTGTAGATATTTTCTTCTATTTCCTTCACTTACCCTTTTTATAAATAGTAGGATGATGTCTTGTCCATAACAATTAGCTCTTTATCACAGATCATTTTAGTTATATTTCTTGTTCTTTCATTTAGCTCTGCCAGCTCCCTTTTATTCTCCTCCATTCTCTGTTTCCTTGTGCTTTTGCCATCACTGAACGTTACCATTTTAGGTTTATTTTATATTCTATACTAGTTTAACATGGTTTCCTAGGTTCCTCACCCATAAGTGAGAAGAGGAAGAGTTTGCTCAGAGGAAGTCCCTCAACACTGAAGCCAGTTTGATGACTTCACCTGTTATGCGGCCCCAAATGAACTGTGATAAATCAAGGGCATTGCTTAGAAGGAATTGTATGTACCATGTTTTAAAGACCTAGAAGAACAGTTTTGGATGAGTTTCTTTATTATTTTGCAGTAAAACACATGCAACTCCTGGCCTATGAATGTTTTCATTTCTTCATAGGGTAGTTACATTTAACTGAGGCATTCATTTTTTTTCTTGATCAAATCACTTTTAAAATTCCACCAGTGTAGTCAACCCCTACTAAAGTCTATGGGCTAGGGGTCAGAATTATGCCAATATCTACTGAGGGGAACAAATAGCCAAGGACATAAATCCCTCACTAATCCTCCTCTTCAGGGGTTAAAGTAATTGGCTCTCAGCACCAAAAATATTATCCAGTTCTAGGGGGAAAAAATCCACCTTTCCAGCTAACCCCCTAGGTAAACTTTTTGGATTATAGATAGAAGACTAGGACTCTGAAAGACATTCAACATTAAAAGCTATCATCACAAATAATGCTAGTTTTATAAAGAGTCTAGTTAAAAGATAACTTCATGCTTTTATTTTACTTGAATACAAATGGATAAAAAAAAGGGGGGTTGTATATTTAAATATTATTGACCACATTTTACCATTTCCCCTCAAAGGGTCTGTATTAGTTTTCTATGGCTGCTGTAAGAATTCACCAAACTGGATAGCTTAAAAGCAACAGAAGTTAGTTCTCTCAAAGCTTGTTAGGCCAGCAGTTCAGGACCAGTGTATCAGCAGAACTGGTTTCTTCTGCAGGCTCCAAGGGACTATTCACTCCACACCTCTCTCCCAGCTTCTGGGGGCCACAATCCTTGGCTGGCAGCAACCCAACTCTAATCTCTGCCTTTGTCTTCACATGACTTTGCCCTCTGTGTATCCTTGTGTCTCAAGTCTCCCTGTGCCTTTCTATTGTAAGAACACCTAAACTAATACAATCTCATCCTGAGATCCTTAACGCACTAACATCTGAAAAGATACCTTTTCCAAACCAGGTCACATTCGCAGGATTTGGAGGTTAGGACATGAGTATTTTATCTTGGGCATCACTTACTCAACTCATTACAATGGTCATCACACGTTTAAGTAAATGCAATTTGTTTTCACATTCAGTAGCTATAGACCACACCTTGGGATGCAAATAGGATGTCTTCCATACAACCAAGGAGGAAAGGTGTACGCAGGAGCACTCACAGGAGGGAGGAAGTGCTCTCTAAATACAAGGAGTTACCGGCCCGTATGTATGTGATCTTCTCAGAATATCATCATTTTTGCTGCATAGTGCAAATATGGGAATTATATTCTATGCAAAGAAATTGTTTCACACAAAACATCATTTTCACTCTAGGATTTCCAGGTAACATAATACTTTCAAAAATATCTTTGATTAAAAACAGGTAAAGGTACACTTGGGGAAAATAAGCATGCAAGGTCTCAATGATCTACCATCAAGGTATTAATGGATTTTGTTGAAATACTTACTGAACCACTGCTGATGGTTATTTATGAAAATTTACTGAAAACTGGGAAATGACAGAATTGAATGCCAACACTGTATCAATTTTCCAGGACAGAATGAATTGCTATCATAATAATTATGGTTCAGTAAATGTAACTTAAACTCTTCAATAATGATACAACTATTAACAGGAGGAGCATGTAAAAACCTCTCAGAGGTAACACAGTCATGAACAATAAATAGAATTGCTTTATAAAAAATTATGACAGATGGAATTTAATAGCTTTTTGATAGGATTACCAAATTAATTGACTATGGAAAGGAAGTGATTATAATATGTTTTTATTTTATTATATGTGATAGTGTCTTCTGAAATTCACATCAATTCAAATTTCCTGGAAAATGAGCAGAGCCTGGTGGGTTGAAAACTACTTAAGGTCTCAAACAATGAAAAACCAACAGCAAAGGACGCAGTGAGGGGAAGAGTAGGCTATTGTGACCCATTTGGGTTTAAAGTGAAGCTGCATTTTAATAACTCATCTGAGATCTCAAAGAGATAACTTTATTGTAGAAACTTTTATCAATTTAGAAAAATGAAAAATTGAGCACTTTAATGCATGCTAATACAACCAGCAAACGATGGCCATTCCCCCCTTACTTTTTTTTAAAATTTAAATTTAAAGAGAAATAGGAAGGTAATAGAATCTGGAAATAAGGTGTTTGGTAGCTAAAGTAAGATAAAGAATTTGAACCTGGATTTAACTTAACTGTGAATACTGTCAGGTTTAATAGGCTTTCTGATATTTTGGGTTCTTTTTTTTATTTTTCAAAGGAGATATTTTAAAAGATATTTCCTTGTTTTAGGATATGTTTGATTCTTAAGAGAAGTTTCCAGGGAATACTTGACCCAATAGAGAGAAAAGAGAATTTTAAGTTTGAAAGAATATGAAATCACATTAGTGGGAGTTTGGAGTTTGGATAGGAAAAATGGAGAAATAGGATTATCAGTCTGAGAATTGCAATTGGGAAAATACTTGTGTCAAAAGTATTGCATGAAAGATATAGCATTAAGCATGAGATTCACCAAGATTTTATTTATTTTTATTTTATTTTTTAATGTTCATCTGAGTCTATGTTTATTGATTTTGGGAGGAAAGGAGGGAGAGAGAGAAAGAAAGAGAGAGAGACACTGATGGATTGCCCCCCATATGTGCTCAGACAGGGGATCAAATACAACTTAGGTATGTGCTCTGACAGGGGATTGAACCCACGTCCTTTGGGTGTACAGGACAGTGCTCCAACCAACTGAACCACCCAGCCAGGACCACCAAGATTTTAAAAGACATTGTATAATGATAAAAAAAATGAAAATACCAAATTTTATATATAGCACATGCTTCATAGCATGCAGAAAAAAATTGGAGGAGATATCTTGAAATCGTAACCACTGTGTATTATTATTGTATGTCATAATTATGAATGATCTTTATTTTCTGCTTTATGCTGACTTTAAAAAATTTTCTGTAATGAAAATGCAATACAAGAATAATCAACCTTCTGAAAAACTGCAGTTTTTATATGTATCAATGAAGTTGCCTTGGGATAGGACATAAAATCGCGGCAGTTAACGGCAAGCATTTTATAAGTATTTATTTTGTGTTAAAAATGTAATAGAATCTCTATGTACCTTATTTTTTAAATATTTTTCTTTTCAAGGACCTAGTTTTCAAATGTAGATTAATTTTTCCTTAAAATATCTATATCATCTTTTTAAATATATTTTATTGATTATGCTATTACAGTTGTCCCATTTTCCCCCCTTTATTCCCGTCCACCCTGCACACCCCCTCCCACCCCCATCCCCCCCCCCCCATTTAGTTCATGTCTATGGCTCATATATATAAGTTCTTTGGCTTCTCCATTTCCTCTATTATTCTTAATGTCCCTCTGTCTATCTTCTACCCACCATTTATGCTTCTTATTCTCTGTAACTTTCCCCCCTCTCTCCTCACCCACTCTCCCACTGCTAACCCTCCATGTGATCTCCATTTCTGTCATTCTGTTCCTGTTCTAGTTGTTTGCTTAGTTTGTTTTTGTTTTTGTTATTAACAACCAAACCTAAGTTTGTTGTCATTTTACTGTTCCTATTTTTTATCTTCTTTTTCTTAGATAAGTCCCTTTAACATTTCATATAATAAGGGATTGGTGATGACAAACTCCTTTAACTTGACCTTATCTGGGAAGCACTTCATCTGCCCTTCCATTCTAACTGAGAGCTTTGCTGGATACAGTCATCTTGGATGTAGGTCCTTGCCTTTCATGACTTGGAATACTTCTTTCCAGCCCCTTCTTGTCTGTAAGGTCTCTTTTGAGAAATCAGCTGACAGTCTTATGGGCACTCCTTTGTAAGTAACTGTCTCCTTTTCTCTTGCTGCTTTTAAGATTCTCTCCTTATCTTTTATATTGGCTAATGTAATTCTGGTGTGCCTTGGTGTGTTCCTCCTTGGGTCCAACTTCTTTGGGACTCTCTGAGCTTCCTGGACTTCCTGGAAGTCTATTTCGTTTGCCAGATTGAGGAAGTTCTCCTTCATTATTTGTTGAAATACGTTTTCAATTTCTTGCTCTTCCTCTTTTCCTTCTGGCACCCCTATGATTTGGATGTTAGAATGTTTCAAGATCTCCTGGAGGTTCCTAAGCCTCTCCTCATATTTTTGAATTCTTGTTTCTTCATTCTGTTCTGGTTGTGTGTTTATTTCTTCCTTCTGGTCCACATCATTGATTTGAGTCCCGGTTTCTTTCCTGTCCCTGTACATTTTCCTTTATTTCACTTAGCATAGCCTTCATTTTTTCATCTAATATGTGACCATATTCAAGCAATTCTGTGAGCATCCTGATTACCAGTGTTTTGAACTATGCATCTGATAGGTTGGCTATCTCTTCATCACTTAGTTGTATTTTTTCTGGAGCTCTGATCTGTTCTTTCATTTGGGCCATTTTTTTTTTTTTTGTCTTGGCATGCCTGTTATGTAGTAAGGGGAGGAGCCTTAGGTGTTCATCAGGGCGGGGTAACCCATGTGGCTGTGTTATGGTGCTGTGTGGGGGGGAGGGGTTCGAGAGGGAACAATGGCATTTGCTGAGCTCTCTCCTGGCTTTCAGTCACTTCCCTCACTACCCACAAGCAAATTGGGCCCTTTGGTGCTGATTCCCGGGTGAGTGGGCTTGTATACATTCTAGAACCCTGTGGATCTCTCCAACAAACTCTCCTGTGAGGCTGAGAGTTTCTCCCGCTGCCACCTCAACCCCCACAGGATTTTTCAGTCTGGGGTTTGAGGCTTTATTTCCCCAGGCTGAAACTCTGGGTTGCATGGTCTGTCTCACTCCTCAGTTGTTCCTCCCAGTTTATCTGTACAGGAATGTGGGACCACCCAGTCTGCAATCTGCTGCTTTGCTGGTCCTCCAGCTGTTGCCTTGCCAGGAGTCCTCTCCACCCACTGCCTGTCTTTGCCCCTCCTATTGGTCTGGATGAATGTTTCTTCTTTAACTCCTTGATTGTCCAACTTCCATTCAGTTAAATTTTCTGTCAATTCTGGTTGTTTTTTTGTTTTTAAATTTGTTGTTGTCCTTTTTTTGGTTGTGCGAGGAAGCACAGTGTGTCTACCTATGCCTCCATCTTGGCCAGAAGTGGTTCTCTATGTACCTTATTTCCTTTCATCTTTAAACCTATCTTTTGAGATAGATGTCAATTCTAATTGTCCCTTTGCAACATGACTTTGGGTTTTGGATAATACATTGATCAGAAAAAGTCAAATGAATACATTGGAGACACCAGAAAAGAGAATGATTAAAGAGCTTTGGGTACCATTTTATGATGAGACAGTATATAGAGAGTTCTGTCAGGCATAAACATGGTCAAAAAGAGATAAAATAAGGACATACTGTGACACAATTATTTAAAGAGCAGAGAGCAGGTAAAATTGGTGGAAGGTACTGAATTTTCATGAGATAGTGGGGCATTAAAAAAAATCCCATCAGGGATTTCTATTTAAATCTACCGAGAAGCCTATAGTTTGAAAACAAATACTTGGTATTTTAATATTTAATATTAATACTTATCAGTAAAGCTTTTGCTCTGTACTAGCAAGAGAACCTGAATGTATCCTAAGAACACATGTGGAAATACAGAAGTCAGAGCAATTTCCATGGCGACACTAGTTAAAATTGGGAGATAACCCTTGATAATGGATCAAGGCAGTGAATGCTAAATCTATTAGAAGATAAACTAATACGGATGATTATAGATGATGTATCAGACTGACTACAGCCTATTTATCAGGATCAAGGTCACAACGAGAGCCAACCAAAATTATGTCACTGGTTGGGATGCAATAACATACTAAACCACTTTTAAAGTGTTCATGGAAAAAAAAAATCTAAGTCTGATCACGCCTCTAGATTTAACATGCAGTTCCAAGCAATAGAGGGGACAAAGGAAATCCACAAATAACACAGAACAAAAATCCAGTTTAACATATTCATTGCAAGGAAAGAAAAAGCAGGAAGAATGCATTGACTCAAAGACAATTAGGAGGAAAAATGCCAATTACTGGTAAGAATGTGCAGCAAAAGGATCTCTTATTCCTTGTTGGTGGAATTCAAAGTGTTACTACATTCATTTGGGAAGAGTTTGTCGATTTCTTACAAAGCTAAATAAGGTCTTACTAGATGATGCAGTGAATGTGCCCCTAGGTATTTATTTACCCAACTGATTTCAAATTATGTGCACACATAAGCCTGCATGCAATCTTTAATAACAGCTTAATTTATAATCGCACCAAACTGAAAGCAATCAAAACGTCCTTCAATAGGTGAATGCATAATTGAACTGTGGTACCTCCATGCAATGGGGTATTATTCACTTAAATAAGTGATCTATCAAGTCATGAAATGACATGGGTGAGTATTAGGTGCATATTTCTAAATGAAGAAGAAGGTCTTAAAAGGTTGCCTACCATATGATTCTAATTATTTGACATCCTGGAAAAGGCAACTGTGGAAACAGTAAAAGAATCAGTGGTTGTCAGGAGAGGAGGAGAAATTTGGGACAAAGAAGTTGAATAGATGAAACAGAGGACTTTTTAGGGTGGTTAAACTATCCTGCATTACACCATATATGGGTATGTGACAGTAAGCATTTGTCAAAACTCATTGAACTTTATGTCACAAAAAATGAACCTTCATATATACAAAGTTAAAAACTCATTTAGGAAGTGGAGGAATTCCATGGAAAAATGCAAAATGTAACAAAACATCTAATTCTATTACAAATATATAAACCAACTCACTGAAGGAAATGGGGGAAAAGGGTAATATCATAAGTAAATTTAGAAATGAGTCGAGTTGGAAAAACAAAGAAAACGACTATATACAAGTACTATATTCCAGCTGGTAAAGTTGTTTTCCATAGGGATACAGGTTAACAAATGTGAAAGTACAATACTTGTACCCTGGATTTGACCACTTAAATAAGCAGATGGCAGATGATGTAAACCAGGTTTCTTACTGCTGCAGTGGGAGTTTATAGACAAGTGGAAAAGTGGCTAGAAAAATTTATGTGTTAATGCGTTAGTGTTAGAGACATCAGGAAAAATTTATGCTTAGCTTAATATAGATATTGATGGTTACATAGAAACTTATAGAAGTGTATATACACAGGTTGATATACATGTTTCTTTGCTCTGCCATCTGAGAAGCATAAAATAAATGATACCCTCATAACAATGAGCACACATAGTAGCCAGATCTTGGTTTCTTACCCCTCTCTCTCATAGAAGGAACCAGCACCCATAAAGAAATGGCTGATTCTACAACTACAGGAGAAGCATACAAGCATCTTATATTGCCTGAAAGTAAGGAAGTCCTTAAAAACAATGACAAAAATACAATGATATGGGTGTGTCAAAGGGACATAGAAGTCTACTGAGAGAACTCCCAAACACTATTCCTAGAACACTTTCAGCAACAAAATAAATAAAGTAGTACTGAATTATAAATACAAAGTATTTTGCGGTGTAACCTGACATATAAAAATTCAGGAGTCCATATTGATATAAATAATTAAACAAATACATACATGGAGAAGTAAAAAAATGGTCCACATGAAAGATTTTTAAATACTTATGTAGATACTCTACCCTCAGAAGGTGGAGCGTAATTACCACTCCTTCAGGGTGGGCTGCATGTAGTGACTTCCTCCTAAGAAGTGCTGCTGCATGGAAGAAGGGGAGGTGGAAAAGGACAAACACTACCCCAGCAAGGTGCTCAAGGTCAACATTAACAGTGATAAGCCATGTAGACTGGATATACTTTCAAGTCAATGTGATTAAAATGGCACATATCTCTGTGCTCTTCTCCCCCAAATCCACAACTCATTTTAATCATATGAAAATATCAGAAAAATCCCAGTAGAGGGACATTCTACAAAATGCCTGATTAGTGTTCTTCAAAACTGTTAAAACCATGAACTAAAAGAAAAGTGAAATTTTGATGATGGTTTCTTTAGCTGCACAGAAGCTTTTTAATTTGATGTAGCCCCATTTGTTTATTTTTTCCTTTGTTTCCCTTACCCTAGGAGATATGTCAGCAAAAATATTGCTACATGAGATATCTGAAATTTTACTGCCTAAGTATTCCTTTAGGATTTTTTATGGTATCATGATTTATATTTAAGTCTTTTATCCATTTTAAGTCTATTCTGGTGTATGGTGTAAGATGGTGGTCTAGTTTCTTTCTTTCTTTTTTTTTTTTTTTTTTTTTGCATGTGTCTATCCAATTCTCCCAACACTATTGGTTGAAAAGTCTGTCTTTACCCTGTTGTATTATCTTGTCTCCTATTTCAAATATTAATTGACCATAAATATGTGGGTTTATTTCTGGGCTGTCTATTCTGTTCCATTGACCTAAGTGTCTGTTCTTATGCCAGTATCTGACTGTTTTGATTACAGCGGCTTTATAGAATAGTTTGATATCAGGTATTGTGATCCCTCCAATTTTGTTCTTCTTTCCCAAAATTACTGAGGCTATTCGTGATCTATTTTGGTTCTACAAACATCTTTGGAATACTTGTTCTAGATCTGTGAAATATGCCATTGGTATTTTAATGGGCATTGCATTGAATATATTGTTTTGGGCAGTATGGACATTTTAATGATGTTAATTCTTCCAACCCAAGACCATGGTGTATACTTCTACTCATTTTTATCTTCCTCAATTTTTTTTCCTCAGTGTCCTATAGTTTTCTGAGTGTAGGTCTTTTGCCATCTTGCTTAAATTTATTCCTGGTTACTTTTTGTTGTTGTTGCAATAATAAATTGGATTGTTTTCTTAGTTTCCCTTTTTGATAGTTCATAATCAGTGTATAAAAATGCCAAAATGAAAAGGAAACTCACTATATGGGAGAACATATTTGCCAATGATACATGAGGCAAGGGTTTAATCTCCAAAACATATAAAGAATTCATATGATTCAACATCAGGAAGACAAACAATCCAATCAAAAAAATGGGCAAAGGACCTGAATAGACACTTCTCCAAAGAGGACATAAAGATGTCCCATAGACATATGAATGAATGCTCAATATCACTAATCATCAGAGAGATGCAAATTAAAACTACAATGAGATAACATTTTACATGTGCCAAAATGACCATCATTAATAAATCAACAAACCACAGTCCTGGCAAGAATGTGGAGAAAAGCAAACCCTAGTGCACTGCTGGTGGGAATGCAGACTGGTATGGCCACTGTAAAAAAATAGAATGGAATTTTTGCAAAAATTAAAATGGAACTGCCTTTTGACCCAGCCATTCCACTGTTGGGAATATATCCTAAGAATCCAAAACACCAATTCAAAAGAATACATGCACCCCTATGTTCACAGCAGTACTACTAATAATAGCCAAGATTTGGAAACAGCATAAATGCCCATCAATAGATGAGTGGATGAAAATACTGTGGTACTTTACATGATGGAATACTATGCAGCAATGAAGAAGAAGGAATTCTTACCTTTTGTGACAACATGGATGGAACTGGAGACTATTATGCTAAGTAGGATAAGCCAGTCAGTGAAAGACAAATACCACATCATCTCACTTATAAATGGAATCTAATGAACAAAATGAACTAATGAGCAAAATAGAACAGAGGCAAAGAAATATGGAACAGACTGACAGCTCTAGGAGGGGAGGGGGAGGTAGGGGCTGGTTGATAGAAGGGGAAGGGGTTAGTCAAAGATCATGTATGAATGACCCCTGGACGTGGACAACAGTGCAGGGATTGACTGGGGGCGCAGGGGTGGCTGGGTGGGAGGGGGCAAAAGGGGGAAATTGGGACAATTATAATAGCATAAACAATATGATATTTAAATTTAAAAAAAGAAAAGTGAAAAACTGTCACAACCCAGAGAGTCAAAGGGGACATGAAGACTAAATGTGAGGTGGTATTTTGGATAAGATTCTGGAACAGAACAAAACATTCTGGAAAAAACTAAGGAAATATGAGTGAAGTATGGACTCTGCCTAATATTATATCAACATTGGTTCATTAATTCTAACAGATGTATCATAGTAATAGAAGATGCTAATAATAGGAAAACATGGTGTGACACCTGGGAAATTTTGCACTGTGGCTGGTGGGAATAGGATCCTTTTGCCAAGTCATAGGAAATGCATGTTGGGGACTCAAGCATGGGAAGATTTAAAGCATAATAGTAATATTTATCGGAAAAGCAAAGAATTACCTGCAGGTGCCCTATGTCTCATCCACAACAAGGTGACTTGGCTTTGTCCTAAGCCTGGTGAGCCCAAGTGCACACCAGGAGGGTCAGAATCCAGAACTGTAATGCCACCGTCCTGGGCTTTGGTCATCCAGCATAGTCTCTGCTCCTGGCTGCGCTCCAGCCTGGTGGCCTCCATGCTTGGGACCCTTCTTTGGCCTTTGTGAAGCTTTGATTATATTACATTGGGCTTGGAAAGGGGTAAGCTTTCTTTCAAGCTAACAAATCTTCCTATTCTTCGAGGGCTTGTGCTGGGTCCTCCCTTTAACCAATCTCTTTCCTGAATATTCCTGGGTTCAGCAAAGGAATTTTCCCTTTATTGTTTCTCCCTCCTCCCATAATCAGAGCTAATGGGCCTGTTGTCCCCCTGGGAGACTGGAAAGCCAGTTCTTCATTCCCACTGCGGGATTAAGTTCCTTCAGCAGAGGATGAAGCTGTCCCCTGGGGAGTTTGTGAAGCTGCAGCTTCTTAGTCAGGCTTAATGTCTGGTTCTATTTGCTTCCTTCCTTTATTAATAACTAACTAGTTACCTATGTTAACAGTGTTATTTTCTCAAATTTTTGTACATGTAAAACTCTAAAGATAAAACTCAAAAACATTTTTTTTTAAATTTAAAGACAGTTTAAGATGTTTATACTAAATCCATGGTACCTCTCTGGATAGTGATTTAAATAAACCAACTCTGCAAGACAGAAATAAAACAAAGAAGTTTGTATAGTGACTGAGTGTTTGATGATATTACAGAGTTATGTTGGTTGTTTCAGGTATCATAATGGTATTATGATTTTGTTAGTGAAAAAAAATCCTGATTTTTTTTTTTTTTTAGAGTTGCATGAGGAAGTATTCACAGAGGAAATGACATCATAACCCAGTTTGGAAGGAGGAAAGGGGAAGTAGGAAGTTTGCATAAGGCAAGATTGGCAATGTATTGATAATTATTAAAAGGAGGTTCTGGGTTTGGGGAGTTTGTTATACTAGTCTCTCTATTACTGTTTATATTTCCAATGTTTGATAATCAAACTTTTTTACATGTATGTGCAAGAAAATGAAAGAAGAATTGGGGAGTCCTGAAAAACCACTGTTGTGGGTTACAGGGAGTGCGGTGCAAATATGGTTTGAGTTTTATTTCCAACACTATCCAATTTTGAAGGTGCTTATGTCCTAAATGGTTTTAGACGTCTAGAAAGAAACATACAGCTCACACTTAGAATGATTTCTGAGGGCAAAGAGAAGGTTAGTCTCTGGAAAATGTTTGATTTGACTAGTGCTGAACCATTTCATCAAAAGCATTTTTGTCTCAAACTCGTCCATAGCACTGGCCTATCAAGCAATTCATAAGCCCTTGAATAATTTTACTGAAGTGGTTGCCATAAAAGTTTTTGTTCTATCAGTGAGCCTTAAGTTATTTCTTCAAAAACAGACATTAATCCTTTTAGTTTTCGTTTTTTAAACTTGCTCTTTTTTGTTCACCTTGTGCTTAAATATCTTTATGTGTATATCTGCCTTTATGTGGAATGAAAGTATTTTTCTTTGAAAATTTCCATGTGATAAACAATCATATAAAGCACTGTATATGGAAGTTTGAAAGATATTAGTTTCTGCTGCTTAAAACAAGGTAAATCCATAGATGACCCTTATGTTGTAAAAATACTTCTGTCTTAATTTGGTAATGGTGTGACTGTCATACGGGAATGTATAACAACCGATTATGACTAGTTGGTGTTTGCTTTGTTCTTTGTCATATTTTTGGTAATTGTAATGTTTTGTACAGTGTTGGGGAGAATATGGCCACATTGAGAGCAGAGGCTGAATTTTTGGCAAACTCATATGATCATGTCAGCCAGATGATTTCAAACGTATTCTAGGAGCTCACTTGAAAATAATATTTTATTACCTTACCGTTGGCTTAAGGTGAGGTTTATTTATTGAAAAATGTCCAACTACATGTACTAACGTATAAAACCATTGCTTATGCTATGTAATTCTGTGAATATTAAGGTCTTTTCTCCCTCCCTTTCTGGTTCATTATGTCTCTTCCTTTTTCTGTCTCTATCTCTGTAAAAATTTACTAGTTGAGTTGGAAGCAATTTTCCCAAGGTCACTGTTGATTAGTAGCAAAAATAAACTAAAATCCAAGGCATCTTTCCACCAAATCTTAATGTCTCTACTGAGCTTTGAATATTTTTATTTCACTCTCTTAGCATGATCCCCTTTGGAGAAAAAAAAATCTACATATAGGAAGGAATTTTATTTCACTTCACATCAAGTCTGTTTCTTTTCTCATGTGTGTGTATGTGTATGGATTTGCTTTGCAAAAATGTGTCAGGACAGGCAGATGGAAAAATGCTTGTGTATAGACAAAGCCTGGGCCCTGAATAAATATCAGGTTTTTTTCACACGGAGTCTATACATAGTTATCTCACTTTGGGCTAATTCCTTCCTCAGTAATTGATCTCAAAATGTGCCTATTTGTGGTTAGAATTGTTGTCCACCTTAATACACATGACAACATCTTCATAAATTCGTTATCTAATGCCACGATCTGCTGCCTGTAGGATAAAACACAAAATGTTGACATTCAATTCTCTCTCGTCCTCCATTGTCAGTATTACCGAATACGATTCCTCAGTATAGACCACGTTTACTCTTAAATGTCTTAACCTTTCATTCCTGTTCATGTCACTTCGATGAGTACCTCCCTCCACCATCACTGTTTTCATCACTAGTCTAATCCTAGCCACCCCTTATGCAGGTCCCTTATGGCGGAATTTTCTGCCTTCAAAAGCCCCCACGACTTCTTTTTTCCTGATTACCTGCAACAGTAATTCATACCAATAAATATAAGGACCTCCAGATTGCTGGCGGTACGTGCACAAAAGCGAGTATTATGTATCTTTGTATGTGAAAGCCAAAAGTAGATATGACATAAATGTGAGTCCAGTAAATAATAGACAGTTTTCCAAGACACAGTGTTGCCACCCGAGCCCCAAAATGGTTAGTGGTTAACAAGAAAAAAAGAAGCAAAATCATCAGCCTAGAGCAGTGTTTTCTAAAAGCTTATGAATCATGGATCAGCCTAAAGTGTTGCATCATAATCACTTGGGGAGCTTAAAAAATTATTCAGAGCACTACCCCAGCAGGTGTGATGCTGATTTGTGGATGTGCCTCAGAATCCACAAATGTAGCCACAGACAGACAGCACTGAGAAAGGCATTTGTGTTCATATAAAATTGAAATTTTCTAGCTTCAGGCAGAGAATTTCCACCATAGTTGTGCATTGCAATCACCTGGGATGCTTTCAAATCAAGCCCATGCCAGGGCCTCACCTCTAGAGATGCTGGTATAATTAGTCTATGTTAGGCCCCGGTAGTAGCATTTTTAAAAGCTCCCAGGTAGTTCTGATGTGCAGACAAGGTCTGGAACCACTGAATAGACATTCTTTTAAAATTCAGTCTGTCCAAACCACTTGAAATGCATGACTCTGACCTACAATTTAAGCCATTTCTCATGCTTTTTCTTTTCCTTCTCTTAGTGCACTCCACCTCCTATCCAACCCAGGAGATACTTTCTTCCTTGCTGGAGCAATTCCCCTGCCCCAACCTAGTTTTTAAGAATTTGTATTTGATGAAAATGGCTAGTGGAATGATTTCACCCTGAATGTGGCCTGCAGGGGGAGGGGAGTGGGTGTTGAGGTTTTCCTTGCACAATCCCACCATCGTGTTTATCTTCTTAATGAGCAAAGGAGCCAAAAGATTCTTTTAAAAATGCTTTATATACCTAGATAACAAACTGCCTGTGGTTTAATGTTAGTGGGAACTAATTGTTTGCTCATGTCTCAAATAGGGCAGCAGAGGAGATAGTTTCAGAAATCAAAAAGGAAAACAAATATGTATCAGATTGCTCATCTCCTGGCAACCTAAATTGTCTTGTCCCCTCAATCCATGATTGCCTTTTTTTTTAATCTGAAAATTTCATGCTCTCTTTCCTAAGAATTTATCACTTTTGCCAGTGTTGAGATTTAGCTTTGGAAATATTTCAATGCTAGGTCAAAAGCTGCAACAAATGCTTGCTTTTGAATCATTCTATCATCAGTTTGAGACCTGATTCTGATACGTAATTTATCATCTCCAAATGAAAGAGAACAAAACGTGTATCTATTTTTTTAAAGCAAGCGAACATCTGGCCTTTTGCCTCCTCACAGATGTGTACAGGTGGCAGGTATGGACCCACTCATCCCTGGGATGTAGCCGGAACATGCACTGCAGTCTCAGATAATTGCAGTGGAAAAAACCCAAGTGAGAAATGTTCCATTTTGGTCTTCAATTAATTGGGTCCTCAAGGCACCAAGGACTGAGCCTCCTAGTTTTAGAAGCAGAAGAATGGAGTCCCCAGAAGACAAAGGTCTACGGGTGCACACAACCTCCTTCCATGGGAGACCGTAGTACACTTCGTGGTTGTTATCTTTTACGTTAGCCTGTATGTAGGGCTTGCGTTCGTATTCCTATTGCAGGGGCTTTTGGATATAACCAACGGGGCGTTGGTCAGTTTTGGCATGTCAGCATCAATCCATTGGTTGTTATTTCAGTGATATTCCTGAAGGAAGCGATGCCTGATGGGTACAGCAGCACAAAATGGGCCCCAGAATGTGTCCCCTTTATTTTGTGGATAGGTTTTTAAATTTTAGGCCTCTGGCATGAGTTTTTGAGTTTGGAAATAGCCAAACAGCAGTGTGGTGGACAGACCCGTGGGTCACACCCAACCATCCCTACTATCTATCTGGTGACCTCACGCTTGTGTGATCCCCTCGCTCTGAGTATGGGAAGGACCTGTGGTTTTCTGTGACCAATACACATCACAAAGTCATGGGGTGTAGGTCCCCTGGCCAGTTTACGTTATGTGGCAAAGACTGTGGGGTGTTACTCCAACTCTACATTACGTCATGGGAGGCTTCATCTTGGCAGATGGACACTCTCTTCGTGGGCTTCATGAAGTTTCATGTTGGAGAAGCCCAGGCTGCAAGGAACTACAATGAGCTTTTAGAAACTGTTAGTGACCCTTGGAGTTGAGGGTGGCTTCCAGCTGGCAGTCATCAAAAATCTTGGACCCATCAGTCATATGACCTCAAAGAAATAAATTTGCCGACAAACTGAATGAGTTTAAAGCTGATTCTTTCCAGTGAAGCCTTCAGATTAGCGTGCAGCCCATCTGAATTGTTGACTGTAGCTCTGTGAGACCAAAGCATAGGACCAAGCTAAGCCATATCCAAAATTGTGACCTTTAGCATCTGTGAAAAAAAGTGTTTGAAGCCACCAAATTTACAATAATTATGCAGCAAAACAAGATAATATAGTGTAATGTAATATAATGTAATGTAATATGATATAACATAACAAAATAATATAAGAGACTTCCTGGAGTCTTTAAAACTGGGATAAATAAATTATGCTAGGTGGCATTTGCTTACCTAAGCAATGTAATTGAGAAATGACAATTTAAATCTGCAAAATATCATAACCTTCTAAGTTGGCAGTGGGCTTTGTTATTTTGGAGAACTTTCATGCATTTCTACCAAACACCAAACTTTGGGGGAAAACATAAACTTTTATGTTCTTACCTGTTCTCACTATAGCACATTGGCTTCATGTGATTCCTTTTTTCGGTACTTGTTCTCATAAATTTTCATCATAGGGAAGTGAGAATAATGTCCATTTCTCATCAATGAAGGTATTGTTTCCCATTCTGCATTTTCAAAGGATCTCTTTTGAAAAGTAACAAAGGACTTCATTGCAGAAGCTGGGCTTCTGGGAATGGATAATTTGTTCACTCTGTTATTCACTGTTCAGCTGTTATAGCTCAAGGCAGGTGTCCCAGTCTTTAGGACAGTCATATAATATATTTCCGATCAGAGGCTAGAAGGAAGGTTCCAGCCCACACAATGCAGAAATTAATTAGGCACGCTGGTTTGGGAAGGAGGCCGGCATTGTTGCACACACCTGTAGGTTACAGGTTCTTAGAAAGATACCACTTCATTGCCTTCTCTGTGCAGTCATATTTTTCTCTTTGTTTTGCCTACCTTAAAAATCTAATTATCTTTCTTTGTATAATTACTAGTATACTACTAATTTTATTTTCTATATTCCTCTCAGCTGTAATTGCAGAAAAATTAATAAAACATAATTTAAACCATCACATGATACCCAGACAGGAAAAAAAAATGTGATTATATAAATGATTGTAGCCGGACCAACATTGAGGTTTATTTTTACCAAGTACATAGAAGCACTTACAGCCTTTGGCAGGGCTGCTTTCCTTTTAAATAAAATAACAAATGCTGATATTTAGACATACTTCTACCAGGTGGCCCTTGTTTTTCAGTCGTAGACTAAATCTGCATTTCAAAAACAATAACACAGTATATTAAAAAACCGACAGTGTTCCACCTTACTAGCACACACACACGTGTGAAATAATGGATGTGTGGATATCTATCTACCCACCTAGCTACCTGTGAACTCTCAATTTAATTCCCTTGATCTATACATTTCTCCTTATTCCAATACCGCAGCTCTATGAATCACTGTAGCTTTGTAATAACTTTTGAAATTAGGAAGAGTGAATCCTATAACTTTCTGTCTTTTCAAAGTTTTGGCTATTCTGGGGCCATTGCACTTTCAAATGAATTTTAGAATGATCTAGCCAGTCTCTACAGAAAAGGCAGTTGTAATTTTGACAATCAATTTGAGGAATTTTGCCATTTTAACAAAATTAAGTCTTCGAATTCATGAGCAGAATATCTTTCCATTCATCTAGGCTTTCATTACTTTCTTCCAACAATGTTTTGGGGTTTTCAGTGCATAAATCTTGCACTTCTCATCTGTTGCCAAAATAAACTTATAGATTTATTTATAAAGCCTTTTATTATTACCAATGCCGTTTTAGAAGGCGTTAGTTTAACTTCATTTTCAGATTGTTCACTGCTAGTGACAATCGATTGTATGCATGCATCTTTGGTCCTTCGACTTGCTGAACTTGGTGATCCGCTTTACTAGTGTTTGATGGGTTCCTTAGTATTTTCTATATACAAATTCATGTTGTTCGCAAATAGAGATAATTTTCTATTTCTTGTTGAAATAGTTATTTCCCCCCCTAATTTCCTGACCTACAGGACAATATTAAGTAGAAGAGGAGAGAATGGACACCCATGCCTTGTTCCTGATTTCAGATGGGAAGTTTTCACCATGCAGTCTGCAGTTACTGTGGGCTTTCACAAATGACTTCGTTGTGTTGGCAAAGTCTCTTCTATTCCTAGTTTGGTGAGTGGCTTTCTCCTGAAAGCGTGTTGGACTTTCTCAAGTGATTTTTCTATGTCTATTGAGACTGGGTTTTGTCCTTTACTTTATTAATCATGGAGGTTTTTCCCCTCTGTTAATAGGGTGTGTTCTACTGATTGCTAGTCCATTGTTGAATCATTCTGGGATTCCTCAGATAAATTCTGCATGGCCATGATATATAATGTTTTTCATAGGTTTCTGGGCTAATTTATTATTATTTTGTTGAAGATTTTGTGGCAATATTCAAGAGGAATGTTGCTTTTTAGGGGTTTTTTTTGTTTTTGTTTAAAAGTCTTTGTCTAGTATTGTTACCAGGGTAACGCTGGTCCTACGGCATGAATTAGGAATTGTTTTCTCCTTGTCTAATTTTTGGCAGAGTTTGTAAAGAATTGATGCTAATTGTACCTTTAAATATATGATAGAATTTACCAGTGAAGCTATCTGGTACTTTTCCTTTTGGAGTTGTTGTTTTTTTTAATTACTAACTCAATCTTTTTCATATGTCTAGCCAGAATTTTAATTTTTATGAATCCTGTTTAATAGTTTTGTGTTTCTAGAAATTTGTTTATTTTGTCTAAGTTATTTTTCACCTAAGTTAATTATTGACATGCAGTTGGTCATAGTAAATCAATAAAATCATTTGCATTTCTCTAAGGTATGTTTTTATATCTGATTTTAGTAATTTGAATTTCTCTTTCTCTCTTTTCATTTGGTCAGTCTGTCTAAAGGTTTGTCAATTTTGTTGATTATTTTTTAAAAACATCTTTTTGTTCTACTGATGTTCTCTAGTTTTATTTTCTATTTTCTTTTTCACTAAATTGTTCTCTGGTATTTATTAATTGCCACCTCTGCTTGCTTTATTGTTAGTCTGCTCTTCTTTGGCTAGCCTACTAAGGTGGATTGATTTGAGAACCTTCTTTGGTTCTGATGTGATATTTGTTATTATAATTTTCCTTTAAAGACTGCTTTTACTGCATTAGTACGGTTCAGTGTTTTGTGGTTTTGGTTTCCTTCATCTCACAGTATTTTCTAATTTGTTGTGATTTCTTCTTTAAACTATTGGTTGTGTATGAGTGTACTGTTTAACTTCCACGTTTATAAATATCCGACATTTCCTTTTTTTACTCATTTCTGTGTCATTCCGCTGTGGTCAGGGAACAAACTGCATGATTTCAAATTTTTTAAATATGCTGAGACTTGTTTTGTGGATGACCATCTGCCCTGTGCTGGAGAATGCTACGTGTACTCGCGAGAGCGATGCGTATTCTGCTGCTGTTGAGTGGAGTATTCTATAGATGTCTGTTAGATCACCATGGTTTCTGTTACTCCTGAAGTGTTTTCTTGCTGACCTTCAGTGCTGTTTTTCAGTACATCATTGAATGGTAGTACTGAAATCTCCAACTATGATGAATTGAATTATTCATGTTCCCCTTTACTTCTCCAATTCTGTCAGTTTTTGCTTCGTGTGTTTGGGACTCTCTTGTTAGAGGCTTCTAGGTTTATATTTGTTATATCTCTTGATAGGCAGCTGGATTTATCATTACTAAATGTCTTTCTTTTTCTCCACTAAACAACTTTGTCTTAAAGTCTGTTTGTCAAATATTAGTATACCCACTTGAGGATCCTTTGTTTTTGTTTCATGGTGTGTCTATTTTTCATCTTTTCACATGCTACCTATCTGCATCTTTGAAGGAGTCTATAGTTGAATGATTTTTAAAAATTCCTTATAATAATCTCTTCATTATAATTGTAACATTTAATCCATTTAAATTTAATTTAATTGCTTATAAAGAAAAATTTGCATCTGTCATTGGTTATTTATTTTCTATGTGTTATGTGCATGTTATTAGTCCATTGTTGCATTATTCCCTTATTTTGTATTAAATAGATTGTTCTAGTATACCATTTTAATTCCCTTTCATTTAGTTTACTATATCATTAAAATTACTTTTTAATGGTTGCTCTGGGGATTACAATTAACATCAAAATTTATAACAATCTATTCTGAATTATTACCAAATAATTACACCAATTAGACAAATAATTATACTAATTGGACAAATATGTCTAAACTACTTTTAGAACCCCATTCTCTCCTCCCTTCTTTATGTGTTATTGTATTACAAATTACCTATTTATTCATTGAATATACATCATTCCAGATTTATGGTTCATACTTTATCCACCTTTCTTTTAGTCAAATTGGTAAAAACTTGTTATAATCAAAAATATATTTTTCATTTGTCTTTTATATTTACCTATAAATTATCTTTAGTGGTACTCTTTAATTCTTTTTTTTAAGAGTTTATTTATTTATTTTTAGAGAGGGGAAGGGAGGGAGAAAGAGAGGGAGAGAAACATCAATGTGTAGTTGCCTCTCAATAATTATAATTATTTGTCTAACTAGTGTAATTATTTGGTAATAATTCAGAATAGATTGTTATAAATTTTGATGTTAATTATAATCCCCAGAGCAACCATTAAAAAGTAATTCTAATGATGTAGTAAACTAAATGAAAGGGAATTAAAATGGTATACTAGAACAATCTATTTAATCCATGGGGGACCTGGCCCACAACCCAGGCATGTGCCCTGAGTGGGAATTGAACTCGCAACCCTTCGTTTGCAGTCTGGCACTCAATCAGTCACAGAGCCACACCAGCCAGGGCTATATTTGATTCTTTTAAAAGTAATTTCTTTCTACTTCTTCATATCCTTTATTTGATTAGATATGACTTTAATGTTTTCCTTTATTTCTTTAGGCATGGTTTTCTTTAGGGCTTTAAACTTGTTTAATATACCTGATTTAAAGTCTTTGTCCAGAAAAATCCAATCTCTGGACTTCCTCAAGTCCCGTTTCTATTGACTGCTTTATTTCTCTATGGAGCATACCTTTTTCTTCCTTTGCATGACTTGCAATTTTTTTGTTGAAAAGTGGACATTTTAAATAATATAATATAACAGCTCTAGAATTTAGAATCTTGCCATTTGCCTGTGTTTCTTGCTGTTATTGTTTGTTTAGTGAATTTTCTGAATTAATTATGTAAAGTCTGTACTCTCTCTCCTATGTGGCCATTAAAGTCTCTGCTTAGTTAGCTTAGCAGTCACTTGGTTAGATGGGTATTTTCTGTGATGCTTGGAACCAGTAAGTCTGCCTGTCTCTGTTGAGGGCTCTGCGTGTGGGTTGGGTGTGTTGAGCCCTCAGCAGGACAGTTTATAACTCTATGTTAACTTTCAACTTCTGCTTCCAGTAGAGGTTCAAGGTTGATCAGAAGTGAGAGGTTAGGGCCTTCTCAGGTCTTTCCTGAGCACATGCACTGCCCGATACATGTGCATAGCTTACCACTTTCCCAGAAATATTTTTTAATATAAAATCTTTATTATAGTTTTCCATTTCCATTTAGTCCCCCTAAACCCCCCTCTCCCCAGCAATCACCACACTATGGTCCATGCCCATGAGTCCTTTTTCCTTTTTGCTCATTCCCTCCTCCCTCTAACCTTAACCCCTCAACTAGCTGTCATCTTGTTCTCCGTCTATGAGTCTATGTCTGTTTTGCTTGTTAGCTCAGTTTGTTTGTTAGATTCCACTTATGAGTGAAATCACATAGTGTTTGCCTTTCTCTGACTGGCTTGTTTCACTTAGCATAATGTCCTCCAGGTCCACCCATACTGTGGCAAAGGGTAAAATATTCTTCTTTTTTATGGACAAGTAGTATTCCATTGCGTAAATGTTCCATAGTTGTTTTATCCACTCATCTACTGACGGACCCTTGGGTTGCTTCCATATCTTTGCGATTGTAAATAATGCTGCAATGAGCATAGGGTGCTTATGTTCTTTTGAATCAGTGTTTTGGGTTCCTTTGAAAATATTCCCAGAAGTGGGATTGCTGGGTCAAAAAGCAGATCCATTGTTTAATTTTTTGAGATATCTCCATACTGCTTTCCACAGTGGCTGCACCAGTCTGCATTCCTACCAATAGTGCAAAAGTGTTCCCCTTTCTCCACATTCTTGTCAGCAGTTGCTTTTTTTAATTTATTGATGATAGCCATTATGACAGGTGTGAGATAGGATCTCATTGTGGGTTTTATTTGCATTTCTCTGATGATTAGTGATGTTGAGCATCTTTTCATATGTCTATTGGCCATCTGTATGTCTTCTTTGGAGAAGTGTCTATTCAGGTCCTTTGCCCATTTTTTAGTTGGGCTGTTGGTTTTTTTGGTGTTGAGTTTTGTAAGTACTTTACAAATATTGGATATTAACACCTTATCATAATTGTCAGCAAATATGTTCTCCCATTCTGTGGGTTGTCTTTTCATTTTGTTGATAATTTCCTTTGCTGTGCAAAAAGTTTTTAGTTTGATGTAGTCCCATTTGTTTATTTTTTCTTTTGTTTCCCTTACCTGGGGAGATATATCTGATAAAAAATTTCTACAAGCAATATTCAAGAATTTTATGGCCATGTTTTCTTTTAGGATTTTTTTTTGGTTTCAGGCCTAACATTTAAGTCTTTGATCCATTTTGAGTTTATTCTTGTGTGTGGTGAAATAAGGTGGTCTACTTTCATTTTTCTCCACATATCTGTCCAATTTTCCCAACACCATTTATTGAATAAACTATCTTTAGCCCATTCTATGTGTGTGCATCCTCTGTCAAATATTAATTGGCTAAAAAGGTACAGGTTTACTTCTGGGTTCTCTATTCTGTTCCATGATCTACTTGTCTGTTATTATGCCAGTACCAGGAACTTTTGATTGCTATGGCCTTGTAGTATAGTTTGATATTAGGTAGTATGATTCCTCCAACTTTGTTCTTCTTTCCCAGGATCGCTGTTGCTATGTGGGGCCTTTTATGGTTCCATATAAATTTTTGGAATATTTTCACTAATTCTGTGAAATACATCATTGGAATCTTAATAGGGATTATTGAATATATAGATTGCTTTGGGTGGTATGGACATTTTAAAGATGTTAATTCATCCTACCCATGAACATGATATGTGCTTCCACTTATTTGTATCTTCTTCAATTTCTTTCTGCAATGGCTTATAATTTTCTGAGTTCAGGTCTTTTACATCCTTGGTTAGGTATATTCCTAGGTATTTTATTCTTTTTGAAGCAATTTTGGATGGGATTGTTTCCTTAATTTTTCATTCTGTTAGTTATTGGCATATAAAAATTCAACAGATTTCTGGATGTTAATTTTGTATCCTGCTACTTTGCTGAATTCATTTTTCAGTTCTAGTAGTTTATTGGTGGAATCTTTGGGGTTCTCTATGTACAATATCATGTCATCTGCATATAATGACAGTTTTACTTCTTCCTTTCCAATTTGGATGCCTTTTATTTCTTTTTCTTGTCTGATTGCTATTGCTAGGAACTCCAGTCCTATGTTGACTAAGAGAGGTGAAAGCAGACATCCCTGTATTGTTTCTGATCTTAAGGGGAATGCTTGCAGTTACTGCCCATTGAGTATGATGCTGGCAGTGAGTTTGTCATATATTTTTGAGCTTTTCAAATCTACTTATGGACACCCCATTCCCCAGGTTTTCTTTCTTTCTTTTTTTTTCTATCCCAACTTAATCTTTAATGTATTTTTTATCCATTACTGTTTAGTCTCCTTATGATCCCTTCTCCCCAGCAATCACCACACTGTTGTCCATGTCCATGAATCATTTTTTCTTAGCTTTTCCTATTAACCTTTTTCGAGGCCAAGAGTTTGCCCTGTTATATGGCACTTCAGGCTGCCACAATGTTTAACAATTGTTTCTACTTATCAATAAGTGCCTCAGAGCTCAGCTTTTTGTACTGTGTGTGCTGAGTCAGGTTTAATAAAGTCAGCCCTGCCAATGTGATATTTCAGAAAGCCAACAGACAGATCAGGTAATGAGAATTCCCTGGAAATTGGGTTCCAAAGAAGCACTTGCCCCTTTCTGCTTCCTTCAGGTTGTTTATCAATGTGCCTGTGGACTGTCCATTTTCAAGGACACTGCAGATGTGAGGCGAGAAACCTGGGAAAAGTGAAAGTTAAGTTGCCATAGATCTTAGAGTTCTTACTCTCCATTGTTTTTCTTAAATAAGCATTCTCCAAATTGCTGCAAATCTTTGATAAATTTAAAGAGTTCTAAGAAAGTTTTGATTCTGTATTTGCTAATGTTCATGTTGCTTTAATAAAGGAGATGATTGGGTTTTAATTCAGTTTTTGCTTTATCACTTTTGCTGGCTTCTGCATCAGTGAATGAAGCTCTTGTATAAGCTTCCACAAACATAATATGAATTTTCCACAAATTATACTAAATAATTATAGTATATTTTAGAGATGATAATTTTGAGAGATGGAGACACAGAACAGAGAGCTGTGTAAATGTATATTAGCTTTCACTAAACCCTTGAGTGACATTTGCATGCTCTTTATTTAAGTTTATGACAATCCTGAAACTTCTCTGGACTGTCTATATCTCAGTATTTGGTTAAACGATGACTTAGAAAGAGATGAACCTACTTACCCAAGACGTTTGAACTGAAAATGAAAGCTTGGTTGCCATCCTTTTATTTATACAATAAGAAAGAAAGTATTAACTACAAAGGATATCTTGTCTCAGAGAGCATCATCAATGTAACTGCTTCTGCTAAAGCAATAACTTCCACGTTACTCCAATGGTCCCTATCAATTATTTACTTATTAGCTACTGATTCAAAAAATTAATCAACCAACCTAATACCAACTGATATTTTAAAATTTAAAGTAAAAATTGATAGGATAAAAAACAACATATGAAAGGAAAAAAATTAAACTAACTGATTCTACCACCGAGAGATAATCACTTCTAATATATTATTAAATATTTCCAGACTTTCCAACTTACATACATATGTAGACATGTTAAGCATATTAACATTTATGTAGAATGTACTCATTGAAATATATTATCCCTCATTTGTTACTTTCTAATGTAGAGTATATTCTCTGTATGAGATGTCCATTTGCATTTTAATGGTTGTTTATTATTAATTTAGACTCTACTGTGATTTAAAGAATCACAACTATTGGATGTTAAGCTGTCTACATTAATCCCTATCATTAGCATCATGACAAGAAAAGAGCTTGAATATAACTTTGCATACTTGATCATTTATTTTTAATGACAAATTTACTGAGTTGGAATTGATGGGTTGAATGCCTTCTATTAGGCTTTTGATACATACAACTAAATTTCCAGTATGTAGCATAGCAATTTGTATTCTAAAAGTAGATTTTGCCTACAGATGATCCCTGACTGATGATCCTTTGACTTACTATTTCTATACTTTAAGATGGTGAAAAAGCAATATGCATTCAATAGACACTGAACATCAAATCTTGAACTTGATCTTTCCCCAGGCTGCCAGTGTGTGGTACAACATTCTCTCATGGTGCTGGCAGTAGCAGCAAGCCCCAGGTACCAGTCAGGCATGTGATCGTGAGGGTAAACAACTGATACTCCACAGTGTTCCATGTTGCCAGTGAATTTTGGGTATTTTGTTCTGAGCACATTTAAGGTAGGTAAAGCTAAGCTATGAGATTTGTAGGTGAGGTGTATTAAATGCTTTTTCAACATATTTTCAACTTATGATGCATTTATTGGGATGTAACCATATTGTAGGTTGTGAAACAAATGTACTGTGTTTTTTTTTTAAGATTCTATTTATTTATTTTTAGAGAGAGGGTAAGGGAGAGGGAAAGAGAGGGAGAGAAACATCAATGTGTGGTTGCATTCTCACACGCCCCCTACTGGGCACCTGGCCCACAACCCAGGCATGTGTCCTGACTGGAAATTGAACTTGCAACCCTTTGCTTCACAGTCTGATGCTCAATCCCCTGAACCACACCAGCCAGAGCCATCTGTACTGATTTTAACATACCAAACAATATTGGATCTTACCATTAACTTTGATCTTTGCCAATCTTTCTGTTCTACTATTTTAAATAGCATCAGTTTGAAAAAAACAGACCCCTTGAACTTGTTTTTATCTGTTTTTTTTTATATTACCTTTTGTTTTCCCTCAAATATTTTCCTGTTCATATTCTTTTTTTCTCAAATGCTTTGCAACAATTCTTATTTTTATGTTTAGGATATTTAGTGTTCTTGTTCTATAGGCTATAGTTGGTTTGGTCATTAAAGTTGTGCATTGATTTGGGGTTGTCCAGAAAAACAGAACCAATAGTCTTTTGCTCTTTTCAGATCTTCACCTATTTGGATAAGACTCACCCACATTCTGGATGGCAATCTGCTTTACTCAGAGTGCACTGATTTAAGTGTTTCATCAAAATCACAGAAACATGAAGAATACTGTCTGACCACATATCTGGGCGCCATTCCCAGTGAAGTTGACACATAAAATTAAGTTTCATGGATTTCTATATTGCTTTTGACTTTTCTGTCATGCCTGGTAAAGTTCCTTCCTCGGACAAAGATTTTATACATACTGCTCTCACTTAAATTTGTAATCTATGTGTGATTTACTGAGGTGGATAATGTGAGGTTTAGATACAATTTTACTTTTTTAAGTGGTTAAGGCAATTTCCCTAGCATCATGTGGCAAACAGAATAAATACCACCCCCAAAATATTCACATACTAATCTCCTGAACATGTGGTTATGTTACCTTACACAGTAAAAGAAATGTTGCAGATATGATTAGTTTAAGGATCTGGAGATGGGATACTATTTGGATTATTTGAATAGACAAAATGTAATCACAAAAGTCCTCACAAAAGGGAGGCAAGCCGGTCAAAGTCAGAGAAGGCCATGGGATTACAGAAGCAGAGAATGGAGTCACCTACTCTGATGATGAAAAATAGGCCATGAGCCAAGGAGGGCAGGGATCTTTTAGAAGCTGGAAAAGGCAAGGAAATGGACTCCTAGAGCCTCCAGGAGGCACCCCACCCTTCAGGCACCTGGATTTTAGCCTGCTAAGGTTGAGTGTGTGCTTCTGACTTACAAAATTATAAGATAATAAATTTGTGTTCTTTTAAGCCACTAAATTTATGGTAACTTGTTACAGAAGCAATAGGAAACCAATATACACCATTTATTGAATAATTTATCGTTTTACTCACTGATTTGATATCTAACATTTATCATGGTTCTTCCAGGTACAATATTTAGTAAAGGACAAAGTGGCATATTTTAATCTCAAATCATGCTGCCTTGTAACTTTCCATCTCAGAAGTGTCACTATTACTTCCCCCCTCCCCCTGCATCCCCCTCCCCTGCCAAAGGAAAAGTAGGTACTTCTTTAGAAAAAGAATCCGTTGTATTTAAAAAGACAACCAGAATGACTTTTCTAAAAAAAAAAAAGAACAAAGTGCAGACTCAGAATCTCCTATTTCTCCTCTTAGTGAAAAAGTATTCCTTTACCTATGATAGCTAGGCAGTCTTGCTAGCAAATATATGAATAATATGCCACAAAGCCCATTCAAAAGTTAACCCTTTTCATCCCCAAAAAGAATTAAAAGGAAGGAAGGGAGAATGAGGAAGTAGAAAGAGCAGGATTCCCACTTGTACCCTTGTCTACCTCTCCAGGTATGGGTGGAGGGAAGTCCAGGAGCACAGGAACTTTGTTCCACACTCCGGTAGAAACCCTTCTGCATAGATCCTGCCCTCCCCAATACTCTGAGAGACCGAGTAAGCTGAGTGAGGACAGGGGTCACAGAGAAGCGGATGGATTTAGTAGTTTGCACTGATGGGCCTCCCTAGGCCTTCATGTATTTGAATACAAGGTTGAGAGCCAGAAGATCTGCCTCGATGCTCATCACCCTCCTCACATGAGATGTGACAGCCTAGGTTAGCCACTAACAGAACATGGCAGGCTCCAGAGTTCCTGAGGGAAGATTCAGCAGAAGGAAGGCGACTTGAACAGGTAGGGTCTACTAGGTAACAGAAGGCCCAGTGAGTAGGTTCAAGAGTTGAGGAAGAAGAGACCAGCTATTACTTCATCTGAACCACCATATTTCTCATATCATCATTATAGTAGACTCATAACTTGTTTTCCTGTTTCTATTTGTATACCCTTATGATTTAGTCTCCATACAGCAGCCAACATTTGTTAACCCTCGTTCAGAACCCTCCAAAAGCAGTGAGATGGTTTTCCATCTCAGTCAGAATGAGTGTCAACATCTTATGTCACGTAGCTCCTACTATCTCTCTTACCTCATCTCCTCACCACTTCTCTCCACCAAGTCTCTTCAGCTGCCATAGTCTCCTTTGTCCTCTAACGTGCAAAGCACACTCACAACTCAGGGCCTTTATATTTGCCTCTCCCCTCCTGGATCAGGGGTGTCCAACCTGCAGCTCACAGTCTGCAGGTGGCACAGGATGGCAATGAATACAGCCCAATACAATATCATATATTTACTGAAACATTATGAGGTAGTTTTTGTTTTTGTTTTTGGTTAGTGTTTGTGTATTTAATGTGTGGCCCAAGACAACTCTTCTTCTTCCAATCTGTCCCAGAGATGCCAAAAGGTTGGACACCCCTGCCCTAGATGGTGTTTCTTCCAAACATATGCTTGACTCACTCCCTCATTTCCTGCTAATCTCTGCTTAGATATTACTTTATTAGAGGATTATCTTCTATTGCTATATATGAAATAGTACCCATGCTATGCCTCACTCTCCATGTCCCCTTCCCCTTCTTCCCCTGCTTCATTTTTCTTCTCATTTGCTACCACCTGACATATGATATATTTATTCCATTATTTTTTGTCTCTTCCCTCTAGAATATGGAAAGAACCATGCCTGGGGAATGACAGGAACTCAATACACATTAGTTGATTTTAATGAATTAATTAGCCACAGTCAAAAGAACTGTAGTAGAATAGTGAGAATATGTCTACTCTTTAATATTGAAGAATGAAGTGCAGTCACTTGGGATGCCTCTGTATTGGAATTAAATATTTTCCTGTTAACTTAAAATAAGGGCCATATCTATATAATTCAAACTGTGGCTTTGGATTCAATATTTAGGTAGTAGTCTTCTATGAAGCACAAAGGAAACATCAAATTATAAAATTCTACTTTAACTTCAGAACTTCTGGTAGTTTTTAGCTGTGAGGCCACAGAGAAAAGAGTTCTGTTGGTTTTTACAGTAGGAATGTTTATTCCATTTTATCTTTAAAAACCTTCCATAGGTTTCATTCTCTAAAGGGTACTGTAAGGCTGATTCCCTTTCTCTCAGATTATACTTCCTTTGCCTCCAGTAGTATGATTAAGCATTGCATAAAAATGAATAGGGATGTTAGAGTACAATTTTTTTCTCAAGAATATCACATAAGTCTGTGTGATACATTTAAATGTTATGATATATCTGATACTGTTTCATTAGCCCCCAAAATATGCTGATGTCACACAGATAACTTGGTTATTTTTGATATATTGGAAAATTCATAATGATTCTTTTTTTTTCAATGTATTCATGCTGTACATCATATAATTAAATATGCTATGAGGAAAGTCTCTCCCTAAAATGGACAATTCCTCCTGAGTCCTCAGAATCCCAATCAATGCATTGGGTATTCAGGGTATCTTCAAATGTTTAATTTCTGGAAATTATTTCTCATTGTTATTTGAATTGAATGGTGATATAAATATAGAGGATAAATTTTGGGAGAAATGCAGCATGTAACTTTAAGGCAAAATTACTTAATCTGTTCCTACCTTTGTTTGCCTATGACAGTGACTGTACACATCATAGATTCTCACAACCAGATCCAATTGCCCGTCCAGGCCATGTGTCATGGAAGGCTCAGCCTGGCCTGTTTTGTTTAGCTCGAGCTGGCAAGCACGTGTGCTGGGTGGGAGGAGTCTGGTCTAAGAATAAGGGAACCCAGTGTTCCATTCCAGTTAGATCAGCAGCTGTGGGATCCGGGTTCTTTATGAGCAAAACAGCGGGGTTAGGTGAATGACATTGAAGGCCCATTCGGGGCCTTTTGATTAACTTATATTTTCAAAAAAATCATGTCGTTGGGATTAACTTTAATTCATGGAGGGAGTGTTGATGACTAAGAAGGTACCCAGCCAATCTGTGGTTACTATTTTATCATTAGCAATAGTACAAAAAAAAAAAAAAAAGTGGCAATGTACCAAAGTGGATATACTAAGAAAAAAATTAAAAAAAACTGGTTCTACCATATGTGACCTTTAAAGCCCACCTAAAATCATTTCCTTTTGGGGCACCATTTCCAGATTAAGAAAAGGAAAAAATTCTTGTATTTTTATTTATTTTTTATTTATTTTTTTACTTTTTAATTTTTATTGCTGTTCAGTTGCAGTTGTATGCCTTTTCTCCCCATCCCTCCACCCCACCCCAGCTGAACCCACCTCCCTCCCCCACCCCCATCCTCCCCCTTGATTTTGTCCATGTGTCCTTTATAGTAGTTCCTGTAGGAAAAAATTCTTTATAACTCCAAAGTTTTAACTAACTAAATCCCAGCCTTCACAATATACTCCCCCACTAAAAAATCTACCTGAAACTGCATTATAAAATTATTGGTCAATATTTCCTCTTCTTTATTTTAGCAAAGTAATAAATATATGAACAGACTATTTTTCTTCTTAATTTCATCAAGTGCCTAGTTTTGAGGTGAAGTTAAGAGTTTGTGTGTTAAATAACTCGTCGTTTTGTAACAATGAATAACGGACCCTGGAAGATCAGGTTCTTGCTCTTCTTTTTCTGCTAATAGCAGATTCCTCAAGTTTTATGCCTTAAACTCAACTATATTTCTGGGAATATGATGATAAAATGGAAAAATAGTGATCATTGGCTGATGAATTTATTGGAGGTGATTTGTTCCACTTTCTTTTAGATTGTCTGCATCTACTCTGTTAAAAGTATTGGATTTTTATTTGTAATCTATTAGATGTAGCTTCAAAACAAATGAGCATTGGAGACTATCATTTTCTAACATAAGCTCCTGCATACTAACATTTACACCACATTTTGCCTACAATTTATTTCTTCTCTGCAATATGTAAACAGCTTTCTGAAATCCAGATAATTCAAATCATCAATTTCTTTTTTTTTTAAATTTTTATTGTGACCATGAATTTCTTGAGCCATGAGAGTGTTGGCCAACCACATAATGTGCCCTGGAAATCTAAGAGCCAGGAATGTTCTGCAATTTTCCATCTCTAACTCCAGGAGAGGGGTTTTCAGTTGTCCAGAATGTTACATGATTTAAGAGAATTCAGTGAAGACTAGCACATGCTTATACAATATGGCTTCAGAACAAGGACAAAAGATACATCTGTGTATGAAAGTGACTTTTACAAAAGCACACCTAATTCAAGTACCAAATTTAAAATGCCCTTTGAGAAACCCCTTGATATTAGAAAAATAACAGCTCAAAGACCCTCAAGTACATAAGGTTTGTCAGGCTGTTCTGCAGAAATTTTGCCTGCAAGTTAATTCATGATGCTCAAATAATAATATTTTAGAAAGAAGCTGTGCAAATCTGCAGAGAATATAAATCATCAAAAGGCAGGTATGAGCCAGGAACTATCTGGCTAAACATGAATAAGTATAATGCATTTTCTTCTTCATGTAAGCTTCTCTAAAGAGAGGTATTGTCTGAGGAAAGGAGTTCTGTATCTGGCAACATAGGGATGGCTGAGTATCTTAACAAGGGGAAGAGCAAAGTGTTGGCAACAATGAATCATTTTTCTGGGTCTACAATGTCATCTGTGCCTGGATTCATGTTCAATGTAAAGAGCATTCAGTTCGACTGATAGTCTTCTTATAAGAATCCTAGTCATTTTGGATTAGAACCCATCCCAATGATGTCATTTTAAATTAATTACTTCTTTAAAGACCCTATTTCCAAATGTAGTCACATTCTGAAGTACTGGGGCTTAGGGTTTCAACATCTGAACTTGGTGCTAAAGGCACAGTTCAGCCCATAATACTGCACAAGAGGTGAAAAATGTTGATTTTTTAAAAATGAGCACTCAAAAGGAGATAACTACCTAAGCTTGAGATTCAGTTAGGAATGCTGAAGAACTATAGACTTTTTCAGACTACCTTCAATAGGCCACACCAAGAAACCACTAGGATGCAAATCTGGAATAGGTACTGGCCCTGTTTAGTTTGTTGCCTTCAAAGAGCTGTGACCACTGAACAGGTGCCATGCTCTGGGACAATTTCATTGCTATAGCCAATTAGGATGGCCTCTCTCACCAGACTCCCTTAACACAGAGGACTCTTCATCTCCTGGTCTCCAGATTTGCTTCAAACACTACAGTATCCCTGCTCCCAGAAGACTGGGATAATTTCTCCAGTTTTAGCCACCCATAAATTTTATTTCTTCTTCCTTACATATATGATAATATTTTTTCAAATAATTATTTGTTGAACATTTGCCTTCTCTCCTATATTATGGGAGTTTTGTTGACAGCTATATGCCTCATACAACCTCTGTGATACAATAGGTGCTCAATGACTACTATCTGAATGAATGAATGAGTGAACGAATGTGTGAATAAATATAAATTCACTTAGGATCCCTCAGTTTCTTGCTTTATGTTCGGCATGATGGTTTTCCTGTGACAACTATGCTGCATGATTCCCGACCTCAAGGAACAGAACCCCTGGTAGGAAGACAAAGGGAAAACCAGCGCAATGACATGGAATGCTGGAAGGTATGGTGCTGAACGAGATGACCATCGGGGAGAATATGTAACACAACATATGTTTCTCGAAGTAGGTGGGATGTAGCCTAGGCTTGGGAGGACAAGATACATAGGGAGAGGGAGTCGAGAAGGTTCCTAGGATGGAGAAATGCATAGGACAGAGTCAAGGCGCAATCCATGGGACTTAGCAAGGCAAATATTTTTGCCTTTATTTTATGAAGTAAGCCCTCTCTTTGTTCCTGAAATGAAGATCCTTAAAAAAAAAAGTAGAACAATTTGCTATTTCTTCACCACTACCATCATTATGAGCAGATAAGAGTCACTAGATGAACAAATACCATATACACACACACAGGCTAGACCAGGGGTGTCAAACTCATTTTCACTGGGGGCCACCTCAGCCTTGCAGTTGCTTTCAAAGGTCCAAAATAATTTTAGGGCTGTATAAATGTAACTACTCTTTAACTGTTAAGGAGTTGAAATTACATTCAGCCCTTTAAAAGCAACTGCAAGGCTGATGTGGCCCCGGTGAAAATGAGTTTGACACCCCTAGTCTAGAAGTAGGACTGGAGGAAGAGAACCACAATCCTTGGTGCTGATGACGGGCAAACTCCTAGATTAAGTAACACAGATGGATAAATTGTCTGTCTTACAGTGAGAGCCAGTTGGCAAAGTTTCGCCAAGTTAACTATTATGGTATCGTTTTTTAAAAATATTTTTCTGTGTAAATTAACCAGTACATAAAAATAAAAGAAAACTTAAAATCAATGTCAATTAGAACATGTAGAAAGCTCCAGGGAAGTTTTTACCAGGATCTAATAGGAATGAGAGGAGAGCAGATAAGAGTAGCAATGTCCTTAATAATTTGACAAGAATACAATAACATCCATAAGGGTGGAGACTCACTGGGTCTAATTTAGCTTTATGTTACATGGTTTAACACAGTGATTTGCACATAATTCCTGCTTAATAGATGTTGAATTCATGAATAAATATATAATGACTATTTACCATCTAATAACTTTAAGTCCATAAACACATACTGAGAATTTGCTCCATCAAAAGCACAAATAAGACTCACACGTGAAATATTCAGGCATGGATCAAGTTTGGTTATTCCATATGGTTGGGAACTAACGGCTTGAATCCAGGCAACTCAAAATAGAAATTATCATGTGGTTTTGAACCTAACTTTATGGATGTTAAGCATAAAAATCAACTAATTTGGGGATGGAGGCTGAAATTCCACCAGAATTCAGCTGCAGGGCATTTTGACTTATGAGAACCTCCAATCCACTGACTTTTATTCTGGCCAGCTTTACATTTTTCCTCCTTTATGCAATTCTTTGTAATAACAATTTTTACTAATTCTTGAGAAAAAAATATAGTTTACGTTGGTGTCAATAGCTCAGTAAAACAATATTGCTTTCTGATTTCAAGCACCTGTCCTTTTGGATGGATGAAGGGGTGTGTCATCTTGAAATCTGGCCACTTCCTTTTGAAGCAGAGTTATATGGATAAGACTATTGAACAAATACCCAGAAAAGTAAAAAGAGAGAAATTAGGAATGAGGTGTCTTTTTTTTTTCTTAAGTTGAACCCATTAGGATTTTTAGAAACAACAACTTCAAATGAATTGTATCCCAAGTCTCCCTCTCTACCTCTGTCCATCTCTCCCGCCCTTGCACTGACCCAAGCCACCAGTATCTTTAACTGGAACCACAGAAGATGCTTTCCAATAAGTATCTTGATTTCACTTTTGCTCCCTCTCAAAGCTTTTGTTCACACTGCAGTCAAAATCGTCTTCATAGAATTTAAATTTTATGTGGCCGTCCTCTAGCAAAAATCTGTGACTAGTTTCAGATCAGTCTTAGAGACCAAAATCCATCCGGGTGTTGTCTCCAGTCCCCAAGATTATCTCCTGATACTCCCATTTGTTTAGTCTTCACACTCTGAAAGGGGTTGGTCTGTGTTACTAATAGGGTTTTGTGGCAATGACAGGTACAACTTCTGAGCCTCAGTGATAAAATGCATTGATGACTTTGACCTTATTCCCTCTTGGATCACTTACTCTGGAAGAAGCCAGCTTTCACACACTGAGGGCATTTGAGCAGCTTATATGGTACATGTGGTGAGGAGGGAAGGACTCCTGCCAACGAGCAGTACTTACTGTCCAAGCACGTCGCGAGCCCCACATTAGTGGAGCCTCTAACCTCAGTCAATCTTTCAGGTGCCGACAGCCCTGATGAGGGCTTGCAATCCAGGGACCAACCATGAGACAGACCACCGAGCTAACCTAGATTTGTGACCGACAAAAATGTATGAGATAATAAAGTGCTTATAGTTTTCAGCTGCTAAATTTTGTGGTAATTTGTTATTCTGTGGTAGATGAAGGGCATCCATGTCTTACAAGAGCTGAAATAGTCTTTTTTGTACCTCCCACTTTGGGTTCATCTTGTACCACTCTCCTCTTGACACACAAAACTTCCGCCATACTGTTCTTTGTTTGGTTCCTGGAGTGCACCGTGCTCCTTGCTGAGTCAAAGCCTTCGAAGATACAGTTCCCTTCTTCAGTCGCCCAGAGAACTCTACTTCCACTTCTCTTCAAAGCAACTTCTTCAGAACATTCCTTAACTCCTCTGATGAAACGAGATTCCCTTGTGTATACAACACACGATTTCTTCATAGCGTTACAATTCTATTTTAATGTTTAGGAGATTATTTGTGCATTTTCTGTCTCTTCCACTAGAGAGCAAGTCCCATTATCTCCGGAGCTGTGGCTGTCTTGTTCATTGCATCCCTGGCACCTGGTGTAGTTTTTCACAGATAGGCAACCATTACTTTTTTTTGTTATAAAATGAAATAAGAGGAAAGCAAAATTTCCTTGATTTGCAAGGTACAGTTATTTATACTAATTTATTAAAATCATAATATGGAAGAGCCTTTATAATTTATTTTAAAAGGCAAATGATCCAATAAAAAATGGACAAGGAAATGAATCAGAAATTTACAAAAGTATTGGGCTTCCAGCTGATTATTTTGTTTCAGACAAACTCTTTCACTAAGAACAAGAATGTTAACTAAATAAAATATTAAAAATTCATCTCTGAAGGAATGAGAGTGTTACTAAAGGCATTCATACTTTGCTGGGCCAATATTTAGAAAGCAAGGGAATTCAAAAAAGCAGGGTTGACGTTTGGTACTGCCTTTTCTCTGGTAACTAAATGTTGGTTATTTCTGCCATTACTGAAAACGAATGTCATGACTGGAAAACTGAGCAGTGCTTCAAATAATCTCGCAATATCCAGGAGAACAAAGCATTTCAATTCATGGCCCCAATAAACAACCTGAGCTTGGAACCACAGTATGCTCCATCCTAAGAACAAAAGTAAACTGAAACTCAAAAGCCCTCTCAGGGACTGAAGCAGAGCTTTGAATAATTCTAAACACAGATTGAATTAACATAATGGGCCCCTGGCCTAGCTACATATCCTAAAGCAAATGAAATTCTCTTGTCCTGAGACTCACAATTATCCTTCTTAAGAACTTGTAAAAACTTTGTTTTTATAGCATTTTTATGTATATAGAAAAACTAAGGGGAATGTCGAGAGACTTCCCGTATACACCTGCCCTTACACATGCGTAGCCTTTCCCATTATCATCACCCTCCACCAGAGTGGTACCTTTGTTACTGTTGATGAACCTACATTGACAAATTATGATCTTCCAAAGCCCGCGATTTCCATCTGGTTCACTCTGGATGTTGTACCTTCGGTGGGCGCGTACCAATATATAGGGACATGTATTAATCATTATAGTATCATAAGGAGTATTTTCACTGCCCTAAAATTCCCCTGTGCTCTTCCTAATCATCCTTCCCTTACTATTCTAGTCTCTGGCATCTATTGGCCTTTCCACTGTCTCCATAGTTTTGCTTTTCCAGATGTCATACAGCTGGATTTATGGTATGTATCATTTTCAGATTGGCTTCTTCCACTTAATAATATGCATTTAAGTTTCTTCCATGTCTTTTTATGGTTTGATAGCTCATTTATTTTTGGTACTCAATAATATTCCACTTCCTGAATGTACCGCTATTTATTTTTCCATTTACCTGCTGAAGGACATCTTGATTTCTTCCAAGTTTGAAAATAAAAATTATAGATATAAACATTGGTATGCAGGGTTTTGCACGGATGTAAGTTATCAGCTCCTTTGAGTAAATATCAAGGAGTGTAATTGCTGGATGATATAGTAAGAGTATATTTAGTTTTGTGGGAAACTGTCAAACTCTCTTCCAAAGGGGCTGTACCATTTTGCACTCTCACCAGCAGTGAACGAGGGTTCCTGTTGCTCCCCATCCTTGTTAGCATTTGGTGTCATCAGTGTTACGTATTTTGGCCATTCTAATAGGTATCTCATTCTTATTTTATTTTGCCTTTTCCTGAGGATAGATGATGTTGAGCATCTTTTCACATGCTTACTTGTCATTTGTGTATCTTTGAAGGTGTCTTTTAAGCTTTTTGGCCCATTTTTAAATCTGGTTGGTTGTTTTCTTATTGTTGAGTTTTAAGAAGTTTCTGTGTATTAGAGATAATAATTGTTTACTAGATGTGTCTTTTGCGAACATCTTTCCTGCTCTGTGGCATATGTACTTATTCTCTTGACATTGTTTTGCAGAGCAAAAGTTATTAATTTTAATGCAATCCAACTTGTCAGTGGTTTCTTTTAGGATTGTGACTTTGGTGTATCTAAATTGTCATCACCATACCCAAGGTCATCTAGGTTTTCTCCCATGTTATTTCCTGGGAGTTTTATAAGTTTGCATTTTACATATAGGGCTGCGGTTTTTGAGGAGAAAGAACAGAGAGATTTAAGGTATTACATTGTGCAGAGAGAAAAAATAAGATGGGAAATTAAAAGAACTAGAGAAAGTGAAAGAATAAGGAAGAACAAAAGTATTAGAACATATTTATGTATATGTAAGAATTGTCTTAAAATTAATGCTCTATCAGGATGATGGGATTTTAAGTCATTTTTCATTGATTCTCTATACTGTATCCTTTCATTTGCTATTTTAAAATGAGCATGCAATGTTTACATAAACAGGAAAACATAATAAATCTGAGTTTAATGGATTAGAGAGAATTTTTAAAAGAAAATGTTATGGTTAAAAATCTAATAGTGGCTGTTTCCAACTTGACACACAAATCTTGCACCTGAAGAGACTGTGAAGAATTTCAAAAGATGACCAGTCTGAAGACAAAAATCCATGTAATTTTTTTTCTATTTCTATTTGAACCATAGTCTACTTTGAGAGAGATTTTTTTTTCTGGAAAAAAACTTGGGGAAAAATATAACACAAAGCACTTTTATTTTGAATATATACATTCTATTTTGAATATATACATTACCTGTTTAAAGAGCATCCCCTTGTTAAGTATAGGATGCCTTCACTATTTTTCTTCCTCTGAGAAACAAAGCTGTTAGAAGCTATAATACAGACTATGCATAATGCCTGGTGAAATGGTAAACTGTGAGTTAAAGAACAATCATAATTTGTTAATTTTTCTAAAATGCATTAAAAAAATCCGTTCACATTCATCTCTGTGATTGATAAAGAAGAGAGGCAGGCTGGCAAAGTTTAAATGATTGAAAATGATGCCGATGGCCTTCTGCGAAATCTGATTACCACTTTGATGATTGATTACTTGCCATTAGCACAGAGGGGGGAAATGCCTAGAAATTGAACCAAGTAAATCAAGCAAAATCTTTCTAGTTTATAGTGAACACTTAGACATGACTCAAAAATGTTTTATCCAAGATTTCATTTTCTGTAAATATATGTTGCCTTCACATATCAAGTGTCCATTTCAGTGACTTTTCCCTGAACTGCACTTTAATCTTGTCTCCAACAAAGTCCAACTTGCCCAGCTCTGTTCCCCAGGCTTCAAGGCTGGTGTGATTTACTTAAGTGACAGCAGAGCACTCTATTTGTATCCCTTTTTTTGTCTGGCAGCCTCTAACGAATGCATGTTGCTATTGCTGGGGAGATATGAACATTGGAAAGATTCCAAAGGGAGTGAGTAGTGCAAAGGGTATCTGCCTTTGCTTGGAAACATCCTTGCATTTGCTAAAGGCCTCATGTCAATTTGATCATTTGTGCATAGTTTGAGCATTTGTACATTGATTATACATTTATACCTCCTTGTAACATCATGGACCTGAAAAGACAATTCATAGTATACCACAACTACAAATGAGTTCTTCCAAAGGGGAATAACCAGAGCGAAACTATCATGGCGGGATTTCCTATCAATTGATACATGACACAGGATCTGTTGTTGCAAATTTCCAATAATCATTCAGGAGAGTTGTGGATACTTATGGAGAAAATATTTGTATGTTTGTATATCATCCTTGCATATGTCTAAGATACTTAGTACTGTTTGTAAGTATTGAGTGTCCCACCTTGTCTTTATTAGCCATGCTGGTAAATATTTAATGATATTTACTGTGCACCAGCATCGTAAGACGTGACTAAATGTCATCATTAGGAGCAGACACTGTATATGCCAGTATTGTAGGATCAAAATTAACAGAGAACGTGCAGAGTGTAAGACTATAAACACTTTGAAGGTAGGGAATACATCCATGCCTGTACTGTTTATCTTTTTTGTATTGTTTATCCTGAGAGTTTAACCCAATGCCTATATGCCTTTTTGCTAGGCCTGTATGCTGTATGTGGGAATGTATATGTTTCCCACAAATAGTTTTTTTTAATGAATGAGCATATTAAGCTGTATAATTCTTAAGTTTCAATTTCCCTTAACTCCTAAATGTATCTGTGAAATAGGTGTTTTTATGGACCTTGCTTTAAAGAAATGGAGACCTAGAGAAGATAATTAACTTTCCATGAATCCGTACCTGATTAGTTGACTTAGAATATTATTTTGAAGACATTTATAAACTTGAAAGCATAGATAGTTACTGGTAACTTTTAATAAAGTGAAGTGGCCAGAAAAAATGTTCTAAAAATTCTCTCTAAACATGGGTCAATGAGCCTCTTTGACCTTGCAGATGCTCTCTGTAATTCTCTGTCAAGCTACTGAGATCACTCTGGATTAGTCTCCTCTCGCTGCTCTAACAAATACACTTAAAGCAACAAGAACCTGTTACCTCACAGTCCCGAAGGTCGGAAGAACAAAATGAGTTTCACTAGGCTAAATGTGTGTCAACCGGACTTCGTTCCCTCTGGAGACCCCCTAAGAGAATCTGTTTGCCTTGTGTTTCCCAGTGTCTACAAACCACCCACATTTTTTGGTTTACGACTTGCCTTCCATCTTCAAAACCAGTAACAGCCAGTTGTGTCTCGCTCATGGCACCGCTCTGACTCTAGCTTTTGTGATCACATCTCTTCCTCTGACTCTTCTTCCCCCATCTTGCATGCATCGGGCCCACTTAGATAACCCAGGGTGATCTCCTATCTCAAGATCTTTGGCTTCATAACAACTGAAATGTCCCTTAATTGCAGGTTCCAGGGATCAAAACTTGAACATATTTGGGGGTCATTATTCTACCTACTAGTCGTCTATATAGAGAACACAAAGAAGTTGAAAAAATGTCTCAGAGGTTTGATTTGACATTCTCTAAGAAGTAAAAAGATCAATACTGTTTATCCAAAGAAACATGATATTAAGATTGTTCGATGAGACATGTCTTGAGTAAAATCAAATGCTAATTTACTGAGTTTATTTTTGCCTGTGCTTGGGATTCTGGATTATAGATAAAGCTATCAAGTACTAGTGTACATTTGCATTGTCCTGGATCTGAGGAAATTGCTGTGGAAGAATAGTTGCATGCATTTGATTTCATACACCAAAGTGTTCCCCTTCTAAAAGTGATAGGAAACAGGACTCCATTTCATTCTCTTTTGAAGGAAACACTCAGAGCTATATGCAAATTTGTGGCTAGATTTTTATTGTAACTCAGACCATCTTGATTTCTCTACGAGAAGCTTCGGACTGCAATTAACCTAGACTGTCATAATATTTAGTCAGTCACCTTACAGGCCGTATTTTAGTCCCCTGAATCAAACTGATTATCTAAGTCAGGTGATTGTTCCTCAACATGACTTTCATTATATTATTTTCCTACTCAAATTCTTCACTCAATGTCTGTTGTGTACAGGCTGACTCACACTTGTGTTCAAAATTCTCCTTACACTAGTCTCAGCTGGAAGTTTAAACTTTCCCCACTCTCTTAAGGAAGGCTTTGTTTTTCTTTAGTTTACATTTTATTCCAAAAACCACTAAGGGATCTCTGCACATGCCCTGGAGCAAAAGGTATGCTTGTGGAAAAATCTCTGGTCTTCTTTCCCCAGCTTCAACCCAAACACCCCAATGTCGTCTGGTTTATGCCTTGGATTTCATTTCAAGATTATTGTTAAGGAGAATTTCCATAAGGGCTTGGGGGGAATTCATATGAATAGCTGTTCTCTATGAACTGTTTATTTAACGCTTACTGACAAGCAAACATCTGACATATTCTGGTTTCTTACATTTTGCTTTTCTCCTTTTTCCTCTTCTGAGATTTTTATTACCTGTGCAGATCCTCCGTCCTCAAGGGCGAACTCAAGTTTCATCCTTTGTGCAAGGGTGTCCCTGATCACTTCAGCACAGAGCTATCTCTGCCTCTGGAACGTTAACTGTGGCACTTAATCATATACTTATTGTCTGGTTTTGATTATACTCCAGTGCTATCACACAGCGTGGCAGGTACTGGCTATGCCATATAGGGCGTAGGATGGAAGGAAGGGAGGTAGGAAGGAAAGAAGCTGAGCAGAAGGAAAGTCAGAAAGAAGAAAGGAATTTGATGTTACCTGCATTATGTTAAGGTGTCACTGAACTTCCACTTTTTGGGCTTAGCTTTTAATATATAAAGAAAAATCTACCCAATTAGATTGAAGAAAATGGAGCCAACAGTGAGTTTAATTAACATTTATCAACTACTCTAGGGGTGCATTATGTGAATGTCCTCCTTAATGTAATGTTGATGGCAGTGCGGTGAAGTTTCACCAGAGGCATTTGGAGCTGGGGGAGATGAGCAGCATTCCCCACGTCACACAACACTAGCAGGGTTTGAATCCAACCCCAGAGAGTGGGTGTTATCCACACATTGTCTCTGGTTCCCATGAAGCGAGTCTCAGCTTTGTAAATCTCACTGACTGCCTGGCCAAAAGCAAATACCCACTTCACATTTTAGAATAAATAAACAAAATATGAAATACCTTACTAAAGTAGGATGACGTTAATGCCTTTTAATAAACTACTACATTTCTACAAGTCTTCTACCACCAACTTCCCTGCAGCCCTAGCTCTTAAGAGTCCAGCCATTGGGCCATCTAGCCTTAATTTCAGTTCTCGCTCCACCACGAATCAGCTGTATATTCACAGTCCATGTACTCAGTCATCTGCACCTCCGTCTTTTCATTTGTAATGAGAGGAAAGTAATTGCACTCACATCGTAAGGTGCTGGGCAGAGTCCATGTGTTTAACCCAGTTCCTAGACCATAATACAACTAACAGTTACTGAGCATCGGCTACTACCAGCAATTCCACCAATATGTACTGGGTTTCTAATAAATGCCAGGCATTGTGCTCGTATTCTCACTGTAAACCTTCTAACAGATCCATGAACTTGGTAACATTACTGCTCCCCTTAGAGATGACCAAACTGAAACTCAGAACAGAAACTGCTTGTCCAAGGTCACTCAACTAGTAAATGAAAGAGCTGGGCTCAAACGCAAGTCTGTCTGACTCTCATGCTCTAAATCACAAAGTCTCAGCTGAAAATATGGGCTTCTATCTGCTCTGCTCTTGCTGGGCTCTTTGTATTATTTCCTCTGTGTATAACACCTCTCCCAATATATGTGACGTATGACGAGTCCCTTTCGTTATGCTCATTAGTGTCCTAATTCATTGTTTACGGCTCTACTCAGTGAGTGACCCTGTGACTCCATTATTTTGTTGTCAGATTTGAGTGTTTTGGCTATTCTGAAATCTCATTCTTTTGGACTGTATCACACACACAAACACACAGAGTATTTCTACTCTGGGTTACTTTAAAAAAGAGAGAAAAAGACTGTTATCAACATGGGATGACATCCGTTAGTGGCAGCACCGTGGGGTTAAGTATCCTCATGGCTCTGGGGTATCCTCATCTAAAATAGTACTCTCGGGAGAGCGCTATATAATTTCCCCTCATAAAGGCAGCATACTGTAAGCAAGGTTAGAGGCTCTGTGCCAAGGACGTTAATCTGCCTGGAAAATCAGCCTAAAAGAGGCCGATCTTCACTATCCTGGGACACTGTGACCCCCCCTCCTGCCCCGCCCCCCTACTCAGGAAGCACCCCATGATATGGGTTTGAAGCAAACTATCTTCTAAAAGGCTGTCCTTTCAGAGTCAAAGTAGTGAACTCTCTTACCTACCTTTCTTTTTTTCTCTTTATTATATATTTTTTCCATTACCTTTTAGTCCCTTTATGCCCCTCTGCCCCCAGTAATCACCACACTGCTGTCCATGTCCATGAGTCCTTTTTTCTTTTTGCTCAGGCCCTCTGCCCCCTAACCTCCCCCACTGACTTCTTAGTGCCCTTTTTTATCCAGTGTAAAGGGATAATCCATGGACTGTTTTGCTGATCCCCAGGTTGTCTACTAGGGGCTATTCGTCCCACATACATGCATTTAGCTTTCCCACAGACACAAAACTAGGAGCTGGGACTGTAAATACACACATATTTTGAAGAAGATTGGAACCCAGTAATGCCAGATATAATACTTTGTGACTTCGCATACATTTTCTCAGTTAAACCTCATAATAGTCGTGAAAGAAACAAAGTATTATTGCAATTTTTACACATGAGCCATGAGAGGCTCAGAGAGGCTTAGTATCTGGTATTTCAATTAAGGACGATTTGATTCTGAAATCCATCCATCTTATAACGTATCACAGTGGCCATTGTGGGGAACCTCCGGGCCTTTTGTGTAACAAGGCTCCGTTACTGGTCACGGATTACCTCCTTGACCTCACCTCCCACCACTCTGCCGTTCTCCTTGCTCAGCCACTCTGGCTGTGTCATAATTTCCTAAGCACGCCAAGCTTGTGGCTCCCTCAGCAGCATGCTACTCTGCTGCCTGGAACTCTAGTCCACTCCACCTTCCCGGGGCTTGCCTCTGCACTTCATTTATATGTTTTAAAAATATTACTTCCTCTTCCTACAATGTTACCTCCTAAGGTTACCTTTAATATAGTACCTTATCTGATTAACGTAGCTAGAATATCTACCTCCTCTGCCCATTACTCATCTGCTAGTTACCATTCTTTATCTTCACCTGAAATTATATAGCATATACCCATCCATGTAAACACAAATCCATACATTAATTTATTTGAATTACTCTGGATATTTTCTTAGTATATTTTTCCGATTAAATGATATCTCCTCTCAAGATTGTGAACACCTCAAGATCTGGGACCATATCACTGCCTCTACCTATTGCAGGGGTCAGCATATAATAATTATTCAATAAATTAAATTGAATAGATATAATGCCCTTCATATTTATTAATCATTTTCTTGTATAAAATTTTAAATTAACTAAAAGGTCCAACAATACATTTTTGAAGGTTCATACAAAACATTAAGATAGTTAAAATAGAAATCATAGGTTCATCTCTATGTTTTAGGTTCAATGATAATCCTTGCTTAGAAGATTCGTTGTGGCAGCTTACCTGTACAGCAGCACTTCGAGGCTGATACTGAGTAAATACTGCGTTGCCAACTTCGAGTTAAGAAAATTGAAAACCTAGATTGAATTTATTTATTTTTTCTTGTATATTTTCCATTACCTTTTATCTCCTTTATATTACCCTCCCCCCATCACCACTCTGTTGCCCCATTACTTGTAGCAATATTTTTTCTGATATCTCCCCTTGGGCAAGGGAAATAAAAAAAAAATAAGCAAATGAGACTATATCAAGCTAAAAAGGTTTTTCACAACAAAGAAAACCATCAAAAAAAAAAAAAAGACAGCACACTGAATGGGAGAACATATGGGCTGATGCATCTGACAATGGTTTAGTATCCAGAATATATAAAGAATGTACAAAACTCAACACCACAACAAAAAACAACCCAATTAAAAACTGGGCAAGGGACCTGAATAGACACTTCTCCAAAGAGAACATACAGAGGGTCAACAGACGTATGAAAAGATGCTCAAAATCACGAATCATCAGAGAAATGCAAATTAAAACCACAATGAGGTTATCACCTCACACCCATCAGAATGGCTGTCATCCGTAAATGAACAAACAAGTGCTGATGAGGACGTGGAGAAGGGGTAACATGTACATTGATTTTAACATCACAGACTGTGAAAGCACAGTGATGTGCTAGAGATGAGCTAAACTCGCTTAGAGAACAGCACACTGCAGCTAAGAAAAGCTAACAGAATTCCCCAAATTCTTGTAGACTCTTAGTGGACTAAAAGCCAAAAAACGAAGTATGGGTAATGTTGGAATAAAGAATTTTGTTAAAAAAAAAAAGAATTTTGTTTCCCTGATACATCTTTTGGAGTTTTTCCATGAGTCTGTCTGGTCTTTTGTTCTTCCTGGGGAGGATGGCATAGTCGGGGGAAGAAACGCTGTGGACCTTCATGCTTTCCTCAAGGCAGCCACGTGGACATCAAAGAGCAAGTTTCAGTGCCTAGTAGATCTTGGTGGCCATGGCAATGGCTTTTTCCTCCCCCTGCCATGTTTCTTTCCAAGGTGCCAGGGCTCGCCATAATGTTTAATTGTAATGCAACTTATAAAGCACCCAGCTCGATACAGGGGGTGGGTTAAATCAACATTTTTTTTCAGATAAATTGCTCATCATGTTTTACCTTCTCTGACCACAAGAATCATGTTTAAAATTGTCAGGTAGCATGTGTCAGTTCCATTGAGTTATTTATCTTCATATATATATATACATACTGTGCTACATTGTTTAGCATGAGTAAATCTAGTAACTCTGAATGTTATACAGAGGGATACTGCATTTTCATTCTTCCAAACTGAGTAGCTGGTGAACTCTCTCGGCTGGGGATAGCTGAGGAAAGAGTCTCTGCTTTCAGAGACCCCGAATTTCTAGTTAATTTTTTCCGCATGTCCTGTGACTAAACGCATGGCAGTCCATACTGAGCTCCTACTTCTTCGTGTCATCTTAGGTTTTTCCGGAGTGTCTTGCCATTGCTTATATTCTTATTCAAAGATCATCTTCAGCTCTCGGAATCTCTTTGTTTACAAATTGCAAAAAGTCCCTCTCCAAACACTGAGACCACAGAACACACGTTAGTGTAAGAACATAGGATTTTCTTCAGAAACCCCCATGTGGCAACTAGAATTGGCAAGTCTCAGAGAGGTTGAAATCTGTGGCAAGTCTCAGAGAGGGTGAAACCTGGGGCTGTAGAGCTCACAAGACTCAAAGCAGATTTTTTAAAAAATCTCCCTTTCTAGGCACACAATTTCATCACTGCTTTTTACAGAATTTTCTTTTTATCCTCCAGTGCCTGGGTTTACAGATCACGCTCACATGACCAGTGGAGAAAGATTAGCAGCAATCAATCCTGATTCAAATAACCCAGACAAAGTGGATTCACCACCTTGGATGAGATAGATTTCTATCCTTCTCTGCATGAATCAGCAATGATCGTGGAGAAAAGACCCTTCGGGCAAATAGGCTGCAGAAGCCCATTCCTTGGGTTGAGCAGGTGAAAACATCACAGGGGAAAATTTGTGGGTGTGGCAGACACTGCAAAAGACGCTCGGTGCTGGTACAATGTCATGTGTCAGTAGATTTTCAAGAAGGATATGTTATCCTCCAATACGTTAACATTTAGTCCTGCTGGTTGTGAGTTACTTACTGGGGGAAGTCTCTGCATTGGGCGTATGATTCAGCTTCCTGCCTTTGTCTCTGCCCTGAATGTTCCACGTTCCCTTATCAGTATCTTCTGGCTCTTGTGGTCAATACTGACACCTTTTGTGTCCTTTATGGAGCAAACGGTTCTTGTTTGGTTCATGGCTAAATCTCTATGTTATAGAAGTAACATAGAGATAACTCAAAATACCAGTTTTTTCCTCTGTGTACAGGTAAATGCCAATGATGAAGACAAATCAAACACAGTGATTTTGTTTAGTTTATATTTATTTCCTCTCTCAAATATAGGCAGAGTACTCCCCAGCAACACATATCAGTAATCTGTCTTTCCCCACTCTTCAAACTGACTCTCCTCAAGAGTCCTCTGTTTCACCCGTCTCTTACCTTCAGGTGATAACTCCGTAATTTACTGAGGTAATACAAACAACAAATGGGTACTTGTTCATCTTTTCAACATTATATTTATCAACCCACCTGCATTCCTACTCATGCTGACTGCCCTTATCTTACAATGTGCGGATGTGTTCTTACTCCTAGACAAGGCTGCCCCTTCCATTTGGACTGCTGAAACTACCCTCTCCTACTCAAGAGCTTCACTCCTGCTTTATGTACACTCTCTCAGGCATCATCTGGTTTTCTGTTGCTATTGGTAAGTCCCCTCCCACAATAAAAGCATGTCCAAATATTTCCTATTCAAAACTGCATTCTGTTGACTCCATGGGACTCCTCCTTGCCAATACCTTATATTTCTATCCACCTGTTTAATGAGATTCATACAAGTATGATGTATGATTGCCATTTCTACTTTATCGTTTTGTATTCTTCTACCAACCACTATAACTGCCCTTCAGTTCCTGCTACTAAGCTAAGACAATATTGTCAATGTTATCAATGGCATCCATTTTGCTAACCCAATGATTACTTCTCTGTCTTTGCTTAAACTCGTTATGTAGTAAACGTGGCTAATTATTTCATGACTGTTCAAACATCCCTTCTCTTGGCTTTGGTACAGAGCACTGGCCTGGATTCTACCTGCCTGGTGGCCGCTTGTCCTTGTCTTGCTTTGCTCACTGCTCCTCTTCTGCTGCGTAGGCCTATGGGTCAGGCCTGGACCCCTCTCTTCCCTAATTATTCCCTCTTCCCAGGCGAACTCAGTCAGCCTTCTGCCTATAAATATTGCCTATATACCCTTCAGCTTCAAATTCAATACTCATAGAATGACCTCTTCCCACAACCCTACACCAGTACATGTAACTACTTACCATATTATTTGGATTTCTTTTTTGTTATAAATTTAGATAAGTTTATTGTTTAGCTTTAGTGGTATAACACGCCGTCCTAAAACCTAGTGGCTTAAAATAATCACTATGTATCTCATGATTCTGTGGGCCAGCAATTTGGGCTGGACTTGGATGGATGGTTCTTTTTTAAACAATTTTCATTTATTTATTTACTTCTTTTCTTTCTTTCTTTTTAAAAAAAATTCTATTTATTTATTCTTAGAGGGGCAGGGAGGGAGAAAAAGAAACATCAATGTGTGGTTGCCTCTCACGTGCCCCCTACTGGGGGTCTGGCCAGCCATCTAGGCCTGTGCCCTGACCCCAGTCCTGTAGAGGGAAAGGGACAGCACCGCTGGCCACCCTCTCAAGAGAAGAGCGCCCTGATCCTTGCCTTGACAGGCTTGTATTGCTTTTCTGGGCACATTACATTGAGGATGGTCCTCATTAACTATGCACAGGTTCGCTTTAGGTGGTTACCTTTTACAGAAAACAAAAGAGAGGATGTTGCTAATTACATCAAAAAGGAAGGCTATTTGCAAATGTAAAGGGAAAAGTGGTTGAACTGGTTACACTTGTCCTTGGAAGGTTTAGCATAGATTTTAGGAAGTTTCTTTAAAGATACATGGTAAATGTTTGCTGCCTCAATTCAGGGTGAGGGAGTTTTAGCAAAAAGCAAGTCTCAAAGTGGCCTAGGAAAAATGCAGGCCTGATTCCCCATGAGAGAACCTATCTGTGGGCGTGGGTTCCATGTGCCGGACCTCACTTTCCACTGGCCTCTCTGAGTGGGAGCTGGGCCCACGCCACTCAGAACAGTCTCCTATATTGGTGCTCAGTCCACTGAGTCATGCCAGCCAGGGATTTATTTACTTATTTTCATTCATCCGTCCATCCATCTATTTATTTATTGTTTATTTGTTTATTTTTACTGTTGTTCAAGTACAGTTGTCTCTGTTTTCCCACCACCACTTTCCACCACCACCACCACCTGCCCTGCCACCTCCCGCCCTCAATCCTACTGTCTTTGGCTTTGTTCATGGGTCCTTTGTACATGGTCCACGGTGACCCTTCTAACAGACATCTCAAACTTCAGAGACATGAACTAGAATTCTAGATTACTACCCATTCTCACTCTACTCATCCTGTATTCTGTGCCTCTCAAGTAACTATTAAAACCACCCATTCAGGCTCTTATGCCAGCCGTCTAAAAGCAATATTTAGCCTAATATTTCACTCCTAAATCCACTCCCAATTTTTGAGTCTTCTTTCAAAATATATTAGGTATACACCCCCTTCTCTGACTCTCTCCTGCTATAATTCTTACCCAAATCACCGTCCTACTCGGGCTGGACTTCTTTCATAAATACCTGACTTTCTTTCTGCTTTTCTTTTGCAAGACTATCCTTTGTCTCTATACCTTCCAGGTTAAGTGTTTTTTAAAAATTACAAAGAATCGATTCCCCCTGCTGAAATAAAACGCTCTAGTGGAACTTCGCGTTTCAATCTAACCCCTTACTCTGACTCACAACGCTTTGCGTGACCAGGCCTCTGACCCGCTTTCCTAACTCATTTCATATCAGGCTTCCCTGAGTTTCTGTAATCAAGAAAAACAAAACAAAATACACACACACACAATATTTTCTTTCTGTTCTTACCATACCAACCTTATTCACATTTCAGGATCTTAGTTAGTTCCACTGCTAGAACAAAGTGCCAGAGACGTTCGGCTGGGGTGGGGTGGAGGGATGGGGAGAAAAGGCATACAACTGTAACTGCATAACAATAAAAATGAAAAAAACAAAACAAAACAAAAAAGAACCCCAAAGTACCAGAGACGTGGTAGTTCAAATAACACCTATTTTTTACAGTGACAGAAGCGAGAAAGTCCAGGATCGTGGTGATAGGAGAGGTGGCATCTGGCAAGGGCCCGCTTCCTGGTTTGTAGACGACGGGCTTCCTTTTTCACCCTCACATGGACCCAGGCCGTAGCAGGTTTTTGCACCAGGTGTTGTGGAATGCTCTTTCCTTTTATTGGTGCTTGGCTACCTTTCTCGTCATTCAGACTCAACATTACTATTGCTTTCTAAAAAAAGTCTCCTCTGACCATCCAGTTCCTTTTTAACATGTTGCCCCAATGGCATCAACTACAGAGCACTTATCTTTTCAGGCTGAGACAGTATTTGTTTTATGGTACATGCTCAGTAAATATCTGTTGTTGCTCTTTTGGCACAATGCTATTGGCATTTGGTAGGGCATGAATTCGCTTGTTTTTTTACTGAAATAAAAGGCAACATCTAATTTGATTTGAATTATAGCAATTAACACATAATACAGAGTGCAACTTAAAATAAAGCAAGGAGAAAACTGAACACTAAATTGAATATTTTTGGAAGGAGCATGTAACTAACCAAAATGGAATAAACCTGCTTTTAAGAAAATGAGGTGGGGGTGAGACTCCGTAATGACTGTAGTTCTAGGATCCTGTTTCCACATCGTATTGAAAAGAAAATGTTTACAATGCAACATTATCTTTAATTTTTACATGAACTTTTAAAGCTCTGTGGTATCTTGTTTGTAGAAAGCACGAAACCAGACTGGTCGTTTGCCCTTTTATCTCATGTCTGTCCCTACTACCAGCCCAGGAAGATGAACTTTGGAAATTCCAGTCATATTGTCGAATGATTTGGGGAAGTCAACAGGCCACTTAATGGGGAAACTCAGTGAACTATGGTATCCAAAGAGTTGTTCTTAATCGTACACAATATGCTTGTCTTTCCTTCAGGAATTCAAGGGATATGTATGATGGGATAATTCAATGATTTCCATATCTGTAGATTTAAACATCAACCAACTAGTCATTTTTCACCTGTAGCAGAGACATGTGTTGTTTATCTTGCCCAGCAGCTGTTCCCTCTTCTTCTGGTATCATTTGGGCTTTCCCCTGGGGAGCCACCTGCTGTCCCACTTTCCGGTTACAGGTTTTCTGTGGAGTAGGCTAAGCTGTGAGCTTGAGAAGTCCATATGTTTCTTAGCCTGACCAATCAGAATACCACACACACTTGGCTATAGTAACCGGTTCATTGAGAGGTAGATCATCGGACTCAATAAAACGAAGTGAGATAATTATTAGAATTGCTGACAGAAAAGCACTCTTCTATTTTTCCAACATCTATCATGATAGAATGGAGGCCTGGATCTGATGTGTGGTATTGCTGCCCCAAAGAGAGCGAGGCTGCAGCTGGACGGCCCAGGGACAAAGAGGGAGAGGTCAGCAGGGGATAGCCAGCCAGCCCCCTTCCGGGTCCTCTTCATGTGGGAACTAGTAAGTTTTTATTTTGATTCATGTTTTCTCATTTCTGGTATTGAAAGTGCTTCTCTTGAAATATTCATCTTACAGTTCTCTTACCTGTTCCCTGATATTTTGTTGTCCTCCTTTCTACCTTCCCTTGTAAATTGGACTCAAGGAAAACTTTCCATATTCTGCTCATTTTGATGCCACAATATATGCTCACTAGCATTGATTTCTAAGTTGTGTTTGTGGTCGTCTTTGTTGTAGTGTGGCCATGTCATATGATATTTTTGAAAGCACCGAGCATAGAGAAAATAACACATATGGTTCTATTACAGAGGATTATCTCTTTACACTACTTTGTGGATATCATGGCATTTGGTTTGGAAGAGAGTACCACATAAAAAAGATGGAATCTTGCCATTTGTGATAACATGAATGGATCTTGAGGATATCATGGTAAGTGAAATACGTCAGATGGAAAAGGACTAAAACCGTACGGTCTCACTCATATGTGGAATATAAAACAAAGAAGTAGCAAACAACTGATAAAACAAATACATGCAGACTCATAGGTACTGAAAATAGAACAGTGGTTACCAGAAGGGAAGGAGGGTGGGGCGGGATAAATTAGATAAAGCCATTCAAGTGTGTGGTAATGGAAGGAAACTGGACTTTTGGTGGTGAGCATGTAACTGGACATACAGATGTCCAATCATAATGTTGTACACTATACTTTACATAATGTTATTAATCAATACAGTATAAAAAACAAAACAAAACAGGTCTTCTCATCCCAGGCTTTCATTTCTGATTGGGAAGAGAAGATGGGTTTATGGGAAACAGTGGACTGCGGGAAACAGTGTTCTGTGGTTGTCAGAATGAGAGGTGCTATTGAGTTTGATAGTTAGAAGAAGGATAGATGAATCTGGTTTGGGGTATGCAGGGAAGGATTAGAGGAAGACTGGAGACTTAAGTTACATCTTGAATGTTAGGTAGGCTGTGTGTGTTTGGGGAAGTTTTAAAAGCCTTTTTTTGGTGAGGGGCAAATAACAAAACCTTGGTGCCATTGGAGAACAATGAAGCCAATGCAATCGAAGAACAGAATGTTCTTTAATAATAATGAGATACACTTAGAAGAAGTGCCAAGTTAGTCAACCAATGTGGTCTGGTCAAATCTAGACACAAATCTGCAGGAGAAGGACTTACTTCCTGTCTGTGTCCCTGGGAACTGAGGCTTTTCACAGTTGTGTGACTTGCCCCAATCAATCAGCTTACAGGTGGTAATGTGAGAAGTAAACCTTACCACCTGTCCTGCGGAGGCTGTGCCTTGAAGGTTGCCCTGGCAACGTGGAGCCAGTTCACAGAGAGCCACCAACACCAGGCTGAGGAGTCTGGTCAGAATTCTCTGGAAGGGTCTTCAAGGAATTTTCTAGTTGCCCTATATGGCTTTGAGTTGAATCAGAATTTTGGTGCAGTTTGAAATACCGTAAGCACTAAACCATCTTCATTTGGGTCCATGATGCTACTCTATTAAGGAAATAGGTCTTTTAAGTTGGAAGAAGGCTTCTTTGCTTCATTTCATCCCAGTTGCATTCCTGGATCTGTTCCCCTCCTTGTTTCCACAGGTAAGAGTAAAATGATCATCGGACCAGGAAGGTTAAAGCCTGTTTTTCTTAGACATATTTAAAGTCTATTTGTACATTTTTGAACAGCTGCAAAGTAGCTTTTTAACGTGTCTGGTAATTGAAATTATTTTGTAATCCAAGTCTTGTCATACATCATTAAGATCATGCTCCTACCTCTAGGCCGATTTCAGACTGCCCTGCTGAATAAATAGAATTTGTTTATAGCTATCAGAAATGCAACATTAGGTTTGGCGATTCCAGAGTGACTTCTACATTCAGATGTTCAAAGTCTCACCAACTTTCGAGTCGTTTTGCAGAATCTGTCCTTGTCTTACTCACCAGGGTGTGGGAATGCCAGTTTTTTCTTATTATAGGAGATAATCTTTCCCCCTGAGATCTATGTCTCTCCCACCGTTAAATTTAGCAGTGCAGAATCGTCTTGTGTTGATACCAGTGCTTCGGCCTTTAACACTCCCTCTGAGGCTCGCTTTGACGTTTCTGATTCTTTCCATCATCTGTCGCTGCTGTCAGAGCATCCCTTCTGCTCTTTTACATTCATAGTGGTACTGAGGAGTCAGTAAACTGGAAACAGTGTTTCGTTTAGTTCAGTTTTATTAGGGAAAATGGCTACATAAACCTGTATCAGTGTAAACATACTAGAATTAGGCAGAGGCAGACTCCAGAGATATGCAAACGTGTCATAAGCCAGAAGCATGCATCAAAATGCAGGCATACTTGAAATATTGCAGGTTTCATTCCAGACCACCACAATAAGGCAAGGTGTAATCGTTTTTGCTTGTGGAGGGTTTTGTCTGCATTTTGTATAAAACACAACACCTGTGAAGCACAATAAAGTGAAACAATGACATGAGATATGGCTGTACTCATTTGTAGAAGTCCAAATCCAGACGGAAGCGTAGAGCCGGCCAGGTGATAGCCATGACAGGAAGTAGGAACAAAGCGAAGGGCACATCAGGGCTGAAGAGTAAGAGTAATCAGGGAGAAGCAGAAGCTAGAACATCAATATGGGTCAACACCCAGCACTCATCAGATGTTTCATCAGGAGCAAATAAAGAGCACCGTGGCAGAACTCTGCTAGGCTGGGCCCTGATGCAGCTGAATTTTATCTTTACTGCTTATTTTCACCCATTCCACATTCAAGCTTCTACTTCGAGATTCTGTAAGACCCCAAGTGATTTATACCACCTTTGATTGAAAACTGATGCATGGTGCTTTGCATATATTATCTCTAATCCTCCTAAGGACCCTCAAGGTGAGTATTTTTACTTCACTGTTACTGATGAGGAATTTTAACTCAGAGTGTTTTAGTAAATCTATCTGGGCTTATACAACAGTTACGGTGTGGCAGAGTCAGGATTCAGAGCCAGTTGTGTCTGATGCCGAAGCTGGTTTGGTTTTCTCTGAACTCACCTGCTTTCCTTTTATCTAATGGAAGCCCAAGTCAGAATGTCACCTCTCCAGTTGGAATCAGAACTAGACATGGGCAGTAGACACAGAGAAAAAAGAAAATGTAGAATGAAAGTAGGTGAATTATCTTTTCAGATTAGCTCAGAGAATTCACCAAGGCAATTCCTCTCAGTGCTGCCAGTCTCTGGACTCCTGGGCCAGTACTCAGAGATCTTAGACCCTTCGGAGAACACTACTGAGTGGACAGGCTGTAAGAATTTGGAGTCTTTACCATTTGTATTCTCTCCCATCTTCCCTGACAGGCTGTATGCTTCAAATCCAGAAATGCATTCCCTTAGTGACCAAACACTTGGACCTCATTAAGGCTCAAGACAGGTTTCATCCCAGTGAATAGCTCTGCCGGAATGAGTTCACATCGAAGAGGTTGTAGGTGAGTGCTTGTGTCAAAATTAATCCACCATACATGAAGGAACAGCAGGTGATTACATTTGGGGGTTGTTGTTGATGCTAGATAACAATAAATAGTGGGAACAACTGTAGCAACATAAACAATAAAACTAAAATTAAAAATATTCCTTTAGCCTGAAGGGATTTATTGCAGCTTGAGTTCAGCCGTGGAACATTTTATCAGTCAAGGAGCAATGAAGTACTACTGTGAAAAAGGTGTTTGAATGATTTCTGAGACTGAGAAAACAACCCCCAGATCTAGCCATTTGCACTGAAGTAAGATGAAGTCTGGAGCTTAGCGCATGGTTTTGCTTTGGACGTCATCAGACAAGAGAAAACTTCGAAGATGCCAGATACCAAATAACACTTTTATTGACTCAGTTGTAATTCTAAAACTGACAAGAACAGTGAAACTAATATAATTCTCTGTTCGGCTGGGTAAAATTATTCCATCCGCCAAACTGCTGCCTAAATGATCTCTCTAAAACAGTAGTTTCAAAGTGCAGTTCCCAGAACATCAGCCTCAGGTATTGTAGCCTCACCTAAGAACTTGTTAGAAATCAGATTCTCAACATGCACCTTACATCCATTAAACTTTGGTGGCCAGGAATTCGTGTTTCATCAAGCCTTCCAGAGGATGCTAGTGCACACTGAAGTTTGAGAACCTGCACCCTAAAATCTAAAGCTGTGTGTCCTAGTGGGGGTGTATATCAGGGCCATGCCATTCACACATGTCAGGAACTCAACTCAAATTAGATTAAACCAGGAGGATTTTTATTGACTCCGGTGCCTAGGGAGCCAAAAGCTGTGCTAAAGGTCACTTGTGGTTATTGTAGATCGTTTCTCTCTAGCACTTGCAGATTCTTTCTATGTAAAGAGAGACAGTGGTAGCTCTCAGCTTATGCAAATTTCATGGACCTTTTTCCTAATAGCTTCAGTCAAAGTACTAGGAAGCATACTTTCCTTGGCCTCTCCTGGGTCACTTACCCATCCCTGATCTAATAACCAATGTAGCCCATTGGAGGGAGCATCCTGATGAACCGGATTTGATTCCTATGCTCTACCCAGAGCCTGTGAGTGGCATCAGCACTACCTGAATGAAATCTACTAAAATTATTTTCCCAAAGGAAGAAATATAAGCTACCAGCAATAACAACAAAAAAGGAACAGGAAATCATACCCCTTTAAGGATGTTGTGAGTTGAATCACGTCCTCCCCACATATGTCAAAGTCCTAACCCCACCACTCCTTACCCCAGAAGGTGAACTTATTTGGAAATAGTGTCATTGTTGATATGGTTACTGTAGCCAAGGCCTTACTGGAGTAGGGTACACCCCTAATCCAATGTGACTTGTGGCCTTATAAGAGAAGTAAGTTCGACACAAACACATACACTGTGGAGTTATGAAAATTGATGTTAGGCATAAGCCAAGGAGGTCCCAGAAGCTAAGAGAGAGGCCTGGATTTGGTCTTTCCCTTGTACCACCAGAGGGAGCACGGCCCTACCAGTAGCTTGGTTTTGGACTCGTAGCCTGTAGAATTGTGACACGCTAAATTTATGTTGTTTAAGCCATCCAGCTGTGGCACTTTGTTATGGCAGACTTGGGAAACTAATACAAAGGTCAAGTGCTTATTCCTTCTAATGGCATATAAGTTTTATGTCAGTACTTTTCAACACTGCATGCTTATAAGACCCAGTTAGGTAGTATATCATTCACATTCTCAGGACACATGGCAGGCTCACCAGGAATAGCTGAAGAGAATTTGATGAAGTTACTATTTAGAAAAGCGCGGGCAGGGTGATGGGAACCACCAAAGGGTGGCTGGTGAAGTATCCAGAAGCAGCAGCAGCAGCAGCAGCAGCAGCAAGATGCTGCCAGAAACTCCGCTGAGCTGCCAGGTGTTGGAGGAGCCAACTAAAGCAGCAAGCCAAACCTGAGAGAGTGAAGCCGTTAAATCACTTGCTGTAAAGGTTAAAGCAAGTGAGAATCTAAAGCTGGAGAAAGCGCAGACTCCCACTGTTCTGTTTGTTTCCCTGAAGTGATGAGCCGGTCAGGGGTCAGGTGGGTCAGCACAGATGTGGCGGTTATCTCACTGTCCAGGGAGCTCCGAACCAAAAGCTCTGGCTGTTTAACGGGCCCTAATTGGGAGTTGGGGGAAGTGTGGTGAGGGAGTAGGGCTAGGAGGGAAACTGTGTTGGCTATGGAGAGGTGACAGTGCCTTCAAGGTTTCTCTGTCCTTCCCAGAAAGAGGTCTTGGCAGAGACACCTGAGGAGGACCTCTGCCTGAGGCCTCAGATTAAGAGACCTAGGAATGAAGTGCTCCGGGGCTAGGAATGCAAATGTGTAAGTGAAAGGCTTCCAGGGGGGCCTGAGTCCTGGGCTGCAACTCCCTTTGGAGACAGCGATGCAATGGCTGTACACTAGGTCTAGTGTGGGGAAGGCTGCTTCCCTCCATGAGGCCCGGCAGGTAAAGCCTTTGTAACTGCCTACTGTCAGAGAAATCACACAGAGGTTTTCAGCCAGGAACCAGATTCCTCAGATGCCATTACTACTCCAGACCAAAGGAGGCAAAAGATGAAAACAGTGCACTTTGAGCCCAGTGCAAGTCGTTGCTATGGTCGCTGGAGAAAACAGGACCCCCACTTAAAATGGCAGCTGGAGAGAGAGCAAGGTGGGAGGAGCAAATCCTCCAACATCCTCTTCCTTCTCCTGCTACTTCTTCCCAATCCCATTGTCTGAATCCAGTGGGAGGGCAGAGGGTGAGGAAGCTGGGGGCGATGTGGCCCTTAGTCATCAGCCTCCCGTAGTACAAATCGGAGAATGGCAGGGAGTGGGGAGGTTAAAAAAAAAAAGTGTAATTAGCACTCAGACCTTTGAAAAACTGCAGCTGCTTGGGTTGCATCTCTGGAGATTCGGATAGAATTCGTTACAAGGCTTAGGCACTTGTGTGTACTTCTCGAAGTTTTAAAAGGAAATCTAAACTGCACAAAAGGGAGTTCACAAATTGTAAGTGTGAGACTCAATGAGTGATCACAAAATGACACGCTCATGATGCAGATCGAGAGACAGGACATTGTCGGCATTCTGAGACCCTCTCCCCATCATCACTTCCTAGCTCCCCTCAAAGGCAACCACCAACCCTCCTGCTTCCGACACCACAGATAAATTTGTTTTTTAACTTCATAAACCTAGAATCATACACTTGATGTCCTCTTGTGTCGTTCTTCTTTTCCTGCAATAGAATCCATTTCATGAAGGTGTCTGTCCAGGTTCTGAGGAAATAGAAGCCGGAGCAGTACTCCCATTGGCCCACCTGTGATGCCAACACTTACCAGTGGGAGGGCTTTGATCTGGATCCTTTCAAGGACAGAGCCACTGCATGTCTGGGATCTTAACTGAAACAGAGTTCCCGTTCTGCAATCTTACAGCAGTTAGACAGCGACTTGTCTAAAAGTCGTCGTAGACATCTCCTGGCAGAACTGATGTTGTTTCTTCTGCCTTCACGTCAACTACAGTGGAGCCTATACCAGGGATTCAAAGAACTCTATGCTGACGTCTCTGAAGATAAGATGGATCAGAATGATAGATTAGAATGGTACATGAGGAACAGCTCATTCTGGCAGGCGGGGTAGGATGCATATGAAAAGAGCCGTGCTGATGGCAGAGGTATTATACATGCTTGAAAAGACCTTTACTTGCAGAAGAGAGGCATCGTCTCTTCTTCATTGCTGGGCCAGAGGTCCTGAGGAATTTTCTGTTTAGTGGTGAGGACAGGCCATTTAAGTGATTTGAGTACAAGGTGTGGGGTTGATGATGACTCATTAATGACTCCAATGAATGAATGAATGAATGATGCAGTAAATGTGATGTTTGAGGGAAACAAAAGGTGCCACATAAATGTCCACCTGGGATAGCAATTTTAAGGGATACGTGGTAGATATTTAGACCTTAACAGATTCTCGAATCCACCTGTATGTTAAAAATGTGGCGTAGGATACGGAAGGCCTACAGTAAGGAAAGATGATTCATTAGCACACACAGGCTGTACATGGAGAATGAGATTATCGTGTTTAATTCAATAAAGCCTTATTTAATTTCAGGTGATGGACAGTAATTTCAAGTTTAAAATCCAAATGAGACTTAGCTGACTCTTTTATTTTTTATCAAGTCAGTGCTGTGTAAGTGGGGCCGTAATGTCCTGCTCAGTGGTGAAAATCTAGTTAGGCCCTTTTTTGCAGATAGCAAATATGTTTAGAACTTAGCTTGAAGAGAATGGTGTGTGACAGGGACTTCTCTGGGGAGACACCTATATTTTTAAAGAGAGGGATATCTATGAAATGAGATCTGCTCTGTCTCCAGGATTCTGCATCAATACCAGCCCGGCACGGTCATTAAAACTGGATGGGCATCGGCAATTCCTTCCTGGTAGAGCTCCTTAGTGTAGCAAAACATCACCAGTCCCTTTCGTGTAAATGGTGCTTCATAATCTGTCTTGTTCTAATCACACAAAAAGTCCTGCTGATGAAGAGAAATCCCAACTGATGCTCCCTCTGACTGGGAAATTAATTCAGCTAATATTTTCACTGGCAGCTGTGATCTTTGGAGCTGAGCTTTGAATGATGCAATTTGCTATAAATCTTTCTTAAAGCAACTATTTTTTTTATTCAGAAATTTTTCTTAATTCCACAGCTTTGTGCTTTTATGTCACACTTATAACACAAAACATACCTCTTCTGACTTTAAAACTGTATTGAGGTTTATTTTCCCAGGCAAACCCCTAATTTTGTAGTTAATGTGACATTCAGCTTTCTCTCACTATGGAAAATATTTCTGCCTTGACAAAAACAAAACATCTCTAACGGCTGAGAAGGTTCGCAGGGACGTTGAAGGCAGACGTACTCTCACAAATCTCCCTCGGACACGAAGTCAATGTTCTTGCCTGCCAACTGTGTCGCTCACATTGAGGACTGGGGAGGTAAGGGTGGAAGAGATTTACAAGATGTGCGAGAGGGGAGTTAAATCCATCAATTCAAGAATTGTTTCAAATACGTACAATTTGAGTGGCAGTAGTGACTTGTAATGAACAGTTCCGTCTGTCAAAGAGAGGATGGGGGACTGAGGTCTACTATACATTTGGATATGACAGTTTCCAGCTTTCTTAAGATGCTTGCTCTAGGCAGTGTGATTATGAGTAGGAGAGAATGATGTTTATAGAGGAATTTTCCCGAGGTACCTACTCTTGGCTCATTGTAAATCCATGGTTCTACTTTCACTGGTCTTTAGTGAAGTGAGGACGTTATCAATTTTTCTTAACGTTATTATTATTAACTATAACAGGTTCTTTAATATTTTTCTTTTCTATTATTTTGGTTTTAAAATTATTATTTCTGTTATGGCATATCATGATAGTCCTTGGTAGGGGTTGTTATTATTGAAGTTTTTTTGTTTATTAATGTCCTTACTTAAAAACTTTTTAAAAGCAGATGACTTTCTTGGGGGACATGCAAATTAAAAAAAAAAAGTCTGTTCCATAAATGGCAAAAGCCTGAAAACTGCCCTTTCACAGGATGTTGTTCTAGGTAATCAGAAATATAAATACGGTTGGGGAATTCGTTATCTTTCCACTCTGTACATTGTAATAGGGAAGTACATGGTAGGACAAAAGGTCAGTGAAGTGAACTTCTGTGTCTCATTGGCAACTGACAGCAGGTAGAGGACCATCCTTCCGTTGGTCAATGTTCCCTTAAGGGGAAGGTTTCCAGGATATCCCCTTTTATTTCACACTTACCCTCATCCTCACTGACACTGCCCAAAGAGGGGTTTCTATGACTTGGTCTGATATTTGCATGGCTGTGATTCTTGTGCATAAAGGGAGCTGGTTCTGAATTCCGTGTGGCCTGAGTACTAAGCGGATCCAGCCCAGGTGTGGATCTGGCCTTCATTCTTTCATCTCTTCCCTTCTGAGGTTATCTATTCAAGTGTTTAGCTAGAGTACAGCAATGTTTGGGATTTCCGTTTCAGTTCAGTGGGGGCAGGGAGGACTCTTATGTGGGGTTGGAGCTAGACTTAGATTTGGTATCGTAACATCGGGTTGGCCAAAAAGTTTGTTTGGTTTTCTCCATGAGATGGCTCTAGTAGCACTTAGTTGTCTTTAACGTCATTCAAAACAATTTTGTTAACCTGTATTATGACAGCTGCCATATCAAAGTGTATTAAAAAACATCAAAGTTGGTGAATTTTTGTGTAGCCATTTAATATTGAAGATGGAAGAAAATACACATCATTTTCGGCATATTCTACTTTATTATTTCAATAAGGCAAACACCAACAGGAATGCAAGAAAAGATTTGTGCAGTGCATGGAGAAGGTGCCGTGACTGATCAAATGTATCAAAAGTGGTTTGCAAAGTTTTGTGCTGGAGATTTCTTGCTGGATGGTCAGGTTAATAGCGATCAAATCAAGACATTGAGAACAATCAATGTTATATCACATGGGAGATAGATGACATACTCAAAATATCCAAATCAATAAAGTTACTGGTGAAAATGAAAAATGTGTCTTTCATTTTACGGAAAAAACTAAAACAACTTTTTTGGCCAACACAATACATTGCTGTTCTACTTCATGATACCACTGTTTCTTGTTTATATAACTAGCTTGAGAAAATTGGAAGTACAGATATATTCTAGGGTAGAACTTGGGTGTTTCTAGATTTTTCTGTCTATGGTTCCTCCTAATAAGAGCTCAAGAACAATTAAGAAAAATACCCAAGTATCAGGAGAAATGTCACCTCAGCTCTTTTGTTCTAAGCAGAGATTTCTATAAAGCTCAGAAGTTTCTGAGATTATTAATGACTAGCATTGTGCTGAATTTCCCTTAGTAAACCCTTTTCTTACTCTATTAATCTGTTTTTCTCTTCCTCTCCTAGATCACCATTTACCTAATAGATAATTCTCATAGGATATATCATGCTTCACTGCAAAACTTCTGTGGAGATTATGTCTCCTAAATGACAATAAATCCTTAGGTGTGAGGGCTGAATTCCATTTATCCTTGTATCTTTAGTACTTATCACTGTGCCGGACATGTGGTAAATATTCACTGAAATTTGTTGAATGAGGACACGAAGAGATAAATGAGTGATTTAATTAATTTTATCAAGTTTGATGCTCATGTAATTATAATAAATATTTAATTATATCAGCACAGATAATCAGTGCTTTCTTTAACATTCAATCCTAGTCCTATGGACTGATAATAGGCACTTTCTTTTCCAACCCTTATTGAGTACACAGATTGAGTTTTCTTTTGTTTGAGAGTCTCTGGCATGGCCACCAAAATGTCAGTCATTTCCTTTGAATAAGGCTATCACCAATACTTTCCCCTATTATTATGGAAATATATGACATTTGTGTTTTGTATTTCAGTGACAGACATGGAGTCAATTAACAGATTCATGGGGTCTGACCGACGTTGGCGGTGACAGCAAGTTCTTACTCCCGTGCACAGGTGTACTGACATTACCCAGGAATCCAGCATATTGTCATTTCTACAGCCAGCATTGCTAGCGGCAAAGTTTGCTTCCTGCGGGTGTGCATTCTGTAGCACATCCGCTTACATTCTGAGGGCATTCTTTATGTTCAGTCAGTTCCACGTGCGTCATTGTTTTTTCAGAGGAAGAAACCTCAGCCTGCAGGGAAATGTATTTCTCTTTTTGGTGTCTATAAATAGCTATATGGTACTTTTTAAATAGTAAAGGTGAGGGGAAGAAATCTGGAACTGGTCACCTCTTTGTCATCAACAACTACAGTTGTATTCATGCAGGATGGAATGGCAGTGAGACTTTTTCATTTTGGTAATTTGATTTCTTTGTTTCTGCTGTATTTGCTAGTGCTACAGTTTAATGAAGTTATAATTGCTCGACACAATCAGCTCTGCTTTTTTTTTTTCCAAAAAATAAATCAGCCCTTCCTATTTATCATTCTGCAAACCCATAGACTTGGTACCTTCCTGCAAACCTATATGTGAGCTATATAAAGTTACCCTCTTGTGCCCTAAATTCTGGCCTAAAAAGTAAAGATTTTGTCTACAATTTTCTCCAACTCAAATATACTATGAATCTATGAATACTTTTTAAAAATAATCCCAAATAGTTAATTTAAAATATTGATTCACTTGTGTGTTGTATTAACAACACCCTCAGATTTATTTACATCACTGCAAATTTGATAAATATGTCCCCTAAAAACTTCAGCAAAATACTAATTTTGCAGACAAAAATGTTGGTCAAGATAGGCAGGGGACCAGGTCCTGCAGGGCATGGATACATTAGTTGTTACTCTTCAGGCATGTTACTTCAATCAACTATTAATCTACTAAATCTTACTAATTTTAAACTTATTTTATACTTTATACATAGATATTAAGAAAGAATTTCAAATGTTTTACTGCAATCCAGCTCTACAATATGTACCTTAATGTCTGAATTAGCCATCTTTCAACTCCACAAAAAATGGGATGTGATTAGTTTGATATTGTTCATTTTCAGTTACTCCTGTCTTTAACAAACCCCAATTTTGCCTCTAAATACCCACAAACTACTTCATTACAACATCATTCTAGAAGTCTTCCTGGAAATTACAGAAAGCTCGCCAGTCAGAAGTTTATGAAGTATGCCTATTTCATTTTGAGTCTTGCAAAGATATTAACCCATCTCCAGTTTCTTTGTATCATTCCCGTTCTGTCTGATCCTTCCAAGAACCCAAATGTAGCTCAGATAGACTCACTTATTCCCCCTCAGCAGGTGAGGATGCAGACTTTGAAACGCCAAGCCTGGAATTGTTGCTCTTCTGCTCCCTAGACTTCTGTAACCATTTACCATAATTACTTGCAAATCATTTTCTTCATCAGAGAAGGCAAACATAACATAGGATTTGAATAGTTCAAGTTTACTTTTGTCGGCCACCAACATTAAAACAATTACTTCTTTCTGGAACTCTCATTCCCTTAACACTTTCTACAAAGTAGCTTTAGTTTTGCTGACAAAATGATTGCCATGGTGTATCACTATATCCTTTGTTACGTCACTCACTTGAGTTCATCACAGATCTTGTCACACAATTGCCTTAATTTCTGTTTTCTACCTCACTGATACTTTACAATGACATGGTCGGAATTCTATTTCTTTGAAACTTACAACCCTCTCAAGTGATCTTCCTTCCAGAGTGAAATGCCATGAAATCACTCCTATCACCTGGATACAAAACAAACAAAGAAATAAACAAAAAAACAACAAACTTGCCTACTTAAAAATCCATGCTAGTCATTTGACAGTCAGTCTTTACATCCATTTATACTAGAACTTAGTAAGTCAAGTTGTTCATTTTATCTAATTAATTGTCATTTCAAAGTCTGTCCACAATTCTACCACTATGATTTTACCAATCAGCATTCCTTTTTTTTTTTTTTAGGCTGGAGTTACAGTTTCTCAATATTAAAGTTCTTCAATGTCGACATTAACAAGTTGGGGGCTGCATGATTCTTTGTTGTCGACTCTGTCCTGTGCATTGTTATAGGGTGTTTAACATCATCCTTGGTTCCTATCTACTAGCACCTTCCCCCAGTTATGATAATGTCTCCAACATTGGCAAATGTCCTATTAGTAGTTAAATTACCCTCATTGAAAATTACTCCCCCACCAGGTTCTTTTCTTAGGAGATGAAATATTCAGTCAAAATCCTTTCATTCTCTTTACTCTTTCCTAACAAGTCATCAAGCCACCCCACTCCTCCTCTGCAACTAGAGCATAACGCACTGTTATAAGTAATTTACCACCCTTTTCTCTTTCTGGTCAAGTAGCTGTAATAAGATATTTTTCCTAATTTTTTACTCTTTAAATACCTGATTTTTAAAATTAAAGCTCTGCCCTCAGGTGAATGGGTTTTGTAGCAAATGTATATATTATTTAAATACAGAGCTACTCTACATCCTTTCAGGGAATACTTTGGATTTTAAATGGTTATGAAGTAGTATTTGCTTTTCAAAATGTATCTTTTGGAAGAGTTACATACTGAAGAAATTACTAACAATATAAGCTTACAAGTAAAGGTGAAATGAATGGTGAGTACACTGCTGTGGGAGTTTGAATAACGTATCCACAACCTTTGGTGTGACATGCACAAGGCGAATGGAGAAAGTAGAACTTTGACTGGATTCTGGAGGAAATGTAGGATCAAATGGAGAGGCCAAGGGAATGGGAAAGTCACATATGATAAAACACGAGCAAAAGCATAAAACTCTAGAAAGCAGAATATTTTGTGGAGGTATACAAAACTTACCCATCGAGCTGGAGAAAAGGTTTAAGGGAACATGGTGAACATGTCCCTGGGTGGTGTAGTGGTTTTCTTTAGCTGCTATAACAAATTACCACAAGCTTAGAGGTTTACTTTTTTTAAAGACTGTATTCATTTATATTTAGAGAGAAGGGAAAGGAGGAAGAAAGAGAAAGAAACGTCAATGTGTGGTTGCCTCTCAAGTGCCCCCTATGGGAGAGCTGGCCCACAATACAGGCATGTTCCCTGACTGGGAATTGAACTGGCAACCCTTGGTTCGCAGGCCATGCTCAATCCACTGAGTCACACTAGCCAGGGCCACAAGCTTAGAGGTTTAAAGTAACACAAATTTATGTTTTTATAATTCTTTAGGTTAAAAGTCCTTGTTGGACTAAAATAAAGCCATTGAGAGGACTGTATTTTTCCCAGGGGCTCTAGGGAGGACTCTGCCTCCTTGCCTCTTCCAGCTTCTATCGGTCAGTTGCACTGCTTGGCATGTGGCCCCCTCCCCTTCATTTTCAGACCCAATAGCAGGGGGTGAAGTCCTGTTTATGCTGCTGTCTCTTGGTTCTCTCTTTCCTGGGAAAGCACTCCAGTTTTATGGACCCACATGACTAACTGGACATACCCAGGTAATCAGGAACAATCTTCCTAGTCCAGGGTTCTTAATCACACCTACAAAGTCTCTTTTGCCATATGAAGTAACATCTTTGTAGGTTGTAGGATTACAAAGGCACTTTGGAGGAGGGGCATTATCCTACCTACTCCAGATAAATTAGCTAAATTCAGTAAACCTTAAATATTTATTCAAAGGGATTTTCTTAAGTGTATAGAGAAGGAGGAGCCATTGAATGAGATCACGTTTCATAAAGAAGCTCAAATCAGCATCACACACAAGAAAGTACGTTTTCATCACTTTGGTAGGTTTCGAGTTTATTTCTATTTTGCCTTTAGTTCTAACATTTCTGTGTCATTTACTTGACCCTCCAGCACTTGGGACTAGCATTTAACACCTATACTTCCAGTTATAACACAACCAAGATCCCACACGTGCCAAGTTATGTACTGGAAGTTTTCACATCCTCCTCGTTTTTGTGCTGGGAGTCAAGGTAGAAAGCAAGTCAGCCAGGGCTAGACTACTCAAGGGAGGCCTGAAACAAAATTACTAGCTCTATATCACCCGGAACATGTTAGCCAAGGGTAGAGCAGCGAAATGGGTTTGGGCTGCGATAACAGTGTATCATAGACTGAGTGGCTTATTAAACAATGGGCCTTTATTTCTCACAGTTCTGGAGGATGCTAAGTTCAAGATCAAGGAGCCAGCAGATTTGGTGTCTGTTGAGAGCCCACTCCCTTCAATAATAACACTGTGTCCTCATCTGGAGGGAGGAGTGAGGGAGCTCTCCTGGGTTCTTTCACAAATGAACTAATCTAATCCCGTTCATAAGGTCTCTGCCCTTATGACCTAAGCACTTCCCATAGGCCACACCTCCAAATAGTATCACAATGTGGATTAGATTTCAACATTTTAGGGGGGACGCAAACATTTAGTCTATAGCATGGTTAAAAAAAAAAAAGTAGAGCAATCACAATGCACTAAGTAACAAGAGTTTAAAATTGAGGCTGCCCTGGCTGGTGTGGTTCACTGGATTTAGTGCTGGCCTGCAAACCAGAGGGACACTGGTTTGATTCCCAGATCAGGGCACATGCCTGGGCTGTGGGCCAGGTCCCCACTAGGGGGTGTGCGAGAGGCAACCATACATTGCTATTTCTCTGTGCCTCTCTTTCTCCCTCCCTTCCCCTCTAAAATAAATAAATTCTTCAAAAAATAAATAAAATTGAGGCAAAGTCTGCTTCAGCCAGATATCCTCTCAAACTCTCCTCCTTGCAGTAAGAGCCAGTAATTTACTTTCCCAAATCAAGTTAACCTAAGGCTCAAACTCTTGTGATTATCATTTCTCCTTAAGACCTGCAAGACCTGGAACTCTGCTGAGAGGAGAATCATAGAATATTGGCTACAGAGTATATTTAATGATCAGCAGTTTTCAACCCTGCATTCTAGTCTCCTGGGGGGAAATATTTTCAATATATATTCTCAGACCAGCCTGAGATATCAGAACTTCCAGGGGGCAGAGATCAGGGGATCTGTATTCTTAAATAAGATCCCCCAACAACATCTTTAAAAATAGCCTGGCACAGATAAGCGGGCTGACTATGGAAATGACAGGCATGTAACCTCATTTCACAGAGTTACATCGGGCTCTAAAGGAGTTACAATATTTTTACCAAAGTCACATTTAATGCACCAGAAGTCTTCAGCCCAAATGTCTGCAGTCCCGTCACCGGGATGTGACAGTTAGGAGTCCAGAAATGCCTGCCGCGTGTATCTTCTGGCTGATAAAAGTTTCCTGCACAATGCTTCTCCTTTGCCCCAGACAGTTTGGGTCTCGGCTTTACAAGTAGACCTAAGTGTGACCCTGAAAGGATTCATATTCCGTGCCCACGCAGATTTCATCTGCTCTAAACTATGTGTGGACAATTGCTTGGCTCCTTCATGGGGAAGGTACAGGCACCCGATCTGAAGCCCCTGGCCTCTGGTTTTCTCCCCACCTCTTTCACCAAGTCGGCCCCTGGGCTTAAACGGCATTCACACCTTTCCCTGGGCCTGCGATACATTCTCTGAAATCATTCTGGAGGATGGGGACTTGATTAGGGTGATGCCTTTGAAATATCAGAGGTCTTTCTGCCTCATCTGAAAGAAACTGGGAACGCTGATAGATGTGCTCAGAGATAACAGAAATTGAAGAAGATCTGTAGAAAGCTGGCTTATAAACTACCTCAGTTATTCAATATTTTACTTTTCTTTTTTTTTGGATTAAACAATGTAAGTAATGCAGATAAATAGATAAGGAATCATGGTTTTTAAATCCATTGAACCTAAGTTCTAATTACATGTTTTGTTTAGTGTCTCCATCCTCTCCCCTCTCGCCTAACTTTGCGTATAACGGCTAGAACACTTCTCACCCCAGTTTGGTTTTGCATTTGAAGAATAATTGGTAATGCCAGAGTTTTCTGGGGGGCAGCACTGACTCACTGCTTCAGTAAATATTTACTCTACCCCATGTGGCAGACAGACTTTCAGGTAGCCCCGCGATCTTCACATCCTGATGTTCATGCCCTCACATGATTACCTGTGCGTGAATGTGGGCAGAACCTGCGACCTGCTTCTAACCAATAGGTTATGGCAAAGGTGATGAAATGTATGTGGTTGCATATACGATTACATGGTGGTGTTCATCTCGCTGGACTCTCCCTCACTCTGACTGTGAGGAAGCGAGTGACCACCTTGGAGAATTTTACATGGCAAGGAACCGTGGGCAGATCCCTAGAACTGAGAGTGGCTTCCAGCCAACAGCCAGCAAGAGACTGAAGTCCATTTTCTTGCAACTGCACGGAACTGAATTCTGCCAACAACATGAGTATTTGTTACATACTGGAGATGCAGTGGCTGCCAGGAGTGTCTTGCTGGTTTCCTCAAGAGAAAAAATGTTTTTGTCAGATGTAACATAGAGTCCGTTGACCTCAATAGCACAGCTTTCAAGATTGCTCTGGAATTTGATAAAGACAGATTGGTCATGCCTCAACATCATTAGTGCAAAGTGAGCTGTTTTTTAAACAATAACTAACATTAACAACTAAAGTTGGTTTATAGTCGTGATTATGCAAAACACAGAGATTCCTCTTGTATTTTTATTTATTAATTATTATACTATCGGTTATTATTACTCTACTTTTGCCCACTAGTATATGTAATATTTTTACAAGTAAATGTGTAATAGAGTATATTTGAATACAGAAAATTATGTATCTCTAATTGCTTAATTTTGCAATTATTACTTATTGGAGGATTGGTTCTCTATACGCAGGTAAGTAGCTCCATTGTTTTTACTTTCTGAAAATAAAGTGTTAATCTTGAAATAAATTAATCTCACAAAAAATAAAGAATGTACATCAACATAATAAATGCCATAAATGATGAGCCCAGACCTAATCATGCTCAGTGATGAAAAGCTGAGAATATTTCCTTTGAGATCAGAAAAAAGACAAGTATATCTACTCCTGGCACTTCTGTTTAACATAGTGCTAAAAGTTCTAGCTAAAGCAATTAGGCAATAAAAATCAATAAAAGGCATCCATATCAGAAAGGAAGAAGTAACATCATCTCCATAGATGGCATGATTTTATATATAAAAAAATCCTAAAGAGTCCATCAAAAAAAAAAGCAACCCAATAATTCACATGGAACTACAAAGACTCTGAATAATCAAAACAATCTTGATCAAGATAAACAAAGAGAAGGTATCACACTTCCTGCTTTCAAACTATATTACAAAGCTCTAGTAATCAAAACCATACAGACACATAAACCAATGGGAAAGAATAGGGATCTCAGAAATGAACCCGTACATACAGCCAACCATCAACAGGGTGCCAAGAATACCAAAGAGTAAAAAGATAGTCTCTTCAAGAAATGATGTCAGTAAAACCGTAAATTCACATGCAAAACAATAAAATTATACTCATCTTACTATATACACAAAAATAAATTCAAAATGACAAGCATAAAACCCAACATTGTAACGATACTAGGAGAAAACCTAGGGGAAAGAAATCTGCTTGACATTGCACTTGGCAAGGGTTTTCTGGATATGACACCAAAAGCACAGTAACCAAAATAAAGAAATAAACAAGTGGGATCATGTCACACTACAAATCTTCAGCAAAGCAAAAGAAATGACTGGAAAAATGAAAATGCAACCTATAAAATGGTAAAAAACCAAAAAAACATTTGCAAACCATATATGTGATAAGGGATGGATATTCAAAATGTATAAGCAAACCATACAACTCAATAGCAAAAATACAAATAACCTAATTAAAAAATGGACAAAGGACTTGAATAGACATTTCTCCAAAGAAGACATACAAATGGCCAAATGGTATGTGAAAATGTGCCTAACATCACTAATCAACAAAGAAATGCAAATCAAAACCACAGTGAGATGTTATCTTACACTGTTAGGATAGCTTTTACTAATAAAATGAAAGATGCGAAGCGTTGGCCAGGATGTGGAGAAAGGGAACGCTGGAACACACTTGGTGGGAAAGTGAATTGGTACAGCCGTTACAGAAAACAAGTATGGTGGTTCCTCAAAACATTAAAAATAAAGCTAACATCACTTTCTTGGTTTACATTTAGTATTTTTAATCCATCTTTATATGCTGTGAAGTAAAGGAAACAAATTTATTTTTTCTCAAAAGGAAACAACTTTAATTTTTTCTCAAATTAACAAACTGTCCTACAAAAACTTTTTAAATAACTTACAAAAATTTATAAATCCTTCCTTCCTATACATTTAAAATTACCATTTTTTCATATGCTAAATTCCTCTCTGGGACATTTCAATAATCTTTCATTAATTTGTTTACCACTGATATTACTATTTTTTAATATATGAAAGCACAATAAGCTTTTTATAACCCTTATTTCAAAACAACCTTGTTTAGTCTAAATATTTAATTTTCCATATAGATTTTGATAAATATGTGATTTGAGAGGCCCTAGGCATTTACCTTTAAAATTTGTTCCTAGTTATGTTATATAGGTGAATTAATAAATGATATTTTTCCAGTATGTGTGTATACATTTTTAATAAGTTACTAAAAGGAGATAGAAAAACCATTGCCATAAAATTCTCATGTAACAATCACCTTAAAGCACTCTCACTTATTCTAATATGACTTTCCTGTTAACTGGTTTTGACTCTAGTGATACATCTTTATTTCTAAATATCTTTCTTTGGAGTCTAAGTGCTACATTTTATTGTCGTTTTTATGTTGCAGAATGATTCATACACTGCCTCACATGTTTCCCACTGATTATTCATCCTTGTTTGAATCCAGGTCTATGCGGTCCTTTAATTTGCACAAAGTAAAATTTTGAGTATTTTCCTTGATTTCCTTCCTTGTCCAAACTGGTGGTGTCGAAGGCAATGGGGCTCAGTCATCTAAAGGCCCAGGTGCTGAAGAGGGGAAGGAAGCTGCTGCGTGGGCACTCACATCCCGAGACCACACTAAATCATAGGTTTGACTCGATGTATCTGGTGCTTACTCTTTGCATATTATGTGACACTGTCTTGTCTCTCTTACCATATTCTAGTCAAGATTTCTTCTCCATGAGGGTACATCTAGACACTGCTGGCTTTTTACTTAGGTGGCTTCAATACTCTCCATGTTCTCACTGTAGCCTCTTGTAAGAAACATTCAGTACGCGGCCACGGTCAGTGGGCTCCTGCACATGTGCCCCAACTCATCCCCAACCAGCCTGCCCTATTGCCTCTCCCCTCGAAGTTGGAGTGTATTGGTGGGTTTTGTCTCACCCCTTTCTATAGAATGTACCCGCTGTGGACGACTTTCCAGAAAGACTACATGTGACTACACTTGATATCTTCCTTTGATCTTGTTGCAACTCCGTGTGAATAAATTCTTCTTTTTAATTCTAAGTTGATGGCACAGGGAATGGTCATGTGGAGGCCTATGCGAAAGCTGACATCTAATCTTTACTTTCTTGGAGGTTATCTTCTCTATCTCTTTCACTGCTCTCATATTAAATAACTAAACACCCTGTGTTTTCAACATGTCGTCCTAATACTTCCACAAGCACGCAAGCATTTAGCCTATTACATGGACTTGGAGAATGTGTTTGCTAGGTTCCTTCTCTTTGTCTAGCTGTGCAGCGGTGGTTGTAACTACTCTCATGTCCATCATCACTACCACCACAATTACTGTATGTTGGAAATAATCCAGTGCCTCTCAGCCTTTCTTAACTATCATTCCACTCTAAGAAGCATTTTTAGATGTTTTCTTAATTGGGAAGCCCCCAGTATGAAGTTTTAATACAAGAGATAAAATATATAGATGATTATATATGCTGACATTCTGGAGGGTCATAGTTCACTGTGATTTCTAGATTTCTTTTGCCCCTCAAAAACCAATTATAATCCTCTTGGACACAATAGTGCCCATGTTGAGAACATGATATACTTTTTGTTCCAGACAATTGATTACATATTTTATATTTATAATATCTTATGTTTAATTGATTATTTCTGGATATCTGACTGATCATTTTTTTGATGATGAATTAACCTAAAGCTATTTCTTATACAACTCAGCTTATGCATTTTGCCTTCCAAACACTTAGACATTCAATATTGTTGTCCTTTTGGTCTTTCTCATGCTTGAGTTCCCCTGTCGACTCCTTCACCACTCCTGCTTCTGCAGAGCCCAAACCATGAGAAACGAGTAGTGTCGGAATACCGGAGGACTGACTCTGTCTTATGCCACGTGACAAGAGCAGTGTCTGCCATGGTACTGAGATTTCCAAGTGTTCATCAACTTTTACCTTTCTAACTGCACGACACCTCTTGAACCAAGAAGTATTGAAGCCTCTCCCTTTTGTGGGAGGGTGGGGTGTGGGGCCCCTGTCTGTCTCATGCATTCTATAATTTTATTCGTTTACACACCAGTGGCCATTGTATACAATCTGGTTTTCATTCTAAACACGTGGTTTGAAACTTGCTTTAAAATTGTAATCACAAGGGACATACCTGTAATACATGATCCTATCCTCAGTGGCCAGTAGTAATTAGACCATGAATGGTTGTCATTCATTCGTAGGTTGGTTAATTAAATTACCTATTGAGAATGTGTGCTAAGAGACCAGAGTCAGGCAGTATTGGAGGAGAAGGAGGAGGGATAGGGGAAGAAAGAAAAAGAAGAAGGAGGAGGAAAAGAAGGGGGAGGAGAAGGAGAAGGGGAAGAGGAAGATGGGAGAGGGGAAGGGGAGGGGACAAGGATAAAAAGGAGAAGAGGGGTAAGGGGAAGAAGAATGGAGAGGGGAAGGAGGATGAAGGGGAGAAGAAAGACTTGCTATCAACATTATTTTGTAGGCAAAAAAAAAGGTATTCACAAAAATAAGTGGGAAGAATGCAATCTCACAATAAGACACTTTAAAATTAACACACTCGATACAATAAAAAACCTCACTTCATGTTTTACTGTTTTATTTCATAGTGATCTGTGAAAAACTTCAACTCTTACAAGAGTGAGCTCTTCCTAGTCTTTGGTCCAAGATTAATAAGTGTTGATAGACTCTCACGTATTTCAAAACCTGAAATACAGATAATTGGAAGACCAATTATTTTGCTCTTACTTTGACTTGACATAGATGAATTTATTCCAGGAACCAGTGATGGTTTCATACAGATGAATCATATTGATTGGCAATTACATATGCCTTTGTAATAAACAACAGTCATATTAAGAATTAATAGATGCCATTTTGTTGATTGACACAATCTTTCAAAACACGAGTCTCATGAGAGAAATTACTGTCATTTTTTATTTTATTATTAAAAAGCACCTGCTTGGCAAACTGAATTGGCAGTTAAGTCAGTGCTGATGGGACTCACATGGACAGTTCAACCTCATTTGGCTTTATCTTCTTGACCCTCCTTATACGTTATGTGTGATGGGGCAATACATGAGAAGACGCTCCAGAGGGCCTGGGAGGGTAGAGGCAGGGGCTCTGGGCCAGAGAGTGAATAATAATGCGTGTAACATTATCCACACACACATTTGCCTCTCTATCAAACGCATTTTCTTCCACTACGTTTTCAGCCACGAATCTGCATGCACTGAGTGAAACTTGTGGCCACTTAAGCTCCGTACCTCCCAGGAGACTTAAATTATAACTTGCAAAAAGTCCAATTTATGCAAACTCATTTTGCTGTTAATGTTAAACGAATCCTTGCCCAGCTTTTCTCTCTTTTTCAGGGTCAAACCTGGTGGAAGTTGAGATTTGGTTGAACTGCTGTAAAAATTTAATCAAGTGTTACCTCAGCAGGCAACAGATGGAGGAAAAGCCATTCAATATTAGATCAGTAGCCGTGCGCCCAGCACACGATATGAAGCACAGATGTTTATCTGCAATGGTCAAAAATTTGGGAAATGAAAACTTGGAAGAAAGCAATTGAGCTTCAGAACCTCTCCAATGCCATATTGTAAACAGGCAGGGCGGCCTCTGAGGGGTGGCGTTAATACCTGATTCTCTTACAATCTTCTCGTAATAGGTGATGCTCAGTAGTGCTGTGCTCAGCCATGAAACCTCAAGTCAGACATGTCTTTTTATTTTTTGTATCTCCGAACACTATTTCCGATGACCATGTTTCTGTGAAAATTTTCTTTTCTTTTCCCCCAGTGTCTCTTTGGAGTTTTGCACAACAATTTTATTGTCTCTCTCATCTCTTATAAGATATAAATTCAAACAAATTTCCACACATATTTAACCCCCTGTAAAAATGTATAATTTAAAACATTTAAGTGTATCAGGTATCTTAGTCCCAGTAACCCTACAGAGAACCTTTTTTCCCCTGAAGAATTGTGAGTTTTTTATCATGTACTTGCTCTTATTGATGAGGTAGCATTTTGTATTCTAACTTCTCTAGAAGCTGTTCCTTATTTCACAGAGAGAAAATATTTGAGTGGGATGCCCCTTGACACCATGGGCGTGTTATTTGCTCAAAGTGGAATTTTTATTTTCAGTATGTAAATAGGCTCTGCACCTCCTGCACCACAGGACCCAGGGACAAAGGGCAAATGGGGAGTCCTGCATCTGACGCGCACCTCTCCAGTTCCCTTGTGGGTTCCACTCTGTCCTGCAGAGACCATGTACGTGGACACCTCAGGTCGTAAGTCCCAGTTCTGTCGGCCAAAGCCTCCTTGCAAACTTCTCCCCTTGAACCCCTCTCCTAGCACTGAAAGGCACGTACACCAGCAGCATGCTTTGCCCTTAGGAAGACAGACTGAGGGACAGACTTGCATGTTGCAAGAAGCTGGCATGAGGCTCTTTGGGAGGGAGTGCTGAAGACTAAAGCACCCAGAGGGCAGCAGAAAAGTAGACGTATGTGGGCTCCACTTGGGCTTATTTCTTTGGCTCTGCAGACCCCTTGTCCTATATGAGGGGACACAACTCAAACAGGGACCTACAGCAAAAGGTCCAGGACAGCAGTCCAGTTGCTTCTAAGGCTGTTACCATGTGTAAATCTTATTCCTTTGTAAATACAAGGAAAATGAATTATGATAATTTGTACTTGTACAAAAAACAAGAGCCCAGTTTGAACTTTTTATCAATAGCATACCAGTCCCATAAGTCCATTTTCATAATTTTATTTTGGAGGGCACACCCAAAGGTGACCCCAAATGGCCCCTACTTTTGGATAGTACCCTCTCCTTGATATGGATGGGGTTACAACTAACCAACAGAACATTACAAAGGTGAATGGATGTCACTAGTTATATTGCACGGCAAAGGTGATAGAATGCTTACATGAGACTCAGTCTTGGGAGGCTGGAGAGAGACACTCCTGCTAGAGTCTTGAAAGAGCAACTACTATGTTGTGAACTGCCCGTGTAGAGGATCACATGGCAAGAATCTGGGTAAGCCCTTAGGAGGGCCTCAGTCCTACGACCACAAGGAACTCAACTTTGCCAATAACCACAGGAGCTTAGAAAATGATCTCCAGCCCCGAAAAAGATCCCAGACTGCCTGACATCCTAACTGCAGGCTTGGAAGACCCTAGGCACAGAAACCTACACCCCAGACTCCTAAAACTACGAGCACATAAACATGTGTTGTTTGAAGCTACCGGGTCTGTGATAACTTATTGCATAGCATAAGGAAATTACTATATCCGTTCTTTGGAGTTTAAACCTTTATTCTTTTTTGTTTTGTCACTCTCATCCTTAATATTTCCCACGGATTTTATGGTCTGGTAATCATTCTACGCTTGTACAGAGACCCTTGTGTTGGCTTGGATAACATCCTCGGGGATGCCAAATTTCGCTGTATTTGTTTAGCAATTTTTAAATTTTTTCCTTATTTGATTTGCTATGACTGAACAAAGAAGACTGGGTTTAAGATTTTTGAAGACCTAGCTGATGACTTGTCCCCTTTCCTTTCCTTTCTGATGTATTCTTCAAATACATACTTATCCCTCTCACATCTTCCTCATTTCTTACTTTGTGCCTTGACACTGGCAGAAATACAGTACTTTCTCATCCTCATTTGATACATAAACTCCTTTCTTTGATTTCCTTTTAACTTAAGGAAATTTTTTAACTTAATCTTTTATTTAGTAACTATATGTGAGGCTGTCCTTTCTTCATTAATTTGTATTCTTCTGAGGGTGGTGAGAGGGGCAGGGACAGAAGCAGAGATAAATCATTTATGTCTTCATAGCCTGTCCTTAAATCCAACAGTGCCTTGCTCTATGCCTTGGATGGAGTGGGCTCTCTTTAGACATTTTTTTTAAATAAATGGAAGAGATGTTGTTGAACTGCATAGTTTTTAGTCCTCACATTTCTCGATTAACTCATTTTCTTTTTAATCTAGCACAGTTGATCAATGATTCATGTCTCCTTAAGGCTCAAGCAATCCTTTCCCTCCTGAAACTGACAGTAGTACCCCATTGACAGAATTTGGGATTTTGATTCAGCCAATCCTCACGTGCTTGGGAATCTGGGTGTCATTAGAAATAGCAGCTTTGGAGGGCAGTTGAAGTGAATGATGTGATTTGATCTAAATTGTACCTAAGAAAACTACTTACAGGTACTTTTAGAAGAACAGATAAAGGCTAAAGTCATCCGGGAAAGTCTAATGAGTTGCTTGTATTTCTGCTCCAGTTCTTTCCTTGGCTGGCAACAGCCAAATGGGGCCTCCTGTGGGTTCTTGTCACTCTTGGTTGGAGGCCTGAATGTGGGCAGACTGTCCCCACAGGCAAGGTAAAAGAGAATGGAGACAATAATCAGGGTAATTCAGGCCATGGGTGTACTAATGAAGAAAAGAAGGTGTTGGGGCTTGGTTGACTCAGCATGGAATGAGTGCTCTGGATACACGACCCTCACACTGCTTTCCTTACATGAGTCGAGGCAGCTGGAAGTCTCTGTCCTATTGATGTTCCCGAAAATAAAGCCTATGTTCTCCTTAAAAAAAGTGTCCAGGTTGCTTTAAAGCTCAACCTACTTACAGAGGGATTATAAACCTCAGCCATAATTGCAACATTCCCCATTAAAATCTGGGCAGTCACTTCCAATAATGCTGATAATCTAAGATTTGAACAATTACACAAGGTATGGTTTGTGGACTCAAATGTCACAATAGGGAAAAATTAGCAGAGATGCTATGGGTAGAGGAAATAATGTTACAATAGATTTGACTTGAAGTTTTAAGAGCCTTTTTTCTTTGGATTAAGCAGTAACCATTAATGTTTTGGCGGGGGGGGGTGCAGGAAGTGTGCGCTTTGCTCTAGTTTTCTGTGCAGATGTAGAAAAAGAGTAGCTCACTCTAGATACTACTGCTTCCTTTTATACAGCAGTTGTGCTTACTCTGTGAAGTAGATTTTGACACCCACCCTGGGGTTAATGGAGATAGCCCAACCAATTTTTTTCTGCGGAAGTTCCTTAGAATGAAAAACAGTATTTGAAAAGACTCATGTGGTATCCTCGTTTGATATTAATACTTATTTGCTTAAGTCTGATCAACAAAACAGCATGGGATAGCAGGGCCCTTAGAGTTCACTTACAGAGCCAGCAAATGGAAGCCCTCTTAGCTGAACTTTAGTTAGAGGATGGAGGAGGGAGGGAGAGGCCACCTGAGATCTAGTTACAATCAGCATTTATTAATTCTAACAGAATTCCAGAGGTGTAACTCCTTGTGTGGATTGGCATGAAATAACAATGGATAAATCATGCAGACCCATCTCAGAGTCACTGTGATTTTTTTCCCTTCTCTCTGATTTTAAATGTAGTTGTTGATTTCATTTGAGGCTGTGACAAAAACGTTTTAGTTTTCTTTTAGCTTTTCCATTTTTTTTAATGTAAGAATTGATGCTTTTTGGCTATCTAACTTCTATAAGGTCTGATTCCTACATTTACTTTTCAGGAAATGTCTATAATTCCTTAAAAAATTATTTTGCTACTTCATGGCAATTCAAAACGTTCAAAAGAATATAAAGAATTATAAAGAATTTAACAATACCCAATCTCTGATTCCCACAATTGTATTTTGTGCAGGCTACAGAAGAGAAGCAATTGAGCCCCACTTGCCTAAGATGAAATTGATACTAAAGGCCTTCACTCTTTCCAGAAGCTTAATGCCATCATTTTCATTGCAAATACAGAAAAAGGAATCCCTAAAACTTTCTAAATTACTTTTATGTATTCTCAAAGTTTCTAGTTATGTCCCTTTATTCTCCAAGTTAAAAAAAACATCTTATTTAATTCTACCTATTAAAATGGATTACGGTTTAATTCTAAAAGTACAAACAACAGTTAATGAGTTAAAAAGGACAAAACACAGAGTTTGAATTAGGAGGTCGGAGGTGAAGGCCGTTGTGTAAAAACACTGGTGATCATTGACTGATGGGTCAATTGGTTAATGGATTCTTCTTTGAACATATTTATTGATCATCTGTGCCCCGAACATGGTGACAAGAATGAATAATAACTATGGCATATTATTAGACATGCCCTGGCAGGTCTAGACCAGCTTCTGGTCAAATGGATGAAATGACATTCATCAAACAATAATGTACTTTAAAATGAGCACATAATAATAAACTGAGATAAATCCTATGAAGGAGGGGAACACCACTCTTCAACGTGGTATTTTCAAAAGAGTTTGGCTTTCCTGAGAAAGGGATACTTGCAATATTAGTAAGCGGTAAATAAATAAGGAGGAGAGTGAGGAAGAAGCATAGCTTGCTTCCAGAGCAGCACATACAAAGGAGAGTGGGTTGTATGACAAGCTAACAATGGTTGCGATGAGCGTGTGAGGAAAGTGTTGGGAACAGTGAGTAGTAACCAGATTACTCTGCTTTGAAGGCCGTGTTAAGGGTTTACTTCATTTTATCTGCAATGGAAAACTTTTGGAGCATTTTAAACCTGCATTGCCATAATTATATCTAAGCATTGACAGTTCAACTTGAAGACAAAAACTCCAATAGGTATTACAGAATCTACTTTGGAGCTCTTGGCCATTGCCTGGAGGCAATGCTTTCTTTCGTACCCAGTGAATGTGTGTGATCTTGTTTGAAATTTGTGTGTGTAGAAATTGAACTGTGCCCTTAGTTTTTGAGAAGAGTTCTAAGAGAGCTACAATGAATTATCAAGTCCCCAATTTTATTTAGATACTGTCTTTGTCAATATATATGTAGAATTTTGTGCATTCTTTTTCTTCATTTCATCTTAAATAATAACAGCAAATGACAGAAACTAAGTATGTAACAATTGTCAGTTTTGTTTTGAATAAACAAACCTAATAGCTATCAGTAATATCAGCATATTTTTAAGTTTTTAACCTTTTCATAAGAAGTGCGAAATACAATGGATTATTCATATTATTATTTTAGTTTGTAGTAATTATAGGAAATGGACTCCTTAGTAGGTCAAAAGATCTCTTTTTCCTGGTATTCATGCTGTGGTGTGGCCCCTTATCCCTGAGTTTGGACAACACCTGTGATTTTTTTTTCCCAACTAATAGCATATAGCAAAAGTGACAGGCTATATGTGATTATCTGTGTGTACTTATATGATTAGCTTACATGAGCCTGCAGTGATGCTCTTGCTGGAGCCTCTCTCTACCTCTCTAACTTTGAGGAAATTAGGGGCCATGTGGGGAACTCCACATTGCAAGGAACTGTGGGTGGCCTCTAGCAGTTGAAAGTGGCCTCCAGCTAATAGCCAGAAACTGAAACCTTTACTCCTGTAACTGTAAGAAGCTGAATGTTGACCACAATATGAGTGAGCTTGGAAAGCAGAAACGTCCCACTGAACTTCAGATGAGACTACAACCCCAAATTAGCTTTTATTGCGTCCTTGTGAGACCCTAACAGAGGATCCATTTTACCCATGTTTAGATTCTTGACCTACAGACAGTGTGGGTTATTGAATGTGTCTTGTTTCAGCTTCTAAATTTGTGATAATATTGTTATGTAGCAAAAAGTAACTAATACACTGATGGTGCCACCACGGTACTGTGTGTGGCAGAAAGTCTCACCACTCAACAGACACAATGTTACTGGTCAGTATATGCATGGAAGACTGAATTCAACCTGGGAAACTTGATTTAGGAGCATCTATGCATTTCTCAAGAGTTCGTTCTCAAAAAGTCAATTGTATCAATGTAGAATAATGGTTGCATATTACCTGGGGAAAATTACAACTTCTTCAGTGTTCGTTTTCTCATCTCTAGAAAGATAATATTTGCCCTTTTACAGGAGGGATTATTGTAAGATTAAGTTGAGATCATTTAAATTAAATAATTAGTAGGTTTGTACTTGAATAATACTTTCATATATAATAGAACCCGATGATAAGTGTAAAATGCTAGCTATTTAAGTGGAAGCATTAACATAGTGTTAGTGAGTTTTCCTTCACTCTCTGAAACCTACCATTAATTATATATCCAACTTAAAAGGTTCTTAGAGTTCCTGGTTTACTCTTTGATTTAGGAAGAGATCGGTTGTTAATATTTTAAAAGCACTCACAGTGTAGCCCGTCACTTCGGCAAGGGCAGGTGTGTTATTTCAGGTCGAAGTTACAAGAATTCATCTGGGTGAGTTACCGCTTACCCTTAAATTGTGTTGGATACATGGCTACTTGAAATTCTTTTGTTTTGTAAAAATTCAGTGCTTTCCTATGTTCATGCTTTGCCATCAATATTTGCCTTCACATTTGCAAGCTTATCACAAAAAATGAATTTATTTTCAATTTTTTACCATTTGTGCAAATACCATTGTCACTGAAGGGTGAAGACATAGAAAGAATTTAAATGCATAGTATCACAAATGTTTTTAAAACTCTTTTGTTAATGTAGTTCACAGCACAATTAACATAAATAATGTTGTTTTTAGTCCACTGGTTCCCAAAAGCATTAGGATGCAAAAGTAGAGAATAGAGAGAAGGAATCTCAGTATGGTTAGAAAACACATGTTAGCAACTGGGTGGAAAATGTGGTTTAGCTGCTCCTCTAAAGTTTCTAATAACAGTTTTAAAAAGAAAATCTGAATTGTGAGAGATGCTTTTTCTTGTGTGTTTTCCCTATTGACTGATTTTTCAGCTCAGAAAGTATCCTTACTATCTGGGTGACTCATTGGTGACATCTCCATTATGGCCGATTTGTGGTGTGTATGTGTGTCAGTGGCAACCCATATGGGGGAGGACTAAACATTGCAGACAAAAGTTCATCTTGATGGGTCTCATCATTTCATTAAAGCCAGGGAAATCACAAATCACCCTACTTAAGTTAAGATGTATCCCTTAAAATCGTGGTCCTCAGAAAATCAGTTCTTTCAGGTTTCACTTTCATTGAGTACAAACTATAGCATCTGATGTAGCAATTCTGGAGAAGACGTGAACATAATCACAAAATTGCTGGGTTAAACATCTTATCTATAGTTTTAAGACTTAGCTGCCACAAGGTAAATGGGAATTAATCAAAGAAAATATGTACTTATTTAATGAAAATATCTTATTTCCTTAAGATTAAAAGGTTTAACAAAACACCACAGCTCAGATAGGTATTGAAAAGTAATTCAAAGGAAAATGTAATCTTGGCTAACATTTATTGGCTACTCACTATGTGGCAGTCTCTATTCTGTTGTTTCTACACAGGTTATACATTTTATTTCTTATTACTAATCCTATCAGGTGTGTACTCGTACTGTCTCCATTTTACAGATGAGGGATGTGAGACAATGAGAGATGAAGCAGTTTAGCCAAGGGCCAGAACATTGGGATCAGAATCCAGACAACGAAGGAGCTGGGAATCAAATACAGGCAGGTCAATGACAACCGGAGCCAACCGGGTATCTTTGATGCAGTGGAGGCAGGGCAGGCTTTGTAACCAGTGAGAAGCGAAACAGAGACCTGATTCTGCCACCCAGGAAAGGTCTTATCTTCACCACTTAGCCCCTTCTGAGTGAGACAGTGCATTTTAAAATGAAACAATCTGCAATTATAACATGAACACGACTCAAGTTCTTTCCTTGGGTTTTAGAACACCACAAGAAGAGTGGATATAATGAACGAATAATTTTCTGAAACGTCTCCAAGGAATCTCCTGTCTTTTTCCCTGCCCTCATTCTTGAAATGCAAGAGATTGGGAGAGGGAGAGGGGTATTGAAGAGGGCCAAGCCAAAAGTCTTAATGAGCAGAGGGAGAGATATAGTTTGTGGTTATTTACATTACTAGCTTTTGTTCAGTTACAACATTATTGACATGGGTTTAAAGGCATTGATGAAATATATTTGGAGACTCCAGAGTTTGAACATGTCAGATGTTAGAGGCTGGCCAGCTGGTACTGAACACAGAAACACACAAGCTCATAATGGTTTTGTGCCTTCCCCCCCCATGTTATCTAATCCCTTCAGAATGAACTGTAGTAATGTTATAATTACCCATGTGTGTAGGCAGAGATGAAGATAAATCAGGACAAGATTTCTAAGAGATTAGTTGACAGTTACCTGCCCAATTGTAAAGATGACTAGTTGGTTGAAACAGGAATGCTGGTCTATTGTATTGAGGTTTATATGTAGCTTGTAAATGGTTCTTTGTGAGAAATATTAATACCATTTTACTGGATAATAGCAGTTCATTAAATTTGGAAGTGAAGTACAATTCCAGTGTTACTCTTAAATGACTGAAATGAACATTCAGGAGTGGACAGTTTCATTTTAACTGTATGTTTCATGATATTGTCACTTTAAGCCACATACATTGAGAAGGGGCAGCCAGAAGCCAAGGTACAAAAGACAGCTTGCTCTTGTGCTTTACCAAAGAGAAGTCAACTTCCAACCCACCTACCACTCTCACTAACAAGAATTTTATATTTGATCGAACCCACATAAAACTGAACCACAATTTGGGAAGCCCAGGTTTCAAAGTTCAGCCTTCCGTAATTATTTTATTTTATATTATCCCCTTTATACAATATAGTAATGAATTAGCTTCTGTAGACCAAAACTCAAATATTCACAGAGACAAAAGAATTTCAGAAATTTGTATTAAGTTCCAGAATTCTCCAGGGCATTATGATAGAATCTAGCAGTAGATCCTTCATATATATGTTAATTTAATCTTTGCAACAGTCTTATAGACAAGGGATCAACCCCATTTTAAAGATAAGAAACTGAACTCTTGCCCTTCACGTACAAAGAAGTGATGGGACATAGTTCAAACTCAGACAGATTTAACTATCTGGTTTATTTTTTTAACAAAACTCTTTATTTTACAGTAAAAGATAATAGATTTTTCATATGCCCTATACCCATAATCCCTATTATTAACATCTTACATTAGTTTGTTCATTTGGCACTGTTGAAACCAATGTTGAAACATTGTTAATTCCATATTTTTCCAGGTAGCTAAGGTTTTATTTAATGTCACTATGACAGCCCACACTCAAGGAGTGGGGAGTTATGGTCTACCTCCTTAAAGATAGATAAATTATTGGTATAAATTATCTATCAAGTTTTGAATAATCTATTATCTGCATATATTATTTGGAATTCTTCTGCATGAGAGATTTGTCTCTTCTCTCACGTTTGTTTCCCCCATTAACTTATATCAATATGTACTCATGAATATGTATTATATATATGTTGGATATATCTTTTATTTTATTGCCACAAACCTGAAATCCACATGTCGACAAGACCATGTTTCCCCCAAAGCACCCCCCTCTAGAAGAGGATGCTTTCTTGCCTCATCAGCTTCTAAGAACCCCAGGTGTTCCCTGGTTTGTGGCAGGGTAACTCTAATCTCTGCCTCTGTCTTCATGAGTCTGTCCTTCCCTCTGTCTATCTCTCTGGGTCTCTTCTCTTCTCATAAGGACACCAGTTGTATTGATTAGGGCCTGTCCTAATGACCTCATTTTAACTTAATTACATCTGCAAAAGACCTATTTATAAATAAAAACACAATCACAGGTATCTGGGACCAGGGGTTCATTTAAATTTTTTGGAGGAGCACAATTAAAACTGTAGAAGAAGTATCATGGTTTCAGAATTGTTAATCCCTGTCTCCAAGGGAAACAACTTGTTCGAGTACAGCTTTCATGTAAAGTTTCTTTTGCCTTTCGTCTTACAGATGTCACTCATTTCCTTAATTAGATCCGCACTCTTCCTCAGTGGTCTTCAATAAAGTTGTTTCATACATTTTCAGTACAATTGAATTATGCCTCCATATTCAGCATTCTATACTTACCTCCCTTGATCTCTTAAATTGTTTTTTAACATTTACATATATTAAAGTTCATTATTTGTTCTTTAAAATTGTATGGGTCTTGTTGAATGCATAATGTCACGTATCCACCATTGCTGTATCGCCCAGAATGGTTTCACTGCCTTCAAAAGTAACCCGTGCTTCACCTCTTTCACCTGTTCCCACCCGACCTCTGCCAGTCACTGCTCTGTTTACCGTCTCCACAGTTTTGCCGTTTCCAGAATGTCATCTCAATGTAGCACTTTCAGACGGGCTTTTTCTACTTAGCAATAGACATTTGAAATTCATCCGACTGTTTGGTGGCTTGAGTTATTTGATTGGCTAGACATACTACCATTTGTTTATCCACTCACCTTTTGAAGGACATACCAGCTGCTTCCAGTTTTAGGTGGATTTGTGGAAAGCTGCTGTAAACATTCATATGCAAGTTTTTGTGTTAACACAACTTTCACATTAGTTAGGGAAGTAACTCGAAGTACAATTGCCAGATCATATGGTAAGGCTGTATTTAGCTCGGTAAGAAAGGGCTAACTCTCCTCCAAACTGGACGTACTATTTTGTCTTCCCCTCGACAGTGAACGGGAGTTCCTGTTGCTCGGCATCTTCATCAGTACTGTCCCTTTTTTGCGGATTTGAGCCATTTTAATAGGTGTACAGTGACATCGAATTGTTGATTTGGTTTTTATGTCACTAAGGACAAGTGATGTCTAGCATCTTCTCATATGTTTACTTCCCATTGATGTATCTTCCTTGGCGAGATGTTTCCAACTCTTACCCATATTAAAAACTGGGATTTTTGTGTTTTTATTTTGGAGTGAATATCTGTTTTAATGTATAATGCCAAACTATGAGGTTGGAAGGGTATATATGGACTGGGCATTCTGGCATGCATTATTTCGTTTCAGCCGGAATCTCTTCCTATAAGACACATATTATGATAGTTTTTAAAACACATGAAATATGTAAGGGTAAGAGATTAAAGCTAATGATTCAAAACCACACAACCAATAAGAGGTGTTATGGCCTTTTTCTAATGTGGTCTAAAAGGTGGTTTACAGACCTATCAGAACGAACAGGTCCTTTTTTGTTATAAATATGTTTATATCTCAGAATGGTATTTATAAATAATATAACCAACCTAACTACATGATAAAATAATATAAAAGCTTGTAATATGGAGAAAAAGCAAGAGGAAGAAGACAATATGTTTATATATGTAAATACAGGTATATAATTATATTACATTATAATACTAATACCGGTAGTAGCACCCACTTATAATTAATAAATTTAGGTGTAAAAGATCAAAAGACTTTCCATACAAGACTCTTGGAGAATTAAAAGAGAATTTATATAAGTAGACTCTGCAATATAAAAACTAATGTCAGATTAAGTGTTAGTTAATGAAACTTATTTGAGTACGGGAAAAAGAGGAGCGATAATGTTTGTATGAAATAAGGAAACAGGACAGGATAAATTGAAATATCGAAAAGTGGAGAAATGAGGAAGTGTACATTTTTTTTGCAAATAAGATATATCCAAAAGGCAGGCAAGATGTGGAAGAACTACTGAGTGAAACTGTCATGCATTGCAGGGAATGTACCATCCCTGGTACCCAACTACTACAATACATTCCAGTCATACCCTGAATTTATTGCGATAACCCAAACATATTCCAGGTTACCTTAGTGCCCCCTTATTCTAAGTCCATACATTAATCATTCTCACTTATTATAATTTGAGGATTAATCTGACTCATCATGTTGTAAAATTTTGAAACATTTCAGAGTATTTTAGAAATTGTAATTGACAGCAGTGAAAGTGTTTAAGATCAGTAAGGCACAGAGATTAAATTTGTACAGCTCATGGCCTTGAAGCAAATGGATTTTATCTTGGATAGCACATGAGCTGTATAAAAATTAATACAATGTATCATATACAATAAAGTCAAATCCTTTCGATTTTGTCCAAAACTGGCCAAAAAACTCGTAAGATCATCCATCTGGTTCTGCCTCATGTACTTGTCAGCTTCAACAGCTCTCTCTGACTGTAGCTCTGAAGGATGGGCTATGAAAAGTCATTGCCTTCCTTTTAGTAAGCATCCATTATGTTTTTGCTTGTTACTAAGAATGATGCTAGGTAGATATGGAGGACACCTGTACAATAAAAAGAAGTCCTTCCTTTTGACTTTAAAAACACCTTGACTCTCATCTGAAAGGTTAAGGGTATATTGATAATCAAAGTCATAATAAACCAGTATGGCCTTGTCATCTTTGAATTGATTTGAATTCTCTTGGCATCAATATATATTTTGCATCACCTGTTATGGTAGTACATTTTATAGATTTATTTCTTGTTCTCTGTAACAGGTCTTGTTTTATTAGTTCATGATTTCACTCTTTACTCTCTGTTTTTTGTTTTTTTTTTTTAAAGGAGAACCTTCATCATACTAGCCAGGCAAGCAATTAAAAAGTAGTCAAACTACAATAGGAGTGTAGGGGCTTCAAAGGATTTGGGGACCCATAAAAGAAAAAGATAGGACCAGTAGGTGGCAGTGGCACACACAAGGTTTATTTGGGTGACCCTCTTAGAGGTTTGCATGTGGAGAAACCCCTCACAGCATGAGACCATCTAGAGGTTACGCGATGGGAGGACACCATCCAGATACCAAGTTCCAGGGGGCATACAAAATACACTGGCTTTAAAAGGCTAAACATCTGCTTATTTGGTTTATGCTATTTAAAACAACTAGATGTGTAAAAAAAATTGACTTTGGTGTCAGCAGGCTTTTTAGCCATTGGTCTCAGTCCACTCTGAAGAAATAAACAAGCTAAAAATAAATGGCTGAAGTCTCACTTGTGAAGAGGTCACAAGAGTTTATCTGAGATCCAAAAGAATAGCTATTTCAAAAGCACTGATTCAGGAAAAAACACAAACAGCATTCTGGTTAGTTGGTGAAGACAAGGTATTTATGAGAAAGGAAAAGGAATAATTACAGGAATAAAGGAAAGGAATTTTTATAGGTACAGATAAGCTAACATAAAGTGCTAATTCTAAAGAATGTCTTTAATTTTCAGTCCATTTGTCATAATGTCTGCTTTCCTATTATGTTAGCAAACAGTTGTTTGGAATTCAGTGTTGCCGTAGGCCCAGTTGGAAGGTTATTTTGATCAATTTTAACATTCCAAATGTTTGAAAAGTGATGCAATGAGGTAACTTCTTTGGGATGGCAGCTCTGATTCCATTTTGAAGTGGCTCTGTTAACAGCAGAGTTAGACCTCAGTCCTCGAGTTCAACTAAGAGAGAATTCAGAGGCAAGACCTTTTGCATAAGAAATGTATTTTGACAGTCACAGAGGTAGAAGAAGCAAGGCAGCTGGGCTGCATGGACTCAGGAAACAAGTTACAGAAGCAAAAGAAGGGTCTTTGGAACTTAGGAGAAAGAAAGCCAAGATAATGTGCCTGAGGGAAGGGTGAGGAAAAGGCTTGGTGGGGGGGGGGAGAGAGAGAGAGAGAGAGAGAGAGAGAGAGAGACAGTGACCACAAGCACTGGGTCCTTTGTCTTAGCAGGGGTGTCCAACCTGAGGTCCACTGGCCACATTCGGTCCAGGATGGCTCTGAATGCAGCCCAATACAAAATCATAAAGTTACTTAAAACATTATGAGATTTTTTGTGTGTAATTATGTTACAATGTATTTAATGTGTGGCCCAAGATAACTCTTCTTCCAGTGTGGCCCAGAGATGCCAAAACTTTGGACACCCCTGTCTTAAAGGGTTTTATCTGTTTCTTAAAGGTGGGGATTTTAGGGGAGGTCTCAGGGGAGGATCTCAATAGATATCCATCAGCTTTCCAGATGTGCCCTCTCATGGTCATTGTCTTTACTGATTGGTCAGCAGCAGGGTAGGGAGTCATTGGTCATTGCATCTGGTCATGTTATCAGCCATGGTGTCACTTCGTCTGGCTTTGCTACTTTTCTGGGCCTGGATCTGAAACACAACTGACACCTCCATGTTATCTCCATTTTGACCAAAACTCTGTCTCTGTGGTCAACAGACCCAAGACTTTGTACCTGAGATTACTTGATGTGGGTCAGAACCTTGCTGTACTAAGGGCTGAATGCTAAAAGGAGTGGTCACATAAGGGCTTGTATGGGATTGTAGGAGACTATTCTCCAGCCCCCTTGTTCCTCCTCTAAGGGGGTCTAAACCACAATACTAGTGACAAGAAAGGACAGGGGATCTAAACTTCATGAGTAGCTACATGATGGGGTGGAAAGGTCACGCTGGGGATAAGGTCTTAGCCTATAATACTTATTTTCCCAGTTTTGTCAGTTGCTAGGCACCCAAGACTTTCCGCTCTGGTGACATCCATACCTAGCCTATGTTTCCTACTGAACTCATGTCTGTCTGAGTACCTACTCTATCAACTCCATTTATATTATTTTTATATAGAGCCAACATGTGAGGACAACCTTGGCTCATTTACATAACAGGGAGACTCCGTTCGCAAGCTTATGATTTGGTCATTCAGATAATGACCATACTTGGTGTATGCCTTAATCTGAGTATTCTTGGATAACAGAGCATCACCCAGAACTTGCATGAGGTAGTTTATTTTGGAAAGCAATCTCAGGAAACTGCAGTGGGGGCTGGAGGGAGGGAATCCAGGAAAGAGAGAAAGTTTTTATGCAGAAGTGTTCCAGGATGTGTTTTCAGAGTGGCCAGGTATATATGGTCTGAGTAGCTTATTGAATGTGCCTCAGGATTACTGTGGGGGCTGAAAAAATACTAACACTTTTCCTCTCACCTTCTAAGTTCTTCTAGCTAGGCTAATAATGAGATTAACAGAGACAGCCCTAACCAGTGTGGCTCAGTGGGGTTGGTCATCATCCTGCAAAGTGAAAGGTTGCCGATTCCGTTCCTGCTCAGGGCGCATGCCTGGGTTGTGGGTTTAGTCCCCAGTTGGGGCACATACGAAAGGCAACCAATGGATGTTCTCACACATTGATGTTTCTCACCCTCTCTTTTTCCTTCCCTTCTACTCTCTAAAAACAAACAAATAGAATCTTTTTTTTAAAAAAAGAAATAGATTGATAGGAGAAAATCAAATTTTAATACATGAGCATGGGGAATTTGCATAGGCATAAAAATCCCAAAGACAGTGAGGCAACATTGGGTATATGAGATATTTTGAACAAAGAAGAAAGGAGGAGAATGGGGCGCTCGATTTCAGAATGAAGTCAGGTGATTTTCAGATAGCTGGGGAAGTGTAGAACATACCTGGCAGGCAGATTCTGGCTCGGCAAGTCAGAAACACTGGGACACAGTGAGTTTCTAGCTAACAGGCCCCTGCTTGAAGCCTTTCTACTTACTATACTTATTTCAGATTCAGCTAAGGTGCCATACTGAGATCTCCTTACTGAAATAGCGTTTTCTGTCTGAATCTCTTGGCCAGAAAGGGGAACAGTCAAAGGCTCTCTCTGATGTTATTTCTTAATAGACCATTTAAAATCAATATTCCCAAAAGCATCGTCAGGGTGGCAAAACGTTGCTTCCCTTCCTTACTCACCAGAGGAAGAGGAGAAAGGAGAATGTACCTTTTGGCACTTTCCTGTACCTCACCCAGCTGCATGTTAACCCCTTCTCACTTCCAGTTTGCGCATGCGGAAGGCTGCTAGGTTTCCAGCAACTATCCAATAACGCCACCATTGCAAAGCCATGGGGTGAGACACTCTGCAGCTACAGCTATATGAGGCTGGTTGCTGCAGGAGTGGTTGGAATACATGAGAGGGGAGCACATGGTGTTTTCAATAGAGTGTTAAGTGAAACAAAAGAGAGATGACTATCCAATAATGGGCAAATCCATCATGGAAAGAAGGGATTATTTTTAATAAAACCGTGAGCTAGCTTATTGATTTTTTGTCTTGGGCATGTAACATTTTTGTAGACTACACGCTCTGTCATTCTCCTTGATGATTCTTGAACAGAGCTAATTTTAGATATTTTTATTGTGTTTCTCTATGAGAAGATAAAGTGGTAACATACATGGTTTTCCCTTTCTGTCAAATTCTTTTGTTTGCAAGGGGCTGGAGCTTTCTTATTTTACTTAAAGAGTCAGTGATAATTTGGAAAGCTACACATGCACAAAACCCAGGTGTATCTCGAGGTAGACATTGTTAATTCATGCCAATTCCATTGTAAAGTATGTGCTTTTCTCAGAGTGGAGAGGAATGAAACACGTAAAATGTGTGGAACATTCCCGTGACTATTCCATTAGTTAAACACACGCCCAGGAGTGAGCATGAGCTGGAAGATGGGGATTTTGTTTCCTTGGTCATTCTTTCATAGCAAAAACATTATATGAAACCCTGGAGGATTATAGTTTTTAGAGAAGCATGTTTTTCATGCAAAATGTCTCCCAAAAGCAAGACAGTCCCTTACTGGTACTCAAGACCTATGGCCCAACTCCGGGCCTGGAACTTTGTCATGAGGCATAAATCCCTCTCAGTCGCATAGTCCCCAAATTCTCTGACCCCCTTCCAATCAGTTGAGTGGTAGGACAATGCACCTTTTGCATCTGGATGGCTTATGACTCTTCCACTGAAAAAGGTGGCTCTGGTGACTCTCAAGGCTCAGTCATAAAGGATGACCCAGCTTCTGCCTTGGCAGTTAAAGCACTTGCTCCTGGAACCCTGAGCCAGTCTGCCAACACTGAGGTCGACATGCTGTGAGGAAGCCCAGCCACTCAGTCATCTTGGTTTTCATTGTGGAGCCTGGCACAAGAGTGAAGGAGACCCCAGCTCATTCCGTCTTCCAATCCTTGAGTTTTCCCAGACTTCAAGCCTCCCCAGAATTGATTCCAGATCTTGTGGAGCCATGAAAAGCCATCCCCATAAATAATAAAATATAAAATGAATAATACAATAACTTTAGTTTTATGCCACTGAACTTGGGGGTAGTTTATTTAGCAATGACAAAAAACTGTTCCATCATCCACAACCTGAAAGCAATAGTAATGAATGTCATACAACTGTGTTGGGAAGACTAAATGAAATAATAAGTAAAATGCCTTATCTATAATAAGCAATATGTTATAGCTATTAATATTCAGTTGCTGAAAATGATTATTTAATTCTCATTTTTTTAACTGTGACGGGTTCTGCACTCCTTTTATCCTTTCTCAGCAGCACCCACACACCCAGCCTCACTGCCAGTAAGATAGAAATTGCAGATTTAAAAATACCTACTCAGACATTTAATAAAGCAGATAGTTTGTGATACTGGCTTGGACAAAAAGTTCATGTGTTTTTTTCTGTAAAATAAAAGACACATTTTTTTATTTTCACCAATAACTATTGATTTGGATATTTTGAGTGTGTCAGCTATCTCCCATATGGTATAACTTTGATTGTTCTCAATCAATGTCTCTATTTGATCCCTATCAACTTCAACTGGTCTATCAGACTGTGGAACATTGTCCAGTGAGAAATCTCTAGCACAAAACTTTGCAAACCACTTTTGGCACGTTCGATCAGTCTCAGCACCCTCTCCATATGCTGCACAAATTTTTTTTTTTTTTTTTGCATTTGAGTTGTGGGGTTATTTCTTAGACAACTTGAAATATTTATTTATTTTTGTAGAAGCCATTGTTACTGGGTTTATTTTTTTTTCCAATGTGCAGGATAGTACTGACATTTCATTGTGGGGTTAAGTTGATTTTTTTCCCACATTTTTTATTGCTGTGCAAGTACAGTTGTCTCCATTTCCCCTTGACCACTCCCTTTTTTGCAGTAATAAAGCATACTATGCCGAAAATGTTATGTATTTTCTTCCATCTTCAATATTAAAATGGCTACATAAAAATTCACCAATTTTGATAAGTTTTTTTTAAATGTATGCTGATGTGACAGCTATCACAATACAATCTAACAAAATTGTTTTGAATGAAGTTAAAGACAACTACACGCTACTAGAGCCATCGTATGGAAAAAACCAAACGAACTTTTTGGCCAACCCAATTGTTATGTACCTTCTTCAGAAAACAAGATCCAGATGAGAAGTCCATAGTAGTTATTTGTTTAGTTACCCACTTATCAAATGCCTAATGTGTCAGAATCTCTGATAGAACCCATGATAATCAGCCATGGGAAAAATGTTTTGCCTCTGGCCTGGCAAAATAGTTATTACAGTTCCTGATTAAGTAGCACTGTCCTTTCCGGCGAGGAGTTTACAATTCAGCTTGCACCTTCTCAGATCAGACAGACACTTGCAGACATGGAGAGACAACAACCCCCAGATCTCAGCATTTTCTCAGATGCACGACTTAGATTCCCAGTGTTTCCTCCAAGTCGATCCTGCTCTTTTGTTTTGTCAGGAGATAAGGAGCTGTAGAATTAGCCTGGCAGAAATGATGAGGGAGCACTGTGAGATTTAAGTGCACAGGTAATAGAAGGGACATTTTTCATCCAGAGCCGTTCAAAGCCACGTCATTGGAGAAGGGCACCGGTACTGACGAGGATGACTGTGCCTTGAGATCACTCTGTGCAGACAAACTGTCCTGCTCCTATGCCTGCAGACAAGCACTCTGGTAAACAGTTCTTTGCTTCAGGATCATAATTCAACTCACTATTTGTTTCTTGGGAAGGCATTTGTCCTGGCTATGTGAAATTAGGTAGTAATTCTTCGATTACGTGGTGTCATCGTAATGGTTATGATCTTTTGCAGAACTCTGAACAGATTACAGTGGGAAAGGAGTGCCGAGAGGTACTAGAGACCCGAGGGAAGGTTGAATTCAGCAACAATTTGTTGGCCAAGAGGCTTCTATCTTCTTTCTGCAGACGTTAGCAGAGACAGAAGAGAATGTTGGATTGTGAGGCGTTGTAGTCGTTTGTGGGCAATGAGGTGCCAAGCGCTGACACAGGCACTCCACGTTCATTTCCCCGTTTAATCATCATGATAACCCTTCGAGGGAAATATTTATTTTACATTGTCCAGAAAGAGAAAGTGAGGTCTAAGTGAAATAACTTGCTTAATGTCAAACAATTGGAGACATTTTGAAGTGTGAGGATGGAGCTATCTCTCCTGGGGCCAAGGGGAGTGCTGTTTGAGCCCACAAACCCAATGGTAATAATCTTTTTACCACATTATTTTAGAGTATTTATACATGATTTAAACACTAGAAAAGGGTACTAGGTTTTGAGCCTAGGTTTTCTGACTTTATACCATGGTCTAGAAATCATAATATTTTGATCTTCTAGATCAAAAGTTGGAATTGTATGCTCCCTACCCAAAGTCAAGTCTCTTTTTTGTCCCCTTTTGTTCCCCCTTTGTACACTTCCACCTCCTCCCCACCCCACTTTCCCTCTGGCTATCCCCATACTGTTGTCTGTGTCTATGTGTCATCTATATGAGTTCTGTCCAGAGGTATCCAGCCATGTACTATGAAAAAGAGACATTTATTGAAAAAGATACAAGATACAACAAACATTGTACATAGGATGGTGATGCCTCTGTCACCTTCAAAGTAGGTACCTTGGGACCTCACACAGTTCTCCCAGTTGCTATCAGCTGCCCCATTGTATTTTCCTGAATCTCATCCAGGGTCTGAAATCTCTTCCCTTTCAATTTTAATTTTGGGAAAAGCCAGAAGTGCTAGAGTACTAACTCTGGGCTGTGTCAGGGCTGAGTTGCCTGGGTGATTTGATGTTTCACAAAAAAACTCTGCATAAGACATGATTCGTGAGCGAGTGTGTTGTCCTGAAGCAGCCAGTCACCAGCTGCCCATAGCTGCAGCTTTCTGCATCATCTGAATAGTTTCTATGGAGGATTGCTCAAGCTTAGGGCAAAATTGGTGCAGATCCATTGTTTTACTTGCTTGGTCATTTTGAATGCAATGGCCACACAGTACACATTCTTGCTCAATATGTCTACTGCCCCCACTGAGTAGTACAGTGAAGTTGTTATTATTCATGCATGTGCATTCCAGTCCACTCTCCTCCACTGCCAGGTTACAATGATGTTGCTCAAACCATTCCCATTATAATAACAATGGCTGGATTCTTTCTGGACAGGGGTGTGTGTGTGTGTGTGTGTGTGTGTGTGTGTGTGTAATCCTTTTGCATTTTTCACCCAGTCTCCCCCAACCCCCTTTCCCTCTGACAGCTGTCAGTCCATTCTGTGTATCTATGCTTCTGTTTCTATTTTGTTTCTTAAATAATTTTGTTATGAAATTCTACATATAAGTGAGATCATGTGGTATTGGTGAGCGCACAATGCAGTATGCACGGAGTGTTTTGTTGTGTTGTATACTTTAAACCTGCATGGTTTTATTCACCAATGCCAACCCGATACGTTCAATTAAAAAGTTGGTATTGTAGCTTAGTTGTATACTAAATAGATTAGTAATAGCCCATAGGACACAAATACATCGATTTGTCACACTTTAGAAAATGAAAGAGAACACACACACACACACACACACACAAATCCTCTTATTTTCACTTTCTTTTTTTCCTGTGGACAAAATGGGGGTTAGAATAAGCAATACCCAAAGACAAAGGCTCACACACACACTTCAAGCCTAATTGTAGATAGGTCTTTCTTTGTGTAAGTCACTTGACCTTGCCAGGCCTTATTTATCTTATTTTTAAAATACAGATAATAATAATCCCTACATAAGGTTAATGTGAGGGTAAAACATGATCATTTAAATGAATGCCAGGTTCATCATATGTGCTCAATAAGTGATAATTATCTAAATTCCCTCCAGTTTCTGAAATTGAGCACTACAAATCAGGAAGTACTCACCAAATAGCCACCCTATTCCTAAGGTCATCGACTGAAAGCAACACTGAATTATTGGTTGCTTACAGCAAGTCTTCATTTCAATGTCCCTGAATGTTAGGACTTTAATTATAGAAAGTAATTTTTTTGCTCATGTTTCTGTAGAATCATGGAAAGAGATGGAGCACAGAGATGGAGCGGGAGCACATACAGAGACCATTTTAGGGTATGCCCGCCCCAAGTTTAAATCACTTAAATCTGTAGTAGATTGTCTCTCCCCTTAGAATTTCTATTTGAAACCCCTTCATTGTAAGTGGTTTATACAGATTTATGGGTTGCTTTATTTTCCTGGATCTTTTCTGGTCAAGCTCTCACTTTTTTAAAGTAAAAGAAGGAAGATGTGCTCTTGTCTCCATCATGGTTATCAGAGGTCAGAATTACTGTGATGCTCTTACCTCGTGCTGCTATGACATTCTGCAGTTTCGATTCATGTTATAATACAAATGGCATTGTCCTGCTTTCTCATTTATAGGAACTATTGGCATGTGTTGATGCATTGACCATAAGTAGTTGTTGCTTTCAGCTTTGTCCACAAATAGTAAAAGAAAGAGGAAACAATGCAACAGTCATTTCTAAGTACATTCTTTTTTTAAAAAAAAACTTATTTTATTGTTTTTCAATTAAAGTTGTCTGCATTTACTCCCCACCACTCCCCCCTCCCCTCGCAAGCCATCCCCACTTCCCTCCCTTGCTTCCACCCCACCTTGGTTTTGTCCATGTGTCCTTTATTGTTTTTCCTGAAAACCCTCACCTCTCTTCCCCCCATTATCCCTTCCCACCTCTCCTCTGGTTACTGTCAGATTGTTCTTAGTACATTCTTAAAAGACCAGTCAATTCTTACATTCTGAGTTTTCATAAGTCTTTTGTTAAGTCTTGAGTTTTCTCTCAAAATATTCTTTGGTGATTCAGACATTTTGGAAGAGTGGTTATATTAGCTCTTTAAATAAGATATACTTCTGAATATTAGAAATTTATTAAAATAGATCCATTTGCTTCTGTTCTATCACTGATGAACATAGTCATTAAACAAGGTTAAGGGACTGAGAGTGGACATTGTGACACTATTTCCTCTGCCCAGAATATTAAATCCCCACTACATAAGATAAGATATTCCAGGAGCCCGATTCGTGCCACACTGACAGTGCTAGACTCTTTCAGGTAGTGAGGACAGAGATTGACTAAGGGTGATGTTAAGTTTGAGCAAATGTAAGAATATAAGGATGCTCAGGAACCTATCTCAGTAACTCCCTAGTGATTCCTTAGGGTATCCCTGTGACCCAAAAGCAGCTCTCACGATGTGTCTTTCTCATCAACTAGCTTGTCTTTGCCTCTGTGCTACTGAAACTGCACCTACAGACCCTCCTAACACTAGTTTATTAATAGTCCCTGTGTCCTGCACTTTGTGTGAAGCTATGTAATCTTGTCTTCAAGTTCCCCAAGAACTTCTGGTGGGGCTGGGTTAAATGTTCAATAAGCAGCACAGAATGTCCTTTGGGGCTGAGTTCTTATCCCAGGAGAGCTCATACATTAATGTGCTATCTGTAGATGACTTCCTTTGGCTAAGGATTTGAATCAGTAGGTAACTGCATTATCTGTATAACAAAGTATAAAATATTTATCCTTTAGGCCAAGGAAATTCCTCAGCTGCTTCATTGTAAAGGAGATGTATAACAAGTAGGTATAACAAAGGTTTGGTTTAGGGTGAAGATGGAAAAATTGTAGTTACTATTACTGGTAGTATTAGAGTTATTAAAGTTGGAATTATATCAATTACCTCCCCTTATAATAAAAGCTTTATGTAAATGAGACTTGCTGATGTACATTTATGTCACTCTGTATCTTTGCAAGGAGATAGTGTTCCTTGTTCAACATCCAAGGGGGGATTTATGCTGGCTTTAGACATGTGTATAAGGGGGTGGGCTTTAGGAAATGCCCTGGTGGTGTACTGTAAGGGAGCTGTCCTACTTTCAGGGGGACAGACACAGGAATGGCTTAAACTGCATTTGAAGATAAAATATTAATTGGAGCAAATAGTCCCAGGACTTTTATTTTGGTATTTATTAACTCTGGTTTATCACAAAAATCTTTCTTTCTGAAAAAAAATGTGGAATTATTTTTCTTGTTTGTTTTTTAATCTCTTGAAAGCTTCTATTCCTTTCGATGTCAAATGCCCCTAATTAGTGTAAGTTGATATGTGTATCTTATTTCATTTTTTAAGTCAAGAAGGGAAAAGTCTTATTTACATGAATTTTAACGTTGTAAATTTATAGCACAGTTAAAAATAATCATCATGTATCTTAATTAAAGGAAATTTATTTGTAGAATGACAGATAAAGTTGAGGGTTCTTTTTGCTTTTAATACAACTATCCGTGTGATATAATGAAAAATGTCTTTAAATATGAGTCATCTATATCTGAATGCTGGTTCAAAATATGCCACTGTTTCTGTGATATTGGGCAAATTATTTAACACTTCTTGTTGTTTCCTTATCTGAAAAATAAGGTATCTATAGCATTATATCTATTACCTCCCAAGAGATTTGGGAATACATAGTATTTTACACACACACACACACACACATATTTGGGGTGGGGAAAAGGTTTATAAAGAACTCTGTGCCAAAATGTGCTTGAGTATAGCAAGTAGACAACAAGAATGTGTAAATAACGAAGACCTACAATCTGAGCACTTACGGGGTTGCACCTAAGTGTACCATGCCAGTGTGACATTCCTTTGAGTTACTAAAGCTACAGTAATAATCATAACCTGCATGTCTTTCTCCATATGAATAACTGTAAGCCTATTTTTGCCCACCCCTTTAGTATACATCTTTGATGTTCCTCTCCTATTACCATTAAAAATGCTATCAGAAACCACTAAAACTTATTGAAGCCACTTAGATTCCTCATCAAGAACATTTATTTTATGATGGTATGTATTCAGACACTCTTACGGATTTAGGGATACATTTTGTTCCTGGTAGATCTTAGTGTCTTTCTGGTACTTTCAAGTTTCTTTCTGGTGGGCGTTCTTTAAATACTGGGCCTCTTAACTGAGTTTTGAAATGAAAATACTATTTAGTCCACTAAACCAGGAAACAACATTCTCCCCTACAAATTCTATCCTGGGTACATTTATGATCTTTCTACCCTTGCTCTACATTAACCCACATCAACTCAACTCATCAATATACAGTAGCCTTTGTAGCAACATTAAGTGCTGAAGATCAGCTCTCACAAGACTAAGTTTCAAGCATTTTGCAAATTTTATCCAGAAGGAAAAAAACAAAAACTTTAGCAAGTGCTGTGCTCTTAGGGGTGAACATGACAGCTGTTTTAACATCTGGAAGTTTTGTCTCTCGTCAGCTCAGCGAAAGAGCTGTAGACTGCTGAACATATCAGACAGAAAGTGTGCATGAGCAAAGTGTCTTAGAACTTCTACAAGACGAATCTGATACAACAGCTTTGTTCCTCTGAATAGTTTCTAACCACAAGCTGTCAGCAGGTTGAATCTGAGACCTGGGAATGTTTCCAGCTTTCCATTATTCAAGATCTCTGAATAGTCATGCTTTAAGGAGAGTGAAAGCTCCTACTTGGTCATTAGTATTAGTGATCTAAAATAATGTTACCCAAGTATTTGCATGTTATAAACGCTGATTGCAATACCACACGGGCAGCAGAAGGACAAAGGCTCTTAGAAGTTTGGATAGAATAATTTGCGGACTAGGAAGCAATAATATACATAGAGTTAACCATTGATAAGAGCAATATGAATGGTTTTGCCCCATTTCTATCACAGAAATACACTGTATTTTCCACAGATTTACTTTCTAAATTTACCTTCTAAAATATCATTCATACATTCATTCATTAAGTTATTCATTATTCCTTAAAGCATTCATGCCTTACACATATTTATTGCATACTCATTATATGTTATCTACTATATGTGAACCCTGAGTCAAGAATTGTAATATACATTATCTCTCCTCCCTTCATGGAACCTGTTGGGGAGATAATTATTAACCAAAGAATTCCAGGCAAATATAACAGTATGTGCCACTGTCCTTAAGCAAAAAGAACGTGATGACTGTTGACAGGTAGAATAGTGGTACTGCACTGGACAGGCAAAATCAAACCAAGACTTTGCAGGCTACATTAACTTTAGGTTTTATCCTAAACATATTGTGAATCTTTGGAAGCTTTAAATACTAGAAAGAAAGATATAGAATTAGGTTTTTATTTACTACAGGCCATTTTGGCAACTGAATGGAGATTTGGATGGGGGCTTGTGGGACAAGGTGGCAAGTTGACTTCAGGAATGTAATTCAAGGAGATGATGCTGAGGACATGACCAGGTGTGGGATAAAGAGGATTAAACACATTTTAAAGACAGGAAGTAGAAAGAATGGGACTGGGCTGTTCATTTGGGTTATTGTGCATAAGAAATAATATAAATTATTAAGTTTCTTAAGAATGAAATAATTTTAGAGCGATACTTTTATTAAATGTTAGTACAAATGGCTATGAAGCATCATTAATTTTTCATACTTGCTTTCATATACATGAAATGTTACTATGAAATATCACTTAATAATATCTGGCTCTTTCTGAATAAAAGCTTATAGTTTTCATAAGATGATAAAAATTGTCTTTAAAACATATTTAATATGAACCACTTCTTATTCCAGTATAGTACAGGTTGGCAAACTATGGCCTTGGGCCGAATTCAGTTCATGGTCTGTTTTTATAAATAAAGTCTTATTAGAACACAGATATACCCCTTTATTTTTACATCTTGTCTATGGCTGGATTTGAGCCATAACAGAGTGTCGAATAATTATAATGCACACTGTGTGGCCCGCTGAGTCTAAAATATTTACTATCTGGCCCTTTAAAGAGAGTGTTTGTCAATTTCTGCTCTATTACTGCAGAAACTGATCTTACAATATTCATTAATTTAGTTGATTAGAACCCTCTCGACTGGATATTTTACAGCATAGAATATGAATCACATTGTGGAATTATGAATTTGTAATGCTCATCAAAATTTTCATTATATTAAAGGATTTAAAAACATATGCTTACCACTGAGAAAGGAAAGAATTATATTAGCAAGATTAACTTGGAAAATGCAATTACTTTCAAAGATCTCAAAAAGTACAGAATCTGTATAGAACTGGATGTTACTTTTGAATGCCAAATTCTATAAAGAGGCCCATCTATCTTACATTTACCAATTTCAAAGGCTGTGTTAAATGTGGCAAATTGAAATGTTAAAATACATGAATTAAGTCCAGTGGATGTTTAAGGGTGTTCTGCTTATGGAACAATGAATGTGGTTACATAAATGTACAGGATTTACCCACCCCCCTGCCCACACACCCACCTAGGTGAGATTGAATTATATATTTTTCTATATGTTGACAGTTGCTCAAGTTTTTCTGATGCTACCTAGATATCACATAGCAAAAAAGAGAAACTAAAAATTTTCCCTGAAGGCCTCTCATCTTCACTGCTTGTTATAAAACCATTAGCCAATGTCAAATCAATTTCACTGGATTCCTACAAAATAAAGTTTTGATTTGAATTAACTTTTCACCCAATGGTTTTCACAGAGCATGAAATTATCTCAGTGCTGAGAATCACCAATTGAAATTATACCCTTGTCAAAATGTTCCTAATTAGTCATTACTCATGGCAACTGGCTCATTTTTCCTTTGCACAACTGGGGCTATGTGCATTTAGAGAGGATGATGCTTCTGCTCCCCAATAGTTATTGGAAACTGGCCTTATGAAGATTCTTCTTGTAGCCCCAAAATTCTTGGTGGAATGTGTCAAGCATATCCTTGACAATGACAGTGGTGATAGCCACAAACCCACGCTAGTAAGTGCCATAACAGCATCATTAGAAGTATAGCATTAGCAAAGTTGTTAGAAAATCATGTACTGATTACAGAGTGGTCCCCCACTGCTTCAAATACCCACCTGGCCTCACACATACTCACCCAGGTATCACTGACCACACTCCTTATGCTGTAACCCACATCTCTGTGGCTATTCTGGAACCACCAATTTGTAGTGCTTAATCCCTTCACCTTTCTCACCCAAGTAGGCATGTGTATATTAAATATATACGGTTCTTTGTATGTCAGTCATACTTCAATTGTAAGAAAACACAAAATTTTTAGAAATTAAAGAGATAATGTACATGAAGACTTTGCTGTATATATCATTCATTTTTAAAATTCTGTAGGAGGGGTTGGAGATATTCTCATTTTACAGATGAACAAACTGAGGCTAAAAGGACAAATGCTCAAAGTTGTAGGTATAAGGAAGTTCTTTTCAGTATTGTTTATATGTTCCCTTTAGAAATTAACTAAATGTCCAGTGGAAGGGGGTTCTATAAATACATTAGGTGTACCTGTTCAATGGAATATTTTGCAACTATTTAAACATACAGCTCTGCATTTATTTATATGGGTAGATGTCTACAGTGTTAAATGAATGACGCAAGTCATGGAACACTATGTATGGTATGATTTGATTTCTGTAAAAATAAACACTTACTGAGATATATGACTGGTGAACTTTCTATCAAGAATAAGTTCCATTATGTACTCTCCACTGTCAACTTTTCTTCATAAATATCAAACTTGTTAAACTTTGGCTTATTAAAAGATCGATGATCAATTTTAAAATTAAAAAAAAAGTATAGCATTAGATGGTAACATGCATCCTAGGACTATACTCTATATATCAATGACCTCACTTATAGTTTAAAAAGTCATCTTCATAAGGGAGGCAGGGGTTGAATGTTCACTACAATTGTATATTTTTTCCTTATCTAAAGGTTTATTTATTTATATATTTTATTGTATTTTTTTCAATTATCATTTATCCCCCTTATAACCTGCTCCCCCTGCCATCACCACACTGTTGTCCATGTCCATGAGTCCATTTCCTTTTTGCTGGATTCCTCCACCCCCTAATTCTCTCCCCCAATAGCTGTCATCCTATTCTCTGAGTCTGTCTCTATTTTGCTTGTTAGTTCAGTTGGTTCATTAGATTCAACATATGAGGGAAGTCATATAGTATTTGTCTTTCTCTGACTGGCTTATTTCACTTAGCGTAATGTTCTCCACGTCCATCCATGCTGTTGCAAAGGGTAAAATTTTCTCTTTTTTACAACAGAGTAGTATTCCGTTGTGTAAATGTCCCATAGTTGTTTTATCCACTCATCTACTGAGGGACACTTGGGCTGCTTCCATATCTTGGTGATTGTAAATAAGGCTGCAGTTAACATAGGGGTTCTTATGTTCTTTCAAATTAGTGTTTTGGGTTTCTTTGGTTATATTCCTAGAAGTGGGATTACTGGGTCAAAAGGCAGATCCATTTTTAATTTTTTGAGGTAACTCCTTACTGCTTTCGATGGTGGCTTCACCAATCTGCATTCCTACCAACGGTGCAAAATGATTCCTCTTTCTCCACATCCTCACCAGCACTTGTTTTTTTTTTGTTGATTTATTGATGATAGTTATCTGACAGGTGTAAGGTGATCTCACTGTGGTTTTAATTTGCATTTCTCTGATGATTAGTGATGTTGAACATGTGTTCATTTGTCTATTGGCCACCTTGACAAAACTTTAACCAGATTAATCAAGAAAAAAAGAGAGAGGACCCAAATAAATAAAATCAGAAATGAAAGATGAAAAATAACAACTGACACTAAAGAAATACAAAGGATTTGAAGAAAATACTGTGCATGACTGTATGCCAACAAATGGAGCAACCTGGATGAAATGGATAAATTCCTAGAAACATACAATCTTCCAAAACTAAATCAGGAAGAATCAGAGAATCTGAACAGACACATTACATGTAGTGAAATTGAAGCAGTAATTCAAAAACTTCCAACAAACAAAAGCCCTGGACTAGATGGCTTCACGGCTGAATTTTACCAAATGTTCTGAGAAGAACTAACACCTCTCATTTTCAAACTATTTCAAAAAATCCAAGAGGAGGGAAGACTCCCAAGCTCATTTTACAAGTCCGGCATAATCCTCATTCTAAAACCAGATAAAGACACTACAAAAAAAGAAAATTATACACTAATATCCCTGATGAATGTAGATGCCAAAATCCTCAACAAAATATTAGCCAACCAAATACAGCAATACATCAAGAAGACCATACACTATGATCAAGTGGGAATTATTCTGGGAAAGCAAGTTTGGTGCAACATCCACAAATCAATACATGTGATACACCATATTATTGTATCTTCATTGGCATTGTCCTTCAGTATCCTTAGTGATCTACTGAAAAAAATTTTTTCACATTATGAAACTAAAAAGATATATACTTGCAAAGAGGATGGGGTGGGTTAAGACCAAAATATTGATTTTAAATACTGAGTCAGAAGGTAAAGGATTAGACCTCGACAGTTTTACAGGTGAAGGATATATACTTGTATATATTTTTCAAAGGAGGCAAGTAAGAGTCCTTCCTCAAACTTGAGTTAATTCTCTCCTGTTATGTCAGATCTTAATATTACTTGCTCTGTTCTCATTGACTTTAAAAAGAGATGATGTCACAATGTATCAGAAGTCTTATTAAGCACAAGGGTGGTCTGCATGTTTCCATTATTTTCTTCATTCATTAAACAACTAACATAAGCCATCCCTGAAAATGCAAAAGTGAGTTCAGGCCCTGTCTCTGACACCGGTGACTAATAATCATCCAGGTGGAAGGAGAGCAGGTCAAGGAGAGGGGACTACAAGTGCAAAATGTTGGCGTGAGAAAGAGTACAGAGCATATTACTTACACCTTGAATACAATCCACGTCCTTAGTAGGGGCATACAAAGCTGTGTCATCGAGCCCTTCCCTCCATACTAACTGACACTGTTCTTTTTCTGGATACCCTAAACTAACTTCCACCTCATGACCTTTACATTAGCAGGTCCCTAAGCGTGGGAAAAAAAGATTTTTTTCAGGCTCTTAGCAAGGCAAGTTCCTTCTTAAACTTCAGGTATCTGCTTAAATATTGCTTCCTTCATGAGTCCTATGCCTCTATCCCTGGGCAAACTCACACTTCATTATTTTGTTACCATACTACCTTTATTTCATCACTGTCCATATGTCAATTTTATTTAGTTATTAGTTGACTTATTATTTTTCTCCCCCACTAGCTTTTAAATGCCATGAAGACAGTGAGTGTGTCTTTTTGACTTATAATTGTGCTTGCAGGGCCTAATACAATGCCTGGTTCATGCAAGAAGCATAATAAATAATTGATAAATGCCCACATAAATAATCTACTGGATAAAATCCAATGAAGATGTTAGATAGTTCATCAAAAGTCAAATCAAGTAGACTGTGAAGACCTTATTAATAAGGACTTCAAAGTTTATCTTGAGAGCAATAGGGAGCCATGCATGGCATTAGGCTGGATAATTAAACTATTAAGCTTCCTGGGTCCTCTTTTCTTTTCTTCTTCAACTTATTAATTTTTTTTGTAGTCTTATAGCAGCTTCCTGCTGTTGAAGTCTTCCATGGATTTCTAACCAAGAACAGACTACTTTTTTGTGTGTTTCTCTGTTGTAACAGTTTTCTATCACTATAGGTAGTTATTTTTCTTAGATGTGCTACTGGGAGATTCTGAACAACTAGGAGGTAAAGGTCATTTTATTCTCTGTGTTTTACCTAGTGTCTGCTATAGAATAGGCGTTTAATAAATGTTTACAAAATGATGATCGAATATAATTAGGAGGGTTTGGATACATTATTCTACAGGAGTAGGAGGGTAGAAGGAGTACAAGTTTTGGCTGAGTTGCCTTAGTAGATTTTAGAACACTGGCACGACATATTTTAATACTTTGTATACTACTGATTTGGTGAAGATTAGTTCAAGGAACAAGCTCATTGCTAAGGAAGTCAAGACTTGGTAGTAAAGAGCAATATCACCTTCTTAGCTGCATACACAGAGATAATCAAAACGTAAACTCCATTTCCTTTATCAGTTCTGTGCTAGTAAATTCTGCCCTAATTCTCACCAGCATGTACTGACATTTGATCTTTGAGTGAAATAGGGCTGGATCACCTACATTCACTGCTGGCATTATAGCGTCTCATCTGTCCTCTCCGTATGGAAGAGGACAAAGGCCTCTTTGTTTCCATAGGTATATGTGACTTAGCCTACTTGTGTGCTACAGTAGCATAACCAGCAATCAGGACAGTTTTGAGTGGGGCTGAGTTACTCAGACTCACGAAGATGGTCTTATAAAAGAAAAGATTGGGAACTGGTAGGGCATTTGGCTAACTCAGAAGAGTCTGTGGTTTTTATTACGTAATATGACTGTAGCACAAGCTTTATTGTTGATGGTTTAAGGTACATATATATGCATATGCATAAAACCTTAGCCAAAGGAAATCATTTGGGTATGAGTTAAATCTTAAATATCACAGAAAACATAATTTAAAAAACTAGATATTTTAATTCTCCTTCTCTAATTGACATGAAAAACTTCTATTGAACTATTTATTTTCAATTTTTTTTAAAATTTAAATCATCAGAAGATTTCCATAATTCTTTTTAGGAGGGATCCTCATGAGCTATTCTGTCAGCAATACAAAGAGTAATGTGATTTTTTAAAATAATCTTTCCCCCCCTACTGTTAGGAGGAATAATCATTTAAGGAGTGAGTCTAATTTCATTTCCATTTTTGTTTTTAGACTGCTTTTACAGCATTCAGCCTCTGGGTAATTACAGTCATGCAAACCTTGAAAACAACTTCAACATGACTTTTGAGGACAAATTGTACCCACTTTTACTACTGAAACTAAACAGTGTTCTCCCTCCTTTAAATTGATCTTGGGGGGGTGGACATGTTTCTATGGTGAATTTTGTGACATAATTTGCAAAATGTTGGCATTGTGGACTGAGAAAACAATGATTTCTTGTCCTTAATTATGCTAAAGTCATTTTGTTGTGGCTGCATTCTCAGATCTGTGGTGATTAGGATGGCGAAATAACTGACATTTTACCTAAAGATTTCAAGTCGTTAAAGCCCCTTTTCCTCTTGATGAGCACACTATTTCTGGTTTTAGAAATGAACAATAACCAACTAAATAAACAGAATATTGAATGCCTCCGGGTACAAAGCATCACACTTTGACAATGTAGGTGAGGCAGAGATAAAGGAAAGGTAGTTTCTGCCATTTAGGAGATAAGTATCAGGTTGGAAAATAGCAAAGACATAATTCTAAAAAGTTCTGCCCTTATCAATTTTTAGTAGAGGTTAAAAAATGCATCTGTATATTGGAACATGAATCCAAGAGCATAGTGCTACCTACATGAATATGTGGTACGGCTTGCATAAAGAATTTTAAAAGTGAAACCAATTTTTTCCCTTTGTCAAAAATCTCTTCAGATAAGTAGGAACAGATCGCATGAGAAATAGGGCTTTATTTGCTGCTCACAGAAGGTACCAAGTGTGGCTGAAATACCTGTCTTTACATCCGAGCATCATGAGATGACTCTGGCCACCAAAACAACAGACAGTACCACATGTCCATCTGGTCTAGTGGCCACAGAAGCTTGATATACTAGTGACACCCTCTTGTTCCCTTAAGAAGGTAGGTAGAACAAACCCGGGAGGGCCAAACAGGCTTACAGTTGTCCATATGGAACAGTAATCAAATAATGAAGAACAATAATAGGAGAATAAACTGTTTTGCATGCTCACAGCTGTCAACAACCTACTTTGCCCACCCCGTGTTGTACAATCTCAGATGACACCTGAGAGATTGGAGGGTACAGACAATTTTTTTCTTGACTTTTAGAACTTTATTACTCATGTGACTATGTAACGCCAAGGAAGAAAAATACATTAAAGACACCTGTTTGTGTGAATTAAGTTATTTTTTTGGTCATTGGTAATTACATAGCGTATTTTACTCTCACCCACAATTGACAGGGATTTTGAAGTTTGCAAATTACAGCTCTGGTTAGAAAATTAAGCAATGTTACTAAAAGCTAAAATATGCTATGAAATGTTTGAAGGCCCATTATATTAATATAATGATTTGAAACAAGCTTTCTTTTCAGTAACTTGATTTTCTTTATGGGAATACTCACTGTAAAGTGGAAAACGTCTGTGTTTATCCTAAATAAAAATCAAGAATTTGGCTAAAATACAATTTTCTCAGCCGAGCCCTGAAATAAATGACCTAGCCGAGGGATAAAACATCATCGATGATCTCTATAGCACCTGAGAATATGTCAGTAATATTTATGGATAGTGAGAAATAGAGAGGAGAGATCTGAGCTACTTTTAGAGGTCTTGATGGTGTTAGTCACACCGTTCTGTCATCCTGAGAATCTAAGAGCTTATTTCTTGCTCCATACCAAGCATGGGGTGTTGGGCACCTGTCCCCAAAGCGTTGTTTCTATTTTATTCCAATCCGATTGGGTTAACCTAGATGTTAAACCAATCCACATGGGATTGATCAGGACTTTACACAGCAATAAAAAAATATTTTCAAGACTACCAGATTTCCTATCTCATATCTGAAACCCTACTGAAGTAGGAATATGATAAAAATTAAAAATAACGAAAATAAACATTTACTCTGTGACAGGCAATTTAGTACCTGCTTTATACGTATTAACATCTGATATGTACTACAATCTCATGGGGCATTATACTTCTATTTTACTGATAAATGAGGAATAGGGTGCTTTATAATTGCTCAAAGACCCACACAGCTAGTATGTGGCAAATCCAGGGTTCAGATGAAGACACTTTGTCTCCAGTGCACATGCTCTTAACCACTACGACATACTGCTTGGAAAAGAATTTTTAAAAATCCCTGATTGTCAGTGCAAAACAACTGTGTAGATTCAGGGGTGTCCAACCTGAAGCCCACAGCCACATGCCTCCCAAGATGGCTATGAGTGCAGCCAACACAAAATCGTAAATTTACTTAAAACATTATGAGATTTCTTTTGTGATTATATGTCGCAATGTATGTGTGTATGTATTTACTTATTCATTCATTCACATTGTACATATACACTTGTAATTTACAAAATTGAGCATTATATTTTACATTTTAGTTACCATTTTTTAACTTCAGAATATGTCATGTCAGTACATATGAATCTAACATATCTTTTTAGTGCCTGCGCAGTGTACCATAGTAAATGATGTTGTTTATTTGATCATTTCCTTCACTTATTATCAAAATATATATGTTCTTGAGTAATATCTATCTATCTATCTATCTATCTATCTATCTATCTATATTCTTGAGTATTTTGATGGATTAGAATCTTGAAACTGAGATTGATGATTAAGATGACATGGGTTTAGTAATAGAGCATGATAATCTGACCTCAAAATTTTACTTGAAAATCATATATGGAAGTAACATTGGATGCATCACAATGTATTTAATGTGTGGCCCAAGACAAGTCTTTCCAGTGTGGCGCCAAGATGCCAAAAGACTAGATAGCCCTGATTCTAAATGGTCTCTTCTGTTGTTTACTTAAAATAAACATTCTACGTTTCTTCTTCTTAGCAAGTCTGTTCAGTTTTTTTGTTTCAAGAGGAATTGCCTTTATTAAAGATAAAAAAATCATTTTTACATTTGCTAAAACAGCAAGAAAGACTTTATTCCAGACTGTTATAATATGGGCAAAAAATCAGGTTCAACTTCAAATACAGCAAAGAAGCTGGAGATTAATACAGGAGGAGCAGAGTGAGAGGGTCAGCAAGTGAAAACTCCTAAGAGGACACATGAAAGGTAGAGGGATTCTTGCTAAACTGACCTACTTACTAAAAGTAGGCCAAGGTTGGGGAGGAGGAACTTGATCAGTGATTAAGGGTGAAAAGATATCGGTAGTGAGGGGGATTCTTGCTAAGACTGGTTCTCAGTTTCTTTATCTGTAAAATGGCACTGACATGTATAAAGACTTCATAAAAATATTGTGAGAATTAAAATTGTGTATATAAATAATTTAAAACAATACCTCACCTATAATAAGCATTCCATAACCCTTAACCATCAACATCCTCATCGTGACCTATAAGCAATATATTAGTGCTACATGGTAAGTGTTCTCATGTGGTTGTCAGTCTGCACACTGTTTCCGGGCCATGAGGAGATAAATACTAAAAGTGAGACTAAGCATTTATATATTTTATAGCAATTTAATGGAGTAATGTTATACCTATTGACTCTATAATAAGAAGGAGCTATGTCTTATAGGCTTTTGATATTTTGTTTCATTTTTCTAATCCCTATTTACTGTATTTTATAAAAACTATCCATCTTCAGTAGATTTGAAAAGGGGGAAAAAGGAACTTATTTTACCATAAATGGTTTGGCAAATGCTGGTTTGACTAGCGAAGGAAATTAGGGACTCATCTGCATGCTAATTTTGAAACTGGCTAAGAATGCAGTATCCTTAAAACACCAGACCTGCTTAAACACCACAGTAGCACAGCTAAACTCTACCCTGTTTTGTCCATTCTAGGTTTCTCTTCTCTCTTTATAGTGTTTATTTTATCTTTATACAGGATGCGTATATATATATATGTGCACATACACACACACACATAAAACTAAGGTAGACTGTGAGCAGTGTTCCTTAATTTTTCTCATTAATTAATTCATTACTTAATTCGATGAGGGAGCCCCGAGTTTCCTTTATTGTTGACTTGGCTCATGCTGTGTATTTTGCACGCATACTTGGTAGAGAACATTTATGGCAGATTATAGCTTTCTGGATCTTAAGCAGATGAGTGAATATAATTGAGAAATAAACTCTACCTACGAAATCATTGAAAATTAAATTCTGAGTCAATGCACTGTTATTTCTTTTCTAACGCCGTAACAGCGAGTTTGCCTTTTTGCCTCTCTTTACTTAATGAACTGGTAGTTAAGGCATCCTGAATGCACAGTCTTAATAACTTGTTCATGGGTATAAGTAATCAGAGCTGTGTATTGATTAAATTTCAATTATAATAAAACAAGATTTTAAGAAATCTAAAGGGAGGTTACTTTAAATTATACCAATTAAGGATTTTATTGAACTTAAGGGATTTAAACTATTCCGCCCCACTTCCTTTCTCCTGAGTGATTGATGTTCCTTGCAATTTAGAAGGGAAACAAAGGGAATATGCTTTTTCAATGTGCAATAAGCTATAATTTTACTTGTATTAAATTATCTCCTTTCAAGGTAGTTTTTTTTCCTTCCACTATGAGTTTATGGTTTTTCCCATGTGGTACTTTAATGTCTTTACACTTTGTGTTTTCTTAACAATTTTTTTTCTGATAGAAACTTGAAAATACCTTTTAATCTCAGGTTCATAATCATCCATCAAAACCTCTTAGTTCTTTTTTTACAGCACAGCAGTTTCTTACATGCGACAGTAAAGAGTGATATGTTTAGCAGAGAGCTTCAAAGTCCTTGAGGAATTTAGTGTGACCTTAGGCATTTAACAAAGCTTTTATGTTTGATTGTCCTTTTACGCATATGGGAATAAGGCTGACACTACTGATTTCACTAGTAAGGACCCCATGAAAAATAAAGTCAGTTTAGACATGTATTAAATGTATTCAAAATGCAGAGTATTAGTAGTAGCTCATCAAAGTGACTCTGAGGACGTTCTTTCTTTACTTTTTTCCTTGTAAGGAATATATAAATCAATGCTGAGTAAGCAGTGTAAGTTTTGATGACCTTGTGACATATAAGCAATACATTAGTACTGAGATTCTGTTCAGTGATTGGGTCTTTGCTTCCATTATACTTCTCCAGCCTTGAAACAGTTGCCATCCTCTGCTTCAGTCCTTGTCCCCAAGGCTGTAATCTGGGATCTTTTCCAAAATTAACCCTCCCCCTACTCTGCAACTCTTACTTTCATATCTGGACAGGTAAGGGGAATACATTTTATTTATTATAAAACTTCAACTTCCCTAAATAGAAATTTTTATTTAGGGATCTACCTTTAATGAAAATTTACTTATATTTGCCTAGGTGGATGCCAGTTTGTACTTTTTCAGGAGTATTTGTGGTTCGTCAAAAAATAGGCCAATTAGAGGACACAGAATGCGGGAGTGGGGCAGGGCAGGGAGGGTTGGGACTTTAAGTCAGGCAGTTAGAAAAGAGTAGATGTTGAACATGTAGAACTGAAGAATATGCAGAGTGGTGTATTTCTGTAGTATTCCTGGTAAAGGTAGAAGTGAGAAGGGATGGCCAAGAGTGGATGTGTGCCTGGTCTCCCCTAGAAAGGGCCAGGAGACCTGTGGGCTGGAGCAAAGGATGTGAGGGGAAGAATAAAGGAAGAGGTGAAAGGGGTAGAAAGAAAGCAAAAAATTTTTTACAGATTTTGTTTATTTATTTTTAGAGAGAGGGGAAAGGAGGCATAAAGACAGGGAGAGAAACATCAACGTGTGGTTGCCTCTCACATGCCCCCCTATTGGGGACCTGGTCCACAACCCAGGCATGTGCCCTGACTGGGAATCCAACCGGTGACCTTTTGGTTTGCAGGCCAGCACTCAATCCACTGAGCCACAGCAGCCAGGGCTAAAAGAAAGCAAATTGTATAGGGAAGTGTAGGCAAAGATTTGCAGGAAGTTGATTTGGGGAGGACAGCCTCTCTCAGTAATGAAATCTGTAAGAAAGTGAGGGAAGTGGGATTTAGCAAAGGGAGAAGTTGAACTATGATGTAATTGCAACAGAACCTCAGAAAATCACAGAAGGAGCTCCAGAGCTAGGTTGGTGCTTCCAGGAGTTGTTTCACACTGAGGCAGGGAGACTGGACCTTTTTACTCCTGCATTCCCCAGGTACCATTGGGAAGTGATGCCATCCTTGGGTGAGGCTACTTCCTTTGAGCAATTGCTTCCAAGAGCAATTGCTGGGCAGAGACTCAGTTATAAGTTAATATTTATTCACATTCTCACACTCCCAGCAGCTGGGGGAATGAGCATCCTTTCACAGCAGAAGATATGTATCGGAGGGACGACTCATGACATTTAGGGAGGTACTGGGGATTTTTGAGCAAAGTATTGAAGTTTTCTTACAGTCTCATAATCTCATTCTGGATCTGTATTCATATAAAAGGTATCAAAAGTAGAAATAGGGAGATACCCTTTAGAGGCCCTTCCAATAATCAAGGCAAGAGTGGTGGTGGTTTGGATGAACAGACTAGTAATAGAAGTGGTAAGGAATGGTAAGAGCCTGTGTATATTTTAATGTAGAGCTGGTAGGATCTGAAGACAGGGCAAGTGAGCAGAGTGTTATGACTGACTCCAAAGCTAATAAAGCAACTCAAAAGGTGGCGTTACTGTTATCTGAAAGTGCGAGGACTACGGGAACAGCATGCTTGAGGGGAAGAGAAGTTCAGGAACCCAGACATTCAGAGTAACACATTCAAGTGCAGATGTAGAGAAGACAGCCCCATATGTACGTTCGAAAACTAGATCAGGGTTGATCACACTCAAATTTATTTGTGGTAACTGAGGTCTTTCTGCTGCTGAGCTTAGAAAAGTAAAGACTATTTGGCTACTCTATGATTTAAAAACCTTCCTATTTCATGGTTCAAGTTCAAACATTTTATCCTAGAAAATTTTGATGATTTTGAGCCAACTATTAATTTTAGTGAATTGTTTCAAGTAGAAGAAGAAGTAATATTACTAACACCTGTACCAACCACCGAATTTTTAGAAATCTTACATTTTTCTATTTTAAATTTAACTGGTACTTTTGCCGTCTTTACAGCTACAGTTGATTCTGCCTTTGTCTGTTTTTCCAATATTATTTTTTCTTACTCCAAAGGTAACAATTATTTGGATTTGTTGTTTATCATCCTCATAAATATTTTATCATTAATCAATAATACATATGCACCTGAAAGCAAAATGTATATATACAAACATTTAAATATACATTGTATAATACACAGAGTATAGCAATATATTCTCCATATTGTTACATTTTATATGAGTAGTATCACAATATTTTTTCAGTTTGTAACTTTACCTAACATTGCTTTTCTGAGATTTATCTAGACCAATAGGTAGTGATATAGGAATGGATAGAGGTATAACTCCAGGTCATTTGAATTGTATGGTTTATCACAATATACTTATTCATTCTCCTACGATGGATATTTGGGTTGCTTCTAATTTTCCACTCTTACAAAAAATTATGTGAAATATGTTATTTCATATGGCTCGCTGAGTATTCCTTGGAGTTTTTCAGAGGTAAATACTTAAGAGAGTGCTTGGTAGAAGGGGTATGTACATCTTCTGCTCTATATGGTATCGCCAGAAATTTACACTCCCTCCAACAGGCATGAGAATTTCAATTATTATGAGATTTTGCTAACACTGGGTATTTCCAGCCTTCAAGAGAATTGAAAGACCATGGTTATGATATAACATATTATTGTTTATATTTTCATTTTGTGGACATCTTGTGAAATTGAGCATTTGTCTATTTTCATTGGCTATTTGTGTTTTCTGTGAAGTGTCTATTCATATACATTGTGTCTTTATGTTCCTTATTGATTTATAAGATATGAGGGAAAAAGAGAGATCTGTATGTTCTGAACAGAAAACTGTCAATTCTGTGCATTGCTAAATTGTTTCTTTTAACATTGTTTCAGTCTCTTATTTATTTATCTATTATGTAGATGGTTTACTTTTACGTAATCATTTTAATGCATCAAATTTTACTCTTATAACTTATATTTTTTCTTCCTTTCTAATTCACTCTTAGTGTTTGGGTTATTAAATGTGTTCCTATATTTTCTTTTGAAAATTTTTTTAAAACTTGGCTTTTTACATTTAGATGTTTAACATGTTTGGAAATTATTTTTGTGCATTATTTAAAGTACAGATTTACCTGCATTTTTTACACCCTTGCCCATTTGCTACACTCCCTTTTCTATGAAATATAGAGAATATTTCATGAAATATTTCTATGAAATAAAGGATGAAGGATAATAAAAGTTGTTGACTTTAAAAAATAAAAAGTACAGATTCATTTGAATAACTAATCATTTAAGCATTATTTATTAAAAAGCACTACCTCTAAATAATAAATAACTTACTATTATTTATTAAATAATATTAAGTTGTCATGTATTCATGGGTCTTTTTTCTGTGATTGCTAGTCTGGTTACTGGTCATTTTGTCTATCTGTGCGATGCGACCATTCTATTTTAATTACAATGATGATAAATTCTGGTATATTGTATGGTAGCATTTCTCTATCTTACCCTTATTCATCAAATTTGTCTTTTTATCCTTGGTTTAGAGAGTGAGCCAGACAAGTAGACAGATAAGTAGATAAATAGATGGACATATCAAGTTTCATTAAATACTCTGCTTGGATTTTAATACAATTTACCATGGTTTCACACAATAATGCAATTAGGAAAGGCACCAGTAACTAATATTTTGCAATTATCTCTGTACAGGCTTGTGTATTTTTTTCTTAGGTTTGTTCCTTGATACCTTATTTTCATTGCTTTTGGTGTTACTGTGTATGTGGTCTTTTTTTTTTTTTAAGAAGCCATAACCACACTTCCAACAATCTTTTTGACATTATCATTAGATGTTTACCAGTCTATACTCTAGTAAATTATAGACTGTGGGTGCCATATACTCGTGTGCTGATTGCCTTCAGTAAATGCCAGATGGCTTGAAGAATGACTGAATGATTGCATTTCAATTACTCTCGCTGTATATCATTAAGAAGTCCTTTGTGGTCCATTTCTCTCTGCTGTTACCTAATCTATCAAATCAGATTGGTGAGAAATTAAAGCTCTCGGGGTCTGTGATGGGCTCCAGATTCTTTTGTCTCCGCAGCATGGACTTAACTGGCTGAACTGAAGAGTGGTATATGAGCCTTGACCATAACACTTAGAATTTACTGCTTAGACCTGATTCAGGTCTCCAGTTCTGAAGCATTAATAGTACCTGCTGCCTGGATGGGTTCCTTATGCTGACTTATATTTTCCTGAGATAAAAATGTTCAGAGGTGGCCCCACTGCCAATCAAGGACAAGTTGTGAAACAGAAATGACCTGAACCTGAACATGCAAACACTAAATCTTTAGATGTTTCTCCAGATCTTTTCCACAAGTGGATTGCTCTCAGAGTTGTTCTGCTCTGGCTCTGTGGCAAGTAACCTCTAGGGAGGTCTGTCTACCTGTCAGGTAAAGTATTTTTGACTCATGAATTCTCTTGCTGGGGCAAGGATAACATTAACAAATAGAAGAAAAACACAATAGGGAAGAGAGAGTTGCATTTGCAATTTAAATAAAATTGCAGGAGCAGGCATTGATTTATTCTGAATGTCCTTTCCAAGTTGGACAAAGATCTTCTCAAGTTCCAGGACTTTTGATTTTCATGACACCTTCACATTTGAATAATATATATTTTTGGAGTACTGGCAAAAATTCACCAAGTGTCTAAAGAGACTGCTTACTAAGATCTTATAATACTTTTTAGAAAAGATCCTTTTGTTTCCCTTTTAATGTTCCCTATTTCAGGAAATTAGCTGCCACCCACGTGTTTGTAGTTTATATTGCTTGGTCTGAGTGTTCTTCGCTAATCCTGTCTCTGATGAATTTGATTTGTATATTTCTCATTTTATTCTTCCATTTCACTGCAAGAGATAATTAAAAGAGCTCTAATGCAGATAAGGGACGGCAGCAACAGTACAGAAACTTCCTTCCCCAAAGTGAGTATTTTCTTTTTTTAAAAAAATCAACATGGGAAAGGAAAATATTAAAGTAGTTGTAGTGTGTGAGCTTGAAGCTAAGGACCTCCCTATTTTCTTTAAATACTTCAATATACTTAACTAGAAAGCAAAGTGAACTTCTTGTGGGTAATGTAAACCACTTTCAGTAATGACAAATATGCTACTATCAATACCATAATCGCAATAATTACAAGTAACATTGGACAGAGCCCTTTCATTTATTTTTCCTTCCTTCCCCTTCCTTCCTTCCTGCCTGCCTGCCTTCGTTCCTACCTTCGTACTCTTACCCAAGGACATGCTTATTGATTTTTAGAGAGAGAGAGAGCGCACGCGTGAGAGAGAGTGATGTGAGAGAGAAACATCCATCCATTGCCTTTCTTAGGGCACTGAAGCTGCAACCTCGTCATGTGCCCTGACCAGGAATAGAACCTTTGACCTTCCAGCTTACACGAGGATGCTCCACCCAACTGAGCCACACCAGCCACAACATCACAACCATTTTTAAATAGATATTATTTTCATTATTGTACAGATGAGAAAACTAAAGCATAAAGAAGCCATATTGTCTTCCTAAGTTCACATAGCTAGAAATAAGTGATTTGGGCATCAAACTGATGCTCTTCAGACTTTCAAGCCAATACTTTTAATTACTGCAGGAAATTCTTCTTCCTCACTGAACTAGAGGTAACACTATGTAGAAATGGAACAAAAACATATTACTATATGTGGGATATCTTTACTATGTATAGGAAATCATGGGTGACATATTATACAAATAAAGGTGACGCAAAATATTATATGAATAATACTTTTCTCTATGAGATAATTAGAACAATTTGAACTCATTTTAATTTATTTTTGCAGATCCTGAGATACAATTACAAACTGAGCACAAAACAAAATGCATTTTGGTGTTATTATGGCCAGATTGGAATTTTCCAATCAGAGCACCCTAAAGCCCATTGAAAAATGATGTTCTGTGTGTTAATCACTACATTGTTTATCCGGTTGTAAAAAGTCCTTTTCCTTCCTCCCTTCCTTCCTTCCTTCCTCCCATACTTCCTTCCTCCCTTCCTTCCCTAGCCAGGGCTACTATAGATGTATCTTACCAATGATGGTCAATCTGGTAACAAAGGGGTGTGGTTCTATTCTTGATCTAAAGGAAATTTACAAGACCAGTGCTCTAACCCCTGAGCTTTAGGGCCCTATACCATCTAAAGGAAATTTATCTGCAGTATCTGAAATTCAGAATGTTGTTCTTTTGAAATTCAGAATTTATCATCTTCCTGTTTGTCTCTTTCTATGTTTACTCTTTACAAAGCCTTTTAAGTTTATGACTTACAAAGCTTCAGTTTACTGACCTGTCTGGGTTGTGTTCTAAACTAGATGCTTGCATCCCCCTGGCTTCTCCAGAGGGCATAAAATAAAGGGCACAGCTGAAAGAAGCCATATGAGGAGGATCGGTGGGTCTGGAGTACAGGAAACATCTGTTTAAATCTTCTTCTTTGTTTCTGTCTCTGCCTTTCTCTCCCTGGGATGATTCTTTGCTATAGCAGAGAGGGAGGACGTTGGCAGAGAAACTTGTTTTAATAAAAGGGTTTAACACAAATCTTCCCTTTGGTAGGATTAGCTGCACTTGCAACATTGGCTGAAAAGTGGCCCTGAAATGCCTGTGCGCTTAGTAGAAGGGCCCTTACCGTGGGAGGAAAGCTCAGTTTTTCAACTGAGTATTTGAAAAGGATACCTCCAGTTACAATTTATGCTTAGAAGCATTTTTAAGACAAGCAAATGATTTAGGGGTTTACTGAACACTTCCTGAAGTGTTTAGTAAGGAATTCGTTGTTAACTTCAGGTGTAACCATACTCACTGGGACATTGAGAACTCAAAGCCATCTTTCTCAACTTGGTTGGCTTCAGTTGCTTTGCTAAGTGCCATTCTCAGAATTTAACACAATCATCACATCCAATGTTCAATAGTGAAGAGAGAGAATGAATCGGACTGGAATGTATATATGTGTGTGTGTGTGAATATGACACTTTGTGGTTAGAACCTCTATAAGTCACTAGTACTTTAATGCACGTTCTTAATTTCTGAAGCCAGATTGAAGTGCTTTGGTGGATCAGCCTGTCTTTTCACATCAAGCTAAAATTCGCAAAGTTGGCTAATACTCCCAAGATTAGATCAAATTCTCATTCTTTATATTCATTTGTCTAAGGAACTATTCTTGATATAAAATTTTATATTTCAATAGAAACATTTCACAAAGGATAAAGTCTTTTCAAGGCTTTGGCTGAGAAGTTTGTATGAACCGAGGTCTGTTATTTTCCTTTTCACCCAGAGTTCTTGACCTCCTTTGGCTAGTCAATCTTTAATTCCTAATTCAATAGAATTTCTGTGAGCATTATTTGGTAATTTGCTTTAACATCTAATATCTCTTCTTCTGCAATAGCTTCCTGATATTTACTCTGGCTTTTTTCCTTTGTGCACTCATAAATCTCTCATTTTATTTTTATATAGAATATTCAACATGCTCAAAACTCATGCATACATTACTCAGTTGACAAAAAAGTAAGAAAATCTTAGAGATTTAGATGACATTAGTTTTACGAAGAATCTTTTTCCACTTTCAAAAACATCATCAGTTATTTAATCTTTGTTGCCTTTGCAGTGTTGAGCTGTTAAACAGTCCGTTTTGTGTGTGTACTGCAAGCAATTTTTTAGATGAACAGCAAATTTTTTTTAAAGATTTAATTTATTTATTTTTAGAGAGGGGAAGGGAGAGAGAAAGAGAGGGAGAGAAACATCAATCTGTGTTTGCTTCTTGCATGCCCTCTACTGGGGACCTGGCCCACAATCCAAGCACTTGCTCTAGATTGGGAATCAAACCAGTGACCTTTCGGTTCGCAGGCTGGCACTCAACCACTGAGCCACATGAGCCAGGGCACCAATTTTTTATTATATATGTGTATTATACCTTGAACACACATATACCACAAGCCAAATATATGCAGTTGTATTATGGGCCATGTTAATCTTTAAGGTGCTTCTTACCATGGAAGTAACCTGAATGATATTTTTACTGTTATTGGCACTGAGCATTAAAGGGTTCAATTATTTACGGTTTTGTGAACCGTTTAGGTAATCAGCATGTGTGCATTTGTAATTATTCGACAAAAGATTTATTAAATGTGAAAGAAGTGGCCATTTTGACAAGCATCATGAAGTCCATTTCAGCCTCATTACCTGGCCTATTAAATTGCAAGTAAAGAGTATTTAAATACCTATTTATTAACTAATTGCTAAAGAAGTCTGATAAATTTAAGCTACTGGCACACTAAAAAAATTAGATACATTGAGAAGTAACTGAATGATTGATTCATCTCCTCTGGGGAAAAAAATAAAACATAAATGTGTCAAATCCAGTTATAGAGAATTGATGTTTTATGTAACTCCTTTTGAAGTAGAAATTAAATTTCCTTAAAAGGTTATATTAAGAAGGAGATGGGATGGAACCATGCACCAACACACCACTACTCTAATAAATCTGGGGGAAATTGCATTTTGAAAACTTTTCTGAAGTATGTTATTAAATTGATTTATTCAGTCTTAAGCAGTAATTATGGAGTGTGCTTATCTAGAAAACTTCGTACTTCTATTGATCCTCACGTCTCCTGATGAAAAGCTCATAACTCACCACATTCTGGAAGTTTAGAATTGTTAGGATTATTTATGACCCGTGGTCCTCGGCGCTGGTAACTAAGGCAGTCGGAATGATAATTTCCCGCTGCAGCACACTGTCTGTTTGCTGGAGCGGGATGGGTCCAGGCAGCACGGACACAGGAAACGCTAGCTTCTCCGGGGCATTTATCGTGTTGAGAAACAAACGAGTCTGTTAGGGGGTTACTTTTCTAATGACCTGAGTTTCTTCTGAAGTACTTTTTCAGTTAAGGAAGGATAGCTCTCGCTGTATTTGTTTGCTTCCAATTTGTAACATGCCATGGTCCTCAGGAAATAGAGCTCCATAGATTTTTGTTCGTCAATGTCTCTAAAAATTATAATAGGTCTCGGCAGCATTATAGCATTTACTCGGTCAAATGTATCTTTTCAGTGGCCATACCCTGTGCCTTAATTCTAGAATAGCTGTTGTCCTTCATTTAGAATTACTATGTCATTTGCAAACACCCCCAAATCTGAGTCTCCTTTACTGTTTGCTGTTTCTGTCGATGGCGCCTGAGTGGATGTGGTTGCCCAGCACTAAACCACGGCACCTTCTTCGATTCGTCCTGGTCTCTCATCGCTTCCATTCAGTTAGCCACAGGTTCCTCTCCAGCCTGACTGCACATCGGTTCCCCGTCTGTTCTTTTCTCCCTACTCCCACGGTCACCATCGGTTTCAGGACTTTATTTCATCTCATCCGGACAAAAACAACCTTCTCCTGAATGATCTCTCTGCTTCTGGTCTTTTCCTCAGACCGTCCGTCCTGCTGCAAAATGAACCTTCCTGAAGCACAGCTCTGATTATGTCACTCTCTAGCTCAAACACTTTCGATGGCTCCCCTTGGACTTATAAATTAAATGTAAAGTTTTCCACTTGGCCATCATGATGCTGGGTAACTTGAACGTACCAAATTAACTTTTGAACCTTGTCAATCACTGCTGTTCTGCTATGTGAACCCTATGATCTTACCAACCAGATCAGTAGATGCCAGACTTTGGAATTCATTTCTTATTTCTTCTTCTCATTAATTATATTAATATTGGCCTTTGGACATACCTTAAATATAAGATTATAATATATACGATTAATGTAAAAATAAAAAATACAAAAATGCCATCTATTATATTTGCATGACAGTATTTTATAAAATAATGACTGGTTTAACTTAAAAATAGAATGATTTCAAATTTGAAATAAATCATTGTTTTCAAAGTGAAATAACTTGTCTTCCTTTATAAAACATTCATAATTATATACTCATTTTCCTCCCTTAAATAAATTAAAGTTACTGGGGTGACATTGGCTAATAAGATTATATGTTTCAAGTGTACAGTTCTGTGAGACATTATCTGTACATTGCATTGTGTATTTAGCACCCAAACGAAACCAACTCCCCTTCTGTCACCATATATTTGACGTCTATCCTGTCCCCACTTCTCTTTCCCTGTGAGAACCACTCTACTGTTGTCTGGGTCTATATTGTGTGTGTGTGTGTGTGTGTGTGTGTGTCTTCTTAACTGATGTGTTGCTTTCAGCTTCATATGCCATAGATGAGTGAAATCATATGCATCCTGACTTTTTCTGTCTGCTTGTTTCACTTACCATGATATTCTCAAGATCCATCCCTGTTGTCATAATGGCAGTATTTCATTTTTTCTCATGGCTGAGTAGTATTCCATCATATATATGTGCTACATCTTCTTTATTCAATCCTCTATCAAAGGACACTTAGTTGTGTCCATGTCTTGGCCACTGTAAATAATGCTGCAGAGGACATAAAGGGTACATATATCTTTACAAATAAATGTTTTCAATTTTGGGGGGTAAATACCCAGAAGAGGGGCTGCTGCATCATATAGTAACTCTATTCTTAATTTTTTGCGGAACCTCCCTACTGTTTTCCATAGTAGCTGTATCAGTTCACATTCCCATCAGCAGTAAATGAGGGTTCCTTTCTCTCCACTACCTCTCCAACACGTGTTATTACTTGTCTTATTGATAATAGCCATTTTGGCAGGTGTGAAATTGTATCTTATTGTAGTTTTGATTTGCATTTTCCTAATAGCTAGTGAAATTGAGCATCTTTTATTTTCCTCACTTTTCACAACTTGTAATGAACTTGCATAATAGGATAGAAACCACGGAACCAGTTTATTCTCAAAATATCATTTTTACCCTCTGTATGTTGAACGTTTTCTGAGGGTAGAGATTATACCCTTCTCTTTTGCATTGCCAAAGCCATGCCCATGAGAACCTGGATAACTTCCTACGTACGACTGCTGGCTTACCCCAGGTGTAGTTACTGAATGCAGTGACTCCCATGTCACCTTTAAGGGTGTTTTTCTACGGCCCTGTGGCCATTTTGCATTGGATAAATATGGGGTAAATTGTGGACTATTTTCTAGGCTGTGCACGAGGAACAAGGACTCAGGGAATAACAAATCTATGTTCCAAGTGTCTGTTCCGTACCATAACCTTGATCATTTTGAGAGTCAAATATTTTATACTATTCAAATGGTGATTCCTAGCTAGCACTTTATCAAATAATTAAGATGCATATATTCACAACGGAACGTAATGTTTGAAATTCGTTTTGCCCTTGAAACTGAGAACTGTAGTAGGTTGAGGATCAGTTAACTTTCACCGTAAAGTCAGATAGTAAATAATTCAGGCTCGGTTGCTGTAGGGTGAAAGCAGCCATGGGCGATGCATGAATTAGTGAGCAAAGCTCTGTTACAATAAGACTTCCTTTAGGTACGTTCAAATTAGAATTGCATGTAAAATGTTCTTGTGAATGATTTTCAACCATCAAAAACATCATAAACTAAGAAATCATTCTTAGTTTATGGATCACACAAAAGTAGTCCGCAGGTCAGATGTGGTCCTTGAGTCATAGTTTGCCAATGCCGGATAGAGAAACACATTGATGTCAGTAAAAAGGGCTTAAATAAGAATTATGTTTCAGTATAATCAATTTTAAATGAGGGTGTTATCCTTATTCTTACAGACTAGGGTTCTAATTGGACTTTTCTGCATCTGAAGCTATTTCTGAAACAGTTATTAAATATAAGAACTCCATTCAGGAGCCAACTATCTACAGGGTCGAGTTGGTGGGGAGCAGTTGATTTTCTCCTTGTGAATCAGTATTTCAGTATCTGATTTGTTTTTTATGGACTGGGGAATAAGTTAAGTTGGAGATCTGTGAAGACTAACTTTGGGCTGGAGGAGAAGACATTGCTTTTTAAATTATTCTTTGGATTTGTTTGGTCCTGTGTTTTATATTCAAAGACTTTCAAGCAATTTGGTAGTATATTTCCAAAAGGAATATATCCTATCTAGATTTTAAATATTCACCCTAGGCAGAAGGGATATGGACAGAAAACTCAATTACATTTTCTCAGGAAAAAAGTTGGCAGCGTTTTCCTTTCTAGTTGAAGCTTTCTACATTTTTTTAATGATACATTTTCAGACAGTCTCTTGTCTTCTTATACATCCATCTCTTGACAATGTTTTCCTTGGGGTGTTCTATTCCATCTTTGGTGAGCAGATCTAATTCAGCTTGAAATATAATTATAGTCTCTGGTGAAAGGATAAATTCTAATGCCTTGAGGATATCTGTAAAAATACATGCACAAAAGGTGAACCTCATTACTTTCCTGTAGGGTTCAGCTCTCACAGCTTCCAAGTTCTTAGATGTGAAAGAAAACATTCCCTTCGGTTTTAGATTATGGCTGAGGCTAACAATTCTCTATCATTTAATGTTTCAATCCTTGGGCTATTTAAAAACTATTGTCAGCTCCTTCATATTGTAGAACACACATACAGTATTTAAGAAAACAAGAAATAGGTTACAGAAGCAAATGAAGCTACCTCATTCATAGTTTCTAAAATACTCTTTTCCTTCCATCACTACCTTTCCCTAAATCTTTGTGTGTGTGTGTATCTGAACTCCTGCATTCGGAACAGCCATCCTTGGATTTCTGTCCCTTTCCAAATAACTCACCTTCTTAAAGTACTCTCTAATGTGATGCAGTAAGGAAAACATTCAAATATAACAAAACTCAGGAATATCCCTTTCCCTGAGTGTTCTAGCTCCTAATACTTATTTCCTGTATTTAAATAGAATTTCATCCCTTTGAAGGTAAAGTGTAAAACCTGTTTTAGGAGGTGGATGGTGTGGAAAACAAATATTTACCAAGCACATGATATAAGCCAGTCATTTTGCAGGCTCTGAATAACATGGAAATAGATAGGAGGAGGGTCTGCTTTTACATGATATGTAACCCAGTGATCAGAGAGTGCAAGACAGGAAAGTGTGTTCTGGACAAAAATTGAGGGAGTTTGAAGTCCAAGTTCAGACAGTTACTAGTTTCGTAATTTTGAAGCTATTTTTTATCTTCTCAACAACACCTCAGCTTCCTCATCTGTAAATGAATGACAACGACTCAAGTATTATAGCGTTTTGAGGAACAAGTAAGATGATAGATGAAATTTACTCATTATGAAGCTCATAGAGTCAGTCCTGAAAGACAATTTTTTTCCTCTCCATTTTCCTATTTGTTGCTATCGTTGTTAGGAAAGAGCAGATAACCGCAGAAGCACTGACACTTGTCTGCAGCGTGGGGGCGTAAAGCATCTTGGAACACGTTTTGGAAGAACGGTGCTTAGGTTGGACTCTAATTTATAGGCCCTCAAACAAGCTACTTAATCCAGTTCTTCACATATGAAAATGGGGTTAATGAGTCCCACCTGGCCACATATGCTACAGAGCAATGTTCATTTCACTCTCTCCCTTCCATTCTCACAGCAGTTTAAAAGGCACAGCCCATATCTCCACAGTTGTGCCCTCCGTTTTGGCTAGATTGGAAAATTGTATTCCTTAAGCTTCCTGTGTAGATGTTTAGAATGGAGGACTGAAATAGGAATGTCAAAATAAATTAGAAATGAAACTTCTTACAAAACCAACAATCCTTTCAAGTTTGAATACTCCTCAGAAATTGTGTGGTCTCACGAAGATGGGAGACGAGGTGTACTTTCTGATGACAGACAAAATGCACCTTATAAGAGGTATTGATAACTATCAGTGTGCAGGTTGCCAAAGAGGACAGTCTGGAAATCAAGTGTTTACCATGTGCCTTTCCACGAAGTCACAGCTCTAGACAAGGCACGAGGTTCTCGGATGTCCTTAGGTAGCAGAGATCAGCTGTGTAACTGAGCCTCTGATTCCTCATTGATATTGGTAAATGTTATTTTTGTCTAGTGAAAATGACAGAGGGATACTTCCTGCTGGGAGAGGTGAGATGAGTCAGAATGAAACCTATAATTCATATGATTATAGTCCCTGCAAATGAAAGAATCTGATTTACCAGGAAACCTAATAATAGGCAAGACCACGGGGGCAAAGTAACAATCAGAGATTAGTCAAACATTTTCTACACTGATGGAGAGAAATCTGTTTCTTTTATTGCTGCTCAGACCCATGCAGAGAAGCTAATGTTTCTACTCAATCTGTAATACCCACCGCCCCTCCTCAGATACATATTTGCATAGATATGGTTCTCACTTCTAAAAGATGATTGTGTTAATAATTCTGATGTTTCCCTTTTATTCTCAGTTTTGTCTTTGATTCAGATTTGTTTTCTTGAACTTGATTAGTAATTGCTTCGCTACTCTCTTTTTTATCCTGAGCACCGGTACTGGAAGACGATTTTCTCTTTGGGGCATCAGTGACCTATCTGCACAACACAGGCGGCCCAGATCCCTTGTGAATTAATACCCTTGACTCTCTTCTGTAATTCTCAAAGCACCAGTGGACACTGGCTTCATTTTTATACTAGAAGCCACTTGCTGCCAAATAAAAAGAGACCAAAACTTAATTTTATATCCTAAACCTAAGCATTTTTTCTAGAACAGAACAGTTAGCACAGGGCATGTATGTAAGTTCTCAAAACAATAACTGCTAATAGCTTATTCAATTATGAGGCAGTAGACCATAATTTTGGAGAACTCATTCTAAATGGTTCATTTTTAGATTAAAAAATAAAAAATTATTTTCATTACTAACATCTTGTAAAAAAAGTATCATTAGTTAAATTCCATAAGTTTAGAGTAGCTTGGAAAAGTACCCAGAAATTTAATGAGTATTTGTTATTGTTTTAACTCACAGATCATCTTTTAAATCTTGATAAAAACTAATTGTTAGCTATGCCTTTTATGGTTATTCTGTTAATTATTTTCTCCTTCTAACTTTAAAAAAAATGACATTGTTCACTGTTGATTTTTCTTCTTCTTTTTTGTAATTTCTACTGCAGTTCTGGCCATTCCTCAAATAAATTCTCTTTCTCCAAAACGTCTCAGAAATAAAATCTTTTCAAAACTTACCATCTTTGTTATAAAACTCCAAGAAAGCTTTTATTGTATTCCTTTTTCTGGGATCTTAGAAAGGTCAGAGACAACAATAATAAAAATTGTGATCCTTGGTTTTTTTCATGTAAACTTTTTCCCCATATCTTCATTCATCAGTGTCCCTAATACAAATCGGTATTCTTAAAACCAATGAAAATAGTTTTAGGCTGTTAGAGCAGTGGAAAATGCAATACTAAGGAATAAATGACTGAGCTGCTGGAATGAGACCATTTTCTAGATGGACCATGTGACATTTGTCATTGCATGCGCAATGAAAGTATTTTGGGAAGGCATTGTTATCTTCATTTTACCACAACCCAATAAAGTACTAGAAGTTTCAGCACAGCTCTCAGGGTACAGCCATTGGTTACCTGGTAATGGCTGGAGTAACAGAAAGGTGTAACTAGTAAACTAGGTGTAGGTGATCCCATAACACATGGGCTGTCCATCAACATTTTTGATTCTGACAAGCCCAGGTATCAATACATCAACAAAGTGAGGGAGGAGTTCTTAAATTCCAAAGCAAAACATCTACAGTAGTCACTGTGAAATCACTCTTTAGGAGCCTAAAAATTATCTTTGACTCTTCTTTCTTATCAGAGGTGGTTCACCTAGGGGACAAAGAACTCTCAACCCTTTACCTAAAAATCACAAAAAGACAGCAGCTTAAGTGATGCCCTGAAGGTAGTTTTAATTTAATGGTAGGGCCCTGAAGCTCTATCTCCACAAGCCAAACATTTGTCCTTTTTTAAAAATCCTCACCCAAAGATATGTTTATTGATTTTAGAGAGAGAGGGAAGGAGAGAGAGAAAGAGAAAGCATCACTTGGCTGCCTCCTACACACACCCGCCCTAGAATGGAACCTGTAACCTTTTGGTGTATGGGATGATGCTCCAGCTAACTGAGCCACCTGTCCTGGGCACATTTGTACTTTCTTGAGGCTTGCACATTTATCACCAAATTACTAATCTGCAAGTAAACATTCCCTCCCTGCTCTTCACCTTGTAGCAGGATTATTTTACTACTTCGGTGTATCTCAACCCTAGGAAGAATGCTACTTCCCCCAGATTATAATATAACCATCCACCATGTCCTGGGAAAAAACTACAATTTACTTCTCCCCTCAGCTACACAGATTTTGTTAAATGTTACTTTCTATAATTTGTGAAATGAACACCGTTGTCTTTTTTATTCAGATCTAAAATTATACTTTTATGTTTAATTATTTGCTTCTAAAACTCTCTTCCTAAATCCCTCCAGAAGCAAGGGAAATAATTGCTACACATGATGAGTTTGTATAGACCCAGCAGTTTTGGAAAATATGTAGGATTTTTTTTTTTATTGCTGATATTATGTTGAAAAACAGTAGAGGAGGCAGTTTGAGGCTCCTAAAGAAAAAGAAGGTACTGATCAGGTTGTTTCTAGGCAAGCCAGGATTGAAGATGGGTGTGACTTGAAGATTCCACCCTGGAATGACAGGGGCCATCCCTACTGCCTGTCCTATCCCTGCGCCACTTCATTTGCCATCTTTACTTAAAAGGCGTAGGGAACCTATCTTATCTCAGAGTTATGTGGAACAAAACTCAATCACCGAGTAATCTTTTTTTATTTATTGTTGTTCAATTACAGTTGCCCTGTCCCATTCCCCATTGCCCCCCACCCCACCCCCACTCCCACAATAGTTATCTTTTACACCTTGCATTTTGAAGGGAAAGCATATCATCAAAACCTCAGGTGGACTGTGGTGTGGCTTCTTCTTCAACGCTGGAATGGTTTCCCTGCATATATGGGTGAAATTGTTAGGAAACTGTCTCCGTTAATTGGGTCTGGTTTGATAAGAGCAGAGATCTGTGTCCATGTGAATTAAGCAGGGCCTGCATATGTTTATGAAGGTTCTTTATTCCCACAAGTCTTACTCCAAGATTAGAGACGTCTATGAAACAAAAGCCATCATAAATACAAAATTGTTGGCCTCAGAAAATGTGTTCAATTCTTTTTTTTTTCTCATTCTTGCTTTCCAACTGCCTGCTCCTTACCTTCTAGTGTCCTATCAGTTAGCTTCATTTCCTCACCCTCAACACTTACCTCTTGTCTTCTTCCCACTCCCCATACTGACTTGGATGATTATTTTCTCAGATCCAGATTATTCCTGACAAGGAACCTTCACACTGTATAAAAACAGGAAACAGGCATTTGTACCATCACCTCATTTACTGACCACAGTAGATGTTGTCCCTGAATCGGTTAAGTTACAAATTATAAAACACCCCATGGAAGATTCAGCACATGTGTGGAGATTCAAGTGCATACAGTTAGTAAATACATATTTTTATTTTGTTGTGGAAAGTGGTCCCACAAATCTGCAGGCAACTTCAATGTTAGCTAAATAAAAATTGTAGCTCAGCTGCTAGTTCAGAATAGAGGATATTGACTAACATAAAGTACAGGATCATCAGACATCTGCATGAATGCCTTTGTGCGAAGAGAATATTTTTAATGAGGGAACAGCTCCCTCAAATTCTTCTTAACTCAAAGAAAGATATTACCCACATTGTAAAGGAGATAATGTTATTGAAGGGACACTGTCAAAAAATCATATAAAAATGAATCAACATTTTATTTTCTGCTAACAGAAAGAAGTACTTGGAATTTTAAAAATTTGACCTTAGAAATATAGATAAATAGGTAAGGAAAGTAGGACTCAGTAGTTATGCATCATGTCTCAATTCTTACAGTTCAAAAAATGGACTGACATAAAAGGTAACATCAGAATTTGAACTCAGGTCTATAAAACTCCAAAAACCTCTTCGCACTGCGTCATATGTTCTGAGAGAAAACTTTAGTGGAGAGTCTGACAGAATTTTCCAGATTTCTGATGAAATGAAAAAAAAATGATGAAAAGGACATTAGAGCAAGTCCCTTCCAAAAATAATCAAAAATCCATTTTCATTTAGCCAACTATAAGGCTGCCAAAATAATGATGTACTTAATAGAGAAGGAGAGTCCGAAGTAGCCAAGTGGTGAGATATATTTGGGATCCTCTGAACAGGTGGGATAGCATGAAATGCTTAAACTATTTTACCAGAATTAAAATACAGTCAGATTTATTTTCCCATGAAATTAAACGTTCTTAATTAGTATCCTTTCACATTATTTAATTTCATGTTAGTAAAATTAATAATGATGATGATAATAAGTACTTTGACCCTCATGGGTGGGGAGAGAGCTATAAACTGGTCAAGAATAATGTGAAATCATTGAATTTGGGGCACCTGAGGAGTCTCCAACATACCCCAGGAACAGATGGCAATGATAAAATCAGTCTTCTGAATTGGCTGCGTATAATTTGGGATCAGAACTCATTACTGTTCTGAGGGCAATAGGAAAGATACTTTGTAAGTTTTGCACATTACACTTAAAAGTCAATACTGCAATTTCTACTTCATTGTTCCACCTCACCAACGTCAGTGGGTAATCTAAATAAAACCGGTTCGTTTGGTTCTGACCGTAGAAATGGTGTGGTAACGTCACAGTGATACAAATAAATGGCCACGTAACAAGTCCAAAAGGTTCGAAAATATGTACATCTTTACTGAAGATTTTTTTAAGGGGGCATCGAAAGGAATTTATACAACATAGCTGAAAGTAAAGTGTCTTGAAAAAAACTCTCTTTATGAAGTAATCACATCAAAATAATGTCCACTGAGAAACAGCTGCCTTGTAAGACACAACTCTAACTAAAGTTCCCAGTCTGCACACAGGCTTCTCTTACCACTCTTCTTAGAGGTGGCAGGTCCCCTAACACCTTGACCATTGCCTGAACATAGCACCAGTTAATCGTGGGTGAGTCACGGGAAGATAATTCTCACTGTATTTCCTTTTAAATCTCATGATTGTATACTTACTATAGTTTCTTTTTAATGGAAGTAGATCACCTGACCTCGCAATCGTTCTCCTATCTTTTGTGATTCTATCCCTCATTCCCCACCTTGCTCAGCATCATAGTGTCTCAGACCATTAACCTTATCCCCTGAGATACGCGAATATGACCATGAACTCTACACAGCAACACAAGCAGTCTAGGTCTGTTGCATGATGCCCCCACAAGGAGAAATTCATTTGATGACTGTGTGGATATTGTACGTTTAGTCACACGGGCATTCTGAGCCATAAAACTTTGAAGGTAGCATCTACGTGTGTGAACAAAAGACACACAGGTATAGATTTCTATGTGTGGAAGTGAAGCTGTTGTGCTCTGGAACACAGGATGTTTGCACAACACCAATACTCAGTAAGTGGTCCCTTTTTTAGGCATCATTGGCCATTTTCCTAGCCAGATGTCAAAGAGCATGTGGTACTTCCCCGTCTTTTTTTTCTGTTGACCCAACAGTGTCCAGGATTTAAAGGGAAGGTATTAAAAAATATTTATGAGGCTATTAACAGAAAGTGCCATTACCATTGCTCCTAAATACGTCAGAGGATGCTCAGAGGGCCCATAACAGCACTGAAAACTTCTCAGTTCACAGGGCCATGCTCAAAAGAAACTCTAGAAATTCTACATTCTAGATAAAACTACTGTTAACGTACATATTTATATACATCCACAGTTTGCCTTTGTGTATGCACATATACTCTTGCTTTTGAAAAATAAAATGATAAAATACTTCTTTTAAATCCTCTATTGCTTGGGGCCCTTTCTCTTTACTGTCTAATTTTACTAAGCTGTGAACTTATTTTGAGAATAGTACATTTGTATGGGAATATTAAAGTAACTATTTATCCTTGCCCCTCCAGCCCCAATCAACTATAGTGTGAAAAATCTAGAGCTGAATGTGACAGATTTGTTGACAAAGTAAGACTCCCTATTTGGTGACAAAGCAGACAAGGTAAGACTGCTCAATGACTTGGCAGCAAAGCGGCATTCAAGTAAGAAAATGAATTAAGAAAAGTGATATCAGACTTTCAATTAGGGGACCATTGCGATAGGGGAAGTATCTTGATGAGTCTTTCCAAGTCTTTGGAACAAAGGAGAGAAAATGATCACCTGCTATATTCAGGAGACCATGTCAGATGTTTTAAAGCTTCTCTATCTAATATGATAACTGCTAGGCACATGAACCTATTCTTATTTAAATTATTTAAAAATAAATACAATTAAAGCTAAATTGCACTAGTAATTTTTCAAGTGCCTATTACACCATCTGTGTCCAATGGTCACTATGTAGGACAGTCGAGATTTAAAACGTTTCCTTATTGCAGAGAGCTCTACTAGACAGAAAGTTCGCTATTGGAGAACACCAAACTCAGATCTTCTATAATGTAACTGGAGAAAGAAGACACAATTACTTGAAGTTAGGTAATAGTAGGAGAGCTATCACAAGGTCATGCATATTTAATTGCCAAGGGGATGAGAACAATGAAGAGTGGAGAATAAGGTGAAGTTTTCCCACTGCAGGACCAAGGGTAAAAAGAGGAGACTCACACTAAATATAAGGGAGTGCATTTGCCATTTTCTTGTTGTCTGCATGTGCTTATGTTATAAATAGTTTTTCAATCCACAATGAATTTCTATGAATTTTTTGAGCCGTATAGATATTTTGTGAGGGTTAGTAAAATTAGTTAATTTTCTGCCAACTGTCTTAACTGTACAAACAGGAATGCATTATGTTGCAAGACGCTGAACATAAATAAGGATTTTAGGAGGCTTTTATGAAACCCTGTGACTTTGAAAGCCACTGCTTCTGTCAGGACTCCTTTTAGCTACAACAACGGATGCGGATCCTGGCCGGCGGGATCTGTGTGTTGTAGCAGCAATGGACAAATTCACACGGACTACAGAAATCCTGTGGAGAAAAGGGATGGCATGGCCACTCTCTAAGTGAGAGAGAGGGCAAGGACTCCCGCCTGGACAGGCTTTTATTGTTTTTCTGGGCACATTACATCAAGGATGATCCTCATTTACTATGCACAGGTTCGCTTTGGGTGGTTACCTTTTACAGAAATCAAAGGAGAGGATGTTGCTAATTACACCAAAAAGGAAGGCTATTTGCAAATGTAAAGGGAAAAGTGGTTGAACTGGTTACACTCCATACTTGGGAGGTTTAGCTCAGATTTTAGGAAGTTCCTTTAAAACTATGCAGTGAGCACTTGGTGTCTCAATTCAGGGTGGGGGAGTTTTAGCAAAAGCAAGTCTCATAGCGGCCTAGGTACAATGCAGGCCTGATTCCCCACAGGAGAACGTATCCGTGGGCGTGGGTGCTGTGTGCCAGACCTCCCACTGGCTTTTCCGAGTGGGAGCTGGGCTACATTTCCCACTGCCATGCCGAACGGTCCCCTATAACGACAACCACAAGAGCAATCACAGGAACATCACAAATATTAGTTAAATCTTACTTCTTGTTTTTTTGATAGAAATAAATACAAATACATTATTTCTAATATTTTGAGTCTTTATCCCTGCGGATTATCTTGCACAGCTCAGGTTGAGGACTACTGCTCAGAACCCAAGTCAGAGCCATTGCTCCCATTCATGACTCAGGTAAACATTTGCTGCAGTAAACTGGCGCATGCCATCTATACCACTGTGAAATTTAATGACCATATTTTTCAGACCATAAGATGCACCTAGGACTTAGAGGAGGAAAATAGGAAAAAAAATTGAAGCAAAAAATGTGGTAAAATATTTAATAACAAATGACACCCCCCTACAAGCGAGCCAGGTAAGCTACATTAGGACTATAAGACGCACCCCCATTTTCCTCCCAAATTTTGGGGGGGAAGTATATCTTATAGTCTGAAAAATATGGTACCCTTTATTTATAGCAAAGAAACCTGACATTGATTTGGCTTTCCTAAGAGCTCAGAGAAGCAAATGAAACATAGGATGAAATTATTGCTTGTGAAACCTTTCTTTCAAGAGAACTAATCGCTATAATTGAAATGTTATCAAAACATTTGATTTGCTTTTTGCCCTACAACCAAATGTTTCAATTAAACTCATTTGTATTAGTGCAGCGGAGATCCTTTCCAATGCTTTGTCTAAATTATTGCAAGCTTCAGCCTGGAATCTGAAACTCAGACTTCAGAGGACACAGCCTGTTGTCTGGGGAGCCTGTTTACCAAATGTAACAGGGATCTCTCAATCCCATGTGGGATTACTCATTAGTGACTATAAGCATTTTTTTTCTTATGCTTGAAACAAAAATTGTTCTACAGAGAGCTCATCAGTATCCACAGCCAGCAAACAGAATTTCAAAGCAGTTTTTCTATTTAAAGGGCTGTCTTATTTTACGCATGGCAATAGAAGATGAAAATACTCTTTCCACCTGCTTTTGATCTATTCAAAATATTAAAATGTTGTCTATGCAGAGATGTTGAAGTTAGCTCTCCCTTTGAGAACCCATATCAGTGCTTGCCCTAGTTCTACCTCTCATGACAACAGGGATGGAGACTAATACACTTGGTGAAATAAGCCAGTCAGTGAAAGACAAATACTATATAACCTCACTTATAACTGGAATCTGATGAACCAAATAAACTCATGAGGAAAATAGAACCAGAGACCTAGAAACATGGAACAGACAGACAGCTATAAGAGGGGAGGAGGGAAGGTGGAGTTGTGGAAGGAAGAGGAAGGGACTAGTCAATGAACATGTATGAATGACTCATGGACATGGACAGTGGAAAGGGGATTGACAGTGGGCGACAGGCGTGGCCTGAGTGGAGGGAGGGCAAAAGGGAAAATTGGGACAACTGTAGTAGAATAAACAATAAAAACAAATAAATAAAATAAATGAAATGATAAACAAAAAAAATAACGAGGACTAAATTCTCATTAGGTGTCTATTCATTCTGAAATCCTGAACTGTACCCATTAACATTATTCAAAATTTAATCACCTTGGATGTTGTGGAACACAAGGGGATCCTAATCTGCATCTAAACTGTGAAGGAATTGTCCTCCTCCAACAAGCAGTCCCAATTTGGGAAACTACTAAATCATTGACATGAAAAGACTTCAGGGGAATGTGGTACCCTGGATATTGACCAATACTCGTTGTCTTCTGGCACCATGAATTCACTTTCAGAATTCAGAGAAGGTAAAAAACATCATCTGTGTCTCCATATGTGACATTCTGAGGCCAAAGGGGAGGAAGAGGCTTGGTTTAAGGTCATACAGCTATTTTGGAACGAAACCAAGGCTAGAACCATGATCTTAGGGACTTCCATATTATTTTGTCAATGTAACTCAAAGTCAGTTTGCATACAAAAGTTTGGAATTAGCATCTATTATAGTTAAAATGTAGTTAAAATGTCTGAAAATGTAGTGATTTTTCTGACCTGCCTTCCAATTTAATGCAAATATATACATAACAACTTGACCACAAAGTGTTTTTTGCCTTTATCACTGTATATATATATATAGTGAAATAATATATGTGTGTGTGTGTATATATATATATATATATATTCTCCAAATTATCATACACTTTCTGAGGTCAGTGAGAGCCTTTCATTTCCTGTCATTCTTCCCAGATGGTGCAAGTCTGTCTTCAATGTAAGCACCCAGCCAAAACTTGTCAGTTCATAAAGACGGAAGGATCTACCACCCTTCTCCATAGCCCCGCCCATTAAAAAATGTGAAATAAATTACAGTGCTTGACATAGAATATCTGAGTGGTGGAGCTTAAATCTACTTTTGAAAGGATGCACTTAAAATTGTTTTTCTTTCTTTTGCTTCTGTTTCCCTCCCCATCCCTGCTGTGAAACACCATGGAAGATTTTGGAGAGTTTACACGTTTTGGTTCTCTGAGAGGGAGAAGAGTTTGAGGACCTGACCTTCACCTGCAGTGCCCCAAAACCTACCAGGCAAGGATTGATCTTGTTTTTGAAGTTTATAAGGATTCCTTGTCTGAGCCAGCATCTTTTGTCTTTAGTTAGTAACAGTTCTGTGGGACAACCATCCTGAGGTGCTTGGAGCTAGTTACCTACTTGGCAAAAATCTTAGGACAATTTTGCTGCCATTTAAAAAAAGTATTAAATTCATTGGTGTGACATTGGTTAATAAGATTAATCATGTGTACAATTCTGTAGTATATCATCTATATACTTCACTGTGTGTTCACCACGCAAAGTCAAGTCTCCTTCTGTTACCATATATTTGGCCCCCTTTTCCCTTTACTACCTCCCCCATCCCTCTTTCCCTGTAGTAATCACCATACTGTTGTCTGTGTCTATGAGTTTTTATTTGTTGTCTTGTGTGTTCATTTGTTTTCAGTTTTACATCCCACATGTGAGTGAAATCATATGGTTCTTGACTTTTTCTGTCTAACTTATTTCACTTAGCATGATAATCTCATGATCCATCCCTGTTGTCACAAATGACAGTATTTCATCTTTTCTTATGGCTGAGTAGTTTTCCATTGTATATATGTATCATATCTTCTTTATCCATCCATCCCTAGAAGGACTCTTAAGTTGTTCCCACGTACTGGCCATGGTGAATAATGATGCAGGGAACATAGGGGTACATATATCTTCATAAATAAATGTTTTTATAGTTTTTATTACAGATACCAAGAAGAGGGATTGCTGGGTCATATAGTGGCTTTATTCTTAGGTTTCTCATTTCTTAAAAAGATTGGACAGGATCATCCATCTGGCCTCTTTCCTACTAAATAATAATTTTTGTCTACTATGGGTACCTGACCAATTCTTCCATGATTCCAGAGAATACTTGATAATTATTATTCCCAGGCAGGAGTGATCATTTGAAAGAAGATAGATGTAGAGCTAGAATATTGTTGGGGCATCATTTTCAGCTGGCCAAACTAGGTTAAAAAGGTGGTTGTTCCCAACAGGTGAAGAGAGGCCAAAGTCTAAGCAAATGAGAAGAGCTATGATTGAAATAAACAAAATAACACTATAGAAGGTGTAAATTGTGGTTGTTTCTATGGTTTCTGTATCATCCCTCACTGACTCATGAAATGTGAATGTATGGCTGGCCATCTAAGTAAATTTAATCACCAAAGATAAACAAAGGAACCATAGCTGAAGGTTCTGAAATATGATAGTAAAAACTATTCGCTAAAATAATTTAAGGTCATGCTAAAAAGTCAAATGAGGATATTTTAAAAGGTAGATCTAATTTCTATATTGCTGTGGTACCTACACACTTTCCCCCCAGTTCTGTTTAAAATAGTCTTAACAGTAAAACTAATTTCATCAAACCCATTGATTCAAGCTGCATCAGGGTTTTATGAATCTTGTTACAGCACAAAACTAACATTAAAAAATGTGTTTTCTTTTACGGCTGGTATTCCATTGAGTAAATGTCCCATAGTTGTTTTATTCACTCATGTACTGGTGGACACTTGGGCTGCTTCCAAATGTTGGAGATTGTAAATAACACTGCAGTGAACATAGGGGTGCTTATATTCTTTTGAATTAGTGTTTTGGGTTTCTTTGGATAAATTCCCAGAAGTGGAATCACTGGGTCGAAAGGCAGACCTGTTTTTAATTTTTTGAGGTATCTCTATACTGCTTTCCACTGTGGCTACCCCAATCTATATTCCCACCAACAGTACAAAAGCGTTCTCCTTTCTCCACATCCTCGCCAGCACTTATTGTTTGTTAATGTATTGATGATACCATTCTGACCAGTGTGAGGTGGGGGAAATTTTACCCTTTGTGACAGCATGAATAAACCTGGAAAACCTTATGCTAAGTGAAGTAAGCAAGTTGGAGAAAGAAAAATACCATGTGATTTCATTCATATGTGGAATCTCATGAACAAACTGAGCCAACAAGCAAAATAGAGATGGACTCAGGGATAGAGACCAGGCTGACACCTATTGGGGGAAGGGAGTAGGTGGTAGAGGGATTGAACAAAACCAAAAAAGGGCTTGTGGACATGGACAACAGTGTGTGATGCAGGAGGAGGGGCTGATTGGAGGTGGAAGAGCATATAATGGGGGGGTGAATGGTAATGGAAAAAATACAATAAAAAGTTTGTTTTCCAAAAGCAAAAATAACTAGTTGGCTTGGCAAGGGACCCTTGTTTCCTAAAGTCTAAGAAAGCAGCAAGGATCAGCATGTTTAGTCTTCCTTGCAAATCAAATAGCTTATTTGTGAAGAAAAGCCCTGTGCAGAACTCTGGTGAGACAAAACAGTAATGACTACTAGTTTGTAGTTTGGGTTAAATAGATATTGATGGAAGGAAAACTCAGCTGCTGGGGTTTTTAGAATTTTTTTTTCAAACTGTAAGAAAATCTAAGGCATTCTGACTGTACTAGTAAAGCACAAAATTTATAGAGAGCTTCAGGACAAAACTGAGGAAAAAATAATTTTTCCCAAGGCTTTCCTGATGTTTATATTCATAAGTCATTGCAAAATTTGCACAAATGACTACGGAGAATAAAACAAAGAAACAAAGTTCCAGGAACATAGTAGATGGAGAAAGGGAATCGTGGGTTTATGTGTACACAGCACTCTCCCTTTGATTGTCCCACCTGATATTCTGTATTATATGGAAAGCCAGCAATGCCTGTCACAAACTGGCAACTAAGGCCTCAGAGAAGTTAAGGCCATTTATTAAAGGAATGTGGTAGCCAAGGGCAAGAATAAATTTTCTAATATGAAACTCTTTCAGTTTGACACGATCCAACACCAACCCTTCTATTATAACTCCAATTAAAATTGAATTCTAATTTATTTGTTGTCAGTCAAATTCAATCAATAAATTTGTTGGAGCAACTCCACTTCTGAGAATATATCTGAAGTAGCCCAAAACACTAATTCAAAAGAATATATGCTCCCCTGTGGTCATTGCAGCTTTATGTAAATAGTCAAGATTTGGAAGCAGCCTGAGGGTCCATCAGTAGATGAGTGGATAAAAAAGAAGTGGTACATTTACACAGTGGAATACTACTTGGCCACAAAGGAAGGAAATCTTCCCTTTTGCAACATCATTAATGGACCTGGAGAGTATTATGCTAAGTGAGATAAGCCAGTAATAAGAAGACAAGTACATGATTTCACTTACATAAATGAAATAGGAACAGACTCATAGACACAGAGAGAAGATGGACAGCTGTCACAGGGGAGGGGTTCGAGGCACTGAATTAAAAAGGTAAAGGAATTAAGCAACAAACAAACAAACAAACAAAAACCCCTTCATAGTCAGACAATAGTATGGTGATTACCAAAGGGAAAAGCGGGTAGAGGGAGGTAGGAAAAAGTGGAGGGGGGAAAAATGATGATGAAAGGAGACTTTACTTGGGATGGTGAACACACAGTACCATCTATAGATGGTGTGTCACAGAATTATACTCCTGAAACCTATATAGTTTATTAACCAAATGTTACCCCCACAAATTCAATTTAAAAAGAAAATAAATAAAAATAAATAAATAAAAATCATTACAGTTTATGGACTTTTTTCCACATCATTAAGTGTTTTAGAAAAAATATTTTTAGTGATTTCAAAAGAAAAGAAAGAGAGCAGAGCAAGATAGAAGCCGTGGTCTTTTAGTAACCTGATCAGCAGGTGACATCCCATCACTTCTCTGTCTTCTAGTTGTTTGAAGTGAATCTTCAGGTCCAGCATGTACTCAAGGGGAGGGAGTTACAAGGGCAGGAACACCAAGAGGTGGGGTCATGGGGACCTCCATACTTGGATGGAGAGATCACCGTACTTGGATGGAGAGGATGTAAAAAAGAAAAGAAAAGAAAAAAAATATTGGAAGACTCCCATTGGCTGGTACAATGTTAGGGACTAGAAATGAAGCGATGGACAGCTCTGTCTTTGGCAACCATAGAGTTTAGTGGAGGAAGATAGGCAAGAAAAGCACAAAGTCCAAACCATGGGAATATAGAGTATTAAGCAAACTGTGTCACTGTAGCACTTTAAAGGCATTCAATTTAAGATCATCTTCTGTCCTGACTTGCTGGGGCAACTCTGGCTCACCTCTGCTGTTCCTGGATAATTATTCATGGCACCCAATTTCACCCTGGAAAGCATCCTGTTGGGATTATAAATTATACAGCAGCCTATATTGGGAGATGAGGAAAAGCATTTTGGATGATGTTGCCCTAAATGAATCATCTCCCTATAGTTTTCCAACTAACTTCTCAAACTCCTGTCCAACCCACATCTAATTACGATCTGTATTGTCACCAAATGATCTTTCTAAAAACCAAATTTAGTAATGTCATACTCCAACTTTAAAAAGCCCTTCAATGGCCCCTCACTTTCTCTAGGATAAATTTCACACACTTCAGTATGATACGTGAGGTTCTCCACATCCTGGCCGTGAACCATCTGTTTGTATACATTAAACACAGACAGGTACACAAATATGTCTCTTACTTCTTCAGCTATTGGAACTACTTAAAAATCTTAACTGTGCTGTGCTATGCCAGATGTCTGTGCCTTTCTTTACATGTTGCTCCGATGGCTACAATGCCATTGGCCAATATTGATCCACCTGGCGAATGAATACTTACTCCTCTTCTAAGAAACTTTCCTTGAGTCTCAGAGGCTGAAATTTTCCTCTTCATTCTAGTGTTGTACACTCTCTAGATTGGTAGTCATCATCCCACATTACGTGTTTTGTTTATATGTCTGTTTCCCTGACGTAGCTGCAAATTCTTGAGAGTTATAATCAAGTATCTCTGTGCCTCATCAAACCTGTCCTCATTCAATAAATTCTTATTGAGCTGAATTTACTAAAAATTAGGTGGGCAGGAAAGGAGGTGGTGTAGAAGAAGCTTTCCAAACAACAAGGGTAGAATTTTGAGGCAGATATGAACAAAAATATCAATATTGGGCAGTCTCTGGGAATTGCAAATTGTTTTTGTGTCTGGGGCATGGGTAACTATGGGTGAAGAGGGTAGGGAAGGAAAATATTTCTGTGTAATTTTAATTTAGAAACATATATCCTGTGGATTATCTATTTTTCTAGAAAGTGTATGTGTGTGTATGTGTGTATGTGTATATATGTATGTATAAAAACATGTACTCTGGTAAGGACATGTTTATTGATTTTAGAGAGAGGGAAAGAGAGGGGAGAAACACTGATGTGAGAGAGAAACACTGATCAGTTGCCTCTCATACGTGCCCCCACTAGGGACAGAACCCACCACCTAGGTATGTGCCCTGACTGGGAATCGAACCTGCAACATTTTGTTTTACAGGACGATGCCCCAACTAATTGAGCCACACTGGCTAAGAAAATATATATTAAGAGGGGCAAACAGGATAAAAGATTCATTCATGTGTTTTCCTGATGGGTAATGGCCATACAACTACCATGGAGCAGGCAAGGTGCAGAGCAGCACCATGTACTCTGGCTCTGAGGCAGCCATCAGCACTGGTTCCTCACTCCGGCACTTCTCAGCACTCCCATTAGAGACTCCAAGAAGAAAGGTCTTGATTACGAATGGGGCGAGGAGACTTAACGTTTAACGAGCATCTATTCTGTTCATACCTTGTTTTACAGAAAAGGAAACCGAGGATAAAGTCATAGAGGACATATATGAGGGACAGAACCAGCATGACTCAGAACACACTCAGACATGATCCTGGCCCTAGAGGGCTCAGGGCTCAGTTACCTTAGTTGAAAACCTAGAGTAGAAGACACCTCATGGGCTATTGGAAAACATTTGCTGATGACCTCTTGGGCATGCAGATGCTGACACAGTTTCCAGCACTGACAGGATTTTAGTGAATGCCACAAAGAAGTATGATCAAGATTTTTAAAAAGTGAATTCATCCACACAGACTTCAAACACAGTGAACTTGAAATGAACCCTGGCTTGTCCCCAGTAGAGGGATTCACAGCATTAGGTTCTGTATATCCCTGGAGCTATTCTGGACCCATAGGCTTAGGACTTGAGAAGTTTGGGGAGGGGGGCTGTGGTAAGGAGGTCTGCATTCTAGGAGATATTTTCTGGCTGACTGCCCTGGGAAATTTTCTGGGATTTTGGTGAAGAAGGGGGGTTAAGATAAAACAATTGCAAGGGGGCTTAGAAGTTACAACAGAGCTTGCTAGATCTCTACAGGCTAAATCTAAGGGAAGTACAATAATAGAATAAGGCCAAAGACTTCTAACCACTAGCCCTGTGAGGCACTAGTCTGGGCTTTAGGAAAATATTGCTTACTTCTTGGTGGTAGTTTCTTTTAAGTATTAATTTTTTTCTCAGAAGGTGCATGCCAGTCACAAAATTATAAGAAATTTTATGAAAGAATATAGATATATAAAATTATATATATGAAAAACAGATTTAGCATATTCATTATAGATAGTTTTTTAAATTATTTACTTTCTAATGAAGATGCATAGAATCTGGGGTTATGGAATGGACACTAATATTTCATCATAGCCCGACCGACAAGCTCTGGGAGGGAGGCAGTGTTTTTAAACAAAGAAGTCATCTTGTTGAGACAGAAAGGCTGCTTTGCATGCTTCCAGAATGCATCAGCCATCACTGTGCAGGCTGTAGACAACTATATCTAGTAGCTCTTGTGAACTCCTCTCTTTACTGCTAAGGTCAAGAAGTAACTTGTTTGATATGAGGGGGAGTACATCTAAGATAGATGGTTCTCTTTCTAGCTGGAGTTCATGCTTCAACAGGCCCATGACACATTGATGCACGGTAATAGGCTTTGAGTTGTGTTCAACGGTAATTGGAGCATAAAAATTGGAGCATTTGAAGAGTCACACGGTGCCTAGTGCAGCAAGCAGTTGCTTCCCTTAACCACAGATTCCCCAGGTCATACTTCATGCTGTGTTCTAATTTGAAAGGTTGCCCGTGTGTGGGGCCATCCCGTGAACTGAAGTAGTGATGCCTGTGAAAGCCCATGAGTGGTCTGAACAATGACCCCTCACTCTGCCAAGCCAGAAGTACTTGGCACAGCATCATGGTGGTTTCCAAGGTGTTGTGTCTTTTGTTTTCCTTACTTTGTTTCCCTATCCCTCCAACTTCCTCTGCTCCAGCTGTATTGGTTTCTCTTCACTTCTGGAACACGTCATCTTTTCTCTGTCTCAGGCTCTTTTACACGTGACATTCTTTCTACCTACAGCATCCACCCTTCAGATTTTTCATGTCAGAGTCCTTTTCAACACTCAAATTTCAGCTCATGTATCACCTCCTCAGAAAGATTTTTCACGATTAACTCTATTCAGCCTCCTCTCTGCCCCTGCCCCCAACACCAGCACTCTCTGTCACATTCGCCAGGTTTATTATTTGTAACATTTCTAATTTTTAATTTTCTTAGTTATGAGCAATCTTCAACTGCTAGAATTTACCGTATTTTTTGGACTATAAGACACACTGGATCATAAGATGCACCTAGGTTTTACAGGAGGAAAATAAGAAAAAAAACTGCTCCACCGCTGCCCACCTCCCTGCAGTGAGCCAGGTAAGCTACATTCAACTATAAGATGTACCCCCATTTCCTCCCAAATTTGGGGGGGTGTGACTTATAGTCCAAAAGTATGGTAAATTTTACTAAAACGGAGACCTGCATATCTTATTTATGGTTATATTCCCCAGAACTCAAAGCAGTGTCTGGCATATAGCAGATGATCAACATTTGAATGATTATGTGTCTAATGAAATAAACCATAGTATCATGTCCATAAGCGGCCTAGACTCTGCCACATACTCTGCCTAGGAAGACTTAAAGCCACCAGGTAGGGATTATACTTTCTCTCTAGGCCCATTATTTATCTTATACCCTTTGACACAATACTTGAACACATCTAGGTTTCAGAAAGAGATGAACTTAGGAGGGTATAGCCATGAAAGCAGCATTATTCTTTCTTGTCTTTTCCCACAAAATTTGCCTCATGGATCCATTTCCGCAGAACCTGGATCAATTTCAGGTAGGCTACTTGGTTATCCCACTCATTCTTAGACAATGAACACAATTTCATCCCTGTTTAGTGATTAATAATGTGACATAACAACTCTAACTCATTCAAAATTAAAACATTTCCCTTCCTCAGAGTAGGGTTCGAGTTTGACTAAGTAGAACAGAAATTCTCACCAAAGCTGAACCTCACATTTAGCACCATGTCAATGGAGCTCCTTGTTTTTTCGGTTTTTTGATATAATTTAAAATACATCAGCAGCAACTTACCGCTCTAGTACTTTGGAGATTTTCTCTTCATTTGAATTCATGGTATTCATAACCTGTGCCTCTCATTGGGCTCTGATCTTCAGTTCAATGAGCATCATCTTTTATATGGTCTACAAAAGTATGTCTTGTTTTCACAATTATTTTCAATTTAAAGGGCAAGAATATGTCTTTGTCTTCTCTGATCTTTAAATTCAAACTTACCAGTAGCAGGTGCTTGATTAGTAACAATTGATGACTAGCTTTCCTTTTTTTGTTTATTTGTTAGGTTCTTATTATATAAAAAATACTGTGAGGGATCTTGTTATACTAAAATAGCAAGACTAAAGTCACTGTCACCCAGGAGTCAACTTGAAGAGGCCCCCACTGGTATATGACATGGAAATTTGACCATCTAACAGGGGTGTCCAACACACGGCCTGTGGGCCACATGTGGTCCAGGATGGCTATGAGTGTGGCTCAACACAAAATTATACATTTATTAAAACCTTTATTTTGCTCATCAGTTTTTGTTAGTGTTTGTGTATTTAATGTGTGGCCCCAGACAACTCTTCTTCCAGTGTGGCCCAGAGATACTAAAAGTTTGGACACCCAAAATCAACAGCAGTAATAAATCACTTAGTGATTTACTTAGTAGAAATCACTAAGTAAAAGGACAGAATCTAGTATTTGCCCTACTTTTTCTGTACTGATTATTTCATTGGGTAACCAAGTAGAAGGGGAGACATAATGAATAAAAAATAATATTAATGTTAAAATTACCTCCATTTTAATCTCTAATCAATAAATGAAAATAGGCATTCAACATCAAAGACTGCTTACATGAAAAAGATATATCCCTTATGAATTTATTTTTAAAAAGACTTAAAATCTGAAAAGCTTCTACATCCAAATTACAACTTACAGGAAATACAGAGGACAGAAGAGCATGTTAGGAGTGGAGGCAACAAAATCTTGGTTTTATAATACTTCACAAGGAATATAACCCACTTTATTTGATATATTATAGGAGAGGGACAGAGGAAAGGTAGACAGAGAGAGAAGGAGACTGAAAACCCATACCAACCAATCCCAACATGTGGGCATTATTTGAATCCTAATTTCAATACATCAGGGGTGTCAAACTCATTTCACCAGGGGCCACATCAGCCTTGAGGTTGCCTTCAAAGGGCTGAATATAATTTTAGGACTGTATAAATGTAACTACGCCTGAACTAGGGGCAAGGAGCTCGGTGCTGCTACCGGGTAGAAACAAGGTGCCGGGCCTGATAAAACAGGGTGGAGGGCTGGATTTGGCCCGTGGGCCTTGTGTTTGCCACCTGTACAATAAATAGTAAAAATAAATGAGACACAGTAGAAAATTTGAACACTAGTTGTAAATTTAATTATATTAATAAATAGTTGTTACATTATTTTTGGTGTAATGGTATAATTCTTATATCTAAAATGGTTCTTACCTTTTGGAGATGCACACTAAAATACTTATGAATAACATTATATGGCGGGTGATGTATGCTTCAAAAAATGTGGGAGAGGAGATGGTAGATGGGGCAGAGATTCAAGGTGATTCACTACAGGTTCACAACTGCTGAAGCTGGGTGATGGGTGTATGGGAGTTTATGTATACTACTCTTTTTCTATTGGCTTCCCACTTTTCAGAAAAAATCTACTAGAGGGAAATACACTATATTACTTAATGCTAACCTTCCTTTATAAACCTAGAATTTTAATTCTCAGACGGGTAATTTTGTGGATATTTTTAAATGAAAATGTGCACTACAGAGTAGCGATATGGGTATCTTTATCCTGGTATATCAATTCAAGAGTGATTCAGAAAATTCATAACTACCCAGAACTGTATCAAATTTAATTTTGAATGTGTATCTTTTTGCATTTAGAAGTTCAAAAGACCATAAAACAAAAGACTGTGAGTACAAACAATTCATAGACATTATTCCTTTTAAAAAAAAAGACGACACAGAAATGTTGATATTCTTGGTATGATATGGCAACTGCAATGGAAAAATGTGTTTTCACAATGACTCACCTTGTGAGTGAGAAAAAGGTTCCCACGCTGTCAGATCCAAGCCTACCAATGTACAATTTGTGGCAAACCCACTGCTTGGGCAAAAACAGTCAAATATCTTGTGTCCTTGGGGTTTTTATGTTCTGGTTCTGCTTGGTCCGAATTCCTGCACTCAAAATCACCTCCCTTCTACACCAGTTACTTAAGGCAACCTCCCGTAGCCTTCTCAAATTGGGCAATGTCGATCTATAGCTACTTTTATGAGCAACTTTTAGACTTCTACACACGTTCTATATATGTTCTCTCTGGAAGAGCGGGCTATGTCTCTATTGGCAAAGACCATAGAGAGATCATGTTTTTGCCTCCTGTGTATTCTTCCAGTTGTGTGAATCTGGGGAGTAAGAAAACATCCCTATTTATTTGCTTCCACTCTTAATTCCACTTACTCCTGATTTAGACACCAAAGTGTCCAGGTTAGATATCGTTGACAATACCAAATAAATAATACCATGTTTAAATAAACTATTTGTATATTCCTTATTTGTTTGATTCTCTAAGTTTACTCATCTACTTTTATTCTAGATTAACTTGAAAAGGCAGATATACATGTGAATATTCAACACCATATCCGTAGGCAAAATTATTTTTTCAATAGTTTTCTTTTATTATGATTTAATTGTAGTAATTAGACATTTTAAAGCCCAATGTGCAAATTCTATGATTACAAGAAATTCTTTCTCCCTGATGTAAGTTATCTTGTAAGGTTAGTTTGAACATGATCGCTCTCTTTTTTTTTCTTTTCCTAGCTTCACTTACAATTTTAAAAAGTATAGACATTCACAGATTTGCTAGGTTACCCCTTATTCTCACATTTAAAACTGATTTTAGGAACATAAATTATCTAGGAAGATTCTCGTGAGTTTTCCCTTTCGCCAGTGTTACCTGTTTCTCTGCAATGTAACAGCTTTGGAACAGAAAGGCATTTGAAATAGGCATCCTTGATACAAATTGCAGATTACTTTCTCACTACTCCTGGCTGTGTACTCCCAAATCAATAGAAATTCATGAGATCTGAAAATTATATCTTGCAGTGCACTTTTTTTCATTCTGACTTTATTGATAAGGTTATAATCCTTCTGCACCATTTTAAGCAAGTTCAGGTGGGAAAGTATTAACATTGACAATTGAAAATGAATGTGTTAGGGAGGAGAGGTAGAGGAGATGTAAGAACTCCACAGTCCAATTACCTAGGTCCTCCTTAAATTTCATAGACTGCACAAAGCTCATCAGATGGAAAAGCCCTGTTAATGCTCGATTTGTTCCTGTTGCATTTCCCACGTGCAAGGAAAAGACTCAACAAAAAAAAAATGGAGAAAAACATAAAGCTCATTATTTTCCAATTAAAGAACTGCTGATCTAGATCATCAAAACTCAGAGCTCTGCTGCAAAATTCAAGGCAGTTTAAGCTACAGTGGCCATAGACTCATTTCGGAAAAGCCAATACTGGGTGCTTTATTAAAAATCAATAGATTCTGAATTTATAGAGAACCGTAAGGTTTCCACATGTTCCTGCTGGCTGTAATATAACACAGAGTATGAAACTAGTTGTTTCCATACCTTTTCTTCACACCCCCCTCTCCGTGAAGAATTTGTGGAGAACGAGAGACATTACCTTCCACCATTGGATCTACCAAGCACGCTCACACTCTCGGCACTTCTCCACATTGCTGGCGAGGTGTGGCCTGCTCCTGCTCCTGTCACTCCCCAGCTCCTCCATCCAGGCTCTAAGCTCCACTGTTTCTTGTCCTCATGCACTTCATTCCTGCTACTGTCCCCAGTCTTGCTGGCTTCATCGCTTTTTTTCCCACATCCCCTAAGTCTTTGTCAGTCAATATACAGTTGTGCTGTACTTTACAACCCACCAAAAATAAACAAAAAAGGAAAAGCAACTCACTAGCCTTAATAAACCTCTTCAGGTACAACCTTATACTTCCATTAAGCATTGTAACAAAAAACCTTGGAAGAAATTTTTACTCTTTCTTGTCCAGTCCCTATCTCCTGTTCACTCCCTAACTCCTTCCACCAACCACCACCACTCCAGTGAAAGCTTTGTCCTGATCAACAAACTCCATTTCTGCTGAGTCCAATGATTAACCTTCAGTCTGCAATAGAATCAGTGTCAACCGATCACCTCTTCCTATTCACAATACTCTTTTGGTTTGTCGCTAAGGTTCCAATACAGCCCCTCTTTTGATTTTTCTCCTATCACAATGGCCATTCCTACTCATGCTGTTTTTTAATTGGGATATAAATCACATGCTATAAAATAATATTTAAATGTAAAAAAATCAATGAACTGTACTATATTCCCAAGGTTGGACAACTATCACCCGGATCTCATTCTGGAATATTTTTTTACTCTTCCAAAAAACTCCCACACCCAATAGCAATCACTTCCCATTGCCCCATAGCCCCACCCAGCCAACCACTAATTGGTTGTGTGATTCAATGCACTTGTCCATTTTGAACATTTCATACAAATGGGATCACACACTATATGGTCTTTTGTGTCTGGCTTATTCACTTCATGTTTCAACATTTGTTAATACTGTACCATGAATAGTAGCCCTTCATTCTTTTATGGCTGAATCATATTTCATTGTATGGGTAGACTAATGACTTTTTTCCAAATTCATAGTATTAGGGTTGTTTCAAGTTTTTGTTTTTGTTTGCTATTATGAATAACGCTGCTATAAATGTCTGTGTATTATTTTGCCTGTGAATATATTTCAATTTCAACATGTAATTAGGTGTAAAACTGCTGGGTCAGCATTTATGTTTCCATTGTTGAATTGTATAGCATATTCTAGATACTAGACACTTTTTAGTTATGTTATTTGGGAAGAAAAACTTTTCCCATTCTATGGATTGTCTTTTCATTTTCTTGCTGTGTTCTTAAAAAGCCCACAAGTTTTTCCCTTTCAATAAAGTCCGTTTTCTCTATTTTTTAATTTTATTACTTGTTCTTTAAATGTTGCTCAACATGAAAAGATTTCGGAACCCTTGCGGATCAATGTATGGGTTAAGTTGCAGCCTCTCAGTTCCACACCACTGATGATGGATCTGTCCCGATGCCAGTACCACACTGTCTTCACTACTGTAGTTTTGTCGTAAGTTTTGAAATTGGAATGTGTGAGTCCCATCAACTTTATTTTTCTTTTATAAGATTAAAACAAAACAATTTTGGATCATTTTTATTTCTATATGAATTTAAGGATTATCTTGTCTGTTTCTGAATTTTTTAATTTTTATTTTTCAGTTACAGTTTATATTAACTGTTGTTTTATATTTGTTTCAGGTGGACCACACAGTGGTTAGACAGTCATATACTTTACCAAGTGACCCCCCCTGATATTTCCACTACCCACCTGGGACCATACACAGTTATTACAGCATCACTGACTGCATTCCCTGTGCCGTACTTTACGTGCCTGTGACTGTACTGTAACTACCGATCTGTGCTTCTCAATCCCTTCTCCTTTCTCACCCAGCCTATCAAACCCGTGCCCTCTGGCAACCATCAGTCAGTTCTCTGTATCTATGAGTCTGTTTCAATTTTATTTGTTTATTTTGTTCTTTAGTTTTCACCTACTGGGTGGGGCAAAGTAGGTTCACAGTTGTGAGGTTATGAAACACAGTTTATTCTTGTGTTGTTATACAATTATTATTGTATTATTTTCCCTATGAACAATTGTAAACATACTTTTGCCCCCCCATATATCATCTGTATATTATCTGTTTCATATACACATATACACACTATGTATGCACACAGTAGAATATATATGAATATGTAGTATATGTGTATATATCATATTTTATATATAAAGCATATATATATATATCTCCTGTTATATGTATGTGTGTGTGTGTGTGTGTGTTTGTATGGGGAAGAGAGAGAGTTTCTGCTTGTGTATTGCCTAGAACAAGTAAAGAGACCAGTTTCAAGGGACTGAAATGAAACATCACACTGCAAATTCAGGGATACAGAAAGTGAAAGAATGTGCAGAAAGGACCCATAAAAGAGAGATAACTATATGATATGTGCCTAGACAAATGTGGCCTTAGGCAGCCTTGTGGCTATTTCCAGGACTTCGGCAAGGTACAAAGGTGAAACCCGTGAATGACACAGAGTTAGTAGAAAGAGCTGGTTAGTACAGAAGGGTTCTGTGGAGGGGCACAAAGGATGATTTAACAATGACACGCTGAACTAACAGCATGGCATTCATAGTCAATGTAAAAGAAAAAGCTGTGAAGGGCAGGGACATTTATTTATTTATTTATTTTTAAAGATTGTATTTATTTAATTTTTAGAGAGAGGGGAAGGGAGGGAGAAAGAGAGGGAGAGAAATATCAATATGTGGTTGCCTCTTGTGTGCCCCCTACTGGGGACCTGGCCCACACCCCATGCATGTGCCCTGACTGGGAATCAAACCAGAGACCCTTTGATTCGCTGGCCAGCCCTCAGTCCACTGAGCCACACCAGCCAGGGCAAACAGAGACATTTAAATAGATCCAGTATTCCTACACCTTGGCAGAGGAGGGACTTGAAATAAAAAATATATAGTTACAATACAGATTTTAAAACATTCTGATTTTGGATCTCTCAATTTGTGGTTTGAGATTCATCCTCATTTTAGAATTTTCTACTCATTAATCTAATTTACATCCATGATCATATGAGAGTGTTAGAACAGGGGAAAGGATCCTTGTACATAGCAAGGACTAAAGCACTGGATTTTTTCCTCACCTTTTTCCTTATTTATGGGGGTTCCTTTTCTAAAGTCCCCCTGTCCTTGGCAGTACTCACAGATTTAGAGCTCTGTCATGTCCAGCAGCTAAGCCAGTGACTTCACTGTGTCCCTAATGAATTACACCTTGGTGACGACATTATGGGGTCAGTTGGCTGGGATGGGGCTACAGCCTATTTGATGAACCCTTTGGAATTGTTTTCTACCTGCTTTATCCTTTACCAACTTGTTTGTTTATTCCCTTGCTCTCTTTTCTTTCTCCTCCAGCCCATTCTAAATTTTAATACCCCCTCTCTCCCCTCCAATCTATCTTTTTCTTTCTTTCTTCCTTTCTTTCTTTCTTTCTTTCTTTCTTTCTTTCTTTCTTTCTTTCTTTCTTTCTTTCTTTCTTTCTTTCTTTCTTTCTTCTTTATTTTCTTTCTCTTTCTTTCTTTCTTTCTTTCTTTCTTTTTTTCTTTCTTTCTCTCTCTCTCATTGTTTAATGGCACAGGTACTTTTGGGGACAAAAGTTGTAGAGCCCAAATTGAATGATATATGTGTATATATTCCTTAATATTATATATCCCTTCATTAATAGCATCCCTTCATTAGGAGTATAAAATGTTATTTAATAGACATTTAAGTTGCTCCCCAATTTTTACCATTGTAGATTGAATATGATGTCTCGTAATTTCTTTTTCTCTTTCTTCCTTTCTTTCCATTTATGTGTCTATCTATCTATCTATCTTAGTGTATATCATTGATTATCTATTCGGTAGGTAAATAAATGCAGTTAAAAATCTTATTTAATAAACATTGCTGAATTGTTCACCATTGATGAGACTGTCTTTCCAGTGGGGTAGAGGTACGCTTTAATAATGAAAAGTCTTTTAAGACTTAAAGAAATAATAGGGCAGGCGGCAAAGATGCTCCTGTTAAAGGCTTCTGTGGAGCACGGCCTGGGCACTGAGGAAATCGTCCTGAAACTCCTGGACTAACCTTGGAGATAGAGACACAACTGGAGTCATAGGGGGGAAAACATTAGGAAAAAGAACATACCCATATACAAGCAAACAATCCCCAGATAAAAAATTATGAAAACACCACCAGCTAATAAGAAAGGACTGGAAAAAATACACAGGGTATGTGTGAATGAGCAGATTCAGAGGAAGGGCAGTCCTGATTATTTTCTAGTGACAAATCTCCCCCGGAAGTTCTAGGGCAATGGATCTCAAACATCCTCAGGTCTCCTACTCACCTGGGCCTGGCGGCCTGGGAGGAGGCTTTACTGGTGGGTTCCACCCCAGAGATTGTGATTTAGTAGAGCTGAATTGTGGTCCAAAGGATTCTGGTGGAGATACTCATTTAGAGGCATGCATTGCAGATATCCAGTTTGAAAGACAACAGAATTGAGGACCCTCTGTAGTCCCTCAAAACACACTAAGGAGTTTCTTATATGTGCCTGAGGGGCTTTTCACTGTCACCGATGGTTTGGGGGTGAAGAGGTAAATGCTACCGTGTGTTTTCCCCCAGTGGACAGCTGCCTATCCTACCTACTTTTAAAGCCTCGCCTGACCTTAGGCAGGTGTGTACTGAGTCTGAAAGCTCAGTTTTATTCATCAGTTTGCATGTGTCCCTACGTCCTCTCCTCACCCTCCCTCCTCTGTACCCTCCACAAGGGTGCTTATTTGCTGACACTCGGCAGCCAAGCAGATCAAGCTGGGTTTTCTGAGCTGAAACCAACCTCCCTTTCATGGGCGATGTTCTGAGACATTGTACACAGGTGAGAAGTGTTAGCATCCGGTCTGCTTTATCCTGCTGCAGCAGCAGCTCGGTGCTGTAGTCTGCAAAGCCAGTCTGCGGCTACATATGCATGGTGCTAGGGACCTTCTCCTTGCTCAGCCTGTTCCAGGATCAGCGCAGAAGCTCAGCACAGAAGCTTCCTTCCATGGATGTTGTCTATGACAAAGGCCTCTCCAAAACCAGGGCGCATCTCTTTACCGATGTCCAACCCCCATCCTCAAGTGTTCAATGAGCAGAGACCTTTTAGCGGTCCTCTCAAAGAAACACTTGTTGCAATAGAACTAGCAATGGTCTCCATTGCTACTTCCACACGTTCTTTGGAAGAACCAAATTATCTGGGTAATATGATGCGGATCTGGTCTCTTCTCATGTCGTGATTGTGTGACAGGTTAAAAGAAGGAAAACAGAAAACGCTGCTCCTGCTTGCCTGTGGGTTTAGGGAGACAATTCTAATGTTGGCCCATTTCAAGGCTGCTAGAGAAACACAGGAGCAGGATGTCACTCCAATTGGAGCTCCCTGTGGTCACTCAGACGCAGAGAAGGGCTGAGACCCACTCACATCTTGGCCAAACGTAAAGGCTAGACTTGCTCCTGTCCCAGCAGGACCCTCGGGGGATGAAGTGTGCTGTGTACGGTAGCGGTTCCTCTCGAAAACTGAAAGGCAGAGCCACCTAAACTTGAGTCTACAGCAGCACCGTTGAGAGTGTCCCCACACTTGATCCCCACGACTGACACCCGCTGTGTAACCTTTGCCTGCCTTTCATGTCGTGCGCTCTCCTCCTCCCCAGCGCTACAGCTGCCTCCCTGACCTCCGCCCGCGTGGAATCCGTTAGCCAGGCTTTGGAAACGCTGAGACACTGGCATTAGCGAGTGGTCTTATTAACAATGGAGAAAAGCACTGACAGAAAGCACACAGAACTGAAGCACGTTCTTAAAGGACATCTTCTTATCCTACAATCAGCTTCTTTTGTGACGAAGAGAATCTGAAGTGCGGCCTTCCATTTTCTGAGTCTCCTGTCACATTATCAAATGAGAAACATTTTTTTTTTCAAATTGAAGATTTTAAAACCTTCCCATTTACTACGTTGGCACTTTAAAGGTTTCATTTAACAAAATTTCCATGTACAGGACGGACACCTTGTATAAGTTTCCAATGGTTCGATGTATAACTTCTTATGAAAATAAGACTGAAAATGAGGGGGACTGCTTGGCATGGGGCTCAGCCCGACCCCCTTGTCCTCCACCACACCATGGTTGCTGCCGAACGGCTGATACCAAGTCTCTGCCATCATCCTGGACCCCTCTTCCTCAGCCTGTCAGGTAGCTCCGTGAAGGGCTTCTGCATCCTATTTCACACCAGAGCAGAGGAGGTTCCCCACACCAGGCCCCACTCACTGGTCCCAGGCCGAAAGGAGACCGGGTTCCAATAGCCCTGGCCCCTTAGGCTCTGTCTTCCAGGTTGAGAACTCAGGAGTGATCTCTCGTCTTCAGATGAGACCCACTTTATCCACCCCACCCCCGCCCCTCCCACGCAGAAAGGCCCATCACAGAGTCAGGAGGAGGGAACGTTAGCACGTAAACACTGGAGCCCTGTAGGAGAACTACTTGCATTGCCAGCAGAGGGCGTCAGTCCCTCACCAGTAATATCTACCAGCAGTATTCCCCTGCAAAAGCTCGTCAGAACTCCCGCCACCAAGTAAGACTTTTTACTCGTTACTCCAGGTTACAGGTGGGCTGACAACCAGTCTTCTAATCTGCTACCTGCAAAATGCACCTCATCACAACACTGGTAAAGAAATATCGTTTTTTTCATAAAATAGCTGTGTTTTCCTAACAAGACAGTGCTTTCAACCCAGTGTCAGACTCAGCTCCCTGAGTTACTCAAGATTAATGAGTAGTCACCTGAAAATGGATTGTTTTATGTAAAGTTATCTAAGCCTTTGTTTTTTTAAAACTTTTAACGAGGTCATTGCAAACCCAAGAGGACATATGTCTGCGGGCTCCCTCCTTGTTACTGAGGAGCACTGTTAGAACGCAGGAGACGGGCTGGCGGCTTTGATATAGCAGCTCCCAGAGACGTTTTTATGTGGATAAGAAAGGCAGGTTTGCTCAGAATTTCAGGCTGATCTCCCCCACCCCCATAATTATCACAAGGAGAGGGTGTCAGGTTTTTGCTATTTAACGTCACATGGGATGTGGTGGAGGTAGAATCTGTTACATGACCTAATCTTATAATGATTCGATTTCATATTAGTTCACAATTTTAGATTTCAGAAGCCCAAATTTCACATGGCATGTCTTTTAGCTGAATGGCTCTTGATTTAATTTAGTTTCTTTCTCTGGGTTTGGCTACACTCCTAATGGGGATCAGGGGTACTTTGATGTTATTAGCATTACCGACATTCTAAACTGGATGAAGTGAGAAGGGGACCTGCAGTCCTGGGACTGAGGTGGGCTGCACCGGGCTGCACCTGTCTGCACTGGGAGGGGCTGTGATCGCCTCAGCTGGGGTTCGCTATGTCGTCCTCAAGGGCGCTGGGCTGTGCTGGCCTGTGCTGGAAGTAAGCCTTGCAATCCTGCGCTTGGATGGTCTGTGCTCACCTTTTCCGGAGAAGAATATCCCTTTCTCCAGGGCAAATGCTAAGTACACATAAAGCAAGACCATGCTCCTTGGGATAATTGACAGCTCGTAGCTACTGATGTTTCTGGGTAAGTGAAAGAGATAGAGATTTGACTCCAAGAAGGAAATGGATGGGTTGATGATTGAGGATAGGAATTACTACGTTATCTTCTCTTGCCCATTTCATCACTGATTAGTTTTCAAGTAAATTCTTTTTCAGTGATACAAGGAGGTTTAGTTTTTCTATAATTCCCCATGGGGTCATCAGAGGTCAGTTCACAGTTACTCATCATTCCTTCAACAAATACTTGTTGGACATTTATAATACACAGAGCACTAGGGGAGGTGGAACCACAAATGACAATACAGCATGATCTGGGTCTTACAGGGTTTAAATTCCAGTAGGATTTTCACTGAATGTCATATGAGGTTGTTATGAAAAATTCAAGTATCACCCTGAAATCTTGACTTTGCCACCTGTTAGCGGAACAATTCCTTAGCATAGTTTAGCACCATGATTTTTTAAATTATAAAAAAGGGATAATAATAGCTATCACTGCATAGGTTTGGTGGGATAATTATCGTGTGGAGTGATTTTTGTGAAGAACCAAATATATGAGAAGAGACCAAAGAAAACCAGGATTCTGTTCTGGAGGACCGGCCACTTGTAGGACAGACTTCTCCCACTGGGTGAGTGTTCTAGGAGCCCATCTGTTGTGAGAGTCTGCATTCGGCTTCAGTGAATTTTTTTGAGGATTCTTTCAACACATTTGCCCATTTCATGATGGGAGATTTACAAAAGCACCTGCCCACACGGTGCTGAGTGTTCAGCAGTTTTTGATCAAAAACAGCAGGGGTCCCCACCCTCCCTATTCACCCAATCTCACCCTCAGCAACTTTTTCTTTGTTTACCTGATGAAAAAGTCCTCAAAGGGAAACATTTTGCAGATATGGAAGAGGCGAAACAAAAAACAGCAGAAGCACTAACAGCCATCAAAACTGATGAGCTCAAACCTCTTGAGCGGTGGAAAAAACATCTCGACTGGTGTATTGCATCAAATGGTGGGTGCTTTGAAGGTGACTGAAGTTCAAACATATAAGAATAAATACATAATGTTTTCTAAATAAATTCCAGTTTTGGGGTGTCCCTTATATAAAAAGTGTTGCAAGTTTGGCTGTTATTAATCATAATCTCAATGATCTATATCTATATCATTGGGGTTATGATAATCCCAATGATTATTATTATCATAACATAATAATATATATGATTATATATCACTATAATAATATAATATATATACAGAATATGTATTATTTTCTCATTTAATTTTTAAAATTACATGTATGGCCGTGGCTGGTGTGGCTGGTGTGGCTCAGTGGATTGAGTGCTGGCCCAGACCGAAGAATTGCTGTTTCGATTCCCAGTCAGGGCACATGTCTGGTCCCCAGCAGAGGGCGTGAGAGGGGCAACCACACATTGATGTTCCTCTCCTTTCTCCTTCCCTTCTCCTTTCTAAAAATAAATAAAATCTTTAAAAATTGCATGTATATTATATTATGAATACAAAAGAATAAGTGTTTCTTGAGGATAGAGATACAGTCTTCATTGAATTTAGATCTTTAACTACTCTGCCTTTACAATGTTTAAGTGCTTGTTGATTTTACACACTGATTAGCAGATGAAATGAGAATTTTCCAATAAACTTGAGTAGCATTTCCAAAGAAGCTGAACTCAAAGATAGCGGTTTGTAAGACAGTGCCTTTACAACCTAAAACTGTATTAGGAAGTGTCCGCTTACTTGCTATGCAAGCTGAGGCAAGCACCTAAACATCTTTAAACATCAATTTTTCTCATCTATAAAGTGAGATTAATATTCCTTTTTCCCCAAAATGCTGTCTTTAAGGTTAAATGGAATTATATGTATGAAAATGTAAACATTATACAGAACACATAGTAAGCAGGCAGTGCTTGGTTATCGTAGCTGTGATCTGGGCATGAGCCAGCACAGTGTTGAGGAGTCAGCCTCCCACCCCTGAGCATCACTTGCAGCAAAGGCATTTTGAATGTTGGCTCATCTGAGGAGAACTTGGAGCTGGGTTGGGCAAATTGGCCCCTAGGACTGAAGGATGAGCTGTGATAGACATTATTTTCTTTCTCCCCTGTGATTTTAAAGAATAATGTGAATGCCATTATATCTGGCTTGATGTGTGTGCACCCACCTACCTAGCACCAGGAAGAGAGCAGAACAGCTGTTAGCATCTGTTGATGGTTTACTTTGCACTGGACTCTGTGCTAATAAGCCCCTTGCAGGGTTTACATCTTCGGAACCTTATGGCCACCTTGAGTTAGATACTATGATTGTCTTCATTTCACAGAGGTTTAAGAGACTTGGGAATCTGCTCAAAGTTTCTTTAATTAAGTCCTATGACTAGGACTTGAACCCAGGTTTGATCAGACCCCAGTGCCCATCCTCCTAACCATTACTCCATACTCTCTGTCCCAAAACATCAGCAACAATCCTGGTTTTTGTTCTCACGGTTTTGACCTCTTAATTTCTCCTGTGTGTAATTTATAAAGTTCATAAAACTTATAGCCAAATTCAAAAAAGTAGAAAATTCTGGGTTTCTGTATAAATTTCTAAGCATTTTGGTTTAAAGAATAGTAAACATAGCCTGAGCCTTATTATGAAGAGGTCATAATAGCAAGTCTGCACCTGCGATCTCTTAGCCCCATGGCTCACGTTGGCAGAGGATGACCAGGTAAGGGGCTATTAAGGCAGTTGTTACTCAGTCTTTTGAAGAACCAGCATACAGGTAGCTGTCTCCGCTCCCTCCCAGGCCTGCACAGAACAAGGGCCTTTGGTCTAAATTTGGAAGATTTTTTTTTTTTATGGACGTAAGGAGCATTAAAAAAATGAGTAAAATGAATAAAAACAAAACACTCTCATATAGCTAAAGGATGTTATTTTAGAAAACAGTTTCAAATGCCGTTGTGGTTTTGAACTTCTCAAGAGCAACAACTTATGTTGCAAACAGATGACCAAAGGTTTGTGAAGTAATTGCCGATATTTTACGTGGAGAGCTAAAAATCTCAAAAAAGTGAGCATGGTTTTAAAAATAGCTTTTATAAAATCTATCCTGTAACACTTCTGCCACTTGCAAGGAGCAATTATGTTTCTAGTCCTCCTTCACAAGTTAAAGTATGAATCAGGAAGTCAGAAAGGGATCCTGTGCTTGTCCTGTGAGAAAGATTCTCACATTGTTCTCAAGACTGCGAATACCAGCTAGTAGTATGTTGTTTCACAGACTAAGCATATTAATGTTTGTCAGAAATTGTGTGCAAATGTTATGCCACGTTTGATCACAGGGTCTTAGTATAGTAACATATGAAAAGATTGGAACTTAAGAACAAACTTAAAGCAATTTTACTCCCAGCATTTGCCTTAGCCGTGTTCTGTCAGAATTTCCATTCAACATTTTGGACAGATTCCATGGCTCTCCTGTCATGTTTGGTTATGGAAAAGTCTAGTTGCATTTCATTCAAGTAGAAATGTAATGCCTTTTCAAATTAAAGCCCTTCTCTTGTCTTGGCTCAGGGACTTCTCTAGCGACAAGACTGGTCAGTCTTTTACTGACCCTCCACCTTGACTTTGCGTTTTCACTCTAGTACTAGACAGTTTTCATTTGGTTTTCATTCAGCATTATGTGTATTTCTGCAAAACTTTTTGGGAGTTGGTACTAGAGACACAAACTAATCAGACCTGTTCTTTACTCTCAAAAAACAAAGTCACAGTATGATGCAAAAGAAAGACATTAAAGCAGTTCTGTTATAATACCACGCGATGTGAGCAGGGATGAACGGATCAGTGCATGTAAAACCGCAATGGACGCAGAGGTCAGTTCTTCTCGGGGTGGGGCAGGTCAAGGAATGAGTTCACAGAAGAGAAGCTCAGCTGTGTGTTGAGCCTGCTCAGGAAGTCGGGTAGAGTGAAGGCACGCTGGGGAGCTCCGATACGGTGCACACAGGCCAGAAGGACTCGTCTGATTTTTCAGAGGATGACAAGTAGATATCATCTAAAATAAATGCCGGCCAAATATATTAGAGTATAAACTGAAAATAGTTACTCTGTGTTAGTGCCCCGGTCTCTGTCGGGAATATTTTATTACCATGGGTTCCCTTTGCAATAGAGTGAGCACAGCTGAATCCCATGTGTTATGGTATCTCACCACGTGTTAGGGTGAGAACGTTTGGAAATTCAGAAAGGCCCATAGCATAGGGATTCTTAAAAGAGGCTTGAAAAGTCATTGAGGTGAATATATTATTCATCCTCGTTTTTGCACTAGTCATTGTTGCTAACCCTAGTGTGTGACTGTGTGTGAGATACATGTGGAGATTTAACAGTTAATGGCAGAGCCACTCCTTTCAAGAAACTTTCAGACATGTTGAGGATGTAAAAAGAAAATGTGGGAAGTTCCTTACAGACAGTGTAGAAGGCACAAATTTCAGAATATGGGATCATTATTCCCAAGTAAGAGGTCAAGTAGATAGGCTCCTTTATGCTTTATTAAATGGCACTCTACTGCCGCCTCATAAAGCAGATATAATGTTGATACATTAAGTGTCGACGTGAGAAACATCCAAACCTGTCGAGAATTTTTATGAGTTTATCTGAACCAGAGTGATGGCATATGCTGGGGAGCAAGACAGCAAATCCTCCTGGGAATAACAGTTCTGCGGTTTCTTTTATGCATTTGAAGTTAAGAGGGAACATAAGAAAGACTGGAGAAAGCAAGTTGGGGGTTGGATTACAGGATATTTACAAGGTTATGTGCCCTCTTGAGGGTTAATACCCCTTCGAGGGGTATTACTTCTGGCATTTCAAAAGTGTGTTAACCTAGGTGCCCAAGAACAATGGACAGGGCTGGCTTAAAACCTTTCACGGAAGAAGTTACAGGCCTGGGGTGTGACTGCCCACCATGACCTGCCCAGTTAGGAATTTATGAACAGAATACCCTTTGAGGTGATTTTGTGTAGAACCCCTTTTTGTTTCATCCACATAAGGTAAGGCAGGAGCTTAAATGAAAGTATAGAGGTAAGAAAGTGTAGGCATACCTGGGGTAGAGTGAGAAATCGGGCCCACGCAGGGGAGTAGGGGAAATGCAAGTGGGAAGTGTGTTGTAAGTGAAGAATAGGTGACCTTCAATGACAGGCAATGCCTTTTCACTGGTAATCAGTGGAGAATCATTGATTGCTTTCTGAATTTAAAAGTAAAATAATGTGAACAGAGCATATGTCAGGAAACTAACTATGGCAACAATGTGATGGGCGAATCGAAGAGGGAGAAGCACAAAGAGCAGCCGAAAGGCGACTGCAAGAGCTCCACAGAGAAGTTATGAGGGTGACAGAACACTGCGTAGGTAGAATTTGGAAAGTATGTGGCGGGAGGTGGTGGTGGTAAAAATGAGATGAAGAGAAATCAGAGGAAGAACTAGTTGGAAGTGAAGGAGAAAGTGAGGGCTGCCTACAGTACGTTGCATCCTGTATCCACCTTAAAGAGTTGCCTGAGCTGTGGCACTAGAGTACACATTACGTAGATGCAGAATATGTGTTGGCAATTGTAAGAATGAACTCCATGCACCTAGCTGGCAGTCCCCTGAAGAGTACAGTATTTGAAAAAATCAAGAATTCAAAAGATAAGAGCTCAAGTTACCTATCTCTGAACAGGTATGCTCCAGGTTGGAACTGTGCAAGCAGAATTAGACACAAAATTTCCGGCATTTACATACTGAATGTGGTATATTTTGTAAGAAGTTAGGCAATGAGGAGTTTTGTTTTGCCCAAAATGTTAATTCTTCCAACAAAAGCACATTGATGACTTGTTCCTCATTTGACTGACAAAACATGCTATCTCTTTGTAGGGAGGACAGAACGAACTACTGTCATTCCCATGCATTAGGGTGAACCATAGTAAAATTGCCGTCATGCAGATAAAAACTGGCCAAATATCACAATAATTCCATCTATACGTACACAGTAACAGTAAACTTCCTCTTACTCATACATTGAGTAAAGCACAATGAGAACCTGAGTTCTGGTTCTAACTCTCCCACTGGCTGGATCTATGAGCACTATCAGGCAGTTCAATCTCAACACTTGGGACAAAGAGAACCACAGAATTACCTAATCAGGAGATACTGATGAAAGAAACTTATTTTATCGAACAGACAGCCATTGTTCATAGTAGTGTTGTCACTCGTTCAATATCAACTCTAGGGGGCTGTAGGTTGCAGTGGTGAAAGATCGTAGATTTTAAATTCAGATTGCCTTGGTTTGGATGCTAGTCCCATCACTCAGAGAGCTGGGCAGTTAGCTTCCCTGCCTCACAGTTTCCTCACTGGCAAAATAAGCATAATAAAATTACCAGCTAATTGGATTGTCGTGACATTTAAAACTGTTAACTTATATAAAGTTTATAGAATAATATCTACTACAGAATAAGCACTTCAAACATAGTTGTCTTTTTTTTATTAATAACATGAGGAAGTTCTTTGCTAGGAGATTCCTGCGGCCTCCACTTTCATTCAGCCCTAATGGACTAGTGCTGAGCTGTCAGTGGTCAACTCTGAAACTATGTACAAATGCCCGGGGTGGGGAATCAATAGTGACAGTAGCTAATTGTGGTGCTTGAACATGGGGAATCTTAATTGAAATAAATCAATGGTATCAAGGAATGGGATAAAGGCCCACGCAGGGAGGTTTAAAATGGAAAATAACAAGGACTAAATTACACTTTAGAACTTTCGATTGAGTCATCAGCCGGTAGAGAACGGAGTGTTTTATTACAGAAAAGTAACCAAGCAACTACTGTACAGAAAGGCAGCCATGTTTCAGGAATCGCTGCTGGTGTTGAAAGCATTCAGGTAACATTGAACCCAATTAGTGACAGGATATACCTCCAGCCACGTTAGCCAAGGGGAAGGGAAAAGAAGCTACTGAAATCTGAGAATATGTAAGGGCAAAAATCAGCTTCCAGGTCAACTGCTGGTAATGAAGAAATTCAGTTTTGCTTCTCAATCGTTTGCCATTCAGTTGTTGGCTTGCCCTTCTCTCCGCCCTTAGCTCACAGAGTAACTTCCAGCTCTCCCGGCCACAAATGCTCTCCAGATTTCTGCAAGATGTTGTTCCTTATAACGGGGATACATGGTAATGGAAAAAATACAATGAAAAAGAAAGAAAGAAAGAAATTACGTATAATTCTTGGTGCGCAGCCGACAATAGAGACAATACTAAATACAGGTTTTATCTCTACACAAAAAAAGTTTGTGCAAAAGCTTTGGGTAGGATATCACAGAAATGAACAATCAATTTTATTCTAAATTTTGAAGATCAGCATTTGCTTACTCAAAATACTCTTGTCATTCGGGTTTCTGCCTCTGGTAGTAGCACCAAGGTCAACAATCAATAAACTCATTAGGACTTACAAGCATCTTTGATTAATATTCCTTGTCTAATTCCCTGAGAAATGTACTATATCTTCTAGCTTAATGAAGACAAGGCTGAGTTATTTAGGTGTTTGTTAGTGAGGCTTATTTGCATATAATTAACTAGATTCTCTGTGTTTATAGCAAGCAGTAAAAACTTTGTACCAATGGATGTACTTTCCACCAAGTTCTACATGATTAACCAAAGGTTTTTGTTCCATTAGAATCTTTTTGATTAGAAGGGCTTATTTTTCTATCAATTAAAATCTGATATACACATTTAAAAATTGATTGGATTCTTTCGTGAGAGCAATTTTCATATTTCTCCTTTTTAAATTAATAAACTTTTTGGAGAGTAGTTTTAGGTTCAAAGCAAAATTGAATAAAAGTTATGGAATTGCCACATACCGTCTTTTTCTCCACAAGCACAACCTCTTCACTATCAGCATCCCACACCCAAGTGGTACTTTCGCTATAATTGAGGGAGCTACCTCAATGCATTATCATCGCCCAAAGGCTATAGTTTTAATTAGAGCTCACTTTTGGTGGTGTGCATTCTATGGGATTAGACCATGTAAAGCAACATGTAATCACCATGGTAGTATCAAACAGAATACTTTCACTGCCTTAACACCCAGCCTGTTTCCTCTGCCTATTCATCCCTCCCTCACTCCCCCAATCCCTAAGCAACTCCTGAGTCTCTTATTGTGTCCATAATTTTACCCTTTCTGGAACGCATATAGTTGGAATCATGCAGTTTGTACCCTCTTCAGATTGTCTTATTTCACTTAATAATATGCATTTTAAATGCCCCCCATGTCTTTTCATGGTTTGATACCTCATTTATTTTTAGTACAAAATAATATTTCGTTATCTGGATGCACCGTTTATTTATCGATTTACCTGCTTAAAAAAAAAAGCTGGTTGCCTCTGCGTTTTGGCAAATATGCTGAAACTGCTATAAATATCCACGTGCAGGTTTTTGTATAAACATACGTTTTTAATTTGTTTGCATAAATATCAAGGAGTCATTGCTGGATCATATTGCATGCGCATGCTTAGTGTCGTAAGAAACTGCCAAACTGTCTTCCAAAGGGCTGCAGCATTTTGCATTTTCAGCAGCAATGAATGAGAGTTCCTGTGGCCCCACATCCTTGTCCGCGTTTGAGGTTGTCAGTGTTTTAGATTCTGGCCATTCTCATAGGTGTGTAGTGGTATCTCATTTTAATTTACATGTGATGTGGAACATCTTTTCATAAGCTTATTTGCCGTCTATATATCTCACTTGATGAGGTGTCTGTTCAGGTCTATTTATATTTAAAGTGAGCTTCTATAGAAAACATATAGTTGTGTCTTTTTTTTATCGACTTTGATGATTTCTGTCTTTTAATTGATATATTTAGACCATTATCATTTAAGATTTTCATAGGTAGCCCATTTAATATTGACCATATTTGCTGCTGTTATCTATTTGTTGCCCTTGTTTTTTGTGTATATTTTTGTATTCTACACTTTTTGTGTGTTTTGTAGGTTTAATTGAGCATTTTATATTAAAATAAAATTTTAATATAAAATAAAATTTAATATAAAATAAAATTAAAATAAAATTTTATTATAAAATAAAATTTTAATATAAAGAGACTCAGGAGTTGCTTAGGGATTGGGGGAGTGAGGGAGGGATGAATAGGCAGAGGAAACAGGCCGGGTGTTAAGGCAGTGAAAGTATTCTGTTTGATTCTATTTTCTATTCTTTCTTAGCATATCAATTATATTTCTTTAAAAATAACTTTTTTCAGTGCTTGCCCTAGCATTTGCAATTTACACTTATAACTAATTCAAATCTACTTACAAATATACTGTATTACTTCATGGGTAGTGCAGGTAACTGGTAAGAGAGTACATATTTCCCTTTTTTTCTCCTATTCCTTATTGTAAGTCTTCCATACATTCATCTACCCATAAGCTACAATCACTGACAACATTGTTTACATTAGTATTTTGAATAAACTGTTCGATTAATTAAAAATAAAAATTTTATTTCACCTTCACATACTCATTCTCTTTTTTTCCTTTATGTGGATCTGAGTTTCTTGCCTATATAATTCTTCTTTTCTCTGAAGAACTTCTTTTAAGGTTTCAGGCAACAGAGATCTAAGGACAACAAATTCTATCATTGTTTGTTGGAGAAATTCTCTCTCTTTTTTTTTTGAAGTATAAGGTTTCAAGGTATAGAATTATAAGTTAGTGAGAGGTTTTTGTTACCCTCAATACTTTAAATATTTCACTTCACTCTCTTCTTTTTTCCATGGTTCCTGAACAGAAGTCAAATGTAATTCTTTTGTTTTCTCTTGATACGTAAGGTGTTCTCTTCCTCTCTGGATTCCTTCACAGATTTTTGCAATTTGCACATGATATGTGAAGGTATACATTTTTTTAGGGAGGAAATTACTATGAGCCTCCTGGATCTGTGGAGTGATGTCTGATATTAATTTGGGAACCTTTACAGTCATTATTGCTTCAAATATTTCTTTTGATTTCCTCCCTTTCTTCTTCTTCTTTTATTCCCATAATGTTTACATTGCATAATTCTTGGATATTCTGTTCTTTTTTTTCAAGTCTGTTTTTTCTTTGCTTTTCAGTTTGACAGCTTTAACTGTCATAGTCTCCAGCTCAGAGATTCTTTCCTCAGCTACACCTAGGCTATTAAGAATCCAGCCCATTGAAAGTATTGCTCATTTCTGTTACAGTGTTCTTATGTCTAGCATTTCCACTTTATTATTTCTTATAATTTATATTTTTGCTTATATTACCCATCTGTTTTTAGATGTTGTCTATGTTTCCATTAAATATATTAGTATATTAATTATATTTAGATTTTCTGGTGTGATAATTTCAACATTTCCTGCCATATCTGACTATTGTTCTGTTGCTTATTTAGTCTCTTCAAACTGAGATGTTTTTGTTTTTTAGTAAGACTCATATTTTTTTTCTTGAATAGTGAATGTAATGTACTGGAAAAAGGAACTGAGGCAAATAGACCTTTAATAATGTCGTGGTAAGGTACGGGAGGGGGAGTGCCTTCTATAGAACTATGATTAGGTATCTGTCTGCAGGTTTGGTTCCAGACCACCTCAATAAAGTGAATATTGCAATAAAGAAAGTCAAATTTTTTTTGGGGGGGGGTGTCTCTCAGTACATATAAAATCATGTTTACATTATACTGCAGTCTATTAAGTGTGCAATAAGATTACATCTAAAAAATTAACACCAGACCTTAATGAAATACTTTATTGCTAAAAAACACTAACCATCATCTGAGCCTTCAGCAAATTGTAATCTTTTTGCTGGTGGAGTCTTGACTCAGTGTCCAAGGCTGCTGGCTGATCAGGGTGGTGGTTGTTGAAGTCCGGGGCGGCTGTGGTAATTTCTTAAAGTAAAGCAACAATGGATTGTGCTGCATCAATTGAGTCTTCCTTTCATGAATAATTCCTCTGTAACACGTGATGTTGTTGGATCACCTTTCTCCTAAGGTAGACATTCTCTCAAAATTGTAGTCAGTCTCTCAACCCCTGCTGTTGTTTTACCAGCTGAATTTATGTAACACCCTAAATCATCTGTTGTCATTTCAACGGTCTTCACAGAATCCTTACTACAAGTGTATTCCGCCTCAAGAAGTCACTTTGTTTGCTCATCAATATGAAGCTACTCCTCATCCATTAAAGTTTTAGTATGAAATTGTGATAGAATTACATCTTCAGGCTCCACTTGCAATTCTAGTTCTCTTGCTATTTCTACCACATCTGCAGTTACCCCCTTCACTGAAGCCTTGAACCCTTCAAAGTCATCCATGAGGGTTGGAATCAACTTCTTTTAAACTCCTGTTTATGTTGATATTTTGACTTATTTCCATGACTCATAATTGTTCTTAATGACATCTAGAATGGTGAGTTTTTCCAGAAGATTTTCTACTTATTTTGTCCATATGCATTAGAGAAATCATTAACTATGGCAGCTATAGCTTGATAGAATGTATTTCTTAAAAATAAGACTTGAAAGTCAAGTTTACTCCTTGATTTATGGGCCATAGAAAGGATGTTGTGTTAACAGGAATATAAACAACCTTAATCTCATTGTACATCTTCATTAGAGTTCCTGGGTGACAAGGAGCATTCCCAGTAAGTGGTAATATTTTGAAAGAAAAAATTGTTTTTTCTTCTGACCAGGAATTCGCAATAGTTGTAGGCTTAAAATATTTAGTAAAACATATTGTAAACAGAAATGCTGTCATCCGGGCTTTGTTGTTTGATTTATAGAGCACAGGCGGAGTAGATTTAGCCTGATTTCTAGAACGGTAAATGGAACTTGTCTTCATCTTAAAGTCAGTAGCTGCATTAGCTTGTCCTTTGAAGCCAGCCATTGATGTCTCTGTTGCTGTGATAGTCCCAGATGGCGTCTTTTTCCAGTATTAGGCTATTTCATCTACGTTGCCAATTTGTAGCCACCTTCATTAATTATCTTAGCTACAGTTTCTAGATAACTTGCTGAAGCCTGCACATCAGCCCTCGTGTTTCCCCTTGCACTTTTAGGTAATAGAGGTAGCTTCTTTCCTTAAGCCTAATGGACCAACCTGTGCTAGATTCATAGAATTGAAGAGTTAGGACCTTGCTTTGGGTCAGGCTTTAGCTTAAGGAACTGGTGGCTGGTTTGATCTTCTATTCAAACCATTTAAACTTCATCCACGCCAGCAATAAGGCTGTGCTGCACTCTTATCCTTCAAGCGTTCACTGCAAGTAGCACTTTTAATTTTCTTCAAGAATTTTTCCTTCGCATGCACAAGTTGGCCAAGTGTTTGAGACAAGGGGCCTAGATTCTGGCCTATTCCAGCTTTAGTGTGCTTTCCTTGGTGAGCATATGTATTTCTAGCTTTTGATTTGAAGTGAGAGAAGTGCCATTCTCCCACTCAAAACAGAGGCCACTGTAGGTTATTCATTGACCTAATTTCAATATTGGTGTCTCAGGGAATCCAGAAGCCTGGGGAGAGTGAGAGAGATGGGGGAATGGCTGGTCGGTAGGGCAGTGAGATTAAACTTGCATTCTTATGTACACACAGTTTGTGGCACCCTAAAAACAGTTACAGTAGTAACACCAAAGATTGCTTATCACAGATCACTGTAACAAATCTATTGAAAATATTGGGAGAATTACCAAAATGTGATACAGAGACACGAAGTGAGGAAATGCAGGTGGAAAAGTGATGCTGTCAGATTTGCTCAACAAAGAGCTGCAAGTCAAAATGTAAAAAAAAAAAATGTGGTGTCTGCAAAGCTTAATAAAATCAGCTATGCCTGCATTCGCTGCTCACCCCTCCCCAGGTAGGTTAGGCTCTGATAAAACCCCAGAAGATTAGTCTCTGCTGAGAGTTTTGCCTGAGGACAGGCCTTGTTAGTAGAACCAACTGCTCTAGGTGAATTACAAATGGTTTCTGTTCCCCTCCCTTCCCAGAGCATCCGGGGGTCTCTGACTGATCTTTCACTGTAAGGAGCTGGTAGAGCTTCAGGAAGTAAAACTCATGAAAGTGGGTGGGGCCCCCAAGACTGGGGTCTCCCGGAGTTTTTACCTCTCAGACTTGTGAGCAGTGAGCCTCCAGCAATTTGTCAGTTACTGTTCAGGTTTTCCTACCTCATCACTGGTTTTTGCCTGTGGATTTTTGCTCAGTTAAGTTGTGATTCTTTGTATCCACTTCTTTCTCCCCCTCCCCCAATTTGGGGGCAGTGGTTTGCCCTGTGACCTCACCTCCTCTGGCAGATTTAAGAAGAGCTGTTGGTTCTTCAATTTGTTTACCTTTTTACTTGTTAGGATGAAATGGTGACCTCCAAGCTTCTTACATGCTGGACTGAAAACCCTTTATTTCTTTTTAATATCAAATCTGTTTTGCTTTATGAGGGCAAAGGAATGGACAACCAAAGGGGTACAAATTAAGAATTGATAAATTCCAGTGATTACAACAAATAGCACACCCCAGGGCTTATTACGCTAAAGCCAGTAAAAATTGACCAGGTTTAGTTTTTTGAATATTTTATTTTTAAAAAAATTTCACTTATTTTCTCTCTCTTTTTTTATTGTTGTTCAAGTACAGTTGTCTCCACTTTGCCCCCTCCACCCCATCCCCATCCCAGCCATCCCCACCTCCCACCCTCGATCCTGATGCTCTTTCACTTTGTCCATGTGTCCTTTATACACGTTCCTGACAATTAAAGTTTACATTCATTATCATTTTGTATTAGCTTCAGGTGGATGGCACAGTCGTTAGATAATCACATGCTTCACAAAGTGGGCCCTCCAATATTTCCAGTGACCGCCTGGCACCGTACATAGTTATTACAATATTATTATTAATTACTCTTCAGCGAGGTAGATCATTTAACTAAAGACTCACTATAACATACTTTGTGTGATTGTTTTACGTAAACGATGTTATCTGGCCTAGAATATTAGCACTGAGAGGTCAAGAACTCCGTATGTTTGTGCCTGTCATCTGCTGAAGAGTTGAATGATGAAAGAAAATAATAAAGGACTATAAATTCACTATAAACTGTAAAGCATTAATAAATGTAAAACAGACACTTTTAAATACTCCTATCAACCTACCGCAGACAGGAATGCAGATTCTGGGGGTGTTGAGGCTATAGCTGCAAACTGTGTCTCTCTCGGGGGCACAAAACATTTTTGATCTCATGTTATTCCAAAAATAAGTTTAAATATGACATAATCAATCGAACTTTGTTGTACTATAAAATAAAATGTTGCAATTCGAGAGTGAAATGGATGTTGCCAAAGGTGTGTTCTATTTGCTTTGTGGCCTCAAGCAATCTCTAGCCAGCTGGCAGGTACGATAGGGGTTTGTGGTTTCTCATTTGAAAAGCACAGAGCAAGATATCATTGTTACAAATTCACACCACAGGACTGCGGGATTAGATCAGAATCCACAGTATTTACTAAAAGGAGATGAATATTTATTACACTGACAAGCAAACATGTCACATGGCGATTTCATCTAATATCATATGTAATCACAAGAACTGACAAAATTTGACACAAATCGACAAAAGCCTTCCATAAAGTCTGCCTAAGCTGAACAGCATTCCTGAACAATTTTTAGCTCTTAGATTCTTTTAAGGATGTGATGAAAGTTCTAAGCCCTCTCTCGAGGGAAAAACAAATATAAGCAGATACATTCAATTTTCTTTTTTTTCAATTTTCATGAATCCTCTGCAGGCCTGGACTCCAGGCTGAGAGCTCCTACTATTTAGATTTTAAAATGCATTAATCATAACGATGGCACGTGTTACACATTCTAGAATGAAAGTATCACGTATGGTCTCTTCCTCCTTTCTCCTCTTTGTTTGAAGAGAGGGGTTGGTGTCCAGATAGGATGGGTATTTTTCTTAATACAAGCAGGAGACCAAAATGACTAGTGGTACAAAAGGTTATACAGTGAAAATTGTTTTCTCTTTCAGATTTCAGCTATTGTCAGTTTCTGTTGTGTCTGCCAAGAGACAGACTCTGCTTACCTAAACATATTTCATATATAATATACACACACATACATAATATACCTATACACATACATATATGCTAAAAATTCTTGCACATATTGCAGACTGTTGTTCTATGCCCCCTTTTTTACTCCCGATAACCGTGTATCACAGATTCAATGACTGTTAAGATTGCAGAGTACTTCCTTAATGTACCATTGCTTGTTTACCCTGTGTCCTACTGGTATACACTTAGGTGGCTTGTAACCTCTTGCTACTAAAACCAACGAAGCAATAAACATCCTTGCACATGTCTTTGTGCACAGGGCAGAGACTCTATTTTAAGCAAATGGCAGAGCTGGGGCTCCCAGGCTCTGACTGGCGTTGGTTCGCAGACTCACCACATTCAGCGCCGCACGTGCAGTCATAAGAATACTGTGAGGAAATTAATTCATTATATTCATGCCACCTCAGGGTAGCAATCATCCCTTCTATTCTTGCTTCTACGTCTCTCGTCTCTCGTTGTAGCTTAATTCTGTAAGGGAACAGAAATGAGGCTGAACCTTAATTACGTTTCATCATCTAGTTTGCCTGAATTATAGAAAAACAGAAAGGCTTCCGAGGTTCCGTTCCGCCGTGACCACAGTCCCGCGCAGAGAGCAGCGCCCTGGCGTTGTCCTGCGCGCTGGCTGCGGTCTGCGGGAGCAGTCAGTCGGCAGTGGCTGGCACTGCGAGTCTAGGGTGCGCTGGGAGAGAAGTACGGCCTCTCTGGATTTCTGGTACATGGGTTTTCTTATTGTGAAAAGAAAATGGAGAAATTAGAAGGGCACAGAGGCGTAACTGTCAAGCTCCAGTGTTTGAGTTAGGGTGTTGCAGCAATAGGCCGGCAAATTGCTGCACGCTAAGAGACTTAGCCTGTTCACGAAGGGAGCGTGCATTCACGCGTCTTTCAAGCATAAACCATAATTTATCTCAGTGCCAAGGCCCCTTTGTTTCTCATGTAGGCTCTCCTGACAGTTTTGCACAAGGCAGGTAAAAGGTAATTTCTGTTTGAACTGACATCAGTTACTTTCCTCCGGATGTGCTGACTTACCGGTTTTGGTCTTACCCTGTGTCCAGCGTCCTTGCCCTGCACATAGGCGCTGGCTTGCTCCTGGAGCGCGATCCACTGCCTGCTGTGCGCCGACTGTTCAGAGAACCTCTGATTCGCAGCACTCCCGGGCGTGTCCCAAGTCCAAATGGCCTCTCTTCTTTGGATTCTCGTACTGACTCCCCCGTTGTTATGTGTGTTCACAATTGACGGGGGGTATCTGGACAGAAGACAGCACTGGGAAACAAGGAGCAGAATGCAGAGGTCACACAGGGTTCAGAGGTCAGAGGAGAACATGAGGCAGTAAGGCAGACTCAGAATAGAGTCAGCACAAGCAGGGAGTCGGGACTCAGACAGCTTGCAACACAGAAGACCCAAAATCAAACTCAGGCAAAGAGGGAGAGCTAAGAGCCAGGTGAGTGGACACTGACTAAGAGAGCTCTGGATGTTGAAGGGAAATCTAAAAGGGGTGAGAGTAGGTAAGAAACCAATGGCAGTAGAAAACCCTACAACTCATTCAATGAATATTTGTGATGTGCCTACTTTGTGTTGGTAACTCCACTAGGCATTGGAGATAAAATAAAGAGCAGGAAAAAACAAAACAAAACAAAAAAACCCTCATGGATCTTATCTGTAAGCATGGTATATTTTTATAGAATTAAAGGGAAGGAAGGATCAAATATCCTTGCATGAATAACTTGAGACTTGTGTATAAATAATTTATAATACTTAATTGGGTTGTATCGAGCAATATTTTGTCAAGTATCTTTGGTGGAAATTAATTCTATAAGCCTTTTTAAAAAAGTGTTCAAATACACTTAGCAATGCTAGCAAAAGTTAGATTTCTTTTTAAGGCTCTGGAATTCTCAGAACCTTTACTAGGCTCGAGTGCCATGAAAGTTACAGGAGAGCTATACATTTTGAGTTTTTCCCAAACCTCCATAACTCAGCGAGCATTTTTGTTTTCAAAGTGAGTATCCCCTGGAACTATTGTTCCATAAAACAGCTTTTGACAAATGTTGATGTAGGGAATGGGTGAGTAAGGAAAAAAAAAGATAGCTCTTGTTACCTTATGCCTTTAGTGATGCCATTGGCTCCCCCTAATCTTCCATTGCCAGGACTTTTTGTGATAACATCAAATTTGTGTGGGGACAGTGTCAGCTGCTGACCTTCCTTCCCATCACAGGGTGTGAGAGGCATGGAGCCACGTGAAGAAAGTCTGTGAATTCTTTCCTGCAGCATATGAAAAGTCAGCATTAGATGCTAGTGGAAGAAATATCCGGTGCCTCCCTTCTGGCTGGAGTGGCCGATGACTTCACACACGAAGGAAGTGTACATGATATCAGCTGCCACCCCATGTGGGAAAATGTGCGAAGGGCCTATCTGGGACTGCCATTCTCTTTTGACAGGTGACAAAGTAGAACATTTCTCTCTATGTCTGCCTTATAAGACATCCTTCCTAATGCAAGCTGGCTCTGTTCCATCACTTCCAGGTAAAATCCCTTTTATCCATCTCTACTATGTAACCTTAGCTTAGAGTCCTACATGTGAGTAAAGTGCATCATCGCCCAGGGAAATGTAGACTTAAAAATCAATTATTCATATTGTATTTGTTAGGTTATTGAGAAAAAGGAGAACATGTTTCAAGAATTGTACTATTTTATACTTTTGTAAAAAAGATTGTTTTCTGTTAGTGAAGTGTATTTTTTTACTGTTTTCATAATTCCAGGAATAATTCTTCTACTTAATGGTCCTGGTATATAATAGAATCAAGAGCAGATGGTACATCTACTCATGAATGGAGGATCAGGAAAGTCCTGTAATAAAATACCCATAACAATAAAAGATAACTGTATGAATTATGTCTGATATGAAAGGGAAAGAGGGGGTGACCCTATTTCTAGTTTTATTGAGGTAAACGTTTTTGAAAACAATGAAGAAGTAAGGACGCCTTTATTTGGAGCTCATGATGACAGGTTCCATTGCTGCCTTAAATTGGTTCATTTCTCATTCTGGTAAGTTTTGATGGAACGTGATTAACCTCATTATTTAATAGATTGAAAGTAAAATAAGGTGTTGATTAGCTTTGGTATCAGTGCGGTTCATCTGGGTATTTTGACAATCTGTATCCAGTGTGGCACTAATTAATGTGTGATTCACCAGGGGATGGGAGTTCAGTGGCTAAACGTTCTAATTGTCACAAACATTTTCTACTTAGGATGACAAGAAACAGGTACATGGGCAAATCACTTGTCTGTGATGATAAATATCATGATGATATAAAGGGTAATGTGTGAGTCAAAATACATGTGAAGGGAGTTAACTTGAATAGACAGCACCCTGCTTCAATAGTCTTTTCTTCTCCTAAGAGATGTTGGGAAAGGCGAAGGAAGGCCATGTGGACATAAACAGCTGAACATACCTGACATACCTTTTGGGATGTAGCATTGTTGGATGGAGAAAGTCTGATCCTCAACTTCAGGTGGATCTAGGTTCAAGTCTCAGTTCTAGCATCATTTATTAGCACAGTTCTTTCTGTGGCCTTAGGCATGTCTCAAAATCATCATCTATAAATATACATTTTTGGCAGGAAAAAATAAAATCATGCATTGAAAAAGTCAGGCATAGTGACTTAGTGATTATCAAATTCTTTTCTCTCATTTTTAGCATCACCTTTATATTTGAAACACATGCCTCTTCTATACCTCTAATTTTGCTCTTGCTTGTGAAAATCCTACTTTCATGTGATCCAAATTCAACTTCAATTTTACATGCTGTGCATTATGACATGTGTGTGTATTTAATTGCATGTTAATATATAATAAATACTTATATTAAAATATATAATTACATATAAATATATTCCATGTATAAATCTGGTGAGTATTATCTAGAAATGCATAGGAACATGAATCCCTTTGCTTTGCACATGCAATCATGCTCTACTGAGTATTGGCTTCATAGAAATAATAGAACAGCAAGCATCATGATGAATGATTGAAAAAAAACACGGATATCTTAGAAAAACTTAAAAAACAGCCAGTTTTGGATCTCATTCCTTTATTCTTTTATCACAGTGACTCCTTATTTCTATTATCAGCCTGATGACTGTAATGAGCACTGTTCCATTGCTGATTTGTCTTCTTTTCCACTCCCTTTCTCTACAGATATATGTGTAAGTCTAAGCTAGCCCGGAGAGCACAGGGAGGGATAAAGTGCCACTCTTCCCAGGTTTCAAAATACTATCCATCATTAGTGCATAAATGTCTCCATCTTTTAAAAACAGTTTAAAATCTTTAATATTTATTTCTCACTATGTCTTTCCTGAACACAATTGTTCTTATAAATATGATGACTGTTATTTCATTCAACATATGAGGACACAGAAGCCCAGGCAAAATAATTTGCTTTGTCCACCAAGCAGCAAATAGCAAGATGGAAGTTAAACTTCCTGGTATACAGGTGTTTCTTTCACGACTCCATCTTTTGTTGTGAAATCCAAAGTTCAATTCAAAATTCTAACCTAATTATACCTAGAAGACGCTAGAGTTGGAGACCATGCTAAGATTCCTACATCTGTGCTTCATAGTATCCATGGACTTAAAACATACATAATTGAGCTGGTTGACAGAGTAATTAAAACATTATTTGACTTTCTCCCTGGCAGAATCCCACAGTTGAGGCTAATTGGTTGAGAAAAACCAAGCAATCATCCTTTTCAGTCCCTGCAGGTAGACTATCCAAAACTGAAGGCCATTTTTTTTTTTCTATAACCCACAGAGATTCTGGGAATAGGCAGGTTGCCTTAAGTAAGGGCACTGGACATTGGTTTAATTTGGAATTGCAGACTTTTGTAAATTCATCATGAAGATTTTAGGGATAAAAGAAAAACTCAATTACTATCTAATTGAAATCCTTTGTTTCACAAAGGGAGCTTGGTCTGGAAATTTAAAAAAGTGAATTGGGCTCCCTAGAAAAGACAATGGTTAGCTATTGGTGTCTTTCCTTCCTTCCTTCCTTCCTTCCTTCTTTCCTTCCTTCCTTCCTTCCTTCCTCCCTTCCTTCCTTCCTTATTTCACTAAAATCTAGATAGTTTGACTCTTTGGACTCAATGGCTTTCCATGGCATTTCTTAAACCTGCATGACACTGTGTAGTTCCTCACAACTTACAGCTTTTAATTTCATATTTGGATGAGGTGGTAAATTCCATGAAGTGTACTACATTTCTGACTATTTGCAATCATTTTTAAAATTGTTGATGTCTGGTCAAGTTTAGTCATATGCTCTGTTTTTATCATTTTCTTTTTTTCAGCTTTGTTGAGGTATACTTAAACTGCAAATTTGCACAGATTTAATGGATATATTTTGATGAGTTTGTACATGTGCCTGTGCCTGTGATACCGCCACCACTTTCATGGTAATAAACATATTTATCACCTCCAAGAAGATTGCTTGAGTCCATTTGCTTTTGCATGTGTTTGTGTGTGAAAAGAACACTTCTTATGAGACCTATTCTCTTACGTTTTAACTGTCCAACTAGCATCTCCTTTAGAAAGATCTACTGGAAAGTAGAGCATATAGTTAGCAATATGTACCATTTATATAAACACTAAGAGTAGACCATACGTTAAGTGCTCTTATCACTCAAACAAATACATACATAGCTACATACATAAATACATAAATAGGGATGGAGGAAACCTTTACAGGTGATGGATATATTTATGGCATAGTCCGTGGTAATGCTTTCATGGTGTACGCTTATTTCCAAGTTCATTAAGTTGTGCACCCTAAATGTGCACTGCTTTTTGTGTGTTAATCATGCCTCAATAAAGTGTTTTTTATAAAAAGAAAGACAGAAGAAAGACCTATGAGGTTTTTTTCCCAACTCTATTTTAGAATCAGAATGAATGAATCAGAATTCATTGAATCAGAATTTCCTGACATGATGTCTAAAAAGAAGAACAAATAAACAAAACACCTTAGTGGCACAATCTACAATAGCCAAGTGCCGAAAGCAACCTAGGTGCCCGTCAGTAAATGAGTGGATCAAAAAAACTATGGTGCATTTACACCATGGAATACTATGCAGCAGAAAGAAAGAAGGAGCTCCTACCCTTTGCTACAGCGTGGATGGATCTGGAGAGCATTGCGCTAAGTGAAATAAGCCAGGTGATGAAAGGCAAATACCATATGATCTCGCCTATAAGTGGAACCTAGTCAACAAAACAAACAGGTGAGCAAAATATAACTAGAGACATTGAAATAAAGAACAAAGTGCCCTGTCTGGTGTAGCTCAGTGGATTGAGCACTGGCTGTGAACCAAAGGGTCCCTGGTTTGATTTTCAATCAGGGCACATGCCTGGGTCCCCAGGTCCCCAGTAGGGGGCACACGAGAGTCAACACACATTGATGTTTCTCTCCTCTTTCTCCTTCCCTTCCCCTCTCTCTAAAAATAAATGAATAAACTCTTTAAAAAAAAAAACCAAAGTGACAGTAACCAGAGGGGTGGTGGGAGGGGATAACAGGGAAATGGGGTAAGGGTCATTAAGGAACATGTATAAAGAACACATGGACAAAGCCAAAGAGAGTAGGATCGAGGGTGGGAGGTGGGGGTACCTGGTGTAGGGGGGACTGGCAGGGGTAAAATGGAGACAAATATAATTGAAGACCAATTTTAAAAAAGAGAGAAAAAAAACACCTTAGGTAATTCTGTTACATTACACATAGGAGCTACTTCACTAAGATACTTTACAATTAAAAAAAAAGGAAAAAAACAGAATAATTTCAGAGAACATGCCTCTTGGGGATCTGACTAATTTGATAAGGAAGAAACCAAGGGTTAGTGATGCCCTATAGCTGAGGTCATGGAGTCCCTTCCATGGATGGCATGCTTTATAGGGTCTGCTCTTGCCCTTCTCCAGCTGTGCTCCTAGCCTTTTCTGGGACAAGATGTCCATAGAGCTAATGGAATATATCCATGAATGGTGTATGCATATATGTTCTTTTCTAGACCATGTTCTGGGTACCTGGGACCCAGAAATTTCCCTCCTCTACCTGTCTCTAGTCTGCTTCTGGGTTTGTGAGGACTTTCTTCCTGAGCTGATCTGTTGTGGACATACTGCCCCTTCACTGAGCAGAACTGCTAGCCCTAGGGGGGCATGGGAGAACCTGGGCGTGTAGAGGGGTGCCCCTGCGCATGTCAGCCAGGCCTGGTGGTTGGAGGGGTGAGAGAAATTCACTCTTGTTCCTCCCCTTCCCCCCAAATATCAGGAGCTATTTGATATTAAAAAGTGTGGGAAGTCTACAATGGCTTAGAGTTTCTCAGATATCGTGTTTTTGCTTTGATTGTGTATTTAAAGTATAATGATAAAATTAGTATGTTGATTATGGAAAATCATGAAAAAGGTGAAATTTTTTTGGTGCTGACGAAACTCAAAGTGCCAAATTGCCTTCTACAACTGTGACAGGCCCCTGTGACCCTTCCCTTCCTAAGCAGCACTCTTGGGTGAAAGCATCAAGTACACTTAGCAAGTACATCTCTGCTGCATGTGGCCAGTGCCTGCTCTTCTTTCAGAATCTAGTCAATCAATTCCTATTACCAGCTAACATATGGCCCTGGGCATCAAACCTTACGTGCATATGGTGTATCACTGTGAATGAATGCCTTCCCTTCTTCGGCATCGTGTGATTCACCAGAAAGCCTTGTGAGATTGGCGTCTCAGTAAAACATTACACTTTACAAATGAGGACACTCATCTGGAGCATTTCATTTTCCTGTCCAAATTCACGTGATTAATAATTGGTAGATCTGAGCCTAATGGTGGGAACATAATTCAACCCAAAGCAGGCATGTCTCTACTGAAGGTCTATACCTGGTGTTGTGCGGAGAGGCTATTAGAGATGAAAAGACCATAGGAGAGAATGTGTTCAGTTCAGGTTTGAGAGTGTGATTTGGAGGCAGACATATTCTTGAGTTTAGGATGTTAATAGGGAATATTTTTACTATGATTCCCTATGTAAGAGGAACTATTTGAAGAATAAAAATTAAAGAGTAACTTTTACATCCGCAGGAAAAAATTTACATATATTTTTAAAGACAGGACAGGGGCAGAAGTGGAAAGATGCCAAAAGACAAATGGCAAGTAGAAAATACAAAATAAGATTCAGAAGTAAATCTAAATACATCAGTAACTACAATACATGTAAATAGGCCAAACTAACTGATCAATTGACAGACTGTCAGATTGAGAAATCAGGACACAATAATATTGTAAAAAATCACGATACTCTATGCCAAAGGAAATCCAGGTTAGGAATTTTAATATCCAGTTAAATTTTATATGCGTAGATTAAAAAATTCATCAGAAAGATAAAAATGGTGATTAATGTAAGTGTTGAAATTATGCCTTTTAAATCTATAGTTACTAGTTGACAGAACTATATAAGAAAAATGAGCAATTGTAGTTCAATAATTTAAAATACCCTTTTCGGAAAATAACAGCTTAGGCAAACATTAATAAATAGGTGAGACATTTGGAAAACATATACTAGATAAAACTTTGTAGTCAACCAACATGGAATATACATTACCTCCTTATTTGCCACTTTCTTTTCAATTTGTTTATTTCCATTTTTCTCCTGTTCTTAAAGAATTATGTATATTAGATTTAAAAAATAAAAGAATACTTTTTATCACCTTACATATCAATAAGCATGATAATCTAGATGAATTTAATGTTTCTAGCAACATAAAATGCCCAAGTTGGCAAAATATGAAACAAAAATGTGAATAACACAATAAAAACAGAAAATTTAATTAGTAATGAAATCTCTTAGTCCATTCCCACCAAAAAGCCCAAGTCTGGTTTAAAGGTAAATTCTGCCAATTTTTTTAATAAACAGATAATTCCAGTATTACATAAGAAGTTATCAAAAGTAAAATTAAATCAAACAAAAAGGGAACTTACTAAATTCTTTTAATGAAGTTCATTATAACCTTGATACCCAAACAAGTTAAAGGTAGTGTAAGAAGAGAAATTATAGGCCAATTTCATGATACATAAACATGTAAAAATTCCAAAGTACATAAATGCAATTGTGTATTAAAAATAATACCTCATAAACCATGAGTTTATTCTAGAAATATAATCATGTTTAAACATTAAAATAATATAACTCTAGATAATAATGGATGATAGGAGAGAGAAGCATATAAATGTCTCAAAATATGCAGAATTATCATAATGCTCTATATAACTTTATACAAAAGAGATAATTTAAAATAAAAGATCATTTCTTTAAATGTTAAAATGGCAATAAAACAAAGGTGACAAATATTGACGTACTGCTGAGACCATTATAAATGCTTCTGCATTACTGGTGAGTGGTTACAAGTCTATTCTTCGTGGATAAGAGAATCCCAGTGCCTGGGATATATGTTCACATCATTGCATTAAAACCAGGATTTTTTTAGAGCAACTTTCATTTTGATGATAGTAGCCAATATTTAGGTAACCTAAATGCTCATTTCAGAGAAATGATTAATAAAATATGGTATGTGCATAAAATAAAATATGATGCAGAGTTGAAAGCAAAGAATCAGATTTATTGCAATTAGGCTACACCTCACAAACACGTTAATAAGAGAAGGGAGCAGGGATAAGATTTATAGCACCATTTATTCAAATTCAAAACACACGCTAAACAACTCCATATATTTTTCAAGGATACTTATATGTCTAAATAGGTACACAGAAGGGAAATAGGAAAGTTATATATTAAAAACACTAGTGCGAGTACCACTCAGGAGAAGAACAGCAGTAGGGATGAGAACTAAAGGAAAAAAATAATACATGGAAATAAACGAGAGATGCTGCAAGGGCAGCTGGTGAGAGTGGGCATGAATAATTTAACTCAATTCTGTGCACCTGAGGTGCAGATAAAATTAAAAGATAAAAGTAAAATTGACTATATGATACATGTACGAAAAAGTTTGTATTTTTATGTGTTCCTTGCAAGGCTTTCTTATAGAGCAAGTTCTCCAAGTCCATTTGAAATAAGATTCAAATTATATACCGTTTTTCCCCATGAACACATCTGTAACATAATGTGGTTTCCACCTGTCGTGCTCTAAAAAATGGTAACTTGGCAGGGAATCCTGACTTTTGTGTCTTTTCTTGGTTGTAGGAAGCAGGATTGAAAAGTGGCCTATTTCCTTTGTTCAGACAGTGAGGAGAAAAGGAAGCCTGTGGTTTTCATACAGCCTTTGGATTGATAGGTGGCCACCTTGAATCTGAATCAAATTCTGCAAGGGTCTGGATGACAAGGTGAGCTAGTCTATGAGCATCCTTTCCTGATGTTGGGTTGCCTCGAAGGAGCTCTACTGCCGTCCCAGCGCTAAACGTACAAACAAGCAGATGGAGGTAAATCAAATAAATAAAACACACAGCAGCTTTTTCAAGAGCAAGTATTATTTCACTTTCCTGGTGAAGGAAACAGAGGCCCAGGAAGATTGAATGACATATATTCTAAATCACACCATGGATCAGATAAAACACAAGTCAGAACTGGAACCACGTTTTCTGATTCCCAGCCAGGACTGTTTCTACTATAAAGTATTCAAGTACATACGGTTCATAACACAGTAACAAAATGCATCATCAATATTTAACGTTCTGCATATGAGAGATTCCATAGCATTTGGAGGTTTATGGGAAGATGTAAAATAGCAATTTGTGTTTGACATAGAGACATTTAAATGACTAAAGTTTTAATTAGCTGCTAATTTTTTTCTTTCCAAGGTATGCACAGTAAACTTTATCTGTTTGCTGTCTGAAGCTCTGTGTTTGCAAATTAGGAGCTGCTGCTTCTTTCCATTTTAATTAAAAATTGTGAGCTTGACATAATCAACTTCCTTCCTTTTTCGGTTGTGTAATGAACATTAATGAAACAAAATTAAAGTGCTATTTAACATTCAACCAATTTATTAATGGTTAGGCAGGATAACTTTGTTTTCAGGGACTGGAGTTGAACTTGAATCAGTCAGGGAAATTAACTTTTCCAGTAGCATTTAATAGAACCACAGTAGAGCATGGGGCCTGCAAAACCAGGTCAATGCCCTGTTGATGTTAACTGTTCATAGTGAGAAGCCATCTTGAAATCAGAGAAAACAGAAGTTTAGTCAACAGTTCCTCCCACTTGGTTAAAATTCTGGCATTTCTGATGAGGACACAGTGCCATTTTCTCATGATAGTGCTGTTGTCCACTGATTTATTTTCTCTATTTGTATATGTGCTTCCCCAGTATTTGTGTGTGTGTGTGCAATTACTGCTTGCATCTTAAGTGTCTTCTCTCTACCTGTTTCTACCTCGTACTTTATATTCTTCTGAACCTATATTTATCATACTCAGAAGTTAATTTATGAAAGTCTTTGAGAGGCAAGATAATGGGGGGGTTTATGGTTAGCATTCACATTCTGACACTACCACCATCAAAACCAATTTGAATCCTTGATCTGCCTCTTACTAGCTCTGTGTTCTTGGGGCAAGTTATTATTTTTCTTGATCCACAAGTTGATCTCATAGAATTTATCACTCAATCAGATGTTTTTGTGCCAGGGTTTGCATCAGGTTGGTTCACAATGAACAAAATGAACCTGTTTGTGCTATCATGGAGTTTACCCTATAGCAGGGGAGAGAGACATAAAACATTAAATCAAATGTAATTATTATTTACGTAAATGTTCACCATGTTTAGTGAAATGCTTACAAGTTTGAAAATCATGATAGTCTTCCTTAAGGAAAAAACGCAAATTAGAACTCGAAAGATGAGTAGAAGTTGGCCAAGAGAAAAGAAGAGGAAAAAGTGTTGCAGGAAAAGTAAAAAAAGCATACGCAAGCTTGTGAACAGAAAGGAGTTTGGTTTTCCTGAGCATTTACTTCTAGAAGGCCAGAGCATAGGCAGAAAAGTGCTACTGACCGGGCACAGGTACAGCTTAAATCCTGGGGAGCTTTGTAAGCTGAGCTGGAAACGTCAGTCTTCACCTACGTGCGGTGCTAAGCCAGCCGAAGATTTTAGTAATTAATCCCATCTACAACTTTATCTTCCCTTTTTCCATCTTGCGTAATTTATTTACAAATTCTGGGATTAATATCCAGATATTTTGCAGGGGGCGAGGGTGGGGGTCACTATTCTGCCTCACACAGAAAAGAAGTCGAACAAGAATGTGATCTCAGAAAAAGTCCTGCTGGGAAACCAGGGAGTGTAAATTCACTTCTCAATTATTCCTTAAGGGTCTTTGTAGTGAGAAGTAAATTCTTGGGCACTTGAAGCTGACAACAGACCTCCTAAGGAGATGGCAGTAGCTGTTGAAAGAAAAACTGAATTCGGGCAGATACTATTTTGTGTAGCATTAAGAACGAATATGAAACCATAACACTTCATCAGTTGTAAGATGTTTCCTGATTTCAGCGATGATACAGTGTGAAAAATGTGCATCTCATCGTCAATGAAATCAGAAAATATTAAACTTTCATTAAGCACTTAATCTTACTATCATCACCATACTCTTTAATATTTTCATATGTGCCAATAACAAATATGTAGTCGACTTGTACACTTCTATTTTTCAAGTTCCTTTATTCTTCTTATTCTTCCAGCTAAACAACGTACTTGCATCAGGCTAATCTATTAATGTGGACGTGGCAAACACAGGGTACATGTGCCATGCTGACAACTCTCCCAGCTTTTTTAAATACTCTTGACCCTGGGGAGACACCCCAAATCAGTCAAAAATACCCTTACCGAGCTTTAGGAAGGCTTAGGCTCTTTCTCATAGGTAAGGTGACAGCATCATTGATTGTTGAAACTAGGACTCCTCTGAGAGTCAAAGTGAGAGCTAGTAACAAATGCTTGAATAAGAAGTAAGAAATGGGAATATCCTAGGCAAAATAGATATATTGTTTCTCTACTTCTCAAAATTCCATAATTCACTGCCAACTGATTAGAGCTAGCATGCCAACCGAAACATATTTGCCAAGCTTGTCTAATAGTAAGGTCCTGACATAAATAGAAACAAAAGAAGGATTGGGCTGGACTGAAAGTGGATGTGGCTTTAGGATCTCTTTGAGAGATTCTGACTGTTGTTGCCTCCCACCAGCTCTCCTGTCTGTCTGTCTGTCCCCTTGTCCTGACTTGCTCTTTGTCTGTGTGTGCCTTCCCTCTAGCTGGATCGCTCTGGGATGCTGAGCAGCAGTTTGCTGAGGCTGCTGCCTGCACTCTTCTTTGGGCAGGCTCCTTAGAGCCAATGCCACCCTGCTGACTCCAGTGGTCCAGTGGTGCCCAGTCACAGCCTGATTTCGACAGTTAGCTGTATGGTGTGTCAGACGAGAGTGGCAGAGAAACACAACACAGGCACCACTGGCTAGGAGGGCACCACGCAGTGAAACAGATCATGCATGTGAACTTTGATATTGTGTAAACTAGGTAAATATTTTTTTTTTAAATTTAGGACTAGAGATATATGAAATACTTAAGAGAAACACGCTAAAGAGATGCACCACATATTAAAATAAGGTGAGAAAAATAATTACATTAAATGGTTTGATGTTTTGGCTCATTAATGCAAATGATCTGAACAAGTAAAAATGAATGTAATAATACAAAATATCTGGTTGCCCTAGATTATTTGATTTAAAGTACACAATGAAATGCATACTTCTACATAAGAATTTAAATAAGAATAATTGCCAACCTTATAATCAATATTGTAGATTGAACCATTATAAAAAAAAGAATGATTGTCATGACATTCTTTCTTCATTAAAAAAATTAAATTATAAAAATCAGGCTGATTCCTGTGTGTGGGGGGATCTGCCTGCAGAGCCCCCCCATCTGCCGCAAATGAGAATAAGTCTACCAAGACACGATCTGCTTGGGGAGGAAAGGTGGCTGATCTTTCAAAGGAGAAGGGCCAAGAGCCTGTTCCTCAATGGGCTTTTATTGGGTTCAATTTGCACAGGAATACAGATGAAGCTCATTAATCGTTGTCAGGCAGTAAGGATCAAACAATAGATAACATACAAAGAACTCTGAGGGCTTATTCTGAGTCAGGGTCAGTTAGCTAAAGGGCTATAAAACTTTGGGGAACAAACTCATTTCATGCTTGGACCCTTATCAGAAAACTGAGGACATTTTTAGCAAAGCAGGTTTCACAGGGGTTTCTGCATTCTTTCTTAGGCCAGATTGCCCCGGGGAATCCGCCCTTTCCAGCACAGGACTGCACCACCCTCTGTCATTGTTTCAGGCTTAAGTCAGGCAGGGGAAGTAAGGCAGCCAAGAGATTAGGAGACTTCTTGCAGAGAGAATGAGGACTCAGGCTCTGTCAAAGTCGAGGGGTGAGGGCCCATCACCCCCTTTTTCTATAGCCCCCCAAGTCCTTCCCTGTGGGCCTCTTTGTGACCATGCCTGTCTTAGGTCATTCCTCCCTTGAGGAATCTTACGCATCATTGGCTAACTGGTCAGGCTCAGGGCCAAGCAGGTTAAAGTAAAGGGGGCAGAGCCGGCACCCCTGCCAGGGAGATAAGCTTTGTCTCCTTAGTGGCTTATGGTCCCAAGGTCTCTCACTCAGCCTTAGCCATGGGGGGGTTACAGCTTCTGAAACCAGGCAGGGCGGTTCCCAACATTCCTACTCTTTTCTATCTGGAGGGTCAAAAGTGAAGGCCTCATGGCTTAGAAAAAACACTTCTCTCTCTCAGAGAATGATTGTTTTTGTTTGTCTATTTTAAAAAGAAGAATCAAAGCATAAATGGTTGGATCATGAAAATTATAACATACTTTAATCATATAGCTGAATGAAAGGGGTTGGAAAGAAAGCCACCTAGGTAGTGGAAGATGAGGGCCACTTAGCCATTTCTCAATACTTTGAAATATAACGAAAGAAATGGTCAAAAATCCAAAGAAATGGAAAGAGACTTGACTGGACTCAAGAAAGACAGGGAAGAAAAAGACAAACTTATCTAAGAACTAAAAAATAACAAGGTATCCAAGGCAAAATAGATTGAAATGAAAATTTAATAAGTGGTTTTAAAGAAAGGCAGGGAATCAACCAAGAGAAAGTAGATGTGATACGAAAACCACTGAAAATAGTCAGAAAAAGTAGTAGAAATAGAACACAGGCAAAGAAGAAATGACAGTTTTCGCAGAATCCCTAATGAAGAAAATCAGTACAGTTGAACGGAACTGATAAGTGAAGTCCCCATTAGGGCCACACTAATGATTGTTACACGAAGGTCGTTGATGAATGGCAGAATTGGTGAGGTCGGTGCAAAGAGAAGCAGGGGACGTGGACGATCTCAAAGTGTCTCCCCACAGATACTTAAAGATAACAAGGGGGAGGCCAGCGACGGGGAGACCTTTGAGCTGCCGCTTCAGCTGAGGGATGGAGGTTAGCATTACTCACAGCAAAACGCATGAGTATCATTACTGCCCTGTCAAGTTGCACTAAGACGAGCAAAACATCACTTCTGGGTGCCTTGTGTTAAAACTGTGCAACCTCCACGTAATCGTGAGAAGACATCAAACACAGCTGAAGGATATTTTAATGGACAGAAAGTGGTCACTGTGAAAAGTATCAAGATCTTGAAAGACAAAGTGAGAATTTCACGAACTGGAGGAGCCTAAGGAGATCTGATGATTAAATGAGATGTGGGATCCTATTCCCCCTAGACCAGGAATAGGATATTATGGAAAAACTGAGATTTAATAAAAAGGGCTGAAGATTATTTGTGAATAATTTTATGTAAATGTTAATTTCCTGGCTTCTATAATTTTATTATTATTGTTAGATGTTAATATTAGGAGAAGCTATGTGAAGAGAATTGGGACATTCTGTATTATTTTGTGCAGTACAAGATTTTCTTTGTCTAAAATTTTTTAAAACAGAAAAACCTGGAAAAGGGCAAGAATTTCAATGATGATAGCCACTATTTAACTCTATGATGTTATGTTTATAAGAACACCATGACACATATAGAAATGCTATAATTTTATTTTATTTGTACTTGTACATAAATATAAAGAAATATAATACATACACATATATGTACAGGATATATGTATATATGTAAAATCACATCAAATCAAAGGTTTTCTCCAATTGAACATATAATTTTAAAAAAATTCCTTTCATTTCCAAGTTCTAATATTTAAAGTTTTATAATTATACATGAAGTAGATGTCTACTTATTAATTCAGTTATTAGTACATGTTCAAAATAACATGATATAATGACATTTTTCGTACATTCCACAAAGCAACAATTTGTGAATTTTTAAATCATCTTTGTCATTCCTTTTTCATTGTTATTACAGTCCCCTTTTGAGTCATCTTATAGCATCTTTATTTCTCTCTAAATTATGTGAGATATAGTGCTTTGGAATCTATCTCTGAGGCTGCCTTTAAAATTTTTATTCTGATACATGGTACTAAGTCATGGGAAGTCAGGACAATTTTCTTTTTTCTAATTCATCTGAATTTAAATAGAAAATGTTAGCCAAAAGATGGATCTATTTACTATATTGTTTTAAAAATGTTTTTCAGCAGATTTGCTTATTAAAAAATATTCAACACTCACAATTAAAAATAACGATTCATAATCTCTTTTAAATTCATTTGTCTCCTTTAAAGTTGATTTTGTCACAGCAAGTTTCAGCTTTCAAAAATAGCATTGTTTGCGATCTTTTCAATCTAATATGCATTCCCAGATGGTCCTCTAGTGCAGGAAATGAATTCAGAAACCACCTCCTATTATGGGGTCCTGTCAGGTGGCTTTTTTTCCTGAGGGTTCAGTAAGGGCATATACCGTATTTTTCAGACTATAAGATGTGCAAGACCATAAGACATCCCCCCATTTCCTCCCAAATTGGGGGCAGGGAGTGTGTCTTATAGTCCAAGAAATACGGTATTATGCTTGTGGGGTAAAGTAAAGTATCTTTACTTTAGAGAAAATGCCAAACATCCAAGACTCTTAAAGGTGTCACGTCAGTGATTCAGATCCCTTCGCACATTCCAAATTGGATTGTTGCTTGAGATCACACCTCTGTGCACGGGACTGGCTGGGCCACAGGGTCTCAGTCATCTCTGACCCCTCACTCTCTTCTACGGTCCTGATTAAAGCAGAATGGCTGCTGGGAAACTGTATAGTAGCAGACAAGAGTCTACCTGCTTTTATGGAAATGAATGAAGTCCGACAACTCGTCAGCGTCAATGATAAAATGAGAAGGCCCCTGCTTCCTGAAGGGGCCTGGCCCTGTAGATACTTCCCTGCAACAGCCAGAGAGAGATCTGTCAGCAGGGTTTTATTTTCCTTGTCTCTAAGTCCATTCGCCTCTCTTTGCAAATATGTTTCTTTTCCTTTTTCACGGAGGTGTAAAACAATACTTCCTTTTGTTGGGGAAATGCATGTGATGGATGTGACTTAGCTCCCCAACTCAAGTGAGCAGGAGAAGACAGGTGGGGAATTCTCTCACCCATCCGTGGAAGGTGTATGTGCCTCAGGGAAAATCTAGCACATTCTAGTCAGTCAAGGGTGTTGCGTCTGGCCTTACTGTGCACGTCCTCAGGACTCCTGGAAGAATGTTGGCTCTTGGATGTGATGCCATATGCTGGCATGTGATTCTTTACCAAGCTGGGAAGAACTAGGGGCCAGAGGCCAGGGCACGATCTCCCTCAGTTTGCCAAATTTCATCCTCTAGAGCAGGGGTGTCCAACCCGTGGCCCATGGGATACATGTGGCCCAAGATGGCTATGAATGTAGCCCAACACAAAACCATAAATTTACTTAACATATTAGACTTTTTTTGTGATTATATATCACAATGTATTTAATGTGTGGCCCAGGACAACTCTTCTTCTTCCAGTGTGGCCCAGAGAAGCCAAAAGGTTAGACAGCCCTTAGAGTGAGGTTCAGATTTGGAGAACATGCTGTGTCTAGAGCCTGTGAGACCCAGGGATCTCTCACACCTATCTGGCCTGGGAAAATCTCTCCCTTGCCCTTCTGCCAACCTGCAAAGGTAGAAGCTCTCTTTCTGAAACCAGAAAAGACACTGGTGTTCGGGCTGCCTGTCACTACCAGACCCAGTAAACAATGACAGCCATCGAATCTGTATGGGCGCTTTATTCAGATGGCCGGCGATCTGAGAAGATGGTGTGTTCATACCCTAACAGACCATCTTCTCTTTTCTCTCCAGGCCAACGTTTTTATAGCAGGGAATAAACACGGTGCGGTGAGGGCTTTGAGCTTCAAGGAGGGTCGGGGAGAAGAAACTGCAACATTCCTGTCCTGGGCAGTTAGTTGTGTCCCTCCCTGGAACACAAAGGCCCAGATGCCTCCAGTTGTCCCCAGGCGGCAATCTTTAGCAGTGCCCCAGGAGGTCCGCTGTTTTCTCAGGAGCCAGGACAGGCCTTATCTGTAGTTTCTGAAACAAGAGCTTTAAGATACACTTTACTTGCTAGACTTACAACTTTGTACCTTAAGCTAAAATTTTCCAACTCTTGAGTCCCCGATTACTTCTTCCCCTGTAGTACACCTAGAATGTTGTCTTTCCCCCGTTTAAACATTTACTGAAGAATGAAAGGAAACATTTCACACTGAAACTTTTGCTCTACACATAAGAAATCCCAGAAACAATGAAACACTAAAACCTGTGTGGCCCGGAAGAGGGGGACAGGGTAGGGAAGAAGGGGAAAAGACCCTAAATCAAACCAAATGAATGTTTTAAATATTATCTTGCTGCAACCAGGCAAATTACAATTGATTAAATGTGTGGCCAAATAAAAATGCAAAGCCTATTGCAACTGACTCATAAGGGGAAGAAGAGCACTGTTTTGTCATAGGGACAGGAATCTGATTGCATCCAGAGACGGAAAAGGCCTATATGGCATGTACTTGTGTCGCTACATCATCACATTTGCTTATCGTAGATGCTAACTTCTCCCAGTTAAAAGGGACCATCTGTGTGTCTCCTTTGCTTAGCTCCTTCTGGCTTGTCCATGTGTGTACATGCTTTTTCTCCAAACCATATGCAGGCTCCGGGGAAGTTAGAGTCCCCTCCTGCTGCACATCCCTAACACTCCCGGTGCCGAGCATAGTGCCAGACGCACATAAGGTAAGTTTAATAAATTCACTGGAATTGCGCTGCGTGAGTATTTAGCATATGCCAAGTGCAACTATACAGGCTGAGGAAGAAATAAAGATACACATAGACTGAGGCCACCTAAGCTGCCATTTCCCTTGGGCATTGGGGCTTATTTGATCTCAGTTCCCTGAGGACCTCTACATTCTGGGCCCCTGACTGTCATTCTAATGATTGAAAAATCCTTGATCCTAAGCATATACCAAATGCAAAACTAGAATACAACCATGTCCTGCAACCAGAGCAATAAAATTGACTGCATCGAAGTTAGGGAGAGAGAATATAATGTTGCTCTTTTGGGGAAACTGATAGCATACTCAAGGGACTGTTGATTATAAGCAATGTTCATATTATGCTCTAATTGCTGAACCTGGTTACCATGGAGAGTAGATAATTTGTATCAGGTCTCTCAGCCTTTTCTCTATCTGTTTTATCTTTTCCAGAGGGCCTGGAAAATTTGAAATCCCTTTGCAAGTGGGTCTGGATACAAATCAGACTCTGCCGTTCGAAGAACATGTGCAAATCCAGAATCCAGATGTGAGTTGTTCAGACGGAGGTCATCATCCTGTGGGAACCGCTGGAACTGTTCGCAGTAGCTGGGTGTCAGGTTTCAGGAGTTCTCTGTAGAAGGTCATGAAGACTTTGCTGCAGCTGCAACTTGCTAAGCTCAGGATTGTAGCTCCAACACAATGTTCTTAAATTTAACAAGCCAGTGAAGCCTTCCTGACCAGCACCACTCTGCTCCTTCTGTCTGTAATGTAAGCACCTGATTCTGCCTTTTCAATACATGAGTTTTGCAAGAAATTTTCTATCTCCCCATGCCTCACCAAGGGGCAGTTTGAAGTGCTGATAAAGAAAAAATAGTAACTAAGAAACATTTGTGTCTGTACAGGTATGTATTTATTACCTATACATATACCCATAAGTAGGTGCATATTACCTATAACGCCATACGATGCCATAGAAATAAGACACCTGAGAATTCTATGCTTGTCCCCATCTTTCAATTACAGATGAAAGAACAGAAGTCCAAAGAAGTTTTGGCTTGTCCAGATTTTAAGAACAAGGACCGAGAGCCAGGGCTGCCACCCAGGTGTTTTGGCCACATGTTCAGGGCTCTTTTTATTATGAGACTCTGCTTCCAAATGTTTCAAAAAGATACTCTATCGACTTAGTTAAAATCACTGCTAATTTCTGTGCTCTATTCTCTCTGTTTCTCGTGTCAATCTCTTTCATCTTGTATTTTTTTCTCCTACCAATTGACCCGGAGTCCAATGAATTAAAGCTCAAATATTATATTTATAATTATAGTGCAAAATTATGTTTTATATGTAACAATGTGAGTGTACCTGCACATGGGACGAGTCATCATAACTATGGCATACATTTGAGGATGATTTTAACCCAGTAATGAAACGGGGTGCAGCCAAGAGGAAGGCCCCAAGAAGAGATTTGTAATGGGGTCCAGAACTCAAGATGTCCAGGAAATAATAGAAAAATATATATAGGATGTCCTCACCCCCACAAGTCTGAGCTTGGGGGATGGGACACGTGCAGCAGGGCCATTCAGAGCTGTTTTGTGTAGCAGCAGCTTTGTAGCTAACCCCTTGCAAGGTCATTTAACATGTCTATAACCTTTAACTAGTTTCATAGATATGTTAAATAGCTGTGGGCATGCTTTGAGCCAGGGGGATGGGAGTGAATTCTACCCAAAATGTAACTAGGAAGCAACTCCCCCTGGTTACAGCACCTGCGTGAGAGCTTGGAGATGATTGGCTCCATGCCATGGGGCCACACCTGCCCAGACTTACTATGGCAGCCCAATAAAGCTGGAAAAATAGGGAATGCTGGCAGGTGTAACTCATTGTAGGAGGAGTCGGAAATGGGGCTGCAGAGGAAAATGGGCGCTGGGATTTAAACCTAGGTGTGGGAGCCATGGAGAGAGAGGACCACACGGTTCTGAAGGAGAAGAGAGAGGACCAGGAGGTTTTGGGGGAGAAGGAAGAGGATCATGCAGCTTTGGCGAAGTGAATAGAGAGAAGACCATGCGGTTTTGGAGGAGCGGAAAGAGGACCATGTGGTTTTGGGGTGCTCCTTTTTGCCACACGGCTTAGGCAGCAAGAGAGACTTTGCTGGGAAGAAAAGGGAAGAAAGGACTCTCGTTGGTGGAACATGAGAAGGTGCCACACGGCTTTGGATTAACTGGAGATTGAGTCAGTCACACAGCTGATGGTTCTGGGAGCCTGAAACACGGACTTCTACTCCTTTTCCTGAGATATAGTATCCCCGACTGGGCAGAAGGAGAAGGAAGGACTGTCCGTCTGTGGGCATTCTAGAGGACTTTAGTATTTTAATGAAGACATTAAGTCATTACTCTGAGTCTGTGTAACTTTTAAATAAATAATTTCTTTCCTTTTCATCAGTCTCTGACATTGAGAGACGTCTTTCCTCTGGCGGCGGGCATTTTGAAACTAGTAGGTGTGTGTGTGGGGGGAAACCTCCAGAGAGAGAAAGGGGGAATCCTTTCTGTAATAATATATCGTGAACCACCCCCCACCTGTTCTGTAACAGTAATACTATTTAAATGATACCATTTACAAAGTATCAATCATCAGGGTTTATTATGTATGTTTGAACACTTTATTAACTTTATCAATTGGGAAAGTTTCTTTACTTCTCTGGGCTCTGGTTCCATCATCTGTAAAGTGAGGTTAATATGAGAGCTATTAAAAAGGATTTCCTGAGTATGGTGTTGATTATGGTCATGCATAATGGGGCACGTATTTTCATCACTTGCAAAGGACCTAGTATTGACCTAGTGCCTTTGGGCTTGCAAACTCTGGGGACATAAAAATATAGCTCTGTTGGCACAGATGTTGGTTTTTTCATGATTAGTAGGAGGACCTGTGAGACCTGTGTAAGCAGCCATAGGAGCAACTCTAATTTTCAAACGGGGGGAAGGGTGGGGCAGATTCCCCCTGGTGACTGTAGCCCACAGTGAAAGCATCCCATTGTGGACCCCCAATTGTGGCTAACAAATGCTTTTTGGGATTCCCCACCTCGTTTGGGAGAACAGGGGCCGTCAAGATAACACATATTTATATTATAGATTTAAAACATTGGTAACAAATAATTTGGTATGTCATTTCCAACGTAGTTGGCATGTATGCTATCCATGCAGAGCTACTGTATTTTGTCTTTCTGACATAAAGAAGATTTTTGCCTCTTCCTCGCAGGGGAAACGTTCTTTGCACAACCAGTTTCTTCAGGGAGCAGAGCTCCAACGATGGCTAGATTAAGAGGTGCTACCATCCTGAGATGATTAAAGACCTAGAGGAAGTCATTTGCATCAGTCACTGAGAGACAAAGTGAGGGCCTATATATTTTGTAAAAGATCCAGACACAGACATTGATTTTGCGGTGGACCACCGGAGCCCAACTCTGTCCCGGGGAAGCAAAATTTAGTGCCATTTTTAAAAAAGTTAATTAAATCCACTGATGTATGACCGGTAAAAAGGTGAGCGTGTCAGAAAGCTGGTGTTGCAAGAAAGCACTCTGAGAGGGCATACCTCAGACGGAAAGGGTGGCTTAAGGGCAGTGCCCACGCCTGCCCCCATCTCTTCAGAGAAGTTTAGAGAACAGAATGTAACCAGGGAATAACTACTGAGAAATTTAATGGAAGGATGTAATAGATAATGATCCAAGGGATCTGGGTCCTTCCTCCCTCCATGTATGTATTTAAGAACATTTACTGAGCACCTGAAAGGTGCTAGGTGCTGTGCCGGCTCTGAGAGCTCCAGCCCTCGACAAGAAAAATGAGGTCCTTGATTTCAATGACTGGGTATTCAATCGGTTCTGCTTTGACTCACTGCATTATCCTTCATAGCTTACTTTTCTTCTCTGGGCCTCACTGTCCTTATCTGTCAGTTGACTGATAATCTGCGATGCTGTTTTTGTCACAACCCTGAGAAATAGCACATGCAAGGTGATATAGTTTGGGTGGAAGGCAATGGAGAGGTAATATGATTGTAGACATTATGAGTGCGAGGTCCATCGGGCACTGGGGGGATCCTGGCTTAGAGCTGGAGCTGGAGACAGATTTAACATGGGGTAGAGTCATTCACAGTGGTACAGCTTCATCAGCTCTCTTCCAGAAGGAGGGTTGACATGGGAAGGGGGAGTGATGTTGAAAGCAAGGGAGCACTAGGCTAGCGTGCAAACCGTGCATTGCAACGCACTCCTCATGATCACTCCGAGGTTGGAGGTTCCTCTTATTCCCGCTGCAGAGATGAGAACATCAAAATGACTTGAGATTAAAATGTCGAAGATCACACTCTTAGCACTCTAAGAAGTCCCTTTTTTCATCATATAGGCTCTCCTTGAGAGTATGAAAAACAGAGAGACAACAGAGGAGGAAAAAGCACTCCCTGCTGAGGGAAATCTTGTGGAAAATTTTGTGGAAATTAGTATACAGGGCAAGGAAGGGCAGACTTGGACATTATAGGCAAAAATGCAATATGAATAAAGAAATAAAGTGAAAAATTGAAGACTATAGAATGAATAGGAAGGCTGCAGCTTATAGTGTAGTAAAGAGAAGAAAACTAAGAGTAGAAATGCAGTTTGGGACAGTTTGTTCGAGGCTTTCAATGCCAGAACAAGTATTACAGACTAGTAGCCAATGACAGAGAGTCCAGCACTGAAGGCTTTGCAGCAAAGCGGTGATGTGCTCTGACTTGTACTTTGGAAAATTTAATTTTCCAGCATTTTCAGACCAACTGCAGTTCTTGGTTGATTGGTATCACCAGAGGCCCTTTAAATTCGTAGGAAGAAAATTTTAATGGTGGTTCCTGGCTTGTTGTCAAGGTTGACTTTTCTAGGCTAATCCTAATGGATTATTTTTTGCTCCTTCCCCTCAATCCCACATCAACTAAGATATGTTAGACCCAGCATCCTAAGATGTTCTACAGAGTTTCAATCTTCTCCATTCCCTTTAGTTAAGCCACAGCACCCAGCTCTGAGTATCAGTAAGTGCTGATAAACATTGCTCCCCATGTTACTGAATAGCTCCCTGTGTATCACTTTGATAAATGTGTGTCTGTGGAGCTGAGTAGTTCAGGCACAGCCTGTTAAATGTGAGAGAATACTCTTTAAACTTCTTGCATTCTGCCTTTCTTTCCACCCTCAAGCCTATTGCAGCAAAATACAGACTCTCTTTTGTTATACAAAAATCCTCTGAGCAAATGGCTCCAGGAGTAGATGTGGGGATATTGTTTTACCCATCCATTTTCACTTTTCATCTGAAGGTCTCAGAAAAAAAGAAGCAGGGAGAAATAATAAAGCTTCTCATTTTTGGTGTCACAGTAATATATATACAAATACATGACAGTGATATACAAATGCATCAGAGTGGTGTGCAAATGCCAAGGATCCCAGAGAGCTTTTAAAAGGGAAACAATGCCTTTGATCCCCAAGAACATGTTTGTGAACCCAGAGGAAGCGATACTGCTCTACAATGAGTGTGTATTTCTGCAAACAGTAGAATGATAAAGTTCACGATGGGTCTCCGAATCGGTCCCTCCCCAAATGACTTACCTCCTGATATCAGGTCCGCATTTTCCTCCTGATCCTGAAGCCTGTATTGTCCCAGCACTGCTTGTTTTGTGCAACTATTTACAAAAAATCAACTTATATCTTCCATGAAGGTACTACTAAATAGGGCTCTGTGGATTCACTCAAAACCAAACAAAGAAAAAAAACATGAACATGAGAAAGGGTGTTTTTTCTTTCTTAATTATGAAGCAAATATGAAGGTGTTTCCGTTGTTGGTGGAAATGGGGCCCTTTCACAAGGCGGTGACAAAAGTATTTCTGGTGACCCACGCATGCGAGGTTGAGGTATTGCGGCAGTATTTATTGGGATAGAAATAGAAGGCTACCCCCAGGTTTCTGGTGCCTCATCTCCATCTGTCCCACTGTGGAAAAATCCAGCCTTGTCGTTTTCAGGCACAGAACAAAGGCCAGTGTCCAAAAACCTGTGCCGTCACAAAACTTAGTCCAGTTCAGTCCTCGTCCCCATCCGGCTAGCATATCTCTGGTCCGAGGTACGCTCTGGCAGGCGCTGTACCCAGGCTTTTGCATGGAGCCTGTGCTTAGAGTCTCTACTTGGAGTCCCCACTTGGATCCCATGCTTGGGGCCCAAGGGGCTGCTAGACCCACATGGCTGCTACAGAGAGAGAACATAGGAGTGAATGAGCACATGGGGCCAGAGCGAATGGGAGCAAGACAGAGAGAGAACTTTCTTAAACTTGGATTATATTCTCTTGGGTTTGGGATGGACAAGGTACTCTTTCAAAATAATTACTTTCCCATTCCTTCATGAGGTTGCATTGAATGGTCCTGCCCCTAATCCACCCATTTCCTAGATCTTCCCAGGTTTCTGTGTTCCTTATCCAACTCAAGCCTTTCCGGAGGCTAGGCTCCTCCCCGTTGTGGTCACCATCTTGGCTCCTGCTTGACATTGCCTCAGAGTAGAAGAACCTTCCCCTCTGCATCTCAGCTTCCACTGGACATGCACTCAGGAGAGGAATTTTCTCTTTATTGTTTATTTTTCCCTCAGCAATATGGGATAATGTCCAGTTGTACCCCAGGGAGATTGAAAAACTGGTCCTTCCTCCCTGAAACGGGGGGGTGGAGAGGTGTTAATCCCCTTGGCAGGGCAATACTGTGATCCCTTGGGGGTATCTGAAGCTGTAACTTCCACATTTAATCAGGCTTATTGTCTGATTCAGCTCCCTAGTTTATTAGATTTCCTAATGTCAATTCCCTTTGCTCCTTTCCTTTATTAATATCTAGCTGCCTATGCTACCAGTTCCTCATTGTCTTATAGTATCTGGGCCTGTAATGCCTGTTATAGGCTCATTATTAGCCTGTAAATAGTGTGTGCAGTATGTCACTTTGGGGTCAGGGAATACAGATGCAAATTATGGATGGTACATATAAAGTAAAAACAGCTCCTTGAGAACAAAATCTCCCTTGGTTCCTCTCCTATACTTTAAAATCAACCTGGTGCTTAGTATTTCCTTTAAGGAAACTTAAAATATTTTCTGCACTAGTGCAATCTGAAATCTCATTCATTTAGAGAGACTCAGAATACCCTAAAAGAGAGGGATCCATTCTGAATGGACTACATACACACAAAGAGAGAATGGTCCTAAGAGAGACTATCTATATGCAAAGTCCAGTGAAAGTCATTTACTACAAGAATTGCATTAATTCTTCACCCTGCTTATCTGTAAACCGAAATGGCAACTACTCCCAAGGACTTTATATCCAGTCACTTTTATGATGCCCATAATATGACCCTCCTGGGTTTGCTGGCAGCTAATCTTCATTTTATTCCCTTTGATTATTTAATCATTCATGAAAGCTCCTCTTCCCACTGGTACTCTCCAATTCCATAGAACCTGATAATACAAAGATGTATTTTTACAGCATCCAGTGAGAGACTTCATAAATTCTATCCACTCTCAAGACAGCACCCAGTTTAAGATGATTAGGGTGTTTTGCCAGCATTTACACAACTCTTGATTCTTGCTCTTTAGAAGGTCATTTAAGTGAAAGTGAATCTATGTGCCTTTTGTTTGCCTTGATCCTAATTTTTCCCAGACTTTTTTTAAAAATTAGATCTCAGCCAGTGTTCTGATTCTGTGATCAATCAGCGTACAACCCCTTTGTTGGCAGGAGGTATGAAAATTCAGGGACTGTCACTTGCATTGGAGTGTGGGTTTCACATTTCACCTTTGTTACAGGGTTGACCGTAATGCTCCCATATTTATTTCATGCCTAGGTTTTTTCTCTGTATGGCCGAAATTGATTTTCAAATGCTCTGTTATTTATAAGCACCTTCTGTTTCCCAATTCCTCTCTCTTTCCTTAACGTCTTGTATTTCCTCCTGTCCTCTCATCCCTTGTTTTTGAATTAACCATCATTACCAAAGATTAGGCATGGCACATGCCAAAAACATTAACATGCAATTGTAATTGAGAATGAAGGTTAAACCTCATAGCTGCTGAAATAACATATGGCTGTTAATTATTGATATCTTTAAAAATATGTAGGAAAATTAGTAAAATCCATGGTAATAAATGGCCATTTTTTTAACTGTCTGCACAGTTTCTTTAATACATAGGGAGGTTGTTTACAACTTCCTTCCTAAATTACTTCCCCCTCATCTGGTCACTGTCCTACTTCACGGATAGCAACAGAGATCAGGAAGTCTTCCCTTAGATATGTTCTCATGCTGGACATTCTAAGAGGTCATGCTGAGCTCTGAACCTGTGCCTGTTTCCTGAGTCACAATCCCAGAATTGTTGAAACTCTTGCAGATTAAATGGTGTGCACACCATTTAGGGGAGCTTCTTAGGTGAAACCTGTAACTGGACCCCTATATGGAGGGCAGAGGAGTACTGAAGAAAAAGACAGGACACTCCAGGTCAGTAGGTGGCAGGTTTAATGAGCAAGGGAGTTTACTGAGCCTTATCTTGGGTGGCTGCAAGATAAGTAGTTTTTCCTGCACAATTCTGCCAAATCTTTATCTAGAGATCCTAACTGGGTTCAATTAGGTACACAGGAGCTGCTGACCAGGTTCAGTAATGCACACAGGGGACTGTGACAGGATTTAGTCTTCTACCCCGTCCAGATAGGCTTATCCCTGTATTACTAGATCAAGGGATGTGCTTGAGAAGCTTCTGGGAGTGGAGAAGACACATCCCAAAGATGCGAGGGGGTGAGGAGCCTCCAATTGTCTGGGTCCAGCTGTTGGGTCGAACCTGCATTGATGTCTTCTTGATGACCGCTCTCAACAGATGGAAATGTTCCTTACAGCAATGGCACATGGTAGGGACAGATAAAGCCTCATCACACAGCAATTCCAGCATTGAACCCTTTATAAAATAACATGTACTGTGTATGTAGTAGGGAGTAAAATGGAAAAAGGCTCTCTATAATAAATGCTTTATATGTATTTTTAACTGTTCTATTGAATTCATAGGGGTGACATTGGTTAATAAAATATATGGGGTTCAGGTGTACAGTTCTACCATACAAATTCTGTATATTGTGTAGTGTGTTCACCACCCCAAGTCAGCTCTCCTGCCATCACCATTTATCCCCACCCCCATGCTGTCTTCTTTCTTCCTCTACTCCCCTTTCCCACCAGTAATTATCACAATGTTGTCTGTGCCTGTGACTTTTTTAAGTTTTCGTTTGTTTAATTTTGCTTGACCCCTTCACTTTTCTCACCCAGACACATTTACCAATGAAAAGGCTGTCTTTGATGAATATTCTACATATATTTTTATTTTTATGAAAGCAAGCACTATATCAACAAATGTGTAGCGGTGGTAGTAGCTTTTTGGAGTGTATGTTAGGAGGAGAGAGTAAAACAGAAATTTAGAGAACGAAATACCAAGAAAGAAAGAGAGAGATCAAGACTGGGTGGGTGAAAGCTAGTAATGTAATAGCTGTAACAACAGTAACAAAAATAATGCATAATAATTAGTATTTAATGTATGTCAGGTAAAGCGGGGCTGAGGTGAGGGGGAGGCAAGAGTGGTACTCAGTTCAGAGGTATGTTTAGGATCTTTTTGGTATTAGTTTAAATCTGTGTGCCCAGAGAGGGCTTGCTTCCATGACCATCCTAGGTAAAGCAGGTGAACACCCTGATCTTTTCAATCGCTGAGTCCATCACTGTTGTTTTTTTCATAGAACTAATTAAAATTTGTAATAATGTTTTTAGTTTGACTTTACTTGGTCTCCCTTAACAGAAGGAAATACATTTGTCTTACGTATTAGTATATTCCCAGAAATGTACTCAGTGCCTTGTGTAGAATTGCTCGATGACATTTGTTGAATGCATAAATTATAATGCTAATAAGTACAGTAATAACAGCTGCCAGTTAACCAAGATTTAGTCTGTGCCAAGTGCTTATACAAGCACTCACAACTCGTGAGGTAGAAGCTATTTTTATAACTATGTCTTATTTTATAATGATAAAATAATTGCTTAATAGCAGAAATGCAAATAGTACGAAAAATCTCCTCTAATCTAAATCCACTCCCCAGATATAACCTCTGTTCCCATCCTGCTATATGTATCCTTACAGATATATGATATGGCCATATATATTTTGACTCAGTTTTATCTGTGGCCCAAAGAGTAATAACTCCCCATTTTGAAGTGAGTCTCTAGACCAACAGTGGAGAACTTGGAAGAGCTGATTAACACCTGGCTCTTTATGAAGTTTCTACAGCTAGCTACCCATCTCCATCCTCTAAGACTGGGAAAAAGCCAAGAAAGGAGATACTTGACTTTAGAGAAAATTTTTCTGTGGGGAGAATTGTTGGCTCTGTGACTTCCTTCTATCCACTCATGTCATCTCAGGCCTCCTCTCCCGGAGAGCGTCAGATTCGTCCCCTGTGAAGATTTCTGGAGCGGCAGAGGATGGGGCTGTGTTTAAGAAGCAAGCACATTCTTGGAAATGACAGGACCAATGTGCAAGTGTTTACTTGATCAGATATGAACCATGTAGGAGAGAGAGCAGGCCTGGCAATGACTGAGAGTCACCTAGAGGAGCCAGGAACCCTCAGCTGAAAGAGTGGGGGCGGGAGTGTCACAAATGCCACAACTTCACTAGTGGGCTTACATTTATGTGAGTCAACAGAGCTGTAGGTGACCTATCTTGAGTGGTAGGTTTTATTTCAGAGCCTACATAGGACCCCAGAGAGAGAAGTGGTAGCTTTAGATGTGTACCTGGCTCAGAGGAAAGAAATGGTAACCTGCATTAATATGGTTAGTGAGACCTTTGCTGGTCCTACCTACCCTCCTGCTTTCATCCATCCTTCTAGAAGTGGAGGTAGGACCAGAGAGAGGCTTCTTGTAACACGAGAAGGTAATGCCTATGCTAGCGTTTCCCATGCATTCTTCCTCCCTAAAGTAGTTCCATTTTTATAGGGAAAGGTATCAACTTTGATGAATTTATACCAACCTAAATGAATAATAAGTGAAATAAATTTCACTTATCAAAGTTTTGATCACTGCATGGAATGAAACTCTTAGTTACTTGAATGAGATTTTTCTGCCAATAGGAAAATATCATCTTCTCTGAGAGGAACTGAGTAAGATATGGAGCCTGCTCCATTCTCCAAGTAGAGTTACAACCAGTTTTACAAGCAGAGTTTCAGCGGCTGAGAGGGGGAGAGGAATGCAATATTCTTATTGCACCCAGAGTTCCATTCAATCAGTGAATGAGATTACATGCATGCACATTCTTTAAAAAAACAAAATTTGGAACATGTCATGTCTCCTATTCTCAGTGTACCATGCACAGACTTCCATGTGAATGCTCAGGCAGCTACCAGGTAAGGGCTACTGACATCTTCATTTACACAACCTGAACTTCCTTGTCCAGCACATCACTAGGAGCCAGGTAAATGGGCCCAGCTGGCAAATGACTTCTTCTGGTCTATTAACAAAAATGAGAAACCGTGTTATATGGAAGGCAGAACTTTTCTGATGTGTGAAACTTTTACATTTAGTTTGATTGACTGTCATAAAAAAGGTCATTGAGGCAGCAGGAATTCAAACAACGCTGTCTTATAGCCCTCTCTCGTCTCTGGTGTTCCATTTTAGCAAATGGTATGTGGTCCACGCTTAGCAGGAGTGAAGGGAGGACTATAGCTGATTAGGGAGAGATGAGATTCTGTAGGATGGACAGTATCATTAGTGGAAAGTGCATTGGCCTAGAAGTAAGAGACGATGCCGGCCCCGCTGACACAGAATTTCTCATTTGCTAGGCACATGACCATGGTTCTCACACAGACTCATAACACCTCTCGTCTCTTCAGGTTAATCAGGACAAGCAGTATTTAACATGCACAGAGTTATTTTGAGAGTTAAATGAGATGCTATGTGTTACAGGACTCCATAATCTATAAAAGCATAGGTACAAACACATGATTACACTTTTTATCAGGATGGGCGGGAACTTGTTTCACACTTCCTGTCTGGATATGTGGTTTTGATCATTTCAGATCTCGGGGACCTTTGCTAATATTGGCTGTGTTGGGTAAGTTCAAAAGTGAAACCCGATGGTGCGCAGAGGTATGCACCTCACGCTGAGCTTAGAATCAAGGCTTTTGAGGCATATCAGGGTCAGAACTTGGCTCTGCACTCATTTTGTGCTTTTGGACAAGATGCTTCATCCCTCTGAGTCTCATTTTCTGTATTTCTAAAATTGGGTTCATAATACCCACCTCAGAGGTTTATTCTCAGGACCCAAGGAGATGATGTTTTAAAGCACTTAGCTGGTATATATTAAAGGCTCAGAAATTATAGCTGTATTACTACCCCATTCCTCTCACTTTCTGCTGCAGGGGGGTGTGACTGGGGACGAAGAATTCCCCGTGCCAATATGTCTAGGAGCCATCAGCCCAGCTCTGACTGCACCATGGTAAGTGGGGCACAGGCAGTGAGTCGCTGCGTCTGGGCTACTGTAATGACAATGGAACGCGGCCGTGCGCAGGAGGCAGGGCCTGTCTGGTCTACTAGGCTTTTACAGTGCTGATGTTGCTGCTGCTGATCCAACAGTGCCTTGCTTGACAATTATGGGGAAAAAAAAACCTAAAAAACATCGTGACCTTGTAATCCTTAAGACAGAAAAAAAGTAAAACGATGCAAGAATTTTGTGGTTTTGTTTCAGTACATCCAAGATTCTTTTCTTTGGATTGAACTCTGACCTTCATGTCAAACATGAAAAGCTAATAATTTTTTTCTGTTCGTTTACCTGCTTCTAACCATGGTGAGGTTTGGTGGGTGGGTGAAACGTCAGCATAAATTACAAAACGGGAAGATTGGCTTTGACTCTGCATTGCTATGACCTCTTCTCTATCCAAGCTCTACATGGCAGCCAGAGGGGTAGCTTAAAAGTGTAAGATTACGTCACCCAGCCCCTGAGTTATGAACCTGCGTCCCCACAAAATTCATATGTTGAAATTCTAACCCTCAAAATGACTGTATTTAAAGAAAGATCCTTGCCCTGGCTGGGTGGTTCAGTTGGTTGGCATGTCGTTCATACACCAAAGGGTTGCTGGTTTGATTCCTGGTCAGGGCACATACCCAGGTTTGTGGATTCGATCCCTGGTCGGAGTGTGTATGGGAGGCAACCAATCATTGTTTCTCTCTCACAATGATGCCTCTCTCTCTCTCTCTCTGTCTAAACTCAATAAACATATCCTCGGGTGAGGATGAAATAAATAAATATATAAGTAATTAAATAAATAACCTTTAAGGAGGTAGAGTTAAATGAGGCCCTAACCCAATAGCACTGATCTTTATAAGAAAAGGAATTGCTTGCCCACAGAAGAAAGGACGTGTGACGAGGCAGGCAGTAAGGACGTGGTCGTCTGTAAGCCTGGAAGGGAGGTTTCACCAGAAACCAACTGCCTGGTACCTTGATCTTGGACTTTGAGCCTCTAAAAGTGTGGGAAAATAAATTTCTGTTGTTTAAGCTACCCCGTGTGTGGTGTTCTGTTACAGCGGCCTTGTCAGACTAATACGCGTGCTTAAATGTGTCTCCAATCACTCCCCCTTGAGTTCAGAATAAAGTTCAATATTTTTAACATGACTTCCGGAACCCTGATTCAGCCTCGTCCACCTGCCCATGCCTCTTGTGTTTCTCCCCAGTCCACTCCACACACACTGACTTGTATTCTTTGGATATTCCAAGTTTGTAGGAAAAAAAAAGCCGTCAAGCTTTTTACACTTGAAGTTGGTATGTGCGACACTCTTATTCCCTGGTAGGTTTTAAGACTGGCTTTCTCTTCCTTCAAGTCTCAGTTCAAATGCCCCCTTATCAGGGACATTATGCCTGATTATTCCATCTATAGTACCCCCATACTCCCCACCCCTAGTACTTTCTGTTAGATTATCCTTTTATTTCCACCTCAGCATTTATCACTGCCTGACATCATCTCCTTTATTTACCGTTTGTCTTTCTCGCTAAAGCAAAATCTCCGTGAGGGAGGGGCCCGTGTTGCTGAGTGTTCATTCTCTATCCAGTGTCAGGAACAGCTCCTGACACTAGGAGCTGTTCAGTACATATGTGTATACTGAATGTTGAATGAACACATATTTCTCTTCTTTCTGTTTCCTACTTCCCATTCCGCTCTCCACCAACCCTCCACCCATTGCCCGCCCCCTAGCTCATGCCCCAGGCTTCATGCTTGGAGATATCTTTTCCAATTAATTAAAGGCTCTTAAAAATTAAGATAATTCTCCTCACAGAGGCAGTTGTGTTTCCTTTAGAATGAGACTGTCTAGGTTGAAATTTTAGTTAAAAGGGCAAATATTGAGGGATAGCATGGCCAGCCCAATTCCCTTAAATTGAAATCACCCTCAATAACCTTTAATTACACTTGATCTACGTGCTTCCAGGCTTTGACTATTTTCAAACTAACAAGGAAGGATCGGTGTTTATTAAAAAAATGATACATTTATAAAAAAGTGACCTTAGACAAAACATGACTAATTTTCCAGGATTTTTATTGCACTGAGGATTCAATAAAAGAAAATTACATCTTTCCTGAAGGTCGGAGAGGGAGATAATGTGAGATGAGGTGGCCACAAGTCCAGGAAAGGCTCCACAGCCCAATGACATTGAAATTCAGTCTCGAATGGTGTAAACCACTGAACCGCTGCAGGTGTAATCCACAACCCCACCTCACGTGTTGACAAAGCAGGGAAGGCAGGCGCCAAATAGAGTTTCTAATCACTGGGTTCCCTGCTTCAGGATGCCCCTAATCTAATCTAGTATCCAACCTTTCTCTCCCTCTGTTCCTCTGAGTTGTACCAACTAAAGCCAGCTGATTCCAATGCCAACATGACGTCACTTGTCACTTTTCATTGCAAGAGTTTACATAGGACACACTGTCCAGCTTTTATGGAGGAAAACTTGAATTTTATCTGTTTCTAAAGTTCATTACCTGAACCTAAGCTCAGTTTCAACATCAAACACAAAGAGAATGATCTGAATCTAATAAAGTAGCGATTGGTCACAGAGAAGAATTAGCCAGGCACCTGTGAGCAAACGTCGTTTCTCAACCAATATTCTTAACAGCTTCGTTCTCCTATTTTATTAAAACAGCCTGGTAACTTGGAATAGTTTTAGAGTTCCTTTTTCCATCAGCACCCAATACTTAATTTTAGTACTGCTTTGTGAGGAAGATTCTACTAGGTCGTTTTACATACTTAGCCTTGAATGTGTAGTTATTTTTTCCGACTTGTACATAATAGGAAAAGCTCCTGTAGTTCACAGAGCGCTTAGCACGCAGATAGCTTACCAGTTCATTGAGTACCTAATCGAACCCTTCTCTGTACGCTTAAATGCTACCTTTCGCCCATCCCATGCTGTTCATCTCGATTGCCTATGCATGTAAAACTTGTTGCTGTGTTACGTTACATTTGATTAAAGAGAAGCTGCTTGTGTTTTCTTTGCCAAAACATACAGAGAAAAGGCAAATATCCTAGAAACACCGCTCACCTTTAGCAGGAAAGAATAAAAACAATGACACCTGATCAACGCAGAGGGGCTGGAGAGACAATGGGCACCTGGAAAGAGAAGCAAAAGAAACAAAATAAAATAAAACCTTTGAAATTATAATAACCTGGGAGATAAAAACACATTACCTTAGCAATGATTTCTGCTAAGAGGAACATCCTCTCCCTCTCTCTCCGTCTCTCTTCCCCTCTTTTTCTCTCTCTCTGTTTTATCCTAAAGAAACAATTCTGTAGTGATGAGAAGGTTGTTTTTTTTTTCCTATTAAATGAAAAATCACTGCAGTTCACAGTAATACTAAAAGAAACCTAATAATAGATTACATTTTAATTGTAGATAAGTAATCCTTTTGGCAGACTTACAGGAACACACCAGCAGTGATGTCTTCTCTGGCATTTATTTCTGTTTCTAGGGGCTCTCCCTAAAGTAAGGTGTGGTTAACATTTAATCCAACTTTTTTAAACAGGGTGTGAGACTTGTAAAGGACTTATACGTTCTTTTGGGCATGTAAGAAAATAAAAATCCTAATACATTAAAATTCTATATTTATATATTCCTATGTTATGATTTACCCTTTTAAATATATGGGGTATAAGATGAATGCAGGAATCCATGTTATCTGTATTTTTTGTGATCACTTGTTTTTTCTTTTACAAATAGCTGTTATAATTCTTTGTGCTCACTTCCCTCCACTTCAATAAGGAAGATGCCAAACTTTGCAAACACTTACTTCCATAATCTTTTCTCTTGATGGGCTAAGTTAAATATGCATAATATTGTCGCCATGTGGTCAGACCTTTATTTCAAACAAACTTGGTGTTTGTGTATTTCCCCTAAGATTACTGCAGTTACAGGTAGATTTAGAGTAACCCTACTCTAGGGTTAAATAATGTGGTGTATTGTTTTCTCAAGTCAATTCTTGATTTGTTTCTAATTGTTCTCATGTATTTAAAAACTCTAACTGTATTCTCATTTACAGTGTGTCTTCATCTTTGGGCATGTCTTGCTTGCAATCAGCAGCAATTTTCCTGGGTACACTTTCTAGAATAAATGAGTGGTCCTGGTCCTCAAGTCTTTGAATCATAATCTTGCTCTAGAAGAGTTCACGTGTGTTTATTCTTATGATGATTTATATACTTATCAGAAAAGACACTACTTTTACCCCTGCAATTTCTCTAATGATAGATAACATTTATTCACTATTTTCTGTACGATGGACACTTTTCTAAGTGTGTGTTGTTCAGGGACCCAGCAGGAAAGCGATGGCATAGTTAAAATTATTTAGAGAGTTTAACTAAGATACTTCTACAAATACACACACACACACATATAAATTAAGGGAAAACAACAGGGGAAGGTGAAGCTGTCCAGAGTTAGCAACAGACAGAAGCTGCTACTACTCCTAAGCTGGAAAGAGCAAGAGGTGAGAGAGGTTCGCAGAACTTGGCACACCTATGGCTGTGGCAAAACTCAGTTCCCACGTGGCTTTTGGTAGAGGACTGCATCAGGGACAGGCCTGACAGGGAGCTGGGAAGGAGTGTCCAGACTTCGCTTTTCCGGATTGACATATGCACCCTAAGGAAAAGAAGCTCCTTTTGTGGACTTGCTAAATTGGAACTGGAAATGGTCACCCATCCCATCGTGTGAAGAAAGTGTTTCTCTAAAGTAAAAGGAAATGACACCCGCACATAGGGAAACTGGAAAAAAGCAGAGATAAAGCATGGGTGGGTCAGAGTCAGAGATCCTTCCTCAAGTGGCATCTCAGATGGCAGTCCTTTTGACCCTCATTCTTACAGAATCTTCTTTGTTCTGCCAATTCCCCAGGATCTTTCCGAGCTCAGGAGACAATGAAGCCTTTTCTTTTTTAAGCTAGTATGAATTGGGTGTCTGTTCCTTGCACCAGAAAAAAGCCTTGACTGCTACATGAATGTAGTTTAAAAATACATTCTACTAAGCTTTCTGACATAGAAGAATTGCTGTACTACAGACTAGCAAAACCCAACCTAAATGTGATTTCTGACATAAAAGAAATTCAAATTTTTAAGGAAAACTTTTCTGATAAGTGTCTAAACTTTAGTGCACAATTCTGAAGCAGCTAGCCTCCTCCTCTGGCTCCTAATAAAAGTCAAGTACAAGACACAGGTGCAGGAGTTGGGGCGACAAGAGGAAAGTGAAGTTTGTACATTGGGTCAAACTAGATTTGAATGACTATCCCATATCCTAATCACTGTTACCAAGATGATGGGATCCTATGGTTTCAGAGACTGGCATCCAAAGGATCAAAATTATCGTATTTCGCCATGTATAATGCACATCTACATTTTTGGCCCAAACTTTCAGGAAAAAAAATCATTTTAATTTTTAAATTTTTATTTATACTTAGAAACAAAATCAATTTTCATATTCCAGGGTAATATTTTATTTTGCATATAGATATCATTATTGCTTTCTAGAGTTATACTTATATATTTTTAGTTATACTTTTAACACATAATCATAAGTAAAAGAATTAAAAACTTTTCTATAGATAACAGAATTAGCACTACCCATGTATAAAGTGCATCCTTATTTTCCCCTCAAAAATTTGCGCAAAGAAGTGCGCATTACTCATGGAAAAATATGGTAAACTTACCAGAAAAACAGAGATAGAAAAACATATTGGACAAGGGGGAAAATGAGGGTCTGTTACCCTGCTCTAATAGAGCCCGACAGCTACGTAATGATGGGATAACTGTTTGTTTGCCTCCTTCCTTTACATTCTTATTCTTTAGTCATCCAAGAAATAAAGACTTTCAATTTAATTTGCTACTTTACTGTGAAGTGCCATAAATTTCATATATGAAACCATTTGAGATTTTTCTAATTAAAATTCTTATTCAATAATACTTTTGTTTATCTTACATCTTGATGAAGAACATGAAAAATGCTTAGTCACAGATCCATAAGGCTTTCGAAACTTGCCTTTGCTACAGGTTTCATATTATTTTTCTTCTTGGATAAGAGTAGGAGGTTGCTGGTAATATATTTCTTAATCAAATGTTCACAATTCACTATCTTATCTATCTATAATATTGGCATTTTTTTCTATTCTCAGTCAATACAGTAAAGGCTGTTTCCATTATCCCCACAATCAATCTTTAAAAATCTATTGCAATTTTTCAATTTCCACATTAATATCACGTTAGTTTTTCCCTATCATCCATTTTTTCCAGACCTCTGTGAAATAGTAAGAGGCCCACATGTATTCATGTTGTCAAGTTTGTTTTTCTTTTTTTCAGAGCTCTGAAATTTTTATGGTAAACAAGTGAACAAAACCCTAAATAGAATGTTTATTGTCTCCATATATAATTTCATTAGGCATTTATAAATTTTCTTGTGATAGTAATTAAATATTCTTCAAGTAACTTGCAAATAAAATAATGGAAAGAACCAACTTCCATCTTTTTTAATTAGTTATTTTATTGTTGTTCAAATACAGTTGTCTGCATATTTTTAATTACACATGGCACTTAAGAGAGTGGATTACACAACACACATGGGACTTTAGGAGAGTAGCTTACACACCATAGGTACTTATTATGGGGTAGAATATAGGTAGTTATATTATTCAAATAAAGTCTAAGAAGAAATTTAAATACTACATTTCTCCAAACAGCTTGAAATTTTGAATACACCTTTCATTTAGACTTTAGTAGAGTTATGTTTCCAGGGAATATTGGGTTGAACATCTTTTTTCTACTTTTCTTTTTCTATTTAATTTCTTATAACATTATAGTATCCCCGACCTTCTGGAAGAATTATCTCAACATTAGGGCAGATGTCAGACATTGGAAAGGATAATAAAAGTATATAGAAAAAGAAACTAAATATCGAGTGCTAGGTGTTATATTATCTAGGTATGCTAGATAACATTTATCAAATATTTACTATATATAAGATCCTCGGCCATGTGCTTTTGTGCACGATGCCATTTAATCTTCATAACAATTGAATGGGGTAAGAACAAGAACGCCCATCTTATACGTGACAACTTGAGGGTTGCTGTGGTTAGGGCGGACATTCACAGATACAGACTCACTAAAGTGATAGTTTTAAATCAAACACAGGACTGTCTGATGTCCGAAGTCCTGGTCCTAATCTATATATACACTTGCTTTCCGGTTTTGTCACAAGATCATGATTTAAGAATTATTAGCACTACATAGTTGTGTGAAGTGTTTAAAGAAATTGTGTGGCTCACCCAGTTTCTCACAGTGAATAAAGGACAAAGCTGGAATCGGAACGCGCATCCTGGAACTCCAGAGCCACTTGTGGTAAGAAACACAAAAGCTGCAACTGTGTAATTTCATCTTCCGATACAATGAAGTCCCCTAGAAACAATGAACTGTGATTTCCACTGACTCAGTTTAAGAAGTCATAAAGGCTTAAGTCACATCTCCTGGACACTTCCACTTATGCCAAATCAGAAGTGACACCACTGGAATAAACTGAGTGAGTGGACACTTCCCTGAACGGTTCATTGCTTTCGTGTCCATCATCACTGCAGTTATTTACAAACCATTTAAAAGGCCCGGTGGCTTAGTTTTCAAATTAGTTATTGATCCACACTCTAGGAAGAGCAAGTTGTTTATTTTCTGTTTGTTTGTTTGTTTTTGTTTTGTAAACTTTCACTTGTTCAAGGGAAACCACAGAAGAAAAGCTGAAAAGCGTCAGGGCCAAAATGAGCAAATACCTTCTGCCTTAAAACCGTCATTGTGGCTGCAAATCTCCGCCTTAAATAGATGACACCTGAAGTTAACCATTAGAAGTGACTCAAGAAAATAAGTCAGTGCCTTGACCCTAATACTCTTTCTCACATGGCTTTGCAATGACCCAGGTCACAGTCATATTCTAATATTTTGGTTTGAATGGTTAGTCTATTCCTGCGAATATTATAGTTTTTTATTGCTGTGAAACAAATTATCAAAAACTTAGAAGCTTAACAGAACACATATTAATTACCTCACAGTTCTGGGATTTGGAGTCTGGACTAAGGAGCTAAGTTCTCAGAGTCTCACAAGTCTGTAATCAATGTGAACTTAAGCTTGCATTCCCAGCCGGAGGCTAGACTGGAAAAGAAATGACCTCCAAGCCTACTCGGGGTTGCAGAATTCATTTCCTTGCCAGTGAAGGATGTATGGCCCCGGCTTCTTGCTGACTTTCAGCCTGGGCCTGCTTTCAGCTCCTAGAGGCCAACTGCGGGTCTTTGTCAAGTGGCCCTCCTAAGACATATCAACATGCTTTTTCAAGGTCAACAAAGGAGAGGTAGATACTTGAGTAAGACAGGAACTAGATGCTTAGTGTTCGCCCTAACCTCTGCCACTGTCCAGTGGTTGGAAGCAAGTTCCAGGTCTCACTGCCATTCTAGGCGAGGGGCTTTCACCAGGGCACAAATCCAAGAAGCCAGGGATCATGGAGATCAACTTCAAGTCTATCCTGCTCTCTGTGAAGTGGGAACAAGTGACTCTGAAAAGCTGGATAAAATAGTTTTAAACACATAACACTTTCGCTTCTCTTCATTCACCAGGATCCTTTCGAAGGCCAAGCTCTGGAGTTTTCTGAGGGACAAACTACAGCACTCAGCCTTGAATAGCCACTTAGTACTTTTTTTTTTTCACTTGAATCAGAGTCTCACTAAAACTAGCTTAAGCAATAAATTAAAAAAAAAAAAAACATTATTGACAGCAAACTGGCTCGCTCCTAGGTCCTGGATCTTATGTACGGTTTGGAATCAGAGATCTAATAGTCGTAAGAAAGCTGCAATTCTCTATCCCCGTCTTTTGTCTTTGTTTTGTTCTGAACTTCCTCTGTATTCTAACTATAGACCAACTTTTCTTTTTGTATTACAACGTATGTACAAAATGGTTGGGATGGAAGAGAGGTTTTGAGAAATTGGAGACTGGTGCACTAGGGGTGAAGAATTCAGCTATGAATAATACAAGCATAGCCACAGGGCAGAGTTATGTTATATAAACCTGGCTACACCTGTCTCACAGTATTGTAGATGGACATGGAGAAAAGAGAAAGACTCTTCTAGAAAAGTGGTAGATGGCAGAGTTGGGGTCCTCTCTGCATTATGTAATGACTCTGAATACCTATTGTATCTATCATCTATCTATCTATCATCTATCTATCTATCTGCTTATCTATCAATCCGATGAGCTAGGCCTCAGAATATGTATTGTTCATGTCCTCGAGTCTATAACATACTGGAGAATTGGAATCTTAGCATTATTCTTTGTACATTTACAGATTCAGTTAATGACAAATTTAATCTCTTCTGCCTTTCAGTGGCATTAGGTTGGCACTTTATACCCCTGCTTAAAGCCTTCCAAAGATTTTCAATTTTATTTGTAAGGAAGGCCAACGTTCACTCGATGGGCCACGTTGCGGTTTACAGATCAAGCGGGGTCGCTCTTTCTTCCCCGACCTCTTCTCCAGCTACTTTTTCTGCCACTCACTCTGCTTCCCTGCTGGACCTGACCCACCAGGCAACTTGTACCTCAGGGCCTTTGCTTGTGCTCCGTCCTCTCCTTGGAAAGGTCTCCCTTCGGATAGATAAAAAGTCCTGCGCTCTCCCTATTTCCAATCTCCCACCCTAAATAACTATTTTTTGACTTATCGAGGTATAAATAAAAATTACATATATTTAAGATGTACATTGTGATGTTTTGATATACACATACATTTAGAAGTAAGCACACAATCAAGATAATGAATTGATCACTTCACGTGGCATTTATGTGTTTATGTATTTATGTATGTACGTATTTATTTATTTATTTATGAGTGTACTTAAGATTTACCCTCACAGCAAATTTCATACCACAGTACTGTTACCTAAAGTCACATGGCTGTACAGACCCCTGGAACTTATTCATCCTACTTAACTGAAACTTTATACCCACTGAATAACAGTTCACCATTTCCCACTCCCTCCAACCCTGGGAACTACCATCCTTTTCTGTCTTTTGTGAATTTTACCATTTTTGATAGCTCGTACAAGCAGAATTTCCCTTGTGTACCTGGTTTTCTCCCTTAGCATAATGTCCTCCAGATTCATGTTGTCACAAAGGGCAGGATTCTCTTCTTTTTAAGCCTGAGTAATACTCTACGACATGTTTAGACAACAATTTCTTTATCCATTTGCCCACTGGGGGACATTCAGGCGGTTGCCATATCTCAGCTATTGTGAGTCATGTTGCAGTAAAGATGGGAGTGCAGACATCTGCCCGTGATCTTGATTTCAGTACCTTGGATGTGTGCCCAGAAGTGGGATTATGGGTCATAGGTTAGTTCCACTTTTAGATTTTTGAGGAATCTCCAGCCTGAGCATCATAGTAGTTGTACCCATTTACATTCCTATCAACAGTGTCCTAGTGTTCCAATTTCTTCATGTCCTCACCAATACTTACATTTTGTCTTTTTGAATAATAGCCATCCTAACGGGTATGAGGTGATGTCTTACTGTGGTTTTGTTTTCATTTCCATAACGATTAATGATGCCGAACACCTTTTCATGCATCTGTTGGCCATTTGTATGTTTTCTTTAAAGAAATATCTATTTAAGTTTCACCCACACTAAAATCAGGTTCTTGGTTTTTGTTATTGAGTTGTAGGAGTTTCTTATATATTTTATGTTAACCCCTTATTAGATATATGGCTTGCAAATATTTTCGTCCATTCTGCAGGCCTTTCACTCTGTTGATTGTATTATTTGCTATGCTATGAAATTTTTAAGATTGATGTAATCTCACTTGTCAATTTTTTCTTTTGTTGCCTGTGCTTTTCATGCTTTTTAAAATGTTACTTTCTTAGTAGTATCTTGACCACTATTTTTTAAAATTGTAATAGTCTTTCTATTCATTTCTAGTGGCCTTTCCTACTTTATTTTGTCCACAGCATTTATCATCAACTAGCATACCAAATATACTGTTTACTTAGTCACATGTGTAGTATATATTTCCACCTTTAGAAATAAGCCCAATGTGGGTGGACATTTTTGTCTTTTTGCAATGTGATGTTACCAATGCCTAGAGCTTGGCACATAGAAGCCACTCTGTATTTGTGTATGCGTGCATGCATTTATGAGTGTATTTAATTTTAAAAAAAATAATTGATTATTTTAGATTAACATTTTTTGAATTATTTTATTTGGATGGAGTGAGGCTTATGGAAAATTCTATTGGGCCTTTCTCTTCTAGCAATGCGCGGCAGGCGTATTCCTGGAGTGTGAAAGGGATGCCAGATGGGAGTAGAAGGCACAGGTAAATTCAAAAGGAGGGTGTTTGAGTTGCAGTGTCATGTAATTCTACGGCCTCTGAAAGTCTTTGTTTTATGATATTTGCATATGTACTGTATAATATAGTTTAGAGTCCCTTAGTTTGCTAGCCATTAAGAGCTATGATTTTTGCATTATTTCTACAGCTTTTTAAGTTTAAACAATGAATAGAATGTTCATATAAGCAGCACATTAAAAAGAATGCTGTCGGTGTCAAATTTGCATGCAGTAAAAATGCCAATGTACTGGCAGTCTTCGGGTTGTGCAGCTAATGCTACACCTTGTTTTATTAACCCTGGAAGAGTTTTGTAAATTGGATTTATATTTCCTCATTTCTATCAGTTTGCCTTTTTCATTACCCTCAGCTGAGACGATCAAAAGAAGATGTTTGTTATGTTTCTCTGCTTTGTTTTCACTTCCATTCAGGCAGAGATAGGAGGGCTGCCTATATATACAAAGCAGATTAGAGAAGAAACCCCACCTAGGTATTAATAGCTTTCAACTAACCTCATGACCTTTCTCATATGCCAGGAAGTTTGGGGAAATGTCGATCCTTTGAATAAGGACAGTATTATAAAGTCAGGTGGGTGATTCTCTAACATGAATGATTTCAGAGAAACCAGTGAAGCCATAATATGTCATAAATGCATTCACCTCTTTCTAACCTTCTTATTCATTGCATCAGGCTCTGTTTATATGCAACTTCAGAACTTAATTTTTTTAATTCCTTTTTTATTGAATTTATTGGGGTGATAGTGATCTTACCTAAGACTCATTTTTGTAGAGGTTGCAGAGAAGCCCACATCCATAGTCAGAAGGGACTCAAACCAGCTTCACCTTAGCTCAGCCTGCCAGTGCTCCGCCTCATGTTTGTGCCATGAACATCTCGCTTCCCATTCTGAGTCTTCTCTATTGACACAGGTCATTGGATGCCATCATCTGCACGTTGTGGTCACATTTGTGAAACCCAGAAAAATTTAGGAATTCATAGACTGAGATGCAAAACTTTGATCAATGAGAGATAAAATTCAATGGATAAATTCTCCTTCTATACCCTCTTAGTTGGTCTATTAAGGTATAGAGTTAATATGAATTTTGGAGGACAATTGAATGCGATCCACTTCATGGCTGTAGTTCTATAGCATCCTCATATTGCCTCTTGCTTCCTATCTCAATTTTCTTTCCCTTGATTCGGATCCTTGGTCTTGTACTCTGATAAAGCAATAGCTTAGACCTCATTACATTAGCCCCTGCATTGTGCAGAAAGGCAGACTAAGACACTGGAATCAGGGGTCACTCTAGAAGGAAATGGGAATTTGGAGCTAGATGAATCTTTAATCTGATGACAGGAAAGTTCTAATTGTTGGTGACTGTGGGGTGGTCATTACCATTGAGGCTTTCAATGGTAGAAAATCAGAATGAAGTGCAAGTAGAAGGCGAGGCATTGGCTATGACGTACCTGAAGGCTTTAATGATGTGGGGAGATGATAACTACAAGGAATGTGAATTTGTCTTTTCTTCATTGGAAAACTTGAAATAATAATAAGAATAAATTTAGGGCAGCCAACTGCTAACTCAATGCACACTGAAAAGCCAGCGAGCCAGTGGGGAAACTGTTAAGGAGATTTTCATCTTCTGAAGCCACAGCACAGACTTCACTGAAAAGTAGGCCCATCGTAAGGATGATCCCTCCATATGATCTAATTGCTCCAGAAGACCAGATACCATTTGGTGGCAGGTGAATTAAATTGGATTCCTTCCACCTGGAAAGGAAGAGAATTGACACCTACCACATGTATGAGTTTTCCTACCCTACCAGAAGTCCATCCACCAGTACCAGTTAAAAACTTCCAAAATGCCTGATCCGTTGCCAGGGTAGCCTACCCAGCTTTGTTTCAGATCGAGGGACTCTTTTACAGCAAAGGGACTGTAACAAAAATTGCATGATAACAGATACGATGGCCTTACCATAAACTCCATCATCCAGACAGTAGGCTGTATTGTTAAACGTTCAGCTGAAGAGAGTTTGGGAACATCTGGGGTTTGGGGCCCTGACCACCAGGAAGAAATCTGTTTGATGAACCACCAGTCTCCATAATAGCTAGTACATTACGGGTGTGGAAACTAAGCAATGGAAGTAGGGCTGGCTCTTCTCAACTTACTCCCAATTAGCTGCTTGTGGAATTGGTGTTTTCTGCCACCCTGACTTTTAGGATGTGCTAAGATAGTGGCCATAAGTATTGGGAGCATGACTGATTCTCTCAGAGACACTAAGAGTTCTGTTGAATTTTAAGCTATAATTTCTTTCTAGTTGTTCTGGGGATTTTATGCTACAGGAATAAGCATTTTAAAAAAGTTACTCTACTGATGGGAGCAGTAGACTCTGACTACCATGATGAGGTAGGATTGGTGATAGGAGGAATATCTTGAATCTGGGAGGTTCACTGTGGCATCCTGTGCTTCTGTGCCCAGTAATAAAAGTGAATGGGCACCTGGAAAACCCGAATTTTAAACATGAAAACAATGAAGGGCAGAGATATATCAGGGATAAGTGCCTGGCCATCTTGCCACATAACCCATTAGGACCAGTTGAAAAGCTAACTAACGGTGAGGGAAACCTAGAGTGGATGGTAGAGACTGGACATTGGCCTTTTCAAGCATAAACGGCATGACCCAGTAACTGGGGATGTTACAGAGGGATGAGATGACATTTAGTCTTTTTCATCCTGAAACTGAGTGACGCAAGTAGTCTAAAGACTCATCTATTCTCTTAATCTGTTTAGTATCTGCCTGTTTTGTATCCATCCCTTAAGACCATTTGGATAATATTATTAATTTTCTCAATAAATATATGATGACATGATTCCCTCACACAAACCTGTTCTTCTTGATACATCAGGTGCATGGAAAACAAGAAAAACAACATTCTCAAGTGATGCCTAAGATGATAATTGGGTGATGATTAACTCTCAAGTTCAAAAATACATGCACTTCACATACAGCAAGCTGATGTTTAAGCAAAAGCTTTCCAAAGAACTGCAAATAAGAAGTTGTTTATTATTTCTTTAGGGTAAAAGAAAAAATAACCTTAATCAGTGAAGGTGAGCAACCAACCTGATAGACTAATGATGTGCTGGGCCTCAATAAAGGAGGATTCGGGAAGGAATTTGCTGATACCAGGTTTTGCTGCATTGCTACATTAGAAAGTCACTGAGCAAAGAGTACAGGAAGAGGAGTTGATCTGTAGGCACCAGGCCTGAGTTTTAGGAGATCTGACTTGGAGACTTGGTGATTGGTTCTCAGCTCCTTGCACAGCTGGGAGCTGAACAGCTCCTTATTCAACTCCAGCATGATTTTTTCCCCCAAAGTAAATATCTGTATTTTTTATTATAACAATAACACATGCTAAGTTAATTCAAACAGCTCGCAAATATACATTAGCATAGAATGAATTTATTACTTCCCACACAGATTTTTTTTCCTTTTAAATAGAAGTAAGCTTCGAAGATTTCTTTGGGGCCTTGGATGAATCATTTTTATTTTTAGAATTGAGCTACCTTGACCATAAAGGACAATTGTTGATTCTTTATTACGTTATTCAACTAACATATTTTCAACATATGGAAAAGGATAAATTGGGGGGATGCATTTGACCAAGATTATAAAATCTATAAAAGCAGTGAATGTGGCTTTCCAGTTTACTAAACGAACAATTCTCCAATTACATTCTTCTTGGAGCCTATTTCTTTGCCTAAAGGCTGAGAATTAATACCTGAAGTGAATTCTATATTCTTGGATTAAAATTTGAAGAGACCATTTAATACAAGCCCTGCCTTTAGGCTTACTCTGGAATGAATGCTGTCTCTTTTATTATTGAAGATTTTCAGCCTTCATCTGTCCCTGGTTTCTTTTTTTTTTTTTTTATCCCAGGTAAATAAGACAGTCTTCCTAATGTCCCATCAATATCTTTCCTGATTTATAATAGGTATTTTCTCTGATGCAATCTTCAAAAAACTGCCTATATAATCCTTATAAAAGATACCTGAAGATAGTCACTAAGGCTTGGGGAAAATGTCTCATTAAAATGATACTGCTGCCTTATGGAAGTGACATACTGGTTCCAACACGCATGAACACTGCTGAAGATGTCCAACAAGGCATGGCGTAGTGAAAATGGCTCTTTGTTCAAATAATACCAGGAGTAAGATGTGGGGAAGTGAGATCAGGCTTCGTCTGACAGATGCTGACTTTCTCAGGGAACTGCTGGTGGCTTAGGCCAGAAGCTGACTTAGTTTGGTTTTATCTCAAGGTCTCAACAACCAGCAGCAAAAGGGAGATTTTTCCAGAGGATTTGGGGGGATTAGGTCCGTGAGGCAGGGACGGAATGTGTGAAGAGCATACAAAATTGTCTGAATGCCATGATGAAATGCTAGCCTTGAGCATTTGCTAGGGCTTTGATTAGTTTAGAATTGTGATAATTTTGATAATACTTTTAAAATAGCTTTTAAGATAAATAATGAACATTTTCTTCCCATTTGAAACCACTTCCTTGAGATTAGTAAAAAGCATTAGAGAAATGACTGCTTCATTTGCATCTAATCCTGCAAAGAAGGAATGGCTCAGTGTTTAGACAACCTCATCAAAGTAATACAGCTCTCTTTAAAGAGTTAGCCTTAGTTAGATGTTATAGGAGGCCCCACATTTTCTTGGTGATGCTACAAAAATAGAGGCAAAATTACTACCTGATAAATGCCGGTGAACTTTATATATGGCATAATGATAACCATCATCATCATCATCATCATCTACCTCTCATTGATTGAATGGTAGAAACTCAAATTATATTACATATATAAAGCATTTTCTTAGCCATAAAATAACATTGAATTTTATTATTATTTGTATTCATTCACTTGTTTCTTCAGTGAGAAAAATGGTTTGTTAAAATTATCAGTTTGTTTCTTTGTCTGAATTTGGCCAAGATTGACTCCTCATTGTGAAAACTTTCAGTTTTGTTAAACTACATTTAATGTCATACTGTTACAGTTTATCCCCACGTATTTCCTTTGGGGGAGAGTCAACGTCACTTTTAGTGGTTCAATATTGTTGAATGAGAAGTAGAATATCTAGCATTCCCACATAGTGTCCATAAAACAGAAATGCTTATTTTTGATTAATTCATTTTACTCACCAAAATAGTCCCATATGTATTTTTCAATATAGCTGCCAATTTATCTTGAAGATCTTTTTGAATATTATTTTATTGCATATAAAATAATGTGGAATCATGTATACATTTTTGAAACTTAAATAAATGCATGAATACACTTAAAATAACATCATACTAAAAAAAATCACATTGATTTAAAGAAAACCATATCTCACGAGATATTTCCTTTACCTAGTTTTACCCTTTTGCACATAAGGACTGTAAATTAGATTGTCTTTAATATTTTTTCTACCTCAATATCTAAGGTTTTAGTTGTCTGTCAGATCATCTAGTCCATCCATGTCACCTATATTATTATTATTATTGTTATTGTTGTTGTTATTTTAATCAGGAGGATATCAAGACTCTAAAAGATAAAGTTCTCTACTCAAATCTGTATAGTTTTTTTGGTGGCAGAGTCAAAAATAGCATCTAGATGTAGGTTTGAGCTGAACACAATAGAAAATTTTCCTTGTTTAACTCCGACCCATTTCTCAAAAAGTTAAATAGATGAGCATATTGTCTCTTCTAGTTTACCAGGAAGAAATGGGTAAAAGTAGATGATTGGTTCCTAAACCTGGAGGCTGAGAGTTGATCACAGAACTGAATAAAGGAGGATAAAACGTTAAAATCACTCTCAGGCATGAAGTCATGTATGATGGAGTCATCAGTTCCTAGTACCCTTGCCCTATAACCCTTGTCCCTTTTAGGTTACCCCCTCTCAGTGAAATTTCTATTTAAAATGTAGTATTATTTATCAAGAACAACTTAATGTGACTTTCCATAGCTCTCTTAGCCTAGAGGCCTGAAGCCCCCACATTAGATCCCTGAAATGATGCCGCAAAGCTGAACCCATTTAATTTTGTCTGGTTCTGTTCATTTGCATAATGAATCCTGAGCTCATTTACAGCTCAATGAGAACACTATATACGCCAGTGGCAAAATAAATTTCATTTTATAAACAGGATTTTCTATGTAGCATTCACCAAAAGTAACTTAGAAAACTATTAAAATTGTGAGTTGAATTACAGATAAATGTGTTTGCATAATTTCAAACTTAAAAATTTAGAAATAAAAAGTGTAATTGGTTATTTGGTATAATTTAGTAATAAATAAAATGGAGGGGAATGAAGGAAGATGGCCAAGTGCTTCTCATCCGCACTTGTCACTTGCTTGGAATTGCAACTTGGCTCAGGGTATCATAAAGAAACAGTCAAGGTATCTGCTCAGGGGCACTGTCACCTGGAGGCTAGGCTGGGAAAGAAGCTGCTTTCAAATCTATTTGCACTGTTGGTATGTATTTCTTTTTGGCTATAAGAATGTGATGCCTGACTTTTCTCCAGCCAGCAACTGAACGCTGCTTTCAAGTCCTCGAGGCTTCCTGCAGCTCCTAGCAGCTACCCTCAGCTCTGGCAATGCAGAATTTCCCAGGGTAGTCGCTTCCTTTGCCCAGACAAGAATAAGAGCCTCCAGAGCCAATTCACTGGCAAGATGAATTCGTATGTAACACAACTTAAGCACAGTGACAAATCGTGACCTTCACTGTATTTTCTTGGTTAGAAGCAAGTCACAGGTCTCACCCACACTCCATAGGATGGGATTATACAAAGGCATGAGCACAAGAAGGCAGTGCTTAGTAGGCAGGGGTAGAGGAGTGGGCAAACAACCTTCAAGTCTGTCTGTGGGTACACATAAAAAGATGCACGAAGGAAATTACCGAAACCAGAAACAAAGTTAGTTTCTTTAATACTGGGAATACCGTATTTTTTAATCTCATTATTGGCTACAGAAATATAGTCACTTCATAATAATTTAGCAACCTGTACACTTAAGTTCTTGGCCTTTGTGAATGTTCTGAATAAAACTTTACTTAAAATATTGATGTGGAGCATCTTTTTATGTGTCTGTTGGTCATTTGATATGTTTTCTATGGAAAAACAGCTGTCAAGTCCTTTGCCACTCATGTTATCGAAAACAAATCAAACTCATAGGAGTAGAGAATACTGTAGTGGTTGCCCGGAGCTGTGGCGTGGAGGAGTTGGAAAGTTGTAATTCAAACTGTATACATTTTCAGTCATGCTAGATGGAAAGATTCTAGAGATTTGCTGTACGACATCGTACCCATAGATAACAATACGGTATTATGCACTTCAAAATTTATTAGAGAGTAGATCTCATTTAAGTTTTATTGCCACAAATAAAACAAAACCAAAATCCAAAAGAGACACAAGGAAATTTGGCAAGTGTCGGATATGTCTCTTCTCTCACTGTGGTGACGTTAACATAACTGTTTGCATATGTCCAGAGCCATCAAATTATGTGCTAAATATATGCAGTTCTTTGTTTTTCAATCATACCTCAAGTTGTTGGAAAGTTTATAATTATCACATATATTTTATACTTATGTCGATGCAATGTAAATGCAAAAAAAGAAATTGGCTTTATTAACATCAAAGTTTTACTCAATAATAACTTAATTAGGTTAAAGAAAAGGAATATACTTATATCCTAAAAAGCTATAATAATACTAGTCATTACAGTATTGTACCAAATATTACAGCAGCAAAATATATACATAAATAGAATTATTTATGTGTCTTTCCCAAAATTTAATAAATCCAGTAGGCAAAAATCAAATAAAAATTTGAATAATATAATCATTTCCAAAGAGATCACATATACATATATTTATTAAACTCATGGAATATTTACATAAAAATTCAGTAATATCATTGGCAATAAATAAAGTATAAATTTTCAACTATTAAATACTGTATAAGACGAATTCTTTGATGATAGTACAAGACTATAAAATAAAATACAGACTATAAAACAAAAAATACACAAATTCAAAATATCAATAAAAGGGAAAAATTTTTACTTCTTAACAACTAAGAAACAAGTTATTTCCCAATCAAAATAATTTTAAACCCGGGATTAAAAATTATCTAGTAATTAATGAAAGTTACAAATCATAGAGAATATTAGTTTAAGCTAAAGCTAGATGGAGGGCAATATTTGTAGCTATCAATTTTTAAAAATTAATAGTAAGAAAAGAAACTTGTGAATATATTATTACTTTTAAGAAACTACTAAAATAAAAGAAAAAATAAACAAAAATGAAAGGAATATTTTTAATAAAGACACAAATAGAATTAAAAAGTGAAAAGTTTATATCCAATGAATAACTATTCTTGGAAATGCTGGTTGGTTTTATTAAGGAAACGGAGAAGGGAAGTAAATACATACTACATTAAGCATGAAGTTTTAACTTGATTTATGTAAAATTAGAAAATAGAAAGTTACAGGATATTTTTGTGAATAACTCTTTGACAATATTTTTTAACTGTAGGAAAATGGATGCTTTTGTAACAGAAGATAAACATATCTTTGATAGAGGTAGAGCTATAAAATGATAACAGACAAATAATCATAGGGAAATTGTAAAAGCTTTTTAAGTAATTACAAATTTTAAAAAGGTGCCAAATAGACATGGAGTTAGAAATGATAGGTTTCTTGAGATTACTTAAGAATTGAGCTTAAAACTGAATTATTATTCTAATAATCCCAGGCAAAAGAAAAATCTCAAAATTTCTCCAGGTAATTTTACAGGTTAAGACAAATTTTCTTACTCAAACTTGAAAAACATAGCACAAAACTATAGACAAAATGTATTTATAAATACAGGCTGAAAATTCTAAATAAAAGATGCATTAAATTATATAATATAGGAATAGGATACCAATTAGGTGGACTTCTGGCAAAGATGTAGGCATAGGTAGATACATTTTGCCTCCTCACACAACCAAAGAAGGACAACTATAAATTTAAAAACAAAAAAACAACCAGAACTGCCAGAAAATTGAACTTTAAGGAAGTTCGACAACCAAGGAATTAAAGGAGAAACATTCATTCAGACTTGTAGAGTGGTGGAGATGGACAGCCCGGCAGAGAGAACTTGAGGCATGGTGGCCACTGGAAGACCTGGGCAGGTGAGGCAGCAGCTGGTGGAGCAGGTCGTCCCACATTCATGTTCAGATAAACTGAGAGGAACAACTGGGGAGAGACAGACAGCACAACCCAGAGTTCTAGCACAGGGAAATAAAGCCTCAAAACCTCTGACTGAAAACACCTGTGGGGGTTGTGGCAGTAGGAGAAACTCTGACCTTCACAGAAGAGTTCGTTGGAGAGACCCGTGGGGTCCTAGAACGTACACAAACCCACCCACCCACCTGGGAATCAGCACCAGAAAGGCCCAATTTGCTTGTGGGAAGTATGGGAAGTTAGTGAAAGCTAGCTGAGAGCCAGGCTCAGCGATGTGAGTTTCCCTGCCCTGGTGAGTACGTAAGGCTGTGCTCCTTAGAACGTAACAGGCCACCAAGATAAAAAAAAATATATATGTGGCCCAAATGAAAGAACAGATCAAAGCTCCAAAACTAGAACTAAGCAATGAAGAGATAGACAAACTATCATATGCAGAGTTCAAAACACTGGTAATCAGGATGCTCACAGAAATGGTTGAGTATGGTTGCAAAATAGAGGAAGAAGACTATGAAAAGTGAAATAAAGAAAAATATACAGGGAACCAACAATGAAGGGAAGGAAACCAGGACTCAAATCAATGATTTGGAGCAAAAGGAAGAAATAAACATTCAACCAGAACACAATGAAGAAACAAGAATTCAAAACATGAGGAGAGGATTAGGAACCTCCAGGACAACTTCAAACGCTCCAACATCTGGATCATAGAGGTGCCAGAAGGAGAAGAGGAAGAGCAAGAAATTGAAGACTTATTTGAAAACATAATGAAGGAGAACTTCCCCAATCTGGCAAAGAAAATAGACTTCCAGGATGTCCAGGAAGCTCAGAGAGTCCCAGAGAAGTTGGACCCAAGGAAGCACACACCAAGGCACATCATAATTACATTAGCCAAGATTAAAGACAAAGAAAGAATCTTAAAAGCAGCAGGAGAAAAGGAGACAGTTACCCACAAAGGAGCTCCCATCAGACTATCAGCTGACTTCTCCATAGAAACCTTACAGGCAATAAGGGGCCAGAAAGAAGTATTCCAAGTCATGAGAGGCAAGGACCTACATCCAAGATGACTCTATCCAGCAAAGCTATCATTTAGAATGGAAGGGCAGATAAAGTGTTTTCCAGATAAGGTCAAGTTAAAGGAGTTCATCATCACCAAGCCCTTATTATATGAATGTTAAAGGGACTGATCTGAGCAAAAGAAGAAGGTGAAAAATATGAACAGTAAATGACAACAAAATCACAACTATCAACAATTGAACCTAAAAACAAAAACAAAACCACCTAAGTGAACAACTACCACAGGATCAGTATCACAGAAATGGAGATCACAAGGAGGGTTATCAGTGGGGAGGGTGAGGTAGGAGAGTTAGGGGGGGAGTACAGGGAATAAGAAGCCTAAATTGTAGGTACAAAATAGATGGGGTGGGGGAGTTAGGAATAGTATGGGAAATGGAGAAGCCAAAGAACTTATATGTATGACCCAAGGAAGGGGGAGAGGTATGCTGGGGGAGGGGGGTGCAGGGCAGAGGGAAATAAAGGGGAGAAAAAAATGGGACAACTGTAATAGCATAATCAATAAAATGTATATTTTACAAAAGGAACAGGTTTCCATGAGATAGTTGGGATTATTCTAGGCATGCCAATTTTTTCAACTTTAGGTAATCTATATGAACAATATGTTTAAATTAATGTAAAAATAGCATCTAAAACATATTAAGTAAGGCATATATCAGTAAGTTAAAGAACAAAAATTCATTGTAAGTAAAATTCAATCTGAGTGAAATAGAAATAAAAAAACTACCTACACCTGATCCAATGTATTTCGCCTAGACCAGTAGCAAACATTATCTTAATAAGTGGAAGAGTAAAGCCATTCTCATTAAAATCTGAATGAGAACAGGATGACTGCTATCACCACTACTAATTAATGTAGTAGATGTTTTATCTAGTTAATATAACTAAAATAGGTCATCAAGTGAGTAAAGCAAAATCAACTTAGAATGCAAATAACATACCTGTGCTTTTAAAATACTGAAGTGAACCTAATATACAGGCGTTAGTAAGTCATTTGATGTTTCATTACAAAATAAATCTATAAACCCCAAGAGTTTTCTTTATTCAAACATCAAGAATGGAAATAAAAATAGTAATTTATAATGATGACCAAAAATTATAAAATACCTAAAAGTGAACTTAACAAGAAATACATAGTATCTATCATAAGTAAACTATAAAATCTTATAGGAGAACGTTAAAGAAGATCTTAGTACATGGAGTCATGGAGCATTTCACTAGACGGTGTGAATTAATGACATAAAACTGACATTTCCTTCCAAATACACATACATATTTTGATACAAATTTTATTAAAATATACTTTGATTCAAATAACAAATTGGCATTTTTAGGAGAAGGGAATAATAGGCCAATTTTTAATTTCACGTAAAATAATATATGGAAATTGTTAAGAAAAAGAACAGAAAGATAACAGTGAGAAAGCTTTTGTAGCTTCTTCACATTAGAACTCTCTAGAAAGTTTCTTTAATCTTAGTGGTATGTTATAGTGGGGATGGACATGTGGAAAAGGGATAAGCAGAACACAATAGAGCATTTAGAAACAAATTTTATTTTATAGAAAAATTTAATATATATGCAAAGGATGACACTCGAATTTAGTGGGAAAGAAGCTATTTAATCAAAATAATTGGATAATTTCTGTTTATCCTTCTATGTCACTGCTGCCAGGCACATATATAATTTCATACTAGTAGCAACATTTAAGTGTAAAGACACATGAAATTAACTTTAGTGTATTTCATTTAACTCAATGGAAATTTAACACAATATATCATTTTGATATTCAATGAATGTAAACAATTATTAATCAGATATATCTTACTTGCATTTGTTATTTGTTTTTCCGACTAATTCTTTGATAGCCTGCATCTGTTTTACACAGACAATACGTATCAATTCAGACGAGCACATTTCAATACTTAAGAGCAGAATGTAAGCACTGGCTGTCATATTGGATCCTCTCTCCACCCTTCACCATTTGATAAGACCAGTGATTTAAATGGCGTCATTAGGCCCCCTTGTTCTATGGTTTCTTGTAGAGTTCAGCCATAGAAAAGCACCAATGAAAGAAATGTAGAATAAAAGGACAGTAAGGTTGGTGTATTTATTCTGTATATACCTTCCTGCCGGGCTCTGAGGCGGTTTCAACCATTCTCTTCTAAAGGCCATGATTTCTTCTGGGTGGCCCTGTCTTGCAGAGTTCTGATAACCGCTCTCTCACCTTTTCTGCCATTCCTTCCCCTCCAAGTAGGGGGGGAAGGAAAAGGATACTTCACTATTTCTTGTTTTTCTTCAACTTTGCCTCATCTTTACAAATAGTTGCTTTATTTCACCTTCTAATTCACCCTGTTTGAATGTGCCAACTTTTTCATGCCAGGATCCTAACTGATGTAGTTATTTAAAGAATGTAAAATTATTACTTATCATCTGTTATAGTTAGTGTGTTCATATAGCTAAGTTAATCAAAAGTAGTAAAGATTATTTTTAGGGAAGAAAATATTGATATTACATAAAAGACAAAGTGTTAATTTCTTTATTATACAAGGATCTACAGATTTCTTAAAAAGAATAATCTAATAGAAAAATGAACAATAAACCGGAACAGAAAATTCAAAATAAATTAAACGTAAATGTCAAGGATGCGAAAAGATGTCCAAATTGACTAGTAGCTGAGCATTCACAAATTAAAATGATACTGTGCTTTCTTATCCCCATTGACAAAATAGAAAAGATTGATTTCATTCAGTGATGACAAAAGTACAGGAAATGAGGCACCATTATAGATTATTGGTGTGAGGGTAGATTTCTACCTTGTTGAATAGTAAAATGGCTTTTATTTGTATCTTAAAATCAAAATATGTCTTTGCTTTGATTCTACAGTTCCATACTTAGTCATCTATCATAATGAAATAAAACTAAAGGTAAAACTGTATCTAAGGATAAGTATACAAGAATGTTTATTACTGCACCGTGTCAGCAAATACTTCAGAGAAAAAAAGTTCATTGTAGGGGAAATGTTTAAACAGGTTATATGCATTCATTTTATGAAACTATATGCAACTAATAAGAGCAGGTTTATGTTTAATAGTGATATGGTAGGAGGGCCATAATATTGTTAGCAAGGAGAATATATAGTACAATCCTATTTTGTTAAAAGACAGAAGAAAAAAGGAGAAAAAGCACACACATACCTTTATGTGTATATAGAAAATCATTATGGGCGGGTGAGCACTAACAATGTTAATTATATTAATGTGTTAGGAATTAAAGAGGAAAAAGGATATATTACAGAATTATACAGGCATAAAAGTTTAACGATTCGTTTAAAAAAAGCAAACACTTTAAAGTAAGAATAAAGGGGAAAAAAAACAGAAACCTACACAAAACATATCAACTTCTGTTTGTTCGCTTCCAGAGTCAAATTTTGAGAACAATCTGAAAACCTGAAACTTGCAAAAGGAGGATTTTCACCTGCACAGGGTTCTCTCACTTCCTGCGAAAGCGTCTGATTGCCACACCTTCTTCTGGGCACTAAGATCAATGATCATTGTAGAGTCTTCTGATCTGTGTGTGTGTGTGTGTGTGTGTGTATAGTCATTAAATGATACAATTGTTTAAAGAACTCCATCAACAGTTTCGGTAATAGATATGTCCAAGTTTAATTTAGAAAAGAGTAAAATTTTTCTGAATTGTGAATTGGGCTTTCCCTGGGCTCTATTTCCAGGAATTGCTTCTTCATTAGGAGTACATGGCTGTATTGAGTCTTATATATCACAATCTAAAATGGTTAGGTAGCAAAAGTGAAAGGTAAATAAGATCGTTAACTGTTACAAGTTATCATCAGAATTTTTAATATTTAATCCCTGCTCTTGTTTTTCGATTCTTGAGTGACTGTTTCACCATTGTATTGTAAGTAATAATACATTTTTTAATTTATTTTAGGTGTTTATATATTTAACTTAATTTTCCAGCATAATTGGTATTTACTGGGTAAAGAAAAAAATCCTGTAAGTTTCTGTTATTCTAACATAAATATCACTTAAATGATAAATAAGCAAAGGGCTCTAACAAAACTTACCTTCTACATGTAAATCCAGAGTATAACTAGCAGTTTTGTATGGTTGATATTTGAGCGCCTACCTAGTTGACCTGTATTTATTTTGCTAGGAATTCATAAAAATTTTCCTTAGTTAATAAGATATCATTTTACTCCTGCCATTTTTACTGCCTGGCAAGGCTTCCCCAACTTCAGTCACACTGACTATATTTTCTACCCGGTCCTAGTTCACATTTCACCTCTGTCTTAATGGTTTTCTTAACAACAGTGATTACAAATTGAATTTCTTATCTCTTATCCAATCCTGACAAGTATATTTGATAATGGTGTACTGGCTTTAGCACCTTTAATGCATTAGAAATTTCCAGTGGCACTTCATAAAGATTTGTACAAATTAGCTACCCAATATAATTTTGAATAAGAAGAATGTTGGATATGGAAAGATTTGCTATTATGTTTAAACCACATTATATCACTGCTTAAACTAGTTCATTCGGGATGTTTGGGGGAACTACAGGTACCATCCAAGTTTCAAAACAGAAATGAGTTACTGTGTGTCTGCAAGTTAGAAAAGAAAAGACAGTCTGTGGGTTCTGTGTCTATTTTATGAGGCTTTGGAGACCAGAGAATGTTGCAATCAAGAGATTTATAAAACATTAGCCCTGCAGCGTCCCTGTGTTTCGTTTTCCAGATGGCACACTGCATATTGTGGGCATTCATACAATACAAAGAAGATTAATCAAACCAGCAAAGCATGTAAATGTCTCTTTTAATCATAATTTTAATTCTCTCCTTTCTTTACCTCCAAAGTTTGGGGTAAAATATTTTCCCACAATGGCAGTATTTTTCTTTGAAATGTAAATTCCTGGTGTGGACCAATCACATATTATTTTAGGCCAAACACCTGTAAAATGGTCAACCTATGCTAAAGGTTCACCTATGAATTTGTGGTACACATTATTGCCTAATAATTTCAGGCAAACACAGGTAGAGAATCCAAATGGGAGCATTTACTTACCTTAGGAAAATCAAGTTTGAAGTACTTATATAAATTTATATTTCATAATATAGAACTTGCTCATCCCCGCCTTTGACCATTCCCACACACACCTCCCTTCTCTGCTACTTTAAGTTCTATCTCAAAACGAGTTTTCTCCAAGTTACCTTCCAAGAATTTCCTACTCTTGATAATTCTTTTATCCAGATTTTCATTCAGTACATATCTAAATACTATAATATACTATTCTATTATATATGTTCTAACTTGTTAGTGTGTTATTTTGCCAAAATTCTTAGATTGGATATTGTCTTTCTTAGGATATAAGCTTCTAAATATCAGAAACTTTATTTTTTCATAGTTGTATTTACTTAGGGCTTGAAGAATGTGGCAGAAAACATGTAATTAATATATGGAAGTTTGGATAGAAAATAATGCTGGAATCATGGATCTTATTAGATGAGACAAAATAGAACTTTGATCATTTTAAAGTACTACCATTTAGTCCACAAAAAGTACGTTACAGTGCATAACTGGGATACGCTATGGTTTCAGTATTGTGTTTGAGTGTACAATGCAGCTTTAAAGAGAAAATATGCATGTTGTGAAAATTATGCATCACTGAGGATGGCCTGAATTCAGAATAGAAGAGCTAAAATCAGCTCCTGAAAGCCCTACATGACATTATTTTTAAAGCCAACACTTATTGAGCACTGAATATATGCCAGGCATTGAAACCAATCAGTTCACATGTAATATATCTCATTTAATCGTTGCACTATCCTAAGGAAAGGGGATTGCTATCCATATATTATAAATGCACCAGCTCAGCCTTAGGAAATTAGAATAGCTAAGGATACATAAAGAAGGGAAGTTTAAATTAACATGCTAGGAAGTTGCAAATAACCACAGGAAAATGATTTAGTGAAGTGATTGAATAGAAGGATGATAGTGTCAGATCTAGGTTGTAAAACAGATGGCAGCTTCTCTGGTTTTCAATCAAAGAATAGTAATTGTGAGGGCTGGGGAAGGTGCATGAAATTTGGTGGGGAACAATTTTTTGCATGGGATTTTGGTGACCTCTCTCCTACCCAACTGAGGGCCAGTGCCTCACGAATTATGGGTTGTCAGCAACACGAAGAGTAGAATCTCATTATGCTTTAGTCATATTCTCATTCAACCAATCATGGTTCAATCTACCATGCGGCATGTTCTGTGCACAGGTCAGGTCAATATTGTACCCATTTGCCAGGTACCTTGCATATTTTCTCTGCAATCCTTAGTACACACTTAACGATAATACCGCAGTCATTTTTTTTCACATACATTTCTATTCTACCACATAACCTTGTTATGCATTGTGCTGTACTTTCTATGGACTAAGTGGTAGTACTTTACAATGATCAAAATTCAAGAAATTGATACACAGGGTCAAATAATTAGGATGGTGGGGGCACTCAAAATTATTTGATGATGGAAAATAAATGTGGATGATTATTTAAAGGAGAGAAGATTGGTGGGGAACATCGGATGGATCTTCAAGAGCTTAAATGTTTGTTACCTGGTAGGGGAAATCAGGTGTTTGGGGCTAATGTAAAATAAAACTTTTTAAGAGTGCAGCTCAATTAAAATGGGCATTTCTAATAATCATCTTCTAAGCTGGGATGGATTGTCCTGCCAAGTCGGTGAATTTCTCTGATCACCAGTGGTATGAAGAGAACGTTGCACAACCTCCCATCAGAGGTCTGCATTGTCCTTTCCTCGTGTTTTCATTGGGTGTATGAAATGCCTTCATACTAGGATCTTCTATGTTGCCGAGAAGAGAAAGCTGGCTCAAAGCAGCTTAACTTTTAAGGGAACTCATTAGCTTATATGCATGACAGTCAGGAGATAGGACACACGCCAGACATGGCTAGACCCAGGAATTCATGTAGCGCGGTCACCAGAGGAACAGTTTCATTTTCCAGTCTGGCCTCACTGATGTTGGCTGTGGATTGGCATGGATCTTCAGTAACATACATCCTGGGTTTTATTTAGGCCAGAGAAACTTTAGCTCTTATTAAGTGCACATGTTTGGTTTGATACATATCCTTTGATTGTTCTAATTGTGTAGGCCTTTGTTATAAACCCATGTTTAACCCATAGTCTGAAAAATGGACGATGAGTATACTGTGAACCATCGCATAGCCCCCTGAGCAAGGGTTTTTCATCTTCATCGTGCCCTTGAATCACTGTATTCCTTGTTACAACACAGATTACCGGGCCCCTCTTTCAAGTTTCTGATTCAGTAGGTCTGGGAATTAGTAATTTGTATTTCTAACACCTCCCCAGGTGATGATGGTAGTGCTGGTGCAGGGACCACAATTGCAGAACCACTACTCAGGCCACAAAAGAAAACAATTAAATAAGAATATCTGATGACGGGGGTCCCAGGAATCTGTATTTTTTATGAGCATACAAATTACTGGGAATCTTGTTAAAATGCAGATTTTGATTTGGTAGGTCTGGGGTGGGGCTTGAAATTCTGCTTTTCTGATAAACTCTCAGGTGATGCTGAGGCTCGTGGTGTGTGGACCTAAGTTTGAACAACAAACATCTAGGTCCTGGTTGAATTAATCTGGGGAAAATTCAGGTGTTTCTAAGGTGCACTTAGCTGTGAATCATTGCTTTGGGCAAGACCCTGGAGTTAAAAGGCAATACAGAAGTAAGAGGATTTCTTCCGGAGAGAAAAATCTTTGCTGGAAGGTGGGTGATTGAGCTGGTCGGGTTGGTAGTGGAGGTATCTTGTCACTTTGGGTTTTTAGAAATTATCCCGAGCTCCTTTGTGTTCGCCCACACAAAGGAGAACTCGGCTTCAGAGAGTCTTAATAGTTGAGGGATCAACTCAAGTACAAACAGTTGGTTTGTTTTGTCTACCCTGATAAAGAATCTGAAATCATGAAAATCTTTTACTACCAGTTTCAAGTCACGGTGTGTTTGTAGCAGAAGTCACGGGAGTTTAATCCTCTTACAGCCACAGACACCTACACACTTGGTTCTCAGAAGAAAAGGTAAGAAAAACTACTTTCTTCCTGCTGAAAGGACAGAATTTGGGTTAGCCCATTAGTTACTTTTTTCCAACTCTTCTATAGTATTTAACTATGCCAATGTGTTTTGCTTATTAGTAACTGCTTCTGTGTCCTGAATGAATATGTTAGTTTATAGGGATGATTATCATGATAGAGAATCAATAAGGACATATTAATCTGGTGATTGTTGACAGAGAGCAGACCCATGAAGAAAGCCACTTGCGGGTGGGGAAGGGTGAAAATACCAGGGAAATTCAAGGAAGGGCTGAACGCCTCAGGCCTCTGCTTTCGCCCACGCTCATAAAAACTGATTTGAGCTGATGATGGAATCTACATTATTAATAGGAGAAAATGACTTCAACAATTAAATCTTTAGATATGTATTCTGTTTTTTTTCCAATATGCAGTGGTATTCCTCAATGGTAATTGTGTAGGACTGCTTTGGGAGCGTGTTAAGCCATAAGTAAGGGAGAGAAGAGGGCGAGGGAAAAGGAGAAATCCTTCTGTAAATGTTTTTGTTGTTGCAGGTACTTATTCTTATTTTTCTAAGCATCGCTGGTGGGGTTGAGCTAGGTTTGCTAGGGTCATATTTTGAATTGCAGGTAGCACTTCCTCTGCTCTCCACTGTCTTTCCTCAGCATATTTTATAGTTAGGATCTGCATGGTAAGCCTCATAAAATTCACAAATTTTATCACCCCGCATTAAAGTGACTAGTATGATGATCTGGATGACTTAAGAGCATGGCTAATTATCCATCTCTTACCATTTGCAAGGTCAATGTATCAGCTGCTGAGAAGGACAGTACTGAATGAGGGCTGATAAGAATTTGAGAGGTTTTATGAAAAGATCAATGACCATTCATCATAGGAGGCAAAACAGGCTCTAATTTCAGTAGAGGGCAGAAATACCGACATAAGCACATCCTTTTGTCTGAGTCCAGCAGCAGATGGATAAAAATAATGAAAATAGTAACAATAACAACAATTACTAATTGAGTTATTGGGTTGGCCAAAGAGTTTGTTTAGTTTTTTCCATACAATAAAAGACACATTTTTCATTTTCACCAATAACTTTATTGATTTGGATATTGTGAGTATGTCAGCTATCTCCTGCTATTGGCTTTTAGTGGGTAGAGGCCAGGGGTGATGCTAAACATCTTTCAATGCTTAAGACAGCCCCACAGCAAAGACTTATTTGGCAAAAATGTCAATAGTACCAAGAAACTTTGCAAACCACTTCTGACAGGTTCGATCAGTCACAGCACTTTCTCCATACACTGCACAAAATTTTTTCTGAGTTTCAGTTGCATTTTTACCTTTCTTGAAATAATAAAGCATAATACACTGAAAATGGTGTGTATTCCATCTTCAATATTAAAATAGCTGCACAAAGATTCATCAATTTTGATAATTTTTAAAAATGCATGCTGATATGATAATTGTCTCAATATAATCTAACCAAATTGTTTTGAATGCAGTTGAAGACAACTAAGCGCTACTAGAGTCATCATATGGAAAAAGCTAAATAAACTTTTTGGCCGACCCAATAATATTATTAGGCAGCAGAAGAGAAGAAACTGCAGAAGTTCAGAGAAGGTTAGGGGACAGCGTCTGAGAATCGTATCTGCTTGATCTAAAATATTTTTAACTCATGTAAGCTGAAGTTCTCATTTGTATTTTATACCTCCTCTCCCTTCCAAGGCTGTATCTATACAATTGGCACATTTGGATAGGGATTGTAAACATCAAAGATTATGTGATGATTTGTGTTCTTACCCTATGAATCTAAGATGAGTCAGCCAACTAATGCATGTAGAGTAGAAAAAGAAAGCTTTAACACATACAAGTTGAAATGATTATGATATATCATCAGAACATACCAAGCCCGTAGTTTAAGTGAGAGTTTACTTTGGAGGTAGGCCAAACTCCAGATTACAGAAACCCTTGAGTTCTTAGGAACTGAAGGACCTATCATCTGGCTTAAGAAATTAGAAATAAAAATTATTTCTGTTGACTAAGGTGCTGCTTCTATTACTTTGTGTGAACTCTCCAAAAATTGTTTGAACCATAAGTGCCTGAACTCATAGAATAATAGGACGTAGGCTCAAGCAAGTTATTTATTTAAGTCAAAGGAAGCCTTGAGGGGATTCTCCATTTTCCAAATAAGGAAACTGAGGCCAACAAGGGAGATATTTGTTCTCAAAGCAGGTTGAAGGCAGAGCCAGGGCTTGAGGTCCCCACTTACCCTTCTTTTCCTCTCTTTGAGAGCCCGTCTTCATGTCATTTTATATTTACATTCTCAAAGCTACACTGGGTTTTGTAGCCCAAAGAGCTTCGAGATAATTAAAAGTCAAAACAAGAGAGCATCCAATGATAATACAAAGGAAAACAGATTTCAAGTGGGCATGGGGGGAAAAGAATGGCCTGGGTTTCTGCTTTAGAAAGTGTTTGGGGAATGAGGCAGAGCACTTCGCGCGAGTTAATATTTACCATGGTGTGTAATTACAAGAATTGGAGCTGACGTTCTTGGGTAAAAATGGTCCCCGCCTTTTCAGAAAGCAGTTTCTGCTCAGCCATGGGGAGGGAACAAACAAGACCACTGAGAGATGTGACTGAATTATTAAAAGCCTGGTCTGCTTATAAGGATTAATTGTGAGTTCTGAATCAATATTTTATCATTTTAGCTAGTGAAAAATGTATGAAACATCCCCCCCTTTTGCAACTTCCTCAGTTTAATTAACAAAAGGTTTAACCCTCCAATTGGCATCTCATTCTGCTTATACCTATATACACTGATTAATTACTGGGTTCCAGGGACAATCTCTTACACCACAGGTGGCAAACACAAGACCCATGGGCCGAATCCGGCCCTCCACCCTGTTTTATCCGGCCCAGCACCTCGTTTCTACCCAGCGGCGGTGCCAAGCTCCTTGCCCCTAGTTAAGGTGTAGTTACATGTATACAGTCCTAAAATTACATTAGGCCCTTTGAAGGCAACCGCGAGGCTGATGTGGCCCCCAGTGAAAATGAGTTTGACACCCTTGACTAGGGCTTAGCTTAGGTGAGAAGGAAAAGCTGACTTATTAGCAGTGTGTGGTCCTCACTGATTATCCCTCTCCTTGGGCAGGTATGGATATCTGACTCTAGTTTGAGGATTAGTTATTTCTTAGCTATCAGTTTAATTCCCAAGGTGCCTATATGTACTGCATAAATGTCACAACTGAATACTCAGGTTGTGGTGTGCAGTGTGTGGTGTGGCAGCCTGGTGTCTGTTTTCACGCTGTTCATTTGGTTCGTTTGTGCTCAGGTGTGTTTCCTGCCCATCCCCTGCACCCCTCCATGTCACAGGGGGTGGATGTCTGCAGACTGCATTTCAGAGATTCCCGTCACGCCTGGCCTCCAGCTGGGTTTGACTGACGGCAACCACGGACAAGAGCTGGGCAGGAGAGAGAAAAGGAGAACTTGAATTATTTCTTCGTTCTCTGTCTGTGATTTTGGAACTGTTCCTAGCAAAAACTGCCTCCTACCCTTGCTGGATATCTCCTTTCTTTTTGCCCATCTCCTGCTATTTCTGTCCCATCAAGGTGGCCAATCTCTTGGACTCTAGAAAAAGGGCGATGGCCACTCACTGCCTTCCCTAATTTCTGAGTTCCCTACTGTTTGGTATTTCATCTCCTCCTTCGTCTTTGTGACTAGTGTTCTATACTAAAATCCTACTCTTTACCTGGAATGGGAGTTATATTCTTGACATAGTCTCTAGCAAAACAAAATGAAAAATCCCCCCAAATCTTAGGGTCATGAAACCTATAAAACTTAGGAGATCTACCCTGACATGTCTAACCCTGGGAAAAAATATAAGTTGAGACCTGTATAAATATATACATAAATATATATGTGTGTATAATATATATATACATTTGCTGACATGGTCAAATGGGAGTGACTCAAGAGATACCAAGAACCGTGAATCTTTAGGGCAGGCTGATGGCAGGGTGGTCATGAGGAGTGTTCTGTGTATGGCGTTCAGGGTGAGGGATAGCGTTTCAGAAAAATAGTGCATGTAGAGACTAATGGTATTTGGAGTGTAGGATATTGTAGAAAACAAGGAAAGATATTAGAGATCAATAACAATGACAGACAACTAATACCACTTACTTTGACTTTTATATTTGTCTAGTATTAAGGGGTAAATATATGTTCTGTAAGTTAACTTTACAAAACATTGTAAGGGAAGCATTATTAACCACATGTAATGACGCAGAGACTGACAGGGAGGAGTGTAAAGTGATTCTTCTAAGTCTACACTGCTAGTAAGTGGCAGAGCAAAGCTCCCAGACCTGGCGTTAATTCCATCTGCACAGCCTATCTCATTTGCTAGCCTTCAATGTGCCAAGCCGGCTGCTGCTTTAGGGCTTTTTCACATTCTTTTATCTTTCTGGAATGGTCAGTCTCCATATCTTCACTTTTCTCTTTTTCAACATTTAGGAAGAGTGTGCCTGTATATTTACTATTACTCCTCCTCCTCCTCCTCCTCCTTCTCCTCCTACTTTCTCGTGTTCCTTCTAACCCATCTGGAACATCGGCTTCAAGAAAGCAAGGACTTCTGCTGTCGTTACACTGTTACAAGCCTAGAAGGGTGCTTGACAGGCAGTAGCTAGGTACATGATAGCGATTCCCAGACCGGAATAATGGCCCATAGGAGGTCTGTAACAAACATTCATTCTGCTTGCTTTTCCAATTCCCTGAGTGTCTGAAGACCAGCCCCCTCCACCACTTTCAAGGACATACAGCATATGCACTCGTAAAAGTCAATGGGTCTGTTCCCAGAAAAAAAAATTAGGGCAATTAAGTAGCAGGATTTGGAACATCCCACTCAGCCATTATTGTGGTGTGGGCTGAGGAATGAGCTTCCTACTCTGCCAAACTATTTATATTTTCTTAGGTAATTAAATTAATGGAGTTGTCTGGGAGCACAGTGCATTGTGTTCTATCCCCTCAGGTCCAGTTCATCTGCTTTAGTTTCTGATTCCAGTTAACAGTTTTATGGAACAAATCACATAGAATAGTGGCAACTCATGCAGAGTCTCCTGGAAGAACAAGCTACTTGTTATTTCCAAGAGAGGAATGAGTGAGTGAGGAAAAGTGAGAGAAAAACAATGAGCCTGCCTTTTCTGTTTCAAGCAAGAACTGTGCACACATTTTATTAAGCAGGCATCCTAATGAGGCTTGGGGAGCTTCAGCCTGCACCAAGCCTTCCATGTGGACATTGGATGCACCTTGTATTATTCAAAATGTATGTACCCAAAAGACAGACACATGGAAACATAGTCTATTTAAGCAGGCATCAGTGCAGCACAAAAGGGTATGTGTCTCGCCGTGGATGCAGAGTTCAAACAGAAAGCAAAGTGTCGTTTCTTTACAACACAAAGCCTTGGGGGGAAACTGGCCTCTGGGAGGGAGAGCCTGAGCTTCAGCACAACCTTAACAGCCTCTTCCTTAACTGCAAGTTCAGCCCAGGAGGCAGACATCTCAGGCGGGGCTTTGGGTCCTTCCTGGCTGGAGGCAGCAGACTTCCGAAGCCCCAACCTCTTTGACTGCAGAGACATTTGCCACAGGCAAGTAGGGACACAGACTTGTCAGCTGGCAGAGCAGCTATGCTTCTGGTCATTGTCTGCATCCCTGGCTTTTTCTTTCTTTTGTCCAGACTTTTTCCCCTTTGGTTTCAGCCCAGAGATGGCATTCCATTATGAATTATTTCACTAAGTAGAGAGCAAAATCATGATGTTTAAAGGGCTGGGGAGACCTACCACATTGCCCCCTATCTGGTCCCCACTGGCATGGAAAGCAATGGAGGAAAATCTTTTATCTCCCTGTGGGCACTGGAAACCACTGTAGAAGCAGATTTGCTGTTTTTCCTGTCTGGCATGTTTTACTAGGTTCCCTTTGCAACTGTAACTTCAAAGATCACCTTCCATCCAGGTCTGATTCTCAGCCCTTGTGTACCGGAATGACCCCACTTCTGGTTTTTTAATAGACAGAACTATCCTCATACTGTTGGGTAAATAGCCAGGTCCTGAGCCCCCTAGTTTCCTCAGCTGCATGGACCACCTTGGCTTCTTCCTGGTTCCCACAGACTTCCCAGACCGTGTTGATGTCAATAAGAACAAATGTTTTACATTTCCAGTGACTTCCTTGGCAATTATTCCTTTGTCTTCCTTGGCAATTATTCCTTTGGTCCATCTCGGAAAAGTAGCTGGTGCTTAATACAGAAATAAGGTGGTCTCTCTGCCCTAAGCTATTTGCCTTTGAGGGTAATTGAATTAACACTTCACTACAGGGAAGTACCACACATCAATCCCGTTTCTCATTTTATGTTTACTTTGCTGATTTTTCCAGAATACAGGAGGAGAAAAATTGCACAGAAATATTCTCCATTATTGTTAAAATATCTTGAAGTGAATTTGGGATGAAACTAAGTAACAGGATTGTGATAGCTTTTCCCTAACAGCTATTGTCCACTTAACCCAGTTTTGAAAATATAGCTGATTGTTTACCCGTCACTACAAACATGGAAGTTTTTAAAAATGGTCTCACTCAATTGGTTCAATAAGCTATGGCACACAGACATAGTACTATGCAGCCATTAATTAAGGACTATAAGGGCATGGAGGAACTTTACCATCATACTGCTAGGGACAAGCAACCAGGAATCAAACAACATATGCAATATGCTCTCAAATAACAAAATCATAAAGTTTTTTTTTAACTCTGTATTGAGCCTGGCTGGTGTGGCTCAGTGGATTGAGCATTGGCCTGTGAACCAGGGGGTCGCTGGTTCAGTTCCCAGTTGGGGTGCATGCCTGGGTTGCAGGCTGGGTCCCCAGGTTGGGGGGAGGGGCAGTGTGAGAAGGAACCATGCGTTGATGTCTCTCTCTTTAAAAAGAAATTTAAAAATTCTTTATTGATATGGTTCTTTATTCTCCCAATTTTCTGCAAGAAGTATGTGCTTTTTCATAAACATAAAGGAAATCAATGGCAGCTCTGGTGTTAAAGACGCTCCCTTGGACTTGTAATCCAGCCTGTAGATCCTGGTAAGAAGTATAACGTGAACCGCACATTCCTGGGAGTCTAGAACGGCCCTCATCCCCTTTTATCAAAATACTCCCCTCCATTTGATTCCCTAGGAAATCACTTCCTTCCTCTAACCAGACCTCTGAGATAAGGCTCACAGTCTACACCAGATCACATTTTTTTCCCCACCTTGGGTGATTGAATCTTGCTACTTCCACCATGAACTCAGACCTAGCAATTCAGCAGCCTCCCCAATGTTTTCACTTTCTTTTATTACCTGGCTACATAAAAAGCCCCCCTCTCTTTCTCTAGATTGTGTGCTCTGTGGAGGACATGGTGTCTGATCCTGCACCATGTCCTTAGTGCCAGCCCAGTGCACATCATACTGTTAGCAAGAGCAAAGACAAGCAAGCAGGCGAAAAGCAGTGTACAGTGCTAAAAAGTGGTAATGGCCAGCTGCTATGGCGACTGCTTTAGGGCCTGCAAAGATGACTGTAGTCCACACACTCTCCCTTAAGGAGAGAACAAGGTGAGATGGAGCATGTGATGACAAGAACGCAGATAACGATATATAGGACGGAAGATGTAGGCCAATTTGTCATACTTATAAACAGAGGCATGGAAGATTCAAAAGAGGTAGAAGTCATATGGTTAAGTGGCTTTCTGGGGATAATCGATATGGGATTTATCACTCAAGGTGGGACTTGAAAGAGACTGAACTTGGTAAGTGGAGAGGAGGGCACTTCAAGCAAAATGAAAAACATGAGTAATTGGAAAGAATGAATAATTTCCAAAAATGGAAATATCTTCGGGAGTCGGGGGAAATTGGATTTGACTGTCTCATAAAGAATAGTGGAGATGACACAGGATATTTAGGTCATGGTCCTATTGCAGAGAGCACTTACTGCCAGAAAGGTTATTCTCAATTTGATAGGAACTAGAAAACCACAAGTGACTTGATATTATTCACCTAGCAGAGGTTTGATTTATATAGAAAAACATGGGGATGAGGAGACCAATTAGGTAGCTATTGCAATATTTCATTCAAGACAGAGAGAGAGACTTGAGTGTAGTGGCATTGGAAATAGAAAGGAGAGGGAGACTGAAATAGAATCCATGCATTGAATTCCAGCCATTTTGCAAGATAAATAAGGTTCTTTACAACCTGTATCTAATTTACGTCTTCCTCAGTAGCATATTTCAGGTCCCTCCTACCCACACATATTTCTGCTATCCAACTACACAAGCCTTCAAATAATTCCGGATAATTCTCTTCTGTTGCTTTAAATATGCCACCTGTCTACGGAGAGCCCTACTCTTCCAGCTCAGATGTCCTCTCTCGGATTTGCTGACTCCTCCCAGGCAGTTAGTTTCTCCGTATTAAAGTTCTTCACAATATTTCTTCATTCCTCTAATATTTGACTCTGCATGCTGACTTAATTGACTGTATATCTGTCTCCCCACCTGACTGTGAGCTCTCACTCCTGACCTGAGGTATCTGCAAACTTGAAAGGCATTTCTTCTGTGTCTTCTGAGTCATTCCTGCCGCCTGCACACACCCCCTCCCCCACCACCCCACCATTAAACAGGACAAGGCAAGGCCCTGGCACATTCCAAATTCATTCTATTTATATATGTAAAATATTAGTGGAGCATCGTCTGGGCTCAGTCCTGTGATGGATGCTGTGTGGTACTCACAAAAAAGAGAATATATAATCCACATTGTAAGGAATCCAGATGAACACTTGTAAAATAATTAGAGTTTGAAACATGACCTTATATAATTAAGGGTTTAATTGTGTGTTGGAGATTTATAGGAGATTTAAGGGGAGAGAGATTGATGAGTGCTGAAAAAATCAAGGGCGACTTTATGGAAGAGATGAAAAGAAACACAGGGGAAATAGCAGGGGCATCAAAAAGGGTTTTATAACAAAGTCACCTTCTCTGACTCCTTCCCTTGTAAAGGGGGTCTCTGGGACTTGGCCAGGACAGGTGGACATGTGGATATATAGTGGTCAGTAACAATGTATCTGGTAGGGTATAACTGTCAACTTTTCAAGACAATAAAATAACACAGTTTTTTTTTTTTTAAATAAGGCAGGTTAACTCAATACATCTACAGATATTTTTATCTGAAATTGTAATAGTATTCAGCTGACTTAATTAACCATCCTTTTCCTCAGAATCTGTAAAATGGTTGGCAAACCAGGAAGAAATTAATTTCTATATAATAATTACTAAAATGTCCTGGTATCTAAAAATCTTTATCTTCTGAAGAGGTGAACTTAAGATATTAGGATAAGACAAATATAAACAGCTACAGCTATGAACAAGAACATATTTATTTGGGAAGATTTGGTTTTATATAATTTCTTTCCAAATTTGTCATTCTGAAATCGAAGACAGTACATTTTTTATAGATTATAAATATCTGAATTAAATCAGTTATCTGCAGAATTGAATACATCTCTTTAGCGTTAAACGTGCATATGTTAATGTGATGTATTGAACGAGAGGTTGCCACCAACTAAAGCCCCTACAACACTCTTATTTTGTCACAACCACATTTTTCTTCAGTAAAAATAATGTACTGTTTATGCTGAGTTCTGAAATCCCTGTCCCTGAGAATTAATAATTATGTGGGATTGAAGGTAAGGATTCATAACCAAAATGTGAAGGTTGAAGATAAATGCATTATTAACATCTTAAAGTATACTGGCTTTTTTTTGTCTTAGTGTGTTTTATGAACCCCACCAAAGTGACATTTTTTACACACGTTTCCTCTTTTATGTAATGCACTATATTTTCCCTTGCATAATGATACTTAAACAAGAAAAAATGGTTTCCCTGTAACCTTTAGGTCAATGTGAACCACTTTCTTTTAGACTGTGATCTATGCATGTGATCAGAGAAATATTTGAATTGTCAAGGTTAATATGACGAAGGCGATCCAGTACAAATAGTAAGGACTTACATGTCATATGCAGCTTCCCTCCACCTACCTCTACTGCCTTTTGTCCACGAGGTGGCACTCTCTAGATATGTCTAAATTCAAGTCTTTTTAATGAAGATGCATCACAATAGAAATCCTCAGGACCAGCCTCCATTGTTCAAGCCTTCCCTAAAGGCCAAATGAAGTCACTAATGCAATTTAAGAAAATAGCATGGTTAAATGTGCTGTGTGGATCACCATCAGGGTGTCGAAGTTTGTACTGTAAACGTGAAAAGCCTAATTCTGGACCAGTCCATACAGGTCTGATTCTGTTCCCAGGCAGGAACACAAAAGCAGATGGCCCCCACCAAATCCGATTAATCCCAAAGTTCATATATGTAGGGTTGCTTCTTAGGAGGTCCACAGGCACATCCCAGAGGACAGTGTTTGTGAAAAGGGAAGGGGCTCGTGCACTATGACTCCAGCGGCCATACATCCCAAACTGTCCTGATCAGAAGTAGCCCCAGGTAGATATTCCTGTATTTAGAGTTCACGGTCCAATTCTTGGCTTTGTAAACAGTTTCCTTTAAGGAAAGACAGTCTTGATTTGCTTTCCAACCAATGATACATGGCATCTGTCAACAGCATGAAAACAGATGCTCAGTCTCTTTTTTAGTTTAGTATTTGCCCGGGGAGCTGTTTATTCATAGGCCAGAGTGTGGTACAAAGATGTGGATCTTAGGAGCAAATCCTCCCTATCAGATTTCCTGCCTCTTTTGTACCTGTGTTGGAAAGAGTTCTGTCCTAACTCTTGGATGGAGATACATTCTTTGAAATCAAACTCTCACAAATCAGAGAGAGAACCCACCAAAAATAGTCCCCTAGCTCTGTGTTCTGGTTGTCCCAGTCAGAATTTTATGGTCTCTTCTCTTACTATTGAATCACCTTGAAACGGGCAGATTTTCAGTAGAGGAAACTATAGATTTTCTACATCGTGCAACAGACAAGGTGGACACTGTCTGGGGGGTGCCTACAAATAAGGATGTTAGAGGTCCTCCAGCCCTACCCCCACTCTCTTCTGTGTAAAAGGCAACAGGGCCAGTGAGAACCAGTGATTTGCTGAAAGTTACACTGTAGCTGGTTGTCACTGTGACAGGTTAGTGTAACCTACAGATGAGGTCATGTAACAGGTTAGTCATAATGCACCTTTGATCTTTGCTCTTTACTTAGGTACAGAAAAATCAGCAACAAATTCCACATTCTATTACTGGGGGTGATGTGGCCTGCTTGTGCTCCAAAACATTTTCTGGCACATGGAGCAATTGACTAAAATGTCCATGAGGAGAAGCTCATGTCTGAATTGAGCTGAATTTAAATTAAAGGAGGAAGAGTTTGAGTCTCTAGAAATCCTCAAATATGAAAGTGTCTGGAGCAGATGATGATTACAAGGGACTAGCAGGAAAAAAAATACGATTAACTAAAAAAATAAATAAACTAGACAGAGAAAAATCCTGTAAAATTTTCATACAATGTCTTCCCTGGCATTATTATGGAAATGACAACTTGGAGGAGTTATGGGCTGGCACATGCCGGAGATGTAATAAACTGGGGAAGAGTTTTGCTCTGAGAAGCATCTTTGATGCATATGGTATTGTGAAATGCATTACAGCCCCAGCATAAATAATCGAGGTATAAGTACACCTGATAGACATTTGCAGGCAGGAATGTAAGCAGAGAGTAAACAGAAGGACTTGATTTGATTTAAAATGAGGAGGAAATTTGATAAAACAGAGACTATGATGGAGAGGTCAAATTGGAGAACAGGGGTTAACAGAGCAGAAACAAATCAGCATAAAGAGATGGAGATGAGTGCGGAGATGAGTGAAATAATCAGCCCAACACTAACTGTGTTTTGCACAGGCCCCTGCTGTGCATGAAGAGCAGACGCTAACCTCCGCTGGAACAGCGTAAGACATGCCCCCCCCCCTCTTTCTTCAACCAAGAATCTTATTATCCTATTTGGGAGAAAAGATGTAAGCCCATGAAAAATTCAGATTCTAATACAAATATTAACAAGAAAAGACAATGTAACAAAAATGTCACACATAATACATGAAGAATAACAGATAAATCAGATGGCTACGTTTGAAGATCTTTACCAACATTAAAGGGAAAAAGTAGGCAGTTCAAATTCATTTCTTGACCAGGCTTTTAATACAACTATTTGAATTCTGATAATTAGAATTTATTTAACACAGTCTCAGATAAACTAATATAGACATATGGATGACTTTGTTTCAAGATCTATGATTTTCCAAAATTTAGGCTTTAGTCTTTGATCTCGGGGATTTAAAATTATAACAGCCATATTTGGTAGCTCAGAAGAATAAACTTTCTAAGTCCTTTACCTTTCAACATGTATTTGATTAAAACTCAGGAGAAGGCTGCTAAGATAGAAAAACAATTCCTACTCTTAAATGAATTGAGTTTGAGTACCAGAATTTAAAATTAACTTTGGAACCTAGGGAAAATCACTCATTAGAGTTTTGTTTTGTTTTGTTTTGTTTTTTTAATCCTGTATGTGGTCATTAATTATGTACAATCATTCATGACATTTAAAAAGTTAAAAAACTCTAATTCAATTGATATAGGCTGAATAAATTTTGTTTTTCAAAGAAACAGTTTCTCAAAATCCATACTTTAAGTGGTTTCTAAAATGTCTGCTTAATGAATAATTGTCATTGCTATTATCAGTACTGTAGTTATTATTCCTCTCTTCGGGTACCTAGATCTGACATGGTAGGTACACATCACCCCCAGATGACCCATTTGCCATTGTAACAAATAACGCAGAAGACCAGAGCACTGAAGCTCAGAGAGGTAAAGCGACTTGCTATGCATTATAAAATGGCTAGGTGATGATCACTCCCAAATCCACCTGGTTCCCCAATCATCATTCTTTCCACCAAAATATGCTCCCCGCCTAGAGAGAACCATATGGGGAAGTTGTCACATTACAGATGTGTGCGCATGCATGTGCATGCATACACAGGCGTATGCAACATTTTTGATGCCTTAGATGTGTCTGTAGTCAGCTGCAACATGTGTCAAAACCCGAGATGCATATTAGAGTTGGATTACTCATTTCTCTTTCCTTATCTCAACCGTCACTACATGCGTCCTGCTCCAGGAAAGAAAACAAAATTTGTTCGGTGGTTCCAATTTGTTGCCATCAACTCTTGAACATCTTTTGTTCCCTTTTGTCTTTTTATTACTGATATCTTAGTGGCTACATAGTGTTTGACCCAAAGCAGGTATTCAATATATATTCTTGGAAGACTGAATGCTATGACTCTGTAATTATGTCTGATGGTTCTATGTGTATCACTGGTTTACCCTCAGATCCATGAAAACTCCAATGTACACAGAAGCTATATTTTAAAAAACATTAAAGTATTACTAGTTTAAAGCATTCTGTTATGGACAGTATTTTAAAACTCACTTATACACAAACATTTTTAGCATTGTGTTATACAATTGTATAATCTAAGAGTTACTAGGGCCCACAGAAATAATATGGTCCAACTCTTTCATCTCACCAAAGAGTAAAATAAAACCTTTGAGAAGTTAGGACATCCTTATTTAAAATTAAATAATATTTTAAAACTTACCAAGAAATTCAGAGGATTTACCTAAACATTTCTTTCAATAATAAAAGTGTTCCTTTATGTTGCTGTCTGCTTCTTCCCTCTCTTTCTTTCCTGTGGTATGAGGCAGTGTTATGCGTGGTCCTGAAGTCAGAAAGACCTGAACTTGGGATCTACCTCTGGCATGTTCAACGTGTGGCTTGGGGTAGATTCCACAGTTGTCTCTATCAATGTTTCATTTTCAATAAGTTAGATATTATAATAACTATCTCAAGGGATCATTTTAAAGATTAAGTGAGATAATGCATGAAAAGGACCTAGCAGAGTCTGTTTGTAGTAAAAGTTCAGTAAGTATCAGTTTTCAGCACTATTCTGTCACAGCCAGTGCTTATCAGATTGAGACTCTCATGGTAACAATTCCTGATCTGCCTACTATAACATGTGGGTTTTCTCCCCTTCTTTCTTTCTTCCCTCCTTTCTTCATTTCCCTCCCCCCACCCTTTACCTCCATCCCTTCCACTCACTTCTGACTTCAGCACTGCTGCTGTGGACGCGTCAGGCACTTGATACGTTACCCGAAGGGCAATGCATAGCCCCCTCTTTTCTGCCCCAGGGCTCCCCTGCACCTGGGAGCCAGTCAACCTGACCTCAAGTGCAACCTGGAAGTACAGAATGATGACACTTACTGCTAATTAATGGCTGTGGGAACTGGTAGATACATGTGCAGCCTCCTGTCCTTCAGAGGGACAGTTCTCAGGCATATTCTCCATGGTCTGTCAGAGTCCCCAGGGTTTTATCCACAGTTGCCCACAGCCATCAATCAACTCAATAACATTGCATTTACTGACTTCTATTCTTTCCTGACTTTCCTTCTCCTCTCTCTCTCTCTCTCTCTCTCTCTCTCTCTCTCTCTCAAGCTCTTTCTTTTTCACATTATCTTATTTAAAACATTATCTTAAACACACCGTTAGTACCCAAGCCCTATTCATAGGGGAGGTCATCAAAGGTAGCCCTCTTTATCAGGTAACTCTGTGATTGTAATTAACCAAAAGCCAAATTTATACTGATCGAAGCAATGAAGGGGCTTTATTGATTCACTCAAGTAAAACTCCCAGAGGAAGGATTTATTTCATGTGACTCTTTCTCCCTACAACTTTACCGTATCCCAACAATCTGATTTCTCTCCATCATTCTGCCTGGGCTTCTGCTATATCCACTTCATCCTATGGTCAGTTTTTCTTCACCGTCTCCAGGTGACTTTCAGTGGCCTGCAGAGTCTGATACATTGTCATTTACCTGTGATATGAAAGAGGCTGTACCTTTACCCTAGGATGCTTAGAAAATCTCCTGAAATTCACCATGATTGGATCAGCATAGATTCTATGTTCATACCAGTACTAATCACTATGTGATCAAGGAAAGTAAATATGCTGGTTGGCTTGGATTTAGTCATGGGTTTCACCTTGGAACTGGGAAAGGGTGTGTCTTCTTGGAACCCACATAATTTCCCCAATAGAAATCAGCTGTTGGGAAGGGTAAATAGCTAGGTAAATGCTGAAGAGGTAACAAAAAATGCCTACTGTTTTACCCCACACTATTATGTTGAAAAGGAAGATGAGATGATATCTTTGAATATCCTCTCAAGAGCCTCTAAGGTGCTGTGTAAATGTCAGTGACTGTTATTAGCATCTGATTTTTCTTGGCAGAAGCATTTCATGAGGTCTGTCTCTTTGTCTTTAACCCAGAGCAGGGGCTTTTTATTCAAAATAGTCCCAAGGCTTCTTCTACTTCATCTTGGTGTTAGCAAGAGTTGTGGACACCTTTGTGAGCCATGACAACCTGCCACGTGGGCATGAGTATATATATATATACTCATGAGTATATACATATATACAATGCATGTGCTCCTCTGGGCAAGGTTTAAGGCTCACTGAAACAGCTGTTACCTCTCAGTTGCTCCACATAGGTTAGAGTGAATAGGATACTGTTAGCATAGGCTAAAGCAATTTTTATTTAATGATAGGACATACCACTCCTGGACCATTCTGCCGTCTATGAACCTGTTCAGTTTTCATCCTCACAAGAGGATAGAAATAAATCAATTCCACAGGATATAACATAGTCTACCCTAAACACATGTGCCCTGTTCTCTTATCTTAAAGCCCTAAAATATGAGTAATTTGGGAAGGAACTTTGCGTTTTTGACCATCAACTACAATTTGTTTGAGAATACTGTTTCAAAATGTGAGTGCCAGCATTAAATAAATTAATGAATGAAATCAGTTTTTTAATATGTGATGTGCTTACATCAAGAAGATCGCCAGTGGAGTAGAAAATGACTCACTAAATAATGTGACGGCCCTTGCGGATGTGAACTGTGTTGGTCGGAGAACAGACAGAATTTCTGGAATAAACGGCATTGAACAAAAGACAGTGCAGTTGGCCAAGATAAACATTTTTCTTTTTCCCTTAATAAAAGAACCTAGGGTTCATTTGCTACGGCATAAATGGGAGGAAAAAATGAATGAATCCAGGAAAAACAAATAGGTCAGCATGAATTCTAGCCTTGCTTTATGGAGATAAATATGTTTTTTAAAGTGACTAATTCAATACATGACAAGAAGTGATATTACTGGAAAATAACTAGCAATTGAGAACATATCACCACCTTGCAGAAAGCCAGACTCACAGTAACTCATACTGAAACGTGAGCACAAAGTGAGGATTAGGAAACCATGGCAATAACTTACGGTTTTGTAAAATGGCTAGAAAAATGGTCTTTACTCTGAAAACATTTGACAACAAGCTGCTTCTCTGATTCTGCCCACCTTTGCAGAAAATCACGTGTGTTGGCTCTATGAGTAAGAAGTCAAAAGTATTTCAGGTTCTGGTGGTCAATTAAGTACACAAGGCAGGAAAAGTGAAGAAGTGGGAAACAGCTTGAATTGGCTGTTGGCAATGTCTTTTCTTGGTGGTACCAATATGAAAATCCTCAAAGTACCCCCTGGTTTCATGAGTTTGTGGTATCACCTAATAGCCCAAATATTGCTTAACAGCATGACAAAATCTGGGTCAATAGTAAGGGAAAAACATTGCAGGGAGAGGTTCAAAGTACTACAAAATAAAAGATATACGACAAAGTCTGTCCAGGAAAAGTCCAGCCATTGTTAATGTAACGAGAACCGTTTTCATGACATTGATGTGACCTGACAGCCAAGGAGAGTGGACTGAAATGCACATGCATGAACAATGATGACTTCAATGTACTGGTTCTGGGGGCTGTAGATGCCCTTGAGTGAGCATGTGTACAGTGTGGCCATCACATTCAAAATGAGCAAGTAGAGCAACAAATCTGCATCAAATTTTGTGTTAACCTTGATCATTCCTTTGCAAAGCTATTCAGATGATTCAGGCTTTGGGGGATGATGCAAAGAATGTAGCACAGATAAAAATGTGGCAAAAATGCTTCAAAGATGGTTGAGAATCTTTTCAAAGTGGTCCACATTATAGAAGCCCTGCAACAAGGGTTTTGCAGAACACCTGAGAATGTTGAACAGGTACGAACAAGTACAGGCTGCAATCAACTAAGATAGGCTACTGATAGTAGGAAAGCTAGAGGCTGATCTGGGGATTCCAAAAGCTACTGTGTCTGATATGTTGATGCAGGATCTTGGCATGAAATGAATATGTTGTGGCAAAATTCATTCCATGGTTTCTGCTACCAGAGCAGAAGGAACATCGTGCTGCAGTTGCTAATGACTTGATTCAAAATGCTACCAATGAACCAGATTTCCTCAAGAAGGTCATCACTGGAGATGAATCATGGGTCTATGGCTATGATTTGGAAATGAAAGCCCAGTCCTCGCAAAGTTCTCCACTCCTGAAGAAGGTGCAGCAAAGTCACAGCAAGATCAAGACCATGTTAGCTGTGTTTTTTGATTGGGAAGGTGTTGTCCATCATGAGAGTACACACCTCCAGGCCAAACAATTAATAAGGAGTGTTACCTCAATGTTCGCCATTGATTGAGAGGTGCAATATCACCAAGGGCCACAGCTATGGGCAGCTGGTGATTGGCAGCTTCATCACCACAATGTGCCCCCTCATGCAGCATGTCTTGTACAGAGTATTTTTGGCCAAACATCAAATCACTCAGGTCCCCCTTACTGCCCAGATTTGGCGCCCTGCAACTTCTAGCTTTTCCCATAACTAAAAATCATTTCAGATAGTTAATGAGATTAAGGAAAATATGACAGGGCAGCTGTTGGTGATTCCAACAAAGGATTTTGCAGAGTGTTTTGAACAGTGGATGAGACACTAGGAGAACTGTGTGAGGTGCCAAGGTGCTTACTTTGAAGGATACTGAGGTGTCATTGTCCTATGTACAATGTTTCTTGTGTCTTGTATTTTCTTCAGTAAATGTTTCTATGTTTTATAATACATGGCTGGATATTTTCTGGACAGACCTTCATATAATGTGTGGGATTGGGGTGAAGAGCTCGTACAAAGGATGGACTAGCTTATTTTCTATGGTTTCAGAGGGCATGTTCAGAAACATGCAGAGAAGTGACAAGGCAGTTGATTTCAGTACAATAGAGAGGAAAATTTCCTCCTGGTGAAAACCAATCCAAGAGTGGACGGTGTAATCAGAGCCTTGTCAATGCGCATGTTCAAACAGAAACCCCACCCCCCAGGATGTTACTGAAGATCAAGTTCAGAGTTGAACTAAAAAACTAGGTAAGGATTCAAAGGCTCTGGAGAAGGGGCATATTTTATTTCCTAGCTATTGCAAATATTTTTATTTTTTTGAACTTTTGGAAGTGAGGAGGAATTTTCTAGATCACTGGGAAAACATTTGATATGGGAGACCTGAAAGCAAGATAAATTTCATTGAGATTCTCAGAATTTTTGAACTGACAGATTTAATGGCTTTGATTAATTTGAAAGTAGATTTGCTCTAACACGAGAAGCGTGTGGCCATTAGGAGTGAGACTGAGGGAGGAGCAAAGGATCTAACATGCAAGGAGAGAAAGGTAACAAAGCTTAATTGATACTATAGAAATGTGAGCTTAAATAGAGGGCACGCATTAAAGGTGTGGCATATAAGCACTGGCTCCCAGCTTACCGTGGAAAAGTCAGAAGACATTCTCTTATGAAGTAGGTGGTAGGAGAGTACAGATTCTTAAGTCTTCTAACGTGATAGTAATAAGCTTGGAGTAAAGAAACCCATCCATCCCAAGGTTATAATCTCCTCCTGCTATTCAGGGTATCATATGCTTGAGAGTAGGAATGCCCAAGTTGATTCTTCCCTATATTAGTAAGTGAATTGTGGCTGAGTTGAAAAAAGCCTTGGCATGTTCGGTCCAAAATACAGAGGATGAACCAAGTTCTGGTTATGTCCCAGCCATAGATACTAGAATGCTAGCATCCCCGATAGTAGCTAAGGCACCCAGCCACAAAGGCTAGTTTGCCTTTCTTTCCTTTTCTTTTCTTTTCATTTTCTCTTTTCTTTCCTTCCCTTTCATTTCCTCCCTCCCTCCCTCCCTCCCTCCCTTCCTTCCTTCCTTCTTTCCTTCATTTCTCTCTCTCTCTTTCTTTTCCTCCCTTCTTTTAAAATTTTTAATTACATTTCACATTCATATTATATTAGCTTTAGATGAAGGCTAGGTTTCTTTACATGAAAGTTCAATGAGTTTATTGACCCGTGATGCGAGACTTTTCCAAACACAGTGTCACAGTCTCTATTACCTCATGAGAATAAGATGGCAGACCTCTGGCTGTGGTGCTGTGGTTCTGATGGATATAAAAGTATAGCCCAGTGAGCTATACTCTGAAAATCTGGTGTCTTTGGGACTCCCTAGAAAGAAAATGAGAACTTCTCAAACATAAGATATAGAGGAGTCTTACCCTTAGAAGACTTGAGCCTCAAGGGGACTTGGCTGGGGAAGCTATCTCGAGACCTAGGCCTGCAATGAAGTGGCAGATTTTAAGTTCATGTTGTGCCTGCTACCTTTGGTGCTGGTAAAGGTCAGAGAGGTCTTTTATGGGGGGAAAAATGCCTCAGTATCTTGCTTAACCACTGGACTCAAAATCCGAGAAGCCCTAACCTGACGCAGTCATTACAGAGCCACCTCAGGTGCAAACCAGCCTTGGATTTGTTGGATTTGGCAACAAGCCTGACACAAGCCAAGAAGCACTCCCTACTCTCCCTGCACTTTTTAATCCCCAAACACAGGTATTTTCTTATACACTTTTTTTTTTTTTTTTTTGGATACTCAGGGCTAGTACTTTGCAACAACCAAGGAAGGTTACTGTGGATTCAAGGTCATCTTTCAGTCTTAACCTGTACTGGGACTTGAGTAGCCCTAGTCACTGAAGAGAAGGTGAGTCAACTTATCTCTAGTGACACACATTTCTAGTAGGACAGAAGCCTATGGTATTGTAAATATATGATAAGACAAATATCCCCTCAGTCACTGTTTAAAAATATCTTCAAAAATTCAGTTTTGTGGGGTTTTCTGTTTTAATAAACCATAAAATATAATTTTCAAAAAATGTTACTAGTTTTAATTAATTTTTGTTCAATGCATACATTATTTAGGAAATAATCAAAGTCGAATTTTTTCCCATTTTTTTTTAGCTTGCTTAATGTTTACTGGTGAGGTTTCATAGTTTATTAATTTGGGTTCTACACTTGTTTTAGACTAGAAGGAACTCATTATCAATTCATAAAGCTAATAGTGAATACCTTTATGTATATTTTTATCTTCTCACCATTTATGATCTCTTAATAGTTATAAAAGTTTTAAAGTTAAAGTTATTTCACTATAAAAGTTAATAGTTTCTAAAGAGTTTTCTCACGCTTCTAGAGTAAGTCACACAGTTTTGAAGTTATGCATATGTCTTTGTTTCCATTTGCTACATTTTCAGTTATTTTCTCATTTATTCCTGGTCTCAGGGGAAAGCATTCATTCTTTTATCATTAAATACAATGTTCACTATAGGTTCTTTATGAGACTGGAAATGTTTCCTTCTATTTCTATCTAGCCAAATGTATTTTAATCATGAAATGGTGTTTGATTCTTTTCAAATACCTTTTCGGCATATGTTGAAATGATCATATTTTCCTTTATTCTATATTAAGAGTTGTGCATTAACTGATTTTTTTTGCCTATTAAATCAACCTTACAACCTGGTGATAAATCCCACTTGATGATGGTGTAATCTCTACTTTACGTATTGCTGGATTCAGTTTGTTAATATTATCTTGAGCATTGTGATGTTTAAATTTATTAGAGGTATTGGGTGGCCTGCTTTTCATTCTTTTTTTTTTCCCTGTGATGTCATTGTCTGGTTTTTGTCTCAGGGTGACACCAGTCTCATAGAGGGAGCTGGTGACTATGCTTGCTTTTTTTTTTTTAATGTTTGGTAAAATGAGACCATGTACTCTTAGGTTTTTATTCATAATAGTTTTTAAATCTCTAATTTCATATCTTTATTAGTAAAAAATCCACTTATTTTTTTCTATATGTTCTTAAGTAATTTGTATATTTTTAGGTATTTGCCCATTTTATCCAATTTATTTAATTTATTGATATACAGTTGTTATACTCTTTCCTTTGAACTCTTTTTATTTCTGTGAGGTTGGTAACCATGTTCTCTCATTTATTCCTGATTTAGAAATTCGAATTTTTTATCTTTGTTCTTGGATTCTTTAAAGATTCAACAAATATATGACATTTTCAAAAAAACGTTTGTTTTTATTGATTCTCTTTATTATTTCATTCACTTCTGCTCATTTAAAGTATTTCTTATGGTTGCTTCAAGTTTAGTTTTCTCTTTTTTTAATTTCTTAAGGTAGTAGATTATCAGTTTATCATTCATTTTAAAAATAGATGTTTCCAGCTCTAAATTTCCTTATGAGCCCTATTTTAGTTACATCTCATATGTTTTAATATGTTGTATTTTTGTTTTCATTAATATTAAATAATTTCCTAATCCCTCTTGTGTTTTCTTTCTTGACTCTGGTTACTTAGCGATGTGTCATTTCATTTCCATACATTTGTGAATTTCACAATTTTTTTCTGTTACATATTTTAAATTTAATGCTATCGTGGCTAGAGAATATACTTTATACTTTTTTGAGACCTGTTGTACATTCTGGCATATAGTTTACCTTGGAAAAGCTTTGTGTTCTTTTTCTGGTGGGTGGAGTGTTGTGTGGGTATCCGCCAGGGCCAGTGGACTTACTCTCTAGAGGGTGCAAGTCCTCTATGTGTTTATGCTGTCTAGTTGTATCCATTATTGAAACCAATGTATTAGCATATCCAACTATATTGTTTTTTGTCAGAAAAATACTTTATTTTTTATCATTTTTTATTGTTATTTTATTACAGTTGTCTCAACTTTCCCCCCTTTGTCATCCTCTGCCCACCCCACTCTCCGCTCCCACAGTCAATTTCCACACTGTTGTCTGTGTCTGTGGGTCACAAAGAACGTGTGGGTACACGTTCTTTGTTTAATCCCTTCCCCTTCCTTCCACCATTATCTCCTCCCTCCCCCGCTCTGGTTACTTTTAGTCTGCTCCATGTTTCCTTGCCTGTAGTTCTGTTTTGTTCATTAGTTTATGTTGTTCATTAGATTTCTGTTATAGATGAGATCATATGGTATTTGGCTTATATCACTTAGCATAATACTCTCCAGTTCCATCCATGCTGCCATGAAGGGTAGGGGCTCCTTCTTTCTTTCTTCTGTGTAGTATTCCATTGTGTAAATATACCACAGTGTTTTGATACATTCATTTACTGATGGGCACTTAGGCTGTTTCCAGTATCTAATTATATTGTTGAATTGCCCATTTCTCCTTTCAATTCTGTCATATTTTGCTTAATGAATTTTGGAGTTCTGTTGTTAGGTGCATATTTACTTATAATTATAATTTTAGGCTTGATTTTACTTTAGAATTTTGTCAGATTGCTCCACTTTATAAATTCTCTGACACTCATTCTTCTATGTTGTGCTCATAGACCCTCCTTTAGGTAGTATAACTTCATCTATTTGGTAATTTTCTTATGTGAGATTATCTCTGGCAGGAATTATTTGCTCATGAGAGTTTTTTTCATGCTGGGTTATAGTGTATAATTGGTGGAATCTGGAGTTTAATTTTTGCCAAGAACTTAAAAAGTTTAATAAGCCTGGGCCTGTTTCAACAAATTCCTCCTTTCCTTGTCCATTTGCTACACCAATCATTGTTGCAATGGAAATGACCAATTTCAAACTTTTCTTATTTTCTGAAGACCAAATAGGAGGTGAATTCACTGGGTTTTTTCTAAGGAGCAATGGAACTGACAAGCAATTGCACTGACAAGTAAGTGTTCTGATGTCATTTTGATGGACAGTTTTCCAGTTTTCCAGTTCCACAGAAACGATTGCAGTGTGTACACAGTCCCAGTTGTCTTATTCACTGGTATCTTATAGCACGTGGTGCCTGGGGTAGTGTGACTGTCAGTAAATGGTTGTTGAATGACTACACGCAACTGTTAATCCACCTAATGCAAGGAATTGGTTGAGGTCTCTCTAATCAAAAGCTGAAATTCTATATATCAATTCCCAATCAGAGCCCTAGCCCCTGAGTTCACTTTCCTAATGGAACTTTGGAGATTAACTTTAAATCTCCTTTGAATGTGAGGCAAAGGCAAGGATAGGGGTTGCTCTGTTAGACCATGGCTATTTGTGAAACCCACCACAGCTCAAACTATTTTTTGCTGAGATTTATTGATCTTTATAATGAAAGAAGTGCCCTTTATAGTAAGAATAATAAATATCCCATTATTTAAGTGGTAAGTAGTTAGAGTTGGTTTTACAAACCCATGAAGTGGGTAGGTGTACTCACAGACAGAGGTTGGTTAATTTGCTAATTACAAAGACCATGACCTGAGCAGGAGACAGGAAAATGACAATCATTAAGATCCACTGAGAACCACACACATATCCAATGTTCCTGCCTTTAGAGATCTTGCTGCTGGGATAGGAGCAGGCAGCTGATGTAAGAAACAATCAGCCTCCTTCCAGTGATCTCCACATACTAGGCCATAAGGCCACATCTGGTCTTAGATTAATAAAACTTCTCCATAGTATCTTATAGGATTTTAATGAGTATCCCCAGTGTGCAATTATTTGTATCATTTTAATAAGCTATTAAATTGAAAGTGAGGTGACCCAGGATCAGATTTTGCCAGCTATCTTTTAAGTTAAAAATCAAAGCTTCTAGATCCCTGGGTTTTTTGTTTTTGTTTTTGTTTTTGTTTTTGTTTTAATTCAAAGAGCTTCTCTTTCCCAACTAATTTGTTCATCAATAGTCAGCCCTTGGGGTTAATTAATTAATTAATTAATTTAGTTTTAGCTCTGGTGTGATTTAGAGACTTCTAAGATTAGTATAGTACACAGGACATGCCTATGGGGTTGTATTTTCTGTCACTTATTCTAGTAATTAACATGTTAGGGTTTTCTACTAGACTATGAGATCCTTGAGAACAAGATTCAAGTCTTAGTCCTGGTGGGTGTGGCTCAGTGGATTGAGCACTAGCCTGTGAAACAAAGGGTCACTGGTTCGATTCCCAGTCAGGGCATATGCCTGGGTTGCAGACCAGGTCCCCAACCAGGGGAGTATGAGAGGCAACGGCACATTGATGTTTTCCTCCCTCTCTTCCCCTCTCTAAAAATAAATAAATAAAATATTTTAAAAAAGGATTCAAGTTTTGTTTTCATATTCCTGATAGCTGATGTGGTACCTGGCACATATCTTACTGAATACACATGTGTTAAATGATTCCCCACCTGGGTGTCACTCGGTGATTAACAGTAAATACTTCTGCACATCCGAAGGCATGAAAACCCCTTTCCTTGTGAGATCATCTCTTTCCCATACCATGGAAAGCCTACAACATCTCTCTGTATGCCCTGGATGGATTCAAATTAATAATAGCTAGAATAATGTTTTAGTATAACTAATCAAAAGGTCAAATAATGAAGGAAAACTAGCTCCTCATTTTAAAACACTCAAATTTTTTCTTAAAATACTTAAATAATCTGTTAAGATAGCTTATTGGAATGTTAACATTTAAGTGACTGGTAGTTTAGCTTTTCTTCCTCAAATTTTTCTCCAAGGGGTGGCAGAGAGAAAGGAAATGGTACATTGAGATTGGTTTCATTTAATCAATTAGTGATGCAGAATCATCCGCCTCCCCCCAAGTGTGTCTCATAGTCAGTGACTCTCTGCTGCCTTCTGGCTGTCTTGATTAAATATTTCTCGGGAAATAGGGATGGGGACAGAAGTAGGGACACAGAGAGATGCAGAACTCAAGGATTTCAGTGAATTCAGACTTGAATCAGGTGTATCACTTCTCTAGCTTCCTTGTATTTATGAACTAAATAAATGTCTTCACCTAATATATCAATTCCAGCTTTAAACTTCTATCTTCTCCTTAAATCCTGAGGCTTAAACTCTTGCACCATCACCACCAACAGACACAGAGAAATCCTTTGCAAGAATCGACTGGTCCTGAGACTCAGAAATACAATCACAGATGGACACATGCAGGGGTGTCCAGAGTTTTGGCACCTCTGAGCTACACTGGAAGAAGAGTTGCCTTGGGGCACATATTAAATACACGAACACTAATGAAAGCTGATGAGCGAGAAAAGGGTTTTACATAAATTTACAATTTTGTGTTGGGCTGCATTTGTAGCCATCCTGAGCTGCATGCAGCTCGTGGGCTGTGGGTTGGACACCCCTGGAGCTGCAGTATCTGCACATGGGTTCTGGTGCCATGGGGATCCTCCATGTCCACACCCTTCATGGAAATGCAGGATCATAAAATCAGACATGTGTTCAGAGTATGTTTGTGTAAGGGGATCGGGAAGAGACTGAGGGGGTGGTATATGGTAGGACAGAGAAAGGAAAAGGTAGGGTACAGTTTGATTATTACTATGCTTTAATCTGGTATTTATTAAATGCTTAAACTATGCCAGTCACTGCTATGAGTTTCTACTTCCAAATTTAACCCTCAGAACAAAAATTTGAGTTAGGCATTATTTTAGGTCTATTATACAGGTAGTGAAATGAGGCTAAGGAAGATGAAATAACTTACCAACTTGCAGATTTTAAGTGGTGTGATGGTAAACCCAGGCAGTCATGCTCCAGGGGCTACTCTCATAATCACTGACCTATAGAGAAAGAAAGAGTAGAAGTCCTTTAAAGAGAAGTGATGTGTTTTTAGAGGATTGGTGAGTTTTATTTGACTAGAGATCCTAAGCCCTAGAGGATTGGCTGCTTACAAAGAAAGCCCGTCCTTAAAAAGTGAGGGTCCCTCTGATTATCTCCCCAGAGCAACCTGAGGTAGCAGGATAGGCACATGCCTGGTCTAAGCAACTGCCATACATCTGCTGAATCCTGTTCTTCCTCTCGTGGTTGCACATCAAGAACTCAGCTTCTGTGTTGACCAAGAAGCCGGAAGGCCAATAGTCATTTTCCTTCAAGGTCAACATTTGCCAAACCTGTACTAGAATTGTGAAATTCTATTGGTGGAGGGTCTTTCTCTTTCTTCCTACTTGATTTAGGGAAAATAGGAGAGCAAATTCAAGTATTCTTTTTCCCCTGTGATTTTTTTGGGGGAAAAAGTATCAATTGTTCAAGCCTTTTTTATTTTATTTAAGTCTTCTTGAAAATGGTGCCTAGGAAGGCATTATACTAGTCATCATGCTGGACCAGGATTGTCCCAAGCAAACCAGAGCACAGAACCATCCTGTATGCGAGGATCATCAATTTATGTTTACAGCATCACCGCCAAGTATAATTCAGTAAAATAAATTCTATGCTGAGCAGACAGGGTGGACCTGGGAACGTTGTTTCTCTGTTGGCCTGACTTAATGGAAAGGTAGATTTTTAAAAATATTATGTCTATTCACTGGCAATATATCCTTCAGGCAGCCTTCAATCAATATGTTCTCTCTGTTGAGTTGTGAGAACTGAGTTTCTGAAAGCTTGAGTTATTATTTCTTGAAAACTACTTGTATTGAGGCTATTATAGATTTACAGTTAAATGCAACATCTTTTTAATAATTAAACAGAATAAAGTACAAATTGACTTTTTAAAATAAAATGTAAGTGTATGAATACATTGGTGTAGAAGGCTGTACCCATATTCTCTGAAGTAACCCACATTTGCTTCTCCTTTGTAAGCAATTAAATGTTTTAGCTGACCGGCAGCACAATTGTGTGTTTTGAGGGATGCAGAACAGACTTTGCCTGCAATGCATGATATGCATGCGATAAGGCATTACATCATCTTGCTGTAATTGTCATTAAAAAGTCCCTAGCAACTCAATCTTCAATGCTGAGGCAGAGCTGCCTGCTGGAGCTTTTGTCCTTAGCTGTCTTTGGCTCTCCCTGCAGTGATCCCTACTATTGGTGACATCATTGAAGAATCCATTTCATTCATAATGCTAGCACATTTTTTTAAATTTGGAATAATTTCAAAGTTTATTGACTTAACACTTTTTTTAGAGTTAGGAGGCAAATTAGAGGTTATATGAGCTCTTAGAAGCAAAGCCAGTAATAAAATCCAAACATAGTGACTTCTAGTTTAATCAGCTTTCGTGAATTTCATGCTATTCCTCTAGTAAAGATTTAAGTACGTGAGTCGTGCATCCATCTTGCTTAAACACCTTTCTTATGGGTTAATTTATGACATTAAATTTTTTTTTGCATGTTTCCCAAAGGTATCGACTTCATGCAAGTTCAGGTGAGGTTTACATTTCGGTATTTGATAGCTTCACACAACCTGGACTTATTCACCGGGCTAGGTATTGTGTGAGACACTATGGCATTCAAGATTTGGAGTGCACCTGCCTGTGGTCCTTCAAATATGGAGCAGCCCCTGATCTTTTTTAATCTGAGTATCTTTTAGATTAGAATCTGAAAACTCAAGCTCCACGGACAAATCTGCTGTGCTGCCTGCTTTAAGAAAAGTACTATCAGCCACACAAACTTGCTTGTGTACACTGCATCCCCACGGCGAGGGGGGGATTGAGTAGCTGGAACAGAATGATGGGTCTGCGCAGCTTAAAATCCTTAGTTTAAGCCTTTACAGAAGAAGTTTGACAATGATTGCTCTAGAAACTCTAAAACATAATGTCTTATAACTGAGATTCTGTTGGTGAAATTTTATTTTTTTATGGTCTATGAGAAAAACAAAACAAGTTTAGATCATTTTAGATTAACAATATGGTTTGTAAATGGGTAGCTTATTCAATTCCTTCCAGGGCAATCAATGGTGTTTTTATTTATGGCTGATTCTTCTTATGTCCTTGAATATTCATTTTTCCAGAAAGCTAACAGGTAATTATAAATTGAAATGACATTTCCCACATACATGTGGATGTGTTTCTCCTTTTAAATACAAGAACCTGAGAATACAAATGTCTTTGATATGTGAATTGACACTTGTAAGCCTTTAATAAATTATCTATGAGAAGAATATGGGAGAAATCAACATCTACTTTGGAATTGCTCTTGAAGTTTTGTGCCTACTCTTTTCCTTAGTGAATATACTGAGGCCATAGATTTGTTAATTTGTTTTCTATGGGTATAGTCATAGAATTTGCTTTGTAGTAAACTGGCAAAGTCTTAGATTATTTTTTGAGAAATCTCTAAACAAGTCCAATAAAAATCCTGGCACAATTTATAAAGTTGACTTAATTTTACTAGGTGCATTTCAACACTTGGTTTAATCATGTTCCAAACAAGGAACATCTGAAAATTGTTCTCATAGTCCATTCCTTCTAGTTTTCTCTAGGAACACTGATCAGTATTTTAATGACTTTTGTTATTGTTATTTTGTTAGATGGTAGTCATCAGGTTACAAATTTCTGCACAAATTCATTACTGTCACTACGAAACAATTGTTCATCACACTTATGACTACTTAATATAGCCATATATTTAAAAGTATTTCTTTACTTGACTGTACCATATTTTTCAGACCATAAGACACATCTAGGTTTTAGAGGAGGAAAATAGGAAAGAAAAGTTTTGAAGCAAAAAATGTGGTAAAATATTTAATAACATAAATGACATAATGTTTCACCAATGTAAATGTAAGCTACATTCAGACTATAAGACACACCCCCATTTTCCTCCCAAATTTGGGGGTGGGGAGTGCATCTTATAGTACAAAAAATACAGTAAGTTCCACAAAATTAGGCACCAAGAATATACTCTTTACCATTGTAACCCCATATTAATTATCTATTCAGCATATATTACTATGTGGCTGCTCACCACATAAACTATGCTAATCCGGGGGCAGGAGATGGTGGCAGGGTAGGTGGGGGCTGAACCCACTTGCTCATGCATACAACTGGGACACCTTGCTGATCTTCTGAAGACCAGAGTGAACAGCCAGTGGAATCCCAGCTTATATGAAGTTTGGAAACCAAAGATTGCAAAGGACATTTAAAAACAGACAGTAAGGAGATTGTGTAGGCTGACAAGAAGGTCCCTGAGACTTGCACCAGGACCACAGATGTTGCGGTCCCTGGGCTGGGTGCCAGGGACTGCGGCTGCCACAGGAGCTTTGGAGGAGATTCAGATCAGTGATTGTAACTTCGCAGCTTCCTCCCCTCCCAGAGCAGGGAAGCCAGTCCCACACCAGGAGAGACCTGGATGCTTGAAGTTGCTGGGGAAGCGGGGGAAATGTAGTGGGAGATCCACTGAGGCAGTGTTCCCCACCTGGGACCATGGTCGCCATCTGGGACAGTAACATTGAAATTGGGGAGCCGGGTAATACCTAGAGTTGGGAGAAGGGTTGGGCCGTGACTGACCCTAACCCAGATAGTCTTGGGACTGTTCAGAAAGTTGGGCCATGTGAAAAGCTGGGTACTTGTTATGAATGACTGCAGCGGGAATCAAGGGGAATGCATTAAAAAAAAAAAAAAGCTATCAGCTGCTGTGCAAGGAACTCTCATGCACTGTCGCCAGTGAAGAGGGAGGAGTAGGGGCACAATTTGCTCCCAATCAGGGTGCCTCAAGGACTGATCGGGGTGGGGCAGCAAGGACTCAGAGGGGTAGCAGTCCCCAGAGAGATTTAATTTAATAGGGGAACTAAACTGCCCTTAATGGATTTGCACGTGAAGCACTCAGGCCAGCAAAGAGGGAGGAGGGGTGCAAGTTGCCCCCATTCTGTGCACCTTGCGACCTAATCAACAGGTGGCACAAGGTGAATTAAAGGCACCATCCTGGTGCTTATGGACAGTGGGGGCCTTGCAGAGCTCTGAGGGCTTGGGCTGGAGGCTGGACACCTGTGAATATTGTAGCCCACACTGAGCCCCCAAAGCAGAACCACAGGAAAGTGAGGGGGGGGGAGCCCAGCCCCACTGTGCCTGCAGCATCCAGGGAGACCAGCAGAACCCACTTGGTGGGTTTAGAGTCAGCAGGATGCTTTTTTTTTTTCTTCCACGTGTAAGAAAATAAGATCTAGAGCTGTGAAAGGACCAAAGGCATGTCCAGAGAGAGATCAGAAGACTAATGCCAACAACTAAGACAAAATTCACTTTGCTATCCTACAGAACTTGAAGTTTATTCTTTACTTTATTTTTTGTTATTACTAGTTATTATATTTCTTCCTTCCATTTACTTTTCTTTGTTTCATTTCATTGTTTGACTTGTTTTCTTTGTTCTCCCTTTCATATTGCATTTTAATTTCTCTTCCTTCACTCCACTTGCATTCTAATAACACACTACTCTTGGTCCTTTACTTTTTATTCTTTTTATTCCTATCATATATTTCTTGTCATATTATTGTTTTTCCAAATCCTACACAGCACCATTCCCTGGTCTTGGTCCATGTCACTATCTTCCTGAGCTTTATTACTATTGTGGTTAACTTTATTCTCTCACATACTGCACCAAGTTTCTATCTCTTACTCTCACTATATCTCACCACCTAACCTCACATAAGCACTCTGCTTTCTGGAGCCAGCTCACAATCTTTTCCCCCTGTAATAAGAGTTGTACCTCTTTTTCACTTTTTACAAAAAGTGGCTAGTTGGGTAAAATATTACGGTTATTACCCAGCCCCTGATCACATACAAGATAAGGTGGGAGTTGTGAATACCAGTAAACCTGCTGGAGGAGAGAGCTCACCAACAAGGAGCAACCAACAGGTAAGACCCAAGTACAATAAAAGAACCCACACAAAGAGAAGAAAGGGCAACCCTAGAGCACCCAGACAAGGAGATCAAAGTGACCACACCACTGAGTCCCACAGAACTCCTACCATAGAATTTCACCCTACAAAGACAGCTAGCAAAGCTGAGCATTGGGAATCACAGGAGCAAAAAGAGTCACTTAAAATGGGGAGATAAAGAAAGAATCTGCAGTCAAAAGGAATGGCATACTACCCACTAAAAGAACTAAAGGAAATGGAGGCAAGCAAACTATCAGATATAGAATTCAAAAGAATGGTTATAAGGATGCTCAAGGAACTCAGAGAACTACAAGGAACTGAGTGGGAAATATAACAGCATGAAAAAGGAAATAGAAACTATAAACAAGAACCAGGAAAAAATGAAGAATACAATTTCAGAAATAAAAAACACACTGGAAGGAATTGCAAGGAGGCTAGTTGAAGCAGAGGACTGAATTAGTGAGCTGGAAGACAAGGTGGAAAGAAACACCCAGATAGAGCAGCTTCATGAAAAAATAGTAAAAAAATATGGAGATAACTTAAGGTAACTCCAAGAAAACATGAAACACAACATTTGAATCATAGAAATACTAGAAGGAGAAGAAAAGGAAGAAAGAGTAGAATTCCTGCTTGAAAAAATAATGACAGAAAACTTTCCAACCTTGGAGAGGAGAAAAACCACACAAGTTTAGGAAGCACAGAGGATCCCAATCAAGATGAACCCAAAGAGGCCTACTCCAAGACACATCGTAATTACAATGCCAAGTTTTAAAGACAGAGAATGTTGAAGGCAGCAAGGAAGAAACCAAAAGTAACATACAAGGGAGCTCCAATAAGACTAGTGGCTGATTTCTCAACAGAAACACTACAGGCTAGGAGAGAATGATAAATAATATTCCAAGTAATGAAAAGTAAAGGCCTGCAACCAAGAATATGCTACCCAGTGAGGCTCTCAATTAAAATGGAAGGTGAAATAAGGAGTTTTCCAGAAAAAAAAAAGAAGATTGAAAGAATATACCTCCACCAATCCAGCACTGCAAGATATGCAAAAGAGACTGCTAAAAAGAGGAAGAAAAAGAGTGACAGAGAGGAATACAGGTACAAAGGGGAGGAATGAGTAAGTACCTATTAGTAATAACCTTAAATGTTAATGGATTAAATGCTCCAATCAAAAGACATAAAGTAGCTGAAAGGATAAGAAAACATGACCCGTACCTATGCTGCCTACAAGAGACCCTTCAGAACTAAATACCTACACAGACTGAAAGTGCAGGGTTGGAAAAAATATTCCAAGCAAATTGACAGGAAAAAAAAAAGCTGGGGTATCAACACTTATATCAGACAAAATGACTTCAAAACAAAAGCCAAAAAAGAGACATGGAAGGACACTTCATAATACTCAAGGGAAGAATCCATGAGAAGATGTAAGCACTGTAAACATACATGCACCAAACACAGGAACACCCAAATGTATAAAGAAAATCTTGGAGGACTTCAAGAAAGATATATACAGCAACACACTTATACTAGGAGATTTTAACACCCCACTGTCAAAAATGGATAGATCTTCCAAACAGAATATCAATAAGTATACTGCAGCATTGAATGGTGCCCTAGATCAAAAGGACTTAATGTGTATGTGTGTGTATATATATATATATAACACCTTATATAGATATATAGATATCTATATATATGTAGAACTATATATATATATATATATATATATATATATATATATATATATAGAGAGAGAGAGAGAGAGAGAGAGAGAGAGAGAGAGAACCTTTCATCCCAAAGAAGAAAAATACACATTCTTTTCAAATGCACATGGAACATTTTCAAAGATAGACCACACATAGTAAGACACAAAACAAGCCTCAACAAATTCAAGAAAATTGAAATCATATCAATCATTTTCACAGACTACAAGGGATTGAACTAGAAACCATCCTCAAGGAGAAAACTCAAAAACACTCAAATTCATGGAGATTGAATAGCATGCTATTAAACAATGAATGGGTTAATAATGAGATCAAGGAAGAAATCCTAAAGTTTCTGGAAACAAATGGCAATGAACACACAACACTCCAAAACTCATGAGATACAGCAAAGGTGGTTCTGAGAAAGAAGTTCATAGTGATACAGGCCTATCTAAAAAAGATAGAACATTTCAAATAAACAACCTAAGCCTACAACTGCAAGAACTTGAGGAACAACAACAACAAACAAAGCCCAAAGTGAGCAGAAGGAAAGAAATAACCAAGATCAGAGCAGAATTAAATGACACAGAGACTAAAAGAACAATCCAAAGGATCAATAATTCCAGGATCTGGCTCTTTGAAAAGATAAACAGAATTGACAAACCTTTAAGCAGACTCATTAAGAAAAAAAGAGAGAGGACACAAATAAACACAATCAGAAATTCTATTCGACATGGTATTGGAAGTCCTAGTCACAGCAATCAGATAAGAAAAAGAAATAAAAGGCATTCAAATTGGAAAGGAGGAAGTAAAACTATCACTGTTTCCAGATGATATGATACTATACATAGAAAACCCTATAGACTCTACCAAAAAAGTATTCAACCTAGTAAGTGAATTTGGCAAAACAGTGGATTCAAAGTCAATATTCAGAAATTGAGTGTGTTTTTTACACCAACAACAAAATATCAGAATCAGAAATAGGGAAAAAATCACATTTGCAATAGCAACAAGAAAAATAAAGTATTTGGAATAAACCTTCCAAGGAAGTACAAGACCTTTACTCAGAAAACTATACAACACTGAAAAAAGAAATTAAGGAAGACACAAACAAATGGAAACATGTACCATGTTCATGGATTGGAAGAATTAACATCATCAAAATGTCCATGTTACATAAATTAATTTACAGATTCAATGCAATCTCTATTAAAATACCAATGACACATTTCACAGATACAGAACAAACATTTCAAAAATTTATATGAAACCATGAGTGAGCCCAAATAACTGCAGCAATTTTGAGAAAGAAGAACAAAGTAGGAGGGATCACAATACCTTATATCAAACTATACTACAAGGCCACTGTAAAAGTATGGTACCCGCATGAGAACAGACACATAGAACAATGGAAGAGAATAGAGAGCCCAGAAATAAACCCAAGTCTCTATGGTCAATTAGTATTTGACAAAGGGGCAGAAGCATAAAAAGGAGCAAAAATAGCCTCTTCAACAGATGGTGTTGGGAGATCCGGACAGTTACATGCAAAAAATGAAATTCAATCACCAACTTACACCATACACAAAAATAAATTCAAGGTGCATAAAAGACTTAAATATAAGTCATGACACCATAAAAGTCCCAGAAGAGAACATAGGCAGGAAAATCTCAGATATTCCACACAGCAATATTTTCACTGATATATCCCCCTAGAGCAAGAGACATAAAGGAAAGAATAAACAAATGGGACCTCATCAAAATTAAAAGCTTCTGCGCGGCTAAAGAAAACAACAGTAAAATGAAAAGTGAATCAACTGAATGGCAGCATATACTTGCAAATGAAACCTCAGACAAAGGTTTGATCTCTGTAGAGACACTAATCTAAGAAGGACATACAGGTGGTCCAGAGACCTATGAAAGGATGTTCAGCATCACTAGCCATCAGAGAGATGCAAATTAAAACCACGGTGAGATATCACTTCACACTGGTCAGAGTGGCCATCATAACCAAATCAACAAACAACAAATGTTGGCAAGATTGTGGAGAAAAGGGAACCCTAGTGCACTGTTGGTGGGAATGCAGACTGGTGCAGCCACTGTGGAAAACAGTATGGAATTTCCTCAGAAAACTAAAAATAAAACTGCCTTTTGACTCAGCAGTACCACTGCTGGGACTATACCCTAAGAATCCCAAAACACCAATTCAAAAGAACTTGTGTACCCCAATGTTCATAGCACAATTTACAGCCAAGTTCTGGAAGCAACCTAAGTGCCCACATGTAAGTGAGTAAATCAAAAAACTGTTGTACACTTACACAATGTAATACTATGTGGCAGAAAGAAAGAAGGAGCTCCTTCCATTCGTGACAGCATGGATGGATCTGGAAAGCATTAGGCTAAGTGAAAAATAAGCCAGGCAATTAAAGACAAATGTCATATGACTCACTTATAAGTGGAGCTAATCAATAAAACAAGCAAGCAAGCAAAATGTAACCAGAGACATTGAAATTAAGAACATACATACTGACAGTAACCAGAGGGGAGGGGAAGAGAGATAATGGGAGAAATAGGGGAAGGGCCATCAGGGAACATGTATAAAGGACACATGGACAAAGCCAAAGGGGGTGAGTTCAAGATGGGGAAGCAGACAGTTGGGACAGGGGCATGGTGGGGTGAAAATGGGGACAACTGTACTTGAACAACAATAACAAAATTAAAAAATTTAAAAACAAAACTGTGCTCATCCTAGAGAACAATGTGAAACATTCATCTCCAAATCCTCCCAGAGTTTGCACTTTAATTTCTAGAACAGAACTGAGCACACAGAACTGAGCACATAGAACTGATGAAATTTCTATTGCTTAGGAATTTTCATCAAAAGAATGAATTAATGACAAGCATTAATATTTCATACTAAATTAGTGAGAATTGTAGTAAATTTTGTTTCACAGGCATAGGGTTCTAATTCCAATAAGTAAGACTAGTGTCAATAAAGATGATGTATGAAAAACAGTTTATAGACACTCACCCACTACTAGAAAAACGATACCTAGCAAGTTAACTACAGTGAGTGCTGAAGAAAGAATGAGCATAAGTTTTCTGGATTTCTTTTAAAGAGTGAAATATGTATTGAATCTAAAGGCCAAGGTCTTTACAGTGGCTGTATGGGTCCATGGAACAGGAGCCTCCGGAAGTGAGACAGAGGCCCTGCTTCTTTCCTCATTCATTCTACTCCAGCCGCATTATTCTCTTTGTTCTTTAGTCACCTCAAGTTTGCTTCTGCCTCTGAATTTCTTTGTGGTGGTTGTTTCTTCTGCCTGAAGCATTCTCTTTCAAGGAATCCAGGTGGTTTACCTTCTCAGCTCCTTTGCCATATTTTGCTTTATTTATGCGACTTTTTCAGAGACACTTTCTCTGAACTCCCTATCAAATAATGAACACTCCCTACCCAAGTAGTACATATACTCTTTGTCTGCTTGCTTGCTTGATTAATTGATTTATTTTCTATGCATTCATTTATATACTCAGTTGTTTATTTTAGTTAACCAATGTTACTACAGATTTAAGAGAAGGCATTTTTATGTATTATAAAGAGCAGTCACTTCAACATGAGTGAGGCAATGGAGAATGCCTTGGCAAATACAGATATAATTCTACTAACATTTACAAGGATTGGTCATTACAGAATATGTCAGCAACCATAGAGAGATCTAGTCTCTCTTAGTAAAGAATGACTCTGAATGAACATTAGCAGCTATCAAGTCTATTCGGGAATATTTTGAAGATATTCTGTGACCAATCTATAGCCAGGGTGTCTAACCTGCAGCCTGTGGACCACGGCCATGATTGCAGCCCAACACAAAATTGTAAGTTTTCTAAAAACCTTTTTTTTTTTTTGCGAATCAGTTTTTGTTAGTGTTTGTGTATTTAATGTGTGGCCCAAGAGAACTCTTCATCTTCCACTGTGGCCAGAGACGCCAAAAGGATGGACACCCTTGCTGGGCTAGGCAATATTTGAACAGTGATTTGTGTGCCTTTTGGATCTCCTAGTGTACTAAGTCATGCCCTTTTTACCTAACTCCAAAATTTCAATTGGCTGTGCTCACTAGAGTCCTGACTTAACCTTGTCTAAGGTTGAAGGGGTAAAAATGAGCAGCTATAGCCCTTTGGCTTGCTTCTGTCTCACTGTAGACATCACTGTAGACATCTCTACAACCATCTTTTTAACTTATCAACTTGAATTCCAAGACTTTTGCTGTCCCCGTGGAAAATGTTCTGAAAATTCTTATTTCTCAGAGCCAACTTCATCAAACCTAGGCCAATAACTCAGGCATGCAAGTAAGAAATCTTGTTCCCTGTGTTATTCATATGGGTGCTTAGATTAAATAAGCACATTCTATTATATATGTCTCTATATTTACCTGGGGTCCCCTGAATTTTGTTGTGCAACGAAGGCTAGGGGCCCAAAACTCAAAATGACCACATTGCCAATGCTAAGAGCTACATTAGAAGAAACGCATGCATGTGTACAATCTGACACCTCCTCCAAGAACTGCCTTTTAATTTGTGAGCTATAGGATCCTCTTGACTCTTAGGACATAAGAAAATATGGCACTCAGCAGTGGAGGGTAAGTACACTTTCTTGTAAGAAATTAGCCATCAGGAAAATGGTACTAATTATACACCTTAAAGGGTCATAACGGGAGTCCAGGAAAAAGAATTGTGTTTATAGATGTGAAATATTCACCATCTATTAAGGGACTACAATGTTTTTTTTCTTTCTTTCTTTGTTTTAAGGGGGTAAAACCTTAAGAATTTTCTTGTGAATTGAGTTTTTATCAGACTATGAGCTTATTTTGGAGTTGTGTTGATTATGGAGGCAGATTTCCTTTTCAATGTATGTATAGGTTTAAGCAATCTAGTATTTGCAAACATTCAGCATTGCTTATTTCCGTACTCTGAAGGTGCCACAGAACTTCCAAACATGCCACGAGAAGCGTTCCTTTCCCAGTCCAGTGTTAGCTCTCTTTATGTCCCCCTCAGCTCTCCCATCTTTTCTTTGGTTGCTGTTAGAACCTTCGCTGGTGCCACAGCCCATAACTATAGACCCTACTACCCAGGGAATTCAGGACATGTTTGCTCGCAGAGGACCGTGGCTCACAAAGAGAAGCAGAACAGGACTGTTCTCACTTCTTTCATGGCTGCACAGAGGCAGGAAGGAAAGGAGGGAGTGGGCAGAGTGTCCAGTGATTTGCAGATTTAATCCTAGTTTTGAGGGTAAATCAGCCACAGAGACTGTGGGGGCAGCCTGTGGCTTTCTCTAAACTAGAATTTTGACTCAATTTTAATGTTTTCTGTGCTAAGTTTAAAGACTTGATTGATTACATTTCTGTCAGTTTTTCCTGTTTAAAAATCGTTAGTAGTTTGTCCTTTGTCTTGAGGCTGCCTTCCCTCATCAAACAAATGTATAACTGTGCTGTTAAAAGCTGTGACTTTCTCCAGTCACCTGCATTTTACCTTGGATCCTAGTACTAGATATCTCATTGGAAAGGTTGGCAGTTTTTCCCAAAGGCATACTTAGACTTTCAAGACCTAATCAATCCAGGAACATATGGCCAATAATCAACAAGTGGTGACAGTAGTGCCACCTCAATGACATAATCAGCAAATTTAAGGTAAATTGATTTATTTTTCTTGACCTGAGCCCTGGTACCAGTCCCACCACCACCATTTTGTAAAGCCCGTCCCACTGACCTTGATCTTTTCCCCAGGACTACGTAAAATTATTTGTCCCTGTGTTCATCAAAATTTGCAACGATTTTGATCAGAAGGCACAAACATTCTCCTTCCATGTTATTATCATTTTATCATTGAGTTTGCTATAGAATTCATTGGAATTGAGTGGCATCCACTTGGAATACAATTTTAAATAGAAAACCTAGTTGCTGGGTTTAGTCTTGAGAAAATACTGCCAAAAATGGAAAGTAATACTTTGTTATCTGGATGATCTTTCTACAAATGATCTCTGTGTCTGCTCATAGAGCTCAGGAACATCCCAGACAGCTCCAAGTTTACATACCACGGTGGAGAACTGAAGCACAGGAAAACAACAGATTAACTAACCCTGGCAGGAGGGAAACAAGGGTCATCTCAATTGCTTTCTCATATCTGCTAAGTTCTAAGTGATGATATATAACACAGTAACCAAAATCAGGAGGGTCCACTTGAGCAAGGAGCCCCCTGGAAAGAACAGGAATAGAATTGGCATAGCCATAGTAACAGCAGTAAGGTTTGTGGTTTTATGTCCCAGGGCAGTGTTTTCTTTGTTCCTCCAGAAAATAGGATCAAAGTGGAACGATCAGAATCCTACTTCAAGTCCAACTGGAACCCAGTCCACATTCTTGAGCCATTGGAATATATGATAATAACTGGGAAAATATTAAAATATGGTGTTAATCTGAATTGTAGGCACTCTGGAAAATTCTAGATTTCTGTTGAATGAAGACACAATATATATTTTTTGTATGGATAATTCTTAATTTCCTTATATCACTATGGAATCATGGATTTTTTTTTTAACTTCAGGTAGTAATCTGATAGTACTTTATTGGTTTTAGTCACCAAATTGCTTCAGCTTTGGCGACTGGGAGCTCTTTTAGTAGGCTTTTGTGTCCCTTTGACATACCCTCACCAAATGCTATCTCAGCCTCTATTTCTGGGATTCTTGCCTTTGTGCTAGTCTGAGTAGGTGTGAGTTTGACTGGCCTCTATATTGTAACATAAGGTTTAAATCATAGGTTTGAATAGTCTCAGACCAAAACGGACTCTCAAGCCTGTTCTATTTCACTTAAACTCTTAAACTAAGCTACCTTACCAAAAAAACGAATTCACTAGATGGCCTAGTCCAGTTTAAAAAAGCATTTTTTCTTTGGTATTTGAAATCCAAGCCTAGCTTTAAAAATTTATTTTTATCCCATTTGACACACATGCATTTCTTGGGAACTTTGTGTGAAGGGATGTTAAGCTTATCTCTATACCCTCAGAATTCAGAATTCCATGCTGATTTATACCATTAAGTACTGGAAGGTCCAGTCGTCCCCTGTGACTTGATTACAGAGAATGCAAAAATGATCATATTCATATGTCAAAGTGCAATGATATCTTGTAGCTACTTCATCAAGCATGGCTTCCTACCTCTGCAGGAAGGTGGCAGGATTTAGATAACTCGCAAACACGAGTAAATTAATTTTGTTGAGAATGTGGTATTTCAAAGGCCCTTCTGTCTTCTATTGTAATGTTGTGACACTCACTCTTGTGTTTATCACCACCCTGCTAGAGACAAAAGGATGAACTCACTACCTTCATTCTACACGGGTCAATACACACCCAAAATTACAGGTAGGAAGAATGAAACATGTAAATACTGATGTAGAGATGTGAAGGCTGGGAAAGGTATTCTCTAGTCTCACAATGTTATGTAAAATATACTCCTTAGATATAACACAAGACAAGTATCTTCACAGAACAATGTTAATTAGCATCCTTGGAAGAACAAAGTTACAACTACAGAACAAAAAGTCTCCAAATTAAAAAAAATGTTTATGTCCCTGGCTGGTGTGGCTCAGTGGATTGGGCAACAGACTGAATGGAAGGGTTGTCGGTTGGATTCCCAGTCAGGGCACATGCCTGGGTTGCAGGCCAGGTCCCCATTTGGGAGTGTGCAGGAAGCAACCAATCTATGTTTCTCTACCAATGTATGTTTCTCTCACACATTGATGTTTCTCTCCCTCTCAAGAAAGAAAAGAAAAAAAATGTTTATGGAAGCTAGGATGTCCGGTATTCTTCCACCTTCCTCCCACGGTCCATGGTCACCATATTTAATCTTAATAGTAATCAAAAAATTTTGTAATATGTAAGAGACCACAAACTGGTAAACCAATGAACAACTGTGATTAAGTCTTTACTGTAAAAAGCCAAATCAAGGTAAGTAAGTAGATTTAAAGGAAATAAAAGCATTAAGGAATCAATATATAGTCATAAGAGCTTCCCGGTGAGTCTACCATCCAAAGAGTGAACCATTTGCAGCAACCATTACATCAATTTGTGGCAAAGAGTATCTTGAGGTTTATGTGCAGGTTGTTCTCACTTGAAACTGTAGCCATTCCTTGAAATCATGCTTTTGTGCTTTTCTCTTGTGTGTTTTTCAAACTGTTAGAAGTCATTCATAAATATGTAAAGATTAAAATAATTAATAATTATTAGCTGAGTATAGAACACACATAAAAACTCTGAGTTTTAATTAAATTTATTTATGTTAGTGATTTACGATTAGCTGTTCTGTTGAACACCTAGCCTGAGATGTGGCTTAAAATAAAAATGAAATCTTCTGTGAGCCAGTGGGCTTTGGAAACAATGCATTTCTGTAATGAAGAACATTAAAGAGATTTGGATTTGGGGATAGTAGATTTAGTATCTTGGGTTAAGAGTTGTGTGAATGGGAGAAAAATATATGTTTTCTTATAAGATATCTTGAAATGAAAAGTTAAGGGGCCAATAAAAGTCCCAGGGTGGGTAGCTAGAGAGGTCCCTTAACAATCACTCCAAGTCCTGTTTGATTGATTTAATTATAGAAGAATTTAATGTATGATTAAAAAAGAGTATAAAAGGAAAGTAATAATAGAAGAAAACTGGTGAAATATTAAAAAGCAAACAGTAAAGCAACACAACAAATGAACATAAACACACTCCCAAATGATTTAGAGAGATTCCTTAACACCTCTGGCTTTAAAAAAAGAAAAGAAAAAGTAAACTACATCATTTATTTTTGTTATCTTTTGGTTTTCTAATGGACTTTATTTTTAGAACAGTTTTAGATTTATAGAAAATATGAGAAATTAGTAAATAAAGTTCCCATATATTTCTGCACCCAGCTTCCCCTATGTTTAACTGATATTAGGGTGGTACATTTGTTACAACTAATGGACCAATTAATATATTATTAGTATTTAGCATTCATAAATTATTTATATTTCTTTAGTTTTTATCCAATGGCCTTTTTTTCTGTTCCAGTATTCCATCCTGGATCCTACATTACTTTTAGTTGCCATATTTCAGTCTCCTCCTGGCTGTGACAGCGTCTCAGATTTTCCTTGTTTATTGATGACTTTAATGATTTTGAACAGTGCAGTTCAGGTATTTGGTAGAAGGACCCACTGTTAGAATTTCTCTGATTTTTTTTTCTCATGCTTAGACTGTGGTTACAGGTACTTTTTTGAGGAAAACCACAGAGGTTAAGTGCCATTTTGTAATTATATCAAGGGTACATACTATCAACATCACTGTTAATGGTGATCACCTGAATAGAGTAGTAATTTTAGATTTCTCCACTGTAAGTCTCTCCTTTTACCCCCTTTTCTATACTGACCGCTTTAGAAGGACATCACTACACATAGCCTATGATTGAGGAGTCGGAGAGCTGTCCCCCACCCCCCCCCCCCGCCCCTTGAGGGTGGAGTATCTACATGAATTTGTCACTTCCCCCACTTACTTATTAAGTCACTTATTTATATTATTGTACTATGAACTCAAGAATACTTATTTTATACTTTGGGTAGTTATCTAATACTATTTTATTGGGGTTTTTTTTTGTTGAAATTGCTCTAGTTTTGTCCTTTAGGAGATCTTTCAGTTATCCTATGTGTCCCTTTGACACAGCCCCATCAAAGTGGGTTTTGTTTCCTTGTTAGCATGTCTTTACTTTTTGTTACTATAGATGCTCCAGCTCATCCTGCACATTTCCTACTCCAGCACAAGAATTAGCCACATCTCCAAAAAGCACTTGTTCCTTTTATAAGAGCATGGTGTTTGAGACCAAAGTCTGGACACTAGGTGTTTTTGTTTGTTTGTCTTTTGTTTTTGTTTTTGTTTTCCATTAGAGAACAAGGGATGCAAAAAAAAAAAAATCTAAAATGTCCCAATTCCAAAGGGGTACTAGCTCCTCCTAGGTAAGAGAAGAAGCATACAGCTTTCTGTCTCTATGGCATGAATGGCAAAGTGTTTTGTTGGGGCATAGAAGAAGGAGCAGATGCTTTCTCGGCTGCTCATAGACTATCCTGCAGAATGGACATAAGGAAAACTAGAACAGAGCTAACTTTCCTGCCTGCTGATTTGATTCTTTCTAAGAGCTTTATGCTGAATGTTGGACAGTGTAGGGAACTAGGAATGTCACTCCATATCCTACCTTCATGGTGGCGGGGAGTGGTGGGGGAATGGAGACAACTGAACTTGAACAACAATAAAAAAAATTTTTTAAAGAAAATCATACGAAGAAAATACATTTACAGCATTTATTCAAAAAAAAATACCCATATGCATGGACCTGCACAGTTGAAACCCATGTTGTTTAAGGGTTGCAGGTGTATATCATTCAGCCATTAAAAATAAAAAAAAAGGAAATCTTGCAAAAACAAAAAAATACTCACACCCACAACTGTAAAATTTTGGCCAGTTGTCTCAGTTGGTGGAGTGCCTCCCTCTCTCCCTCTCTTCCTCTCCCTCTCCCCCTTTCTCTCTCTCTAAAACTGATAAAAATATATCAGATGAGGATTAAAATAAACTATGAAGATATGTACAACTTCATGTCAATAAATGTAACGACCTTGAAACTGATATTTTGTTTTGTGAGAAGGAACTTAATGAAAGTTACAGAAAAAGAAATAGAAAACAAATTGACCTATATCTGATAAAAATAATGAACCCATAATTTAAAAACATCTCACTAAAAACTTCAAGCTGAATGGCTTTTGGTGAACAAAACATTTAAAGCAGTTAAAGTTGCTACCAGGGTAAAGGGAAAAAGTAAACTTTTCTAATTTTATAAGGCTATCATAACTTATCATAATACAACCTAAACAATACATAGTAAGAAAAAATTATCTCTCATAAGCATCAACACAAAAATGTTAAAATATCAGCAAGTTGAATGTTGTTATATATGTATGACATGAACAAGCGGGGTTGACCCTAGTTAAGAGAATTTCCCTTAATATTAAAAATGTTACTAAGAAGAAAAAGATTTTTCACAATGTTTTAAGAGAAAAGCATTTACTAGAACTAAACAAACACACATGATAAACACTCTCACTACAGCTGGAGTAGAAGGAAACTTGATACGATAAAGGGTCAAGTGCAAAGGACTCAGATAACGTGATTCTTTGTAAATAAATAGATATTGAACTCTGTCCCCCAAGACTGGGAGAAAGACAAAGATATGCACTCTCAGCAGCCTAGCTTCATTCATTTAGCATAATGCTTTTGAGGTTCATGCACATTTTTTGTATATCAATAGCTTATTGCTTTTACTGATAAGTGTCAGTTTATTGCTTTTACTGGTAAATGTTAGTTCATTGTGTTGCTATGGCATAACTAGATTATACACTCAAAGTTGATTGACATTTGGATTGTTTCCAGTATTTTACTGTTATAAATATAGCTCTTCTATACATTTTCAAGTAGTCATTGTGTGAAAATATTTTATTTAACTTCGGTGAATATCTAGGAGCCAAACTGCCGGATAGCATAGTGCCTATTTAACTTTGTAGGGAACTGAGAAAGTCTTTTTCCAAAACGGCCATATCAGTTTTATTTGAGAATTTTTCTTTTTCAAAAATAAACATTTTGTCCTATTCATCTTCCATTAAAGACTGCATTAGCAGCATCCCACAAGTTTTGACATGTCTTTTTATTTTTATTCTGTTGAAACTATTTTCTAATTTTTTTTGAAATTTTCTCTTTGATCCATGTATCATTTAGAAGTGTCTTGTTTAATTTCCAACTGTTTAAAGATTTATGTTATCTTCCCATTATTAATTTATACTTTAATTCCGTTATTATCAGAGAGCATGTTTTGTATAATTTCAATTATTTCATATTGTTAAGCTTTTTTCCCCATGAACCAGGATATGGTTGTTTTGGTTAATGTTGTACCCACATTTGAAAACTATATACATGCTGTTTGGGAGTAGAGTGTTCTGTAAGTGTCAGAATCCATTGGTTGATGATATTGTTCAGATTTTTTTGTATCTCTGCTGATTTTCTGTCTATTAGTTCTAATTATAATTGATAAGAAAACCCACAGCTATAATTGAGAATTTCTTTTTTTCTTCTCATTTCTTTCAGTTTTTGTTTCATGTGAAGATCTCTCCTTATGTTCATATACACTTAGGGTTGTTATGGCTTCTTGGTAGATTTACCCTTTTGTTATTCTGAAATTCTCCAATTAAATATTCCTGGGAATTTTCTTTGCTCTGAAGTCTACTAAACCACTCCAGCTTTCTGTTGATTAGTGTTTGTCTGGTAAATATTTTTCCATCCATTTAATTTTAGCCTAACTATATCATTGCATTTGAGATGAATTTCTTATAGACAGCATGCAGCTGAGTCATTTTTTGAAACCTATTTTGTCAATCTTTCTCTCTTTGTGTTATATAGAGCTCATTAATTCATAAACAACTCTATGGTCCTGCATTTCTGAGCTCCTCCCTCTCCAAAATTTTCCTGGTACTTTTTAGTTTCCTGGTTTTCTCCTTTTCTGACCTGTGGCCAGAAAAGTTGAGACTTAGGTCCTCTGGCTGCCATGAACTTCCCTTGACTGTGTCAACATTAGGGGCATATCAGAAGAGGATGACTAAAGAGTCAGCTTTCTGGACAGTGGGTGGACAGAGAAAAAACATAACTAGGATTTTCTTGACCTTCTTGGGCCCACAGATACTTCAATCATAGAGGAATATTCTCAAGTCTCTAAGTTTATTTGTTCCTGGGCGGATGTATATTTGTACATTCATTTTGGAGGGAAACATGCAAGATTGTATCTAGAAAACTTGAAGAAGAATAGCTCTGTAATTTTTTACTTGTATAACCTAAAGAAACTCTTTAATGTGTACAAAAGGAGAGAAAAACAGTTAATCACTTTATTAATTTTATATTAGAAAAATTAATTGGGACAACTATAATTGAACAATAATAAGATAAAATAAAGAAAAAAAGAAAAATTAAAATTAACCTCAATTTCCATCAACAGGAAAGTGAATAGTTTCCTTTCTTACCTCATGGGTGTCTCTGATCTAAAGTAGTCTCTTCAAGAAGATCTTCCTTGATCACTATATTAAAATAGCTCATCTCCCTCTATTTCCTAAGTCTGTCTTATTTAACAATTCTTATTATTATCTAAGACTATATTGCACTCTTGGTTTGCCTCCTGTTGGTCTTTTGCATTTGATTTCCACAAGAATGTGGACTATTATTCATGTTGCTACCTCACATTACATAGTTATTTGTTAAAATATTTGTTTATTTTTTCTCCCTCATTAGAATATAAGGCCCACGAGGGTTTGAAAAGCTGTCTTAGTCACTGCTGTAGTCCCAATATCTGGAAAAAGTGTGCGTTACTTAACAGGCACTCGAAATATTTGTAAATTATACGCGTATGAATTATGTAAGTCTGAATAAAAAGTGCATATTTCATAATTCTCTATTCTCTACTGTTTATAATTTATAAATTACTTCAGTTAAATTATAAGTGATTTTTTCTTACTGTGTTTTATTTCTCAAAACTTACTTGAACAATGTGGTGATTGCTGGGAGGAGTAGGGTATCAGGGAACTAAATGGTGATGCAAAAAATATAATAGAGATTAAACAAAAAGTTATTTGAACACATTTTATTTTTCTAAGTAGAATAATAGTTTCACTGTTAATGTTGTGTTGTTAAGTTTAGCAACAAAGAACTGCTTAGCATTCAAAGCCTCTCTCGGTTTCTATCCGTTCCTCGGACGACCTGTTTTTCTAAGCCCAGTTGTTTGGTATTCATGAACAAACACCTTCATGCACAACATAATTGGAAATCGGTAGGTTCCATGTGATGCTCTGTGCTTACTCCTCTAGCTTCCAGCTACATGTGCTATTCTTTTCATCTGGAAAGACAACCTGTGGTAAGATTTCATGGTAACTAAATTTCGGGATGACTGTGTTTAGAAAAAAATTACGTAGATTAATTTAATTGCAGATCTATGGAGAGCATTTTATTTGCTAATGTGCATTGTAAATCTCCAAGAGGGTTCTGCGTGCAGAGATTCAACCCGTTTACCCTCAGAGCTCCTTTTAAAATTGCAATGGTTTTCCTCTAAGCGTTACTTCAAGCGAGTATTTCATAGTGTGGGCTATTATATTTTGTTATATTTCATACCTTGTTTGACAAATAATCTATTTTTACCTTTAAAACCCCCTTACTGTGATTGATTCACATATTAGATAATATATAATCACTAGATAAACACATAGGCAATTTCTTTGTACTAGACACATCTACAGAGAGTTCAGTTGTTTGTCTAGTATGAAATTTTAAGGATAGTCATGTAAAGAAAACCCCTGACCATGAAATCCAGCCTATTGAATTGGCACCCAACCCAATTCTCCTCTAGTCTCCCAAGTGAGCTTATAAGGCTTCTGTGAAGAATTTGTCACCTCTTGTTACTAGCCAATGACTCAATGTGTTAACTTGTTGTGCACATGAGTCAAAATCAGTTTGACAGGTAGAAGTTGCCTTCAAACTTCTGATAAGAATGAAAGAAGAGAAGGCAACCTGAATTTTTTTCTATACCTTTTCAATGATGGTTGAAAATGAAATCATTCGTTATGAAGTCAAAATGGTGGTTGCAGAGAAGGAATGGGTTGGACTTTTATTTGGCTTCATGATCGAACAAATTGGCTAATTTGGATTAAAGCTGCATTCTGGGTGTAGGCTTTGTTATCTCTCCTAGAATTCTAATGTTCTGTCCACTTTGAAATGTATTCAGAGAATGAACCATTGTCACTCCGTGGTTTACTCTCGACGGGTGTAATCCTTTTTGGAAGGGTTTGGCTGAAATCGCTCATAAGCTAGGAAAGCCCACGGCACAGAGACAACACTGAGTTTAGAAAACTCATCTGTCCTCTCAAAATTATTAATTCAGCAGGATAGTGGGCAGATGCCAAAATGTTCTAATTTGAGCTTCATAATTCCTATCATTCATTAATTCCCCAATTTTAAAATGTTTTGTTTTTCTTTCTGCCAACTGACTTCCATTTTTCAAAGATTAAGAAAAGTTCTCAAATTATACAGCATATTATTACGTTCAACTTGTGTTTAAAACATATTATATACTAGGCACTTACCAGGAATACTTCTAAATAGTTTACACATGTTGTTTCATTGAATCATCACCACTGTTCTGTGACGTCAATAGAAATATTATCCCCTTTATTATCTTCTATCCATCAAATGACTTACATGACAAGAAAATATATTACTTTGTCCAAGAAAACAAGTAATAAAGGGCCAATTTGGAATTCAAATCCACAGAGCCTTTGTGCAGAACCTGAATGTCCAATTATGGCTATGCAGTATACAGGTGAGTTTAAAACTATAGGCTCTGAAGTAAAAAAGTATCCAAATTCCAGGCTCTATTCTACACTAGTTTTTTGACCTGGAACAAATTGTTCAGTTTAAACCGCAATGTCCTCATCTGTAAGCTAAGGATAAGGAAGTACTCATTTTATAGGATATTTCTAAAGATTAAAGATGTTTATGCATATGCACAGTGGAGCAAAGTAAACAAGCAGTAGTCGTTACTTGTTACTCTGACACCTACCACTATTATTTTGATTATGTTGGGAATAAATCTGTCGGTTTCCCTAATGAAAGTTCTATCAAAGGCTTATCTGGAGAAAAAAAATGTAGCAATACGGTAAAAGTTTAGTGTCTTTCAAGCCACAAATACAATTTCCTGCAAGAACACATTATTTTAAATCAATCTTGAATTAATCTTTTTTAAAAAGGATAGCAGTTGAATATCATCACTATAAACTTCATCATCAACTATCTGATTCATAATCAATAAAGGCATAAAAATGTTTTAAAATGTGTATTCCAATCAGCAAAGACATAGCACCTCTGCCTATAGGAAACCATTCTGTGTTGTGTGGGCCCAGCTCCCACTCAGAGAGGCCAGTGGAAAGCGAGGTACACGGGACCCACACCCACGGATGGGTTCTCCCATGGGGAATCAGGCCTGCATTGTACCTAGGCCGCTTTGAGACTTGCTTTTTGCTAAAACTCCCTCACCCTGAATTGAGGCGGCAAATGTTTAGTGCATATCTTTAAAGTAACTTCCTAAAATCTATGCTAAACCTTCCAAGGACCAGTGTAACCAGTTCAACCACTTTTCCCTTTACATTTGCAAATATCCTTCCTTTTTGATATAATTAGCAACATCCTCTCCTTTGTTTTCTATAAAATGTAACCACCTAAAGTGAACCTATGCATAGTAAATGAGGACCATCCTCAAAGTAATGTGCCCAGAAAAGCAATAAAAGCCTGTCAAGGGAAGGGTCAGGGCGCTCTCCCCTTGAGAGAGTGGCCATGCCATCCCTATTCCTCCAGAGGACTTGGTAGTCCATGTGAATTTGTCTCATCTCAGCCACAATGCTGCAGACACTGTGGGCCAGTGTCCGCATCATCTGCCCTAATGAATGGGGCAGATGAATATTCCTGAAGTTTAAAATTGTTTGTTGTACCTGTTGCATGAGATATGACCTTCCCCTCTAAACCAATCCATAATTCAGTTCTTTTTCCACATATTTTTTTGGTGGTCCAGGTACTTTTTAAAGTAAATGAACTGACTTTTCTCCCTAATATTCAGATTTAGTGTTGAATTAAAAGTTTATCCCAAATTGCTGCATTCTGGGCATCATTTGTTGGTTCACACGTGAATCTCCCTTGGCAGAATCCAGGAGAGTAAAATATATTGCTGCAGTCTACAGTCATTGCCCATAATTCCTTTTACTCTCCAGTACTTTCCTGCAGTACCTGAATCCATCAGTGTGTATCCTCTTTTTCAATTGCCTTCCTGTGACCCTCACTCTGAAGGTCTGTGGCCCTGGTCTGTGTATCATTATGTACCAAGAAAAAGGACTTTGCTTTATAAAGGTAAATTGTCCTGCTTCCACTGATCGAAAGTCTGGCTTCAGAGGCTTTCTCAAGTCAAGCTGTCCTCAGTTGCTTCAACAAAACAATGCAAACAAAGATTGAAAAGTTAATTTGGAAATTTACCACCTTATCTTATGTATCCTATGTTGTTCTTTTGGGCAAATATTTTTTAAAATATTCCTCTAGTAAATTAATTTTGCCCTCCACAATTTTTCTGTTGAGTGCAATGTGCTAGGATATTACCATGTATTCACCATTGATCATACAGTCATAAGTAGCTCTCCATGAATGGAAATGGCCAGACTTCTTAAAGTGAATTATCAATGAGATACTTCAATCATTCCAAGGTAAAAAAATTCATATATTATTACATTATACTGTACATACTATATTACTCTAACATACTGTTCTCTCTTTAGCCACTAGCCAAGATAGTGTTGGTGGCTCCAGATACCACCCAAATACCTTAAAAACATTAATTTATAAATAGCTACAACAGAATTCCAGCCAAGAAGGAGGCATAGGAAGATACACTTTGCCCCCTTGCACAACCAAAAGTAGGCCAACAAGTGTTTAAAAACAAAAAATAACCAGAACTACCAGAAAATTGTATGGAAGTCTGACAACCAAGGAATTAAAGAACAAAGATTCATCCAAACTGGTACTAGGGGCAGAGACGGGCAGCTGGGGCGGAGAGGACATGCAGCAGGGAGACAGCTGGAGGTCCAAGTGGTCCCACATTTGTGTGCAGATAAACAGGGAGGAACAACTGGCGAATGAGACAGACCACACAACCCAGGGTTCCAGCATGGGGGAAATAAAGCCTCAAAACCTCTGACTGAAAAAACCTGTGGGAGTTGAGGTGGCAAGAGACACTCCCGGCCTCACAGGCGAGTTCTTTGAAGAGACCCACAGGGTCCTAGAACATACACAAAACCACCCACCTGGGAATCAGCACCAGAAGGGCCCAATTCACTTGTGGGTAATAGGGGAAGTGACTGAAAGCCGGCCTCCAGCTGAGCAAATAGCATTGTTCCCTCTCAGACCCCTCCCCCACATACAGTGACTTGGGTTGCCCCACTCTGGTGAATACCCAAGTCTCTGCCCCTTACTACATAACAGGCACCAAGACAAAGAAATATGACCCAAATGAAAGAACAGATCAAAGCTCCAGAAAAAAAAATACAACGAAATGTTGAAGAAATAACCAACCTATCAGATGCAGAGTTCAAAACACTGGTAATCAGGATGCTCACAGAAATGGTGACTATGGTCTCAAAATAGAGGAAAAAGTGAAGACTATGAAAAGTGAAATAAAAGAAAATATACAGGAAGCTAACAGTGAAGGGAAGGAAACTGGGACTCAGCAGTTTGGACTAGCAGGAAGAAATAAACATTCAACCAGAATAGAATGAATAAACAAGAATTCAAAAAAATTAGGAAAGGCTTAGGAACCTACAAGACAGCTTTAAACGTTCTAATATCTGAATAATAGAGGTGCCAGAAGGAGAAGAGGAAGAGCAAGAAATTGAAAACTTATTTGAAAATAAAATGAAGGAGAACTCCCCTAACCTGGCAAAGGAAATATACTTCCGGGAAGTCCAGGAAGCTCAGAGGGTCCCAAAGAAGTTGGACCCAAGCAAGCACACACCAAGGCACATCATAATTACATTAGCCAAGATTAAAGACAAAGAAAGAATCTTAAAAGCAGCAAGAGAAAAGGAGACAGTTACCTACAAAGGAGTTCCCATAGGATTGTCAGCTGCTTTCTCAAAAGAAACCCTGCAGGCAAGAAGGGGCTGGAAAGAAGTATTCAAAGTCATGAAAAGCAAGGACCTACATCCAAGATTACTCTATCCAGCAAAGCTATCATTTAGAATGGAAGGGCAGATAAGGGAAAGTTAAAGCAGTTTATCATCACCAAGCCCTTATTATATGAAATGTTAAAGGGAATTATCTAAGAAAAAAAGATGATAAAAAATACGGACAGTAAAATGACAACAAACTCACAACTATCAACAACTGAACCTGAAAAAAACAAAAACAAAAACAAAAATGAACTAAGGAAGCAACTAGACCAGGAACAGATTCACAGAAATAGAGATCACATGGAGGGTTATCATCGGGGACAGGGAGGAGGGAGAATGGGGGAAAAGATACAGGGAATAAGAAGCATAAGTGGTAGGTACAAAATAGACAGGGAGAGGTTAAGAATAGTATGGGAAATGGAGAAGCCATAGAAGTTATATGTATGACCCATGGACATGAACTAAGGTGGGGGAATGATGGTGGGAGGGGGCTTATATTGTGGAGGGGAATAAAGGGTAGAAAAAAATGGGACAACTGTAAAAGCATAATAAATATAATATATTTAAAAATAAATAAATAGCTTCAACATTTTGGATTGTGTTTTAACTTGCTTCCTGATTTTTTTAATAGGGAGAGGGGATGTGAACTCATCTTGTTGATAGATACTGTGAAAATGATTCATAAAGAGTAGATATCATCTGACAAGTCTCTTCTCTTTCTGTACTATCTTTATTTTCCATAAAGGTAGACAGAAACTCTTTAGTTTTCTCCATTCTCTTCCCACACCAATGAACATACTCTTTTCATTGGTCAAATCTAATGGCCATTTCTGTGTATTTTCTTTCTTTACCTATCATCATTTCACACAGTTCTCTTTGGTTTTGACATGTTTTTTCCCCCCTCTCTCATCACAAATCTCTCCTGGATTGTGGGAGAACACACTCACCTAGACATCTCTTCCTTCTCTACCTGTCTTTTGGATACTGGAAAGTTTAGACTTCTTCTACATGTATACTGTGTATATCTCTAAGTGCCTCATTCAGTTCCAAAGCTTGAAAACTGTTCTTCTGATGACTCTCAGGGAGAATCAATAGTCACACACTTTATCTTGAGCTTTGGATTTAGACGTCAAAGTAGAGACTAAAGTGCTAAGATATACAGTTAAATATCTCAAATTTGTATGTCTCCCAACTTTCCACAGAAATGTCCTTCTCCCTTCCCTACCTCAGTAAATGAGTCATATCCACACTAATTTTCACTTTAAAACACAGGTATTTGTTCTTAATTCCTACCTATATCTTAGATAGAAAACACTGAGAATTAATTTTGACCAGACTATAAGTTTTCTATAGGATAATATTAGAAAGAGACTGAATGTATGTTTTTTTACATATTAGGCCCATTTTTTTAAATCTCCTTAGATACAATCTTACTGTCTTTAACACATAACCAAGAAGGCATCTGGATTATTAATTGGTACTACACTTTTATATTACATGTTTAATGATGGGACCTTGCATAAAAGATGATATTCCAATAAGTTATGTCAAATGTAATGGTTAAAAAAAATAAAAGCAAATGTCCAGACTTAAATGTTTTGACTTACAACATTCCTCTCTGAATTCTTTCCATTTTAAGACTACTACCATTATTTTTCATTGTTGTTCAATTACAGTTGTCCCCATTTCCCCCCCCATTTCTATCCCTCACCTAACCCACCCCCACCTCCCACATTCAAGCCCCTATTCCACCATTGCCTTTGTCCATGGGTCTTTTATACATGTTCCTTTTTATGCTCTTACCCTTCTTTGCCCCATTATCCCCCTTTCCCCTCCCCTCTTGTTATCTTCAGTTTGTTCTTTATTTACATGTCTCTGGTTCTATTTTTCTCATTTGTTTGTTTTGTTATTTAGGTTCCACTTACAGATGAGATCATATGGTATTTGTCCCTCACTTCCTGGCTTATTTCACTTAGCATAATGCTCTCCAGTTCCATCCATGCTGTCACAAACGGTAGGAGCTGCTTCTTTCTTTCTACTGTGTAGTATTCCACTGTGCAAATGTACCACAGTTTTTTGATCCACTCATTTACTGAGGGACACTTAGGTTGCTTCCAGTACTAGGCCGTTGGAAATAGTGCTGCTATGGACATTGGGGTGCATAGGTTCTTTTGAATTGCTGTTTCAGGATTCTTAGGGTACAATCCCAGCAGTGGAATCACTGGGTCAAAAGGCAGTTTCATTTTTAGTGTTTTGAGGTACTTCCATACTGTTTTCCACAGTGGCTGCACCAGTCTGCATTCCCACCAACAGTGCATTAGGGATCCCTTTTCTCCACAACCTTACCAACACTTGTTATTTGTTGATTTGTTTTTGATGGCCATTCTGACTGGTGTGAAATGGTACCTCATTGTGGTTTTAATTTGCATCTCTTCGATGGCTAGTGATGCTGAGCATCTTTTCATATGTCTCTGGGCCCTCTGTATATCTTCCTTGGAGAAGTGTCTGTTCAAGTCCTTTGCCCATTTTTTAATTGGGTTGTTTGTCTTCCTGGAGTGCAGTCATGTGAGTTCTTTATATGTTTTGGAGATCAAACCCTTGTCTGAGGCATCATTGGCAAAAATGTTTTCCCCTACTGTTGGTTCTCTTTTCATTTTAATGTCATTTTCTTTAGCCATGCAGAAGTTTTTTATTTTGATGAGGTCCCATTTGTTTATTCTTTCCTTTATGGCCCTTGCTTTAGGGGATGTGTCTGTGAGGATGTTGCTGCGTGGAATATCTGGGATTTTCTTGCCTCTGTTCTCCTGTAGGACTTTTATAGCTGTATATTTTATTATGAACAGATGAAAACTGACTTCCATAGCCCCAGTCCCACTGACAACCCTCACAGAAGGGTGAGGTCAAAGGTAACATGACCGATTCAGTGTGCACATGAAATCAGGAGAAACATCTTTATCACAACCCTTTTAGTTTTGTGTATATTTTTTCAAACTTAGAACTTGGTTTACTCTATGTAACAAAATGAAACAATGATTTATAGAATCTTTGTAAATAAAGTAAAATACTTTGAGTGAACAAAATTCCTGAATGAAAGTGACTTAGTCTTTAAATCAAAATTTTTACTCTACACATAATTTTTAATCTTGAAAAAATAGAAAGGTTTGAAATGAAGCAATTTCATATAATTGAATTCCTCGTAAGAAAATCTTTGGCATATGTGGAATTATATCTCTGAGTCAAGAATGAAATCTGGTAAAGACAATGTCGGTCTTTTGGAGGTTAACAAGTCCAGAGTGGAAAGCAGTGGAAGTGTTTCTGAGAAATATCGCATGACTCAGGAAGAGACTTTGTTCTTAAAACTTTTGAGGACAGGGGTCAATTGAAAGTGACAGTGTAAAACAATTCCCATAAAAGTCATTAAAATAATTATAAAGGAAAACCATGTTTTCTACAGTAAGTGTGAGAAGGACCCTTCTGGAAGTGTACATTACCAAAAAAGAAAAGAAAAATATCTGATTTTAAGGAAGTTGAGGACAATATGGCTCACTGCATCTGTTGTTAGTCAACAATGCACACCTCCACACCCACCGGGGGAACTGGTAATTCTTGGAGCAGTAGCCAGTTTAGCTAATACCGAGGAAGCCATAAACAGGAATTAGAGGTTTCTATAAAAGCTTTTAATTCGTTAAAAATTCCTCTCCTCTTCCTCCTCTCCTCTTCCTCTCCTCTTCTCCTCTTCCTCTACTCTTCCTCTCCTCTTCCTCTCCTCTTCCTCCTCTACCACCTCTAACTGGATGAGAGATCCCTTGCTCTTCCTTTCTCTCTATACTGAGAAGTAGGGAGCACAATAAGAGGGAGAAGTACTCTGAAGACTTTAGAGACATTTATAGATATTTGAAAGACAATGGTGCTATTGGAGGCAGATGTACCTACTTTGAATGAAATTAGTTAAACCAGGGGTTGACAACTTCTTTTGGAAAGAGCAAGATAGTAAACATTTTAGGCTGCGTGGGCCATATGGTTTCTGTTGCAACTATGCAATACTGCCATTCTGGGGCAAAAGTGTCTGTAGACTATGTGTGAATAAAGGGCATGGCCGTGTTCCAATAAACTATCAACAAAAACAGGTGGATGGCCAGATTTGGCCTGCAGGCCTTTTGATGCTGCTTTCTGCCTTCAACTATTGAAGAATGCTTACTAAAGGAATCTTCGCTAGGAAAAAAGGAAAAATATTCAGTGCAAAGTTTACTAGGCCCATGGTTTAAGGAGTTTCACTTAGGGCATCCAGTTTATTAACACCAAAAATAATGTTTTTAATATTTTAGAGTTGTCAGTTTTAATTAAAATATAAGAATTCTTATTAAAATGCATAATGATGTATATTTACTTTATTTTTTAATTAATTTATTTATTTTTATTCAGTTACAATTGTCTGCATTTTCTCCCCTTCCCTCCACCCCACCCCAGCCAGTCCCACCTCCCTCCCCCACCTCTACCCTCCCCCTTGATTTTGTCCTTGTGTCCTTTATAGTAGCTCCTATATTTACTTTAATTGGGGAATAGTAAACAGACTTCCAAGATGTGAACCCTAATTTTTAGAGCTGCACTTGAAAGGATATATTGACTAAAAAAAACATTCTTAAATAGCTGTTTCCTATTATCTTCTAGGAAAAAATTAAGCCACCGATGTGGCATTTTTCCAGTCCGTCTTCTGTTAGAACAATATAAGCTTCTCTCCAAACTTGGTGAAATCTCTTGAGTCATGCCTGAAATCTTATAAGCTTGAAAAATTAATTTACTGAGGTAAATTAACATGCTTAAAGAATAAGCTAGTTGAAGTATGGCACACAATTGCAACTTTTAATAGTTTACTCATTACTTTTTAATCACATTCTTGCATATAATTGACACATATTCTAAAATATCTTTTACCAAAAATTAGTTATGTAACTATTGTAGATTGAAAAGGGAAAGAGTTGTAAATCAGGCTATCATTGGCAATGTTAAGAAATATGCAAAATTCTGATGCAAGTATTAAGTATACGGTAACAAGCATGAATTTTTAGAGAAAAATGACCAAGGACATGTTTCAGTGGAATTAAAATAAACACTTAAATATGCCATGGACTTGAGTCCTTATTCAGGAGGCACGTAGACATTAATTTTAAAGAATAATGATTTATGAAACAATCAAGGAAGCACGGCAATAATTAGCTACTAGTGCAGAAGGCACAAGTCTAGATTATGAGCAAGAGAGTTAAGACCGAACCATTGTAAGACTTACATGTTAGATGAAGTATTAATGGAAAGAATATGGCAATTTTTTAGAATCTCAAAATTCAAGGATTTGAAAATCCTCTAATATCTTCCTTAAAAATGGACAAAAAAGGGTCTTGGCTTAAGAATGCACAGTCATTTTTAACCTCTGCAGGTTTGCAAAATAAAAGCATCCAGAAAACTATAGATCCACTATTAAAAAAAAAAAGTCCCAATGATTTGCAAGGATATTATAAAGAGATTTTTTTTGTTTTCTCATATTTAAAAGTTCTATTTTCCCACTCTGGAAGCTGGAACATGGGTGGTTCTCTAAGGAAAACATGATTTTAAGACTGCAAAAACTAATTATCCTCCCTCTGACTGGTGTGGCTCCATGGCCTGGTCACAGGTTTGACTCCCGCTCAGGGCACATCAGGAGTGTGTGAGAGGCAACTGATTGATTGATGTTTGTTGCCCTCTTTTCCTTCCTCCCTTTCTCTCTGTCTAAAAAATAAATAAAATTTTAAAAAATAGAAAAGTTAATTAATTTCTCATTAGGGTTTGGAGAAAGTCAGACTCTTTTTCAGTGAGAGTAGGGCAGCTTTTCACATGTACCTGGAGCCTATAGAATTTCTTCAGTTAGTCAGCAAAGCATAGCCCCCGTGTTCCTGCCAACTGTGTAAAACGCACATAACCACCCCACGCAGCCTGAAACAGACACTCATCCTTCTGAATTACGCACTGTGGCCTTGAAGTCCTTAGTTACTACTTTCTTGCTTTCTACAGCCACCTTAGTGAGGATTTAAAAAGTACATTTTTATAACACATATCGTGATGCACATAGTGTTTTCTCTCTGGTCCCTGAATCGTAGAAGGTGCATTTTCAGTGACATATAGCATACCATGTAAACGAGCTGTGGAGTAACAAATTAAAAAGCTTTTATAGAAACCTCTAATTCCTGTTTATGGCTCCCTCGGTATTAGCTAAACTGGCTACTGCTCAAACAATTACCAGTTCCCCCGGTGGGTGTGGAGGTGTGCATTGTTGACTAACAACAGATGCAGTGAGCCATGTGATTTATTATGAAGGCAAAGCCATAAAGGGCAATGTGATCAATGATGCTCTTTCAGTGCACTGCTGGGCAGAATATAAGAAAGGGCATTTTAAAAAATGGTGGCATTTTTCTTCCCTGAAGCTGTTCTTCTTGGGTGAGAACTCCTTAACCCTGTCACTTTGTCTTAGTACATAATATCAATATTATAAAAAAATGAACACATATGCCCACCTAGACATATAGTAATTTAAACATCATGAAAAATTATATTGCATGTGTAGTTTTATAATTAACACATGTATTGACACCTGCCTATAGGCACAGCACTAAGCCATTGTCTTATTAAAACCACAAAAAAATGGTCCTTGGCATCGAGGTGATCATGATATAGTATATGATTCTTTGGTATGTGACACTATTTCCTAAAATGACAAAATGGTGTAAATTTGATCTAACATTTATTATCTACTATGTGTCAGCTACTGGCTAGACTCTGGGATACAAAAATTAATGCCCTGGCCTCTAGATGCTCATAATCTAGTGAAGGACAGAGAAAGTCATATAAATAGTGCTGCTAGATGGCAGAAATGGGTAAGTGATCTGATTTCCAACCAATATATTACAGGACTAGGAGGAGAGAGTTGAAAATTCTGAGTGAAGTTGATGGCAAGACAAATAAAGTAAGGTGGGGTATGAGCAAATGTAAGATTTAGGTCTTATATGAAAGGGCTCTCCAGGTAAAATAACATCTTGAGATATGTATTGTCAGAAAAAGTCCAACAATGTGACATCGATGTAACCTGGTAGCCAAGGAATGTGGACTGGAACGCACATGCGTGAACAATGACGACCTCACTGTACTAGTCAGTGGGAGTGGTAGATGCCATTGAGCGAGCATGTGTACTGTGTGGTGTTGCATCCAAAATGACTGTGCCGGTAGAGCAACAAATCTGCATCAAGTTTTGAGCTTGACCACTCCTCCCGCAGAAACTATTCGGATGATTCAGAAGGCCACAGCTATGGGCAACTGGTGATTGGCAGCTTCATCATGACAATATGCTCACTCATGCATCAACTTGTGCAGAGTGTTTTGGGTGAAACATCAAATCACCCAGGTGACTCAGCCCCACTACAGCCAAGATTTGGCGCCCTGCAACTTCTGGCTCTTCCCAAAATTAAAATCACCTTTGAAAGGGAAGAGATTTCAGATCATCAATGAGATTCAGGAAGATACTATGGGGCAACTGATGACAATTGGGAGAACTTGAGGTCCCAAGGTGCCTACTTTGAAGGGAACTGAGGCATCATTGTCCTATGTATAATGTTTCTTGCAGCTTGTATCTTCTTCAATGTGTGTGTCTCTCTCTCTCTTTTTTTTTTTGTAGTATCTGGCTTGATATTGTCTGGACAGACCATATATCCATATATATTTTTTGAAAAGGATAAAACTTGCAAAAATATAATTTATAAAGGCTAGAAATCAGCCATAATAATTGTTTAGACATCCGTTTGATGGGATGATATAGAGGGACAATTGTAAGAAAAAAAAGTATAATTATTATTTTGATGATGCTTACAGTCTAGCTGGAGAGTGAGAGCATCTATTTTGCAAGATCAGATTTGTAATTTTTAAAAATATATTATTTATTTTTAGAGAGAGGGGAAGGGAGGGAGAAAGAGAGGGAGATGAATATCAATGTGTGGTTGCCTCTCACACAACCCCTACTGGGAACCTGGCCAGAAACCCAGGCATGTGCCCTGACTGGGAATCAAACCAGCAGCCCTGCAGTTTGCAGACCAGTGCTCAATCCACTGAGCCACAGCAGCCAGAAGAATCAGATATTTTTAATACAGTTTGTTGTAATGACAAGAACTTGGATTTTGAAACATAACAGTTGTGCCTAGTCTAACTTTTTAAAGAGATTTTGTGAATATAAAGAAGATATTTGGAATTACTTCACAAATTCTAAAACTTTAAAGAAATGTCAATGATCTTGCATAAGAGATACATAAGTACTGAATAGTAAATATCCCCAAATATCACCCAACTGACTCCCTAGCAACCCAAAGGGCTGCAATGGACACAGAAGACAATACCAGCCTTTTGAACTTGACTCTCAGTGACAAAATGCTGTCAGAAATGATGCTGCTTCTTTGCAAGGCAAGATGACATCATATTTCAACCACGGTGAACCTTGTTTTTGCAGCTATCAAGAATTCCAGAAAGCAAGCTGCTACCATTGATTAAGTATCAATGCTGGAGTCTTTGCTGCTCAGGTTGGGAGCCCCAGCCAGCTCTGTCTCCATCATAAGGTGGTAGAAGTTTGCATGGGCCTGCAAACACAAGAACAATGAAAACCACAGCAGAAATAACAACACTAATGGCCAAGCACCTCATGCTTGTGTGGATGACGGGGAGGAACTAGTACCATTCCTGATGTGAACTACAGACTTTTGGTGGTTGTCAAAGTGTTCTCTGGTGCCCAGGATATCTCCCAGTTTAGGTGAGTCCAGGCTGAGCAGGGCTGGTCAATAAACCCTCTGAAATATGGGATTATAGAGGGAAGGATGAACCCAGGACATAAAAAAATGCAAAAATCTACAGATGAGACCTTAAAGTGAACCTTATTTATATAAAAGCCCAGTTCTTGCGCAGTCCAGGCTGGTATTCCAAATCTTCCCTCTCTCACCACCCATATTTTTTTAATCTCACTTTCACTTTTTTATATGAATTATATTAAGTAATCTTACGTTCCTTTCAACCCTCACACAGTTCTGAGAAGTGGATGAGCACTGTATTTGATCTCTTGCACACTTCACATTATTTTTCATGACCCCTCATGTCTTAGATTCCCTTTAAGTATTTGGATTCTTATGGACTTTCTTAGTTCCCTAGATTTCCACATCTCTGCCTTTGGACAGCAACCCATGTTGGTATCTCACCATTATATAAGACTTCTAAAGTCAATAATTATAAGGACCACTGGCATTTACTCCAACTGGCCTCTTAGTGACAGTTGTCATAGCCAAGGAAAGGAGCTGGGGCATGAAAGGTGGCCTGTTCTCCCACATTTAGGGCTTAGTCAATGCCCCAGTAGATTCTAAGTTCTTGAAAAATTGTTAGGTTATCTCTGTTCATTGACATCTATTTCTGATCATTAGGTAGAATTTATCTGCACTGATGTACTAGTGTCCAAAGAGGATGAATCAAATGCCAGTGACGTGGGCACTCACAACCCATTTATCCAATTTTCAGTACTGGAAGCCTGGTGAATATAATTCCAAACTTCATCCAAATGCCTTCCTCCCCAATCCAAAATGGCCCAGATATTTATGTGATTGGAAAGTCCAGTAAATTCCAGTCGGACGTGTGCATGGCAGAAGGTCTTTAAGACCTAACCGAAGTCTGTCTATGCATGCATGTGGAAAGAGTCTACATCTTCTCATTTTCCATGACTGTATCTGCGTCTTAAATACTGAAGGATTAAGAAGCTTTGAAAAAGATTGTCCAGGGCTGACCTGCATAGATAAATAAAAGTGTTAATCTGAGAGAAGAAATTTTGAATTAAAAATGAGATAATTAGAAGTGAAGACATGGTGGAACAAATAAGTAGATGTGAATGGAAGATTTAGGTCCACCAGCAGGCAGAGTTTTAATAAGTTTGCCATAGTATCTCATTGATCAACTCGGTGCCTATAAATTGTGTGTTCTTAGTGGAAACGGTAGATAGTCCATCAGTAATGTGGTATAAAATAGGAAAGCCAGCCAGCACTTTACTTGATGTAGCAAAATGGGGTCAATGACCAATGAACCGTGACAGTGAAAACCACATTTTTAAATTAATTAATTAATTGCATGCCTTTTCAATGACCCTAATGTGTGTTATTACTTTCATGGCTATTTACATCCAAGCTCTTGATCGTTTATCACAGTTTTCATAATGAGTATGTCTATATTGCTTAATTTGCACACGGAGGATGCAATACTTGCGGCAAAGCACTGTGGAAACAATAGCTATTCTTCAAGGTGGCTCCTTTTGCATGAGGTCCTAGTGTCATATCGGGGACTGATATTTCTTTAGAATGGATATAGTGCTTTAGCACCTATTACTTTCAAATGCTGAATGTGCTTATCTGATCTGGTAGGAACTGGATAATCTTGGCTCTTTCAAATTAACATAGGTCATGTTGAAAAGTATACAAAATTGTATATAAATAACTACTTCTCCAAAAACATCTCATTTCTTCTCACTGGAAAACTTTTTCTTTTGACTCCTTTACGTGTCACTGTTTTTTCCAAGTTGCTTAGAGACCCTAAGAGTAAGTTCTTTTGTTTGTCACAATGGTGCGGATTTTATTTTGTATTAATATTTTATTTTCAAAAAGTTGATAAACAAGTGTTTTTCCAAAAACACTTACATGCTTCTCAAGTGTCTAGAGTTCACGCTGGCAGCTCCAGGGTTCTTTGTGAGTCCCATAAAAATAAAACTCCACGTCAGTTTGGACGGATGCTTTATTATTCTGTTTTCAGTGACTTGAATGGAGCTACTGAAATGTTGATCCAAAAATAAGCATTAAAAAATCCCTACACCACCTGGTTGATTCAACAGTGGTGAAAAGGCTGTGCCTGTCAAGGTCTGGCCTATTGTGTCCTACCCCAGGTGACGCACCATATAGAGACGATGCAGGTGGATGCTCTCCCTGGTCCCTTACCCCTGACAGCCAGACTGCAAGAATGGGACAGTGCCTGTGAGTGTTTTTTGAAATTTCCACCTAAAAAGAAATCTATAAGTGATTACCTTCCTTGTTATTGTAAATGAAAATAATCCAAGTTACTGGAGAGGTATTCTAGAATTCAGATCATTTTTCGAAACATAGTGGTGCCCTTTCCCTTCTACCAGCCACAAAGAGAAAACTCTCCTTTGAAACAGCAAAGTCGGTGTAGGGAAAACTTAAATATTTGTGCACTGGATGTTATATTATTGCAGGAGTCAATAGATTTCCCTGAGTGGCTGTGTATAAACGAACATGTTCTTTGACACTCTGTTCAATATGCTCCATGCTACCATCCAGCTTACGGAACGCAATGCCATTCGAGAGCAGGCCATTTCTGTCAGCAGGAATGTATAGTTACAATGTATTTACTGAGTGTGTACCTGGGAGCTCTATTAAATTACCATGTAATTAAAAAGCTGTTCATTCTTTACTCAAGCAGCTGCTTTTCTCAGAGCATGAGGGAAATTCTTTTAATAATTAAAGGTAGTCCAATATTTCATACAGTGAGTCAGCCCATGGATGGATAACCTCAAAGTAACTGGATGCAGGTTGCTTTCATTAACCGTTCGTCGGATTTCAATTCATTTCCATTTTATTTCTGTTTTACCATTCCAGACAAAAGAAAACTTTGCTGTTTCTGATGGCCAAACACTTAAATTGGGTAACATAGTAAATGGCTTATCATATGGATAAAATTGATACAGCCCACCTCCATTTGTTCACTTAGTAAAAAGAATGCAGTGCCTTTTGAAAAATGTGTTTGGGAAAGTGCCAGGCTTACCGGGGACACTGGATCCTGTTCTCCTTCAGAGATTCCAGCGTGGTGGGAAAAGCATAATGGCAAATTGTCAGATTTGCTCTGTATCTAAATAAACATATTAAGGAGAGACATGGTAGACAGTGACAAAAGGGCACTCAGTAATAAAAACTAGCCATCATTTTCTAATGCTTTGTCCACGTGTGGTTACTTCAACTATAATGATCTTGGTAACTGTTTCAAGGTGCTTATGACAAAGGGCAATGCATTTCACCTGGACATGCTTAAATAGTCCAAATTTTAAGTTACCCTGGAAAATATCAGGGGAAACAAATAGCTGCATCAGAAATTTGCAATTCAGATACTTTCATTTTCTGTTCTGTGCAGCAAACTGTTTGCTTCCATTTAGAAAAAAAAAAAAAGCTGCAAATGCAGAAACCAAAAACATCTCATGCTGTGAACACCTACTGCCTAAGGTTGAAATAGGTGTTAAAGGGCATATCAAAACACTACTGGTTTTCACGTAATTGTATCAGTGCTTCTCAGGGTGCAGTTAATGGTTTAAAACATTTTGTAGTCAGTCATAATTACGTGGATCTTTCTCATAGTTTCTTCCAATTCTGGCTGTTAAGGTCCCATAGGTAATGAAATATTTGTGTTAACATTTATTGTGTACTATTTCTTTTTGTCTCTTCTGCACTCTTAATTGGGTCTTCAGTACAGGAGTATGGGTGTATCGTGAAGTGAAATTTCCTCTTGGGGACTTTTTTCCTTCAGATAAGTGTTAAGATTTGTGCCGTTTATTTTCTCACCAAAACATATTGAAAATGTCGTACATATAGGTAGATATATAGATATAGGTATAGATATTGTCATAATGCCCTAAGTCAGATGTTCAGCCACCTCAAAGACATGCAGAGATGAATGCAAAGTGAAGCAAGTCATTGAGAATAAGTCTACAATCCCACAAAAGAGAAGCACAGAGAATACTGGAATTCTGAGCATAAGGTGGGATTATTTTCCAAGCATCTGGCAGGATTCATCCTGTGACGAATATCAATTTGTCCTGTGCAAAGAAACCTGGGCAGGGAAGAAAGCAGGTGGTACGTAGAACCTAGAAGTAGGGGACAGAATCTTTATCTATACCATTATACGGCAAGTTTGAAAAGTAGAAATAAAGGTGTGTGGCTGTTATAGAACACTTACCATGTTGAACACAAAATCGCTTGATCGCTTTTCTAAGTGAACAGGTTGCTCTGGGATTATGTGGACCTAGCCTGAGTAATTTATAAGTGAAATGCATGCCTCACTTCCTCCCAACAAAGATACAGAGTTGTTGCTACACACACACACACACACAAAGCTCTTTCTAACCAGAATATAATTTGTATTTAGAAGAGTGTCTTAAAGAGTTTGGGGAAATAACAATTAGTTACATTTTTACTTTCTCTATGATTAGGTCCCAATGACAACACAACAAATAAAAACACCAATGAGTCTTTCCTATAGATTATTTAAGATTTAATCTATGTTTGTGTGTATTTTTCCTGTCTTAGAATTTCTCCTCCTTCCATTTCCCACCTTCCTACTATTCTGTATCTATTGCCTCAGAAGAAGGAAGGGAGTTAGAAAGTCTACAGAGCTCTCTTGGCTTTGGTTTCTGTAAACGGAACCCTTGTGGAAACACAGAGCCTTCAGAACCTCAGTAAAATCATGGAGAAACTTCGTAAATTAATCTTGTCATCTTAGAGAAGAAATAGGTTTCCTCAGCCTTTCAAGCAGGTGGAGAGGAGTAATGAAAGAAAATATACTGGTGTGTTGAAGAAAAAGGAGCTCTTTCCTTTTCTCATATAAAGCCCTTGCAAAGTTTGTCCAGTGATATAAGGTATACAGGACCACAGCAATGGGGATAGAGTAGCACTAGAGATAATTCTCTGAACCCAACATTGGCAGGGAAACATTAGAAAGAACTGGTAGACATTATAGGACCATGAAGAGAAGTATTGTCAATGAAGATATTGTCAGTCTGTGAAGACCAATGACTAGAAAAGTTGAAACTTCCATTTGCCAATGTCTTAGCCCTATGTATCCCTTCCATGAACTTGACATAACAGTAGCAGAACTCTAAAATGACTATGGTTCAATTTTCCTATCAACCCCTATTTTCCCAATCCCAGTAGATGGAGGCAATTGTGAAATAATTTTGTTATTGTAGAGTTCAGTAAAATGCACATGTGTGTGTGCGTGCGCGTGTGTGTACATGCTTGAGATTATACACTGCTGATTGTGGATTTTGTGGGCTCTATTCTCAGATGATGCATTTGTCAGATTGGCTTCCCATCTAAGAAGTCTGAGATAAGACATGTTTCCAGATGTGTGTTTGGGAAGTCATCCCAAGAAGCCAGAATGAGGGAGAAAGGAACAGGAGACAGAAAAGGAGGAACAAACACTATAAAGTGTGTTACTGAAGTGGCTGCTGTAGGCTATAGGGCTTGATCTTCCAGGATCTCTGAGAAGCATGGCCAGAGCCTCCAGAATTGAGCCCTGGCTCCTATCCCCCACTGGCTGAGGGTGTCTTCCAAGAACATTAATTCTCCCATGTCTCTGCTACATTTTTACTTGGGCTGAGTGGAATCCCATGACTTTGGTGAAGGCCCAGAAGCAGAAAAGCAGCAAGTCTCCTGGCATGCATTTAGGTCGTGGGTGCTGTCAGCACGGAAGTGTCCACTCCTGCTACATCAACATTCAGGTTTGGTCCAAGAGACATGATAAGCACTTGGCAAAGTCCTTCCCTTGCATGCCTCAGGTCCACTTTGCCCAACATCACGTTCATCTCTCACTGATTTTTGTTGATGGGGGTCAGATAAAGTCTCTACAAAAAAGCTGTGGAAGAGTTCATGGAACATGCCACATGTGCTACGGCTGGCTGCAACCACACTGAGACCATGTCAAACCATTGCTCTCCTCCCCACCGACTCTCCTTTATCTTTTGCAAGCCCTTCAGCTGTTGTAAGTTCTTGCCCATTGAGGTGAGTCAACTCTTGCTCCTGAGGGGTCTGAGCACTGTGTTGCCTTGCCCCGTTAGGCTCTAGTTGCTGACACAAAGCACCAAGAAAACCCCAGTGAAGCCCTGAGTTCCAGATATTTTCTCCTTGGCATGTTGTAGCAGTAACCCTAGTCATTATAATTAAGGTAAAACAACAGTGTAAGTAAATAGTCCAAAGTGTTCAGAGCACAGCTGTCATTTTAGATTTAGGGGGAGATTTACTATGTCCCCTGACAGAAGCATGCCTCCCCCCACCTGTAACCAAAGACCTCTAATCTATGAGTGTGAGAAGCACACATTTTACAAGTGGCTCACTAGGAGGGATGGTGAAAGAAACCAATCCTTCTTCCATGACTTGACTTCCATTTACTGGGGAGTTGACACCGTGTATTGATCTATTGGTTTATTGCATATAGTACACCCTGGAGGATAGAACCCCAAACTTGCAGTGTTTTTCTTGAACCTTAGTGGAGCCTTTAATGGATCACTCTAAAATTCTATTAGACTAACTCTCCATGAGGCAGCATATGGTAAGATGAGAAAGTTATGTAGTAATGTGACAATTATTACTCCTCCTTCATTTTAAACTTGGCCAATTTGTCTGAAGTGTTGTTATATTAAGTCTATACCAGTATATCAAATATTCTATAATTACTCTAATAGTGCTAGTATAAGAAGCTCTTTGAGAAGAGGAAGGAATCTTATATCTAGGATAGATTTCAAATCTAATAAGGACTCATAAGTGCCCCCTACAGACAGGCTGGAAGTGATCCAATGTCTTCAACTTGACAAAAAACGGCCGGCTAGTCTCCTTGAAGGATTGTACTTAATGGAGGTGTCAGAAGCGAGTCCTGTCGATATGTGTGCTGTTCAGTTTCAGTAGCTAAGTCTGTTTTACTCAGAGGTGGCCTTTCTGTCGGGACGATGCATGGGTGTTATCCAACATGGATATACATTTGTGAACCTATTGCACAAACAGAAGAGTGACAGGGTATAGAAGTTGGCCAACACATGCTGGACAAGTCAGTCATTCTGTCCACCTGCTTTGGAGCACCTCCTCTGCAGTGGGTCCTCTGTGATGTTCACTGATATGATGCACACATATCCACATACTTGGTGTCGACCAGCATAGACGCAGGCCCATGTGTCTACCCCAGAGCTTCTTGGATTTGATATGCAAATTTCCTTCTAGTCCTCTGACCAGTCTACCAAGGTATTTGCAATTTTTAATGGGTCCATGTGTATCCTTACTTCAGACCATTTCTCTTTCTAAACAAAACAGACAGATTATATTTCTAGTTCCCTCTCACCACTGTCCATTGGGGTCACTCCTGAGACAAACTGTAGAGTGGCAGATTGGACTATGGAGCTTGCCCTGATATAGCTGGACAAGGCATCTGTACTTCTCATCCATCTGGTTGTAGGGAATGTCATGCAAGACTAACCTTGACCACTGGTGCAGCATAGGTGAGGAGCACGGCTATCTGGTCTGTGTGTTCACAAAACTGAGTGGTACTCTGCACCCGCTTGGGACTGATTCTGAATGTATCCTTTCCATCACATCCTAGCTTGACGCTGACTAGCATGATGTCATTCATGAAGCTTTCTAACGGTGTTCTACAGAATATGAAGATGATTTAACATCATGACCGAAATCAGGAGAGTTAACTCTTGGTTCAGACAGTGAATGCATACTGCTATATTTTCCATATAAAAACAAACTGAATTGTATCTTCATTATTGCTGGGGTTTGAAAAGGACAATTTAGTCAGATAAATAGTGGCATAGTAAGTTACAGAGGCTGTGTTGACCTAGTCCAAGAAATGATACTCATCTATTAGAACAGCTATGATTATAGATATCAGTTAAGTTCTTAGTAGCCATTTTTAGTTTTTTAATATTTTATTTTAAATGTTCAAATACAGGTGTCTCTATTTCCCCCCCAACACCACTCCTTCTCATCCCAGCAATCCCCACCTCCCACCCTCAATCGCACCCCACTTAGTCGTTGGTTATACAGAACAATACTCTCGTTTTTGTAAGAGTTGTATATGTTAAAAGCTTGAAGAGGATGGCATTAATCCCTGAACTGGATTGTGGGTTGCTATAATGCTTCAGATTTCTCTTTCTGTCAAGAAACAGGAACTCATGTGAGGATTCTCACCGCTGCTAAATAAATCAGTTCTAATTATATTCCTCCCAATATTGACAATGTATTACAATTTTTTGAAGACACTAGAGGCAAAGCAGGAAGGAATCTGAGGAACACCATCCTTGCAAAACAAATGCCATAGGTGAACTCCACATTCACTTGGCCCCTCCTCTGAGGGCACTCTGAGGGAGCTCCTCAGTTCACCGGCATGGAGAATCAGGGGCAAGGAAGAAGTCACAGTCTGGGAGCACAGAGATGTGGAGCTATGCTAGGAGCTGGGAACTGGGGGTGGGGACATCTTACGGAACAGGAAATCAAAAAGAAGAGGATTGTAAATCTGCATGAGAGTCCCTCTAAAATCGTTGGCTGACTACTAATTATACCACGCAGGCCAAGACATCGAGAGACCCGTGGAGGCAACAACTGGAAGGGTCTGAAGTTAAATAGAGATTTAAATCGATTCCTGCAGCTAAGGAGACAAGGTTAGGTTAAGTTCTGCCAATTTAGGGGGGCTTATAAACATTGTGGTTTTTTAATTACAGCTCTCAAAGGGATACACCCAAGAAGTAAGGGCAAAACTAAAATAGACCAGTTCTTACAAAGTATTTTCTTACCAGTTTTCTTACCAGTTCTTACCAAAAAAACACCCTATTTAAGATTCAGCTGCCTGGTTGGAAATCTATTTTTTAAAAAAACAGGGATTCTACAGACTTTCCACATGACTGGCATCCAGTCAAAAATCCTAAATCAGGATTATTATTTTAAAAAAAAGATTTATTTGATAGGAATCTATAAAAAACAGATAAAAGTAACTTAATCACACTTAGTCAGATATCAGAGTTGAGACAAAATTTTTAAATGACTATTAAAAATGTTAAAATACAGGGAAAGATAGTTGAAATGAATGGAAACCTGTAGAATTCCAATTAGTACCTATAAAATTTAAAAAGACCTATTTTATGACTAAATATACTGTACATCATTAAAAACCCATTAAGTTAATATAGAATTTTGGGCACAACCGAAAACAGGAGGAGCGCATGAAGTGACTGATCAATAGGTAAACATTTAAACTGAAGCCCAGAGAGGAATGACACAGAAAATAGAGTAGAGACGGAAGATGTGAGAGGCATGGCCAACTCAAATACATGTAAGTGGAAACCGATAAGGAGAGGAGAGTGCAAATGGGGAAGAAGAAACATTTAAAGAGATGATGACTGAAAATCGTCCCAAGTTGATAAAAGATCTTAACTCACACATTCAAGAAGATCTGTGAAGCTTAAATAGGGAAAATTCAAAGAAAATCACAGCTAGACACCTCATAATCAAAATGCTGGAAATCAAAGGTAAAGAAAAAAAAAACTTAGAGCAGCTAGAGAAAATAGATCTATTACTTTCTAAGGTGCAACAATAAAACTGATGTCTGACTCTTAACCAGTATCTGTGGAGCCCAGAAAATAATAAAATGACACTGTTTAAAGCATTAGAAAAAATAGTGGATAAAGGACACCTGGACAAAGCCAAAGAGGGTAGGATCGAGGGTGGGAGGTGGGGATGGCTGGGGTGGGGGGGAGTGGTGGGAGGAAAATGGAGACAACTGTACTTGAACAATAATAAAAAAAATAGTGGATTCCAGCCTTAAACTAGTGAAAATACTTTTCAAAAGTGAAGACAAAATGAGGAGTTGTTCAGACAAACAAAAGCTGAGAGAATTTATTAGCAGAAGGTTCACACTATAGGCAAATCTAAAGACAGTTTTTTAGGCTGACTATACATAGTCTCAGATGGAAGCTTTGAGATACATAAAAGAATGAAGGATCATAGAAAAGATGAAGATCGGATAAATATGAAAGAGCACTACCTGCACAAGTAACAATAACAGCATCCTGCATAATACGTAAAAGAACATCAGGTGATGGCCAGAAACAGGAGGGGGGAGTTAAACACGTAGACGTTACTTGCACTATTCGGGATGTGGTAAATGCCTTCGGTTAAGGTAGACAGTGAGTCAGGCACACACATCTCTTCTACTGAACGAACAACACAATGCCAAGGGTGCTAAAGTCTCATAAAGATATGAGTCTCATAAAGTCTCATAAAGTCTCATAAAGATACTTAATTCTAATTTTTGTCTGGATACTAGGAATACATCATTGAGCCAGATCCCACTGTATGACAACTAGAAGGAGAATAAACAATATTTAAAAAATGAATATATAATATGTCAGTGATGAGTGTTGCAGAAAAAAGTCCATTTAAAAAATGGCTACTATTTCTTGATCATCTTATAAATTTAGGCATTGAACTAAGAGCACAATAGGCCAAGCTGTTGTTTTTTTCCTATAACAGTCCAAGGAAAGAGCTCTAATAGCTGCATTTACATATGAATGAAACAAGATTTATAGACGTTGATTTACTCACGGCTACAAGACTAATACCTGACATATACAAGTTTATAACATTTTTTAAAAGACATCACAGCAAAAGCATTTTTTCATGTTATTGCCAGTTCTTTTTAAATAGTATTTCTAATTTCTACATGGTTTTTCAGTTTCTGTCCTGTCTCTTTTCTGAGCAATATTGTCCACGGGGGTTTTTTATTCTTCTTTTTTTCTTTTTTCATTAAAAAAATAAAAACATCTTTTTTAAACAGCTTTATTAAAATGCTATTCACATACGATAAGATTCCCCCATTTAAGATGTACAGTTCAATAGTTTTGTGTATATTACATTATTAATGTTTTAAAATGTGGGAAAATGTTTTTAACATCAAATTTGCTGTTTTCACATTTTTTATGTGTATAGTTCTGTGACATTGGTTACACTCACAATGTTGGAAGACCATCACCACTGTTTTCAACACATTGTTTTCACCTCAAACAGAAACTGCAAGTATCAAGCAATAACTCCCCATCTTCTCCTCTTCCCCTAGCCCTGTAATCTCCTTTCTGTCTCTCCGAAGTTGCCTTTTAGGTACCTCATGTTAGTGGAATCATACAATATGTTTCCTCTTGTGTCCACTTTGTTTCACTTAACCGTATTTTTCAAAGTTAATTCAGATTACAAGTATCAGTATTTTGTTCTTTTTTTAAGGCTGAATAATATCCCATTGTAAGGATATACCACCTTTTGGTTATTTGGTTCTTCAACTACAGATACTTGGGTTGTTTCCACCTTGCGCTATTGTGAGTGATGCCGCAGTGAACACCGGCGCAGCTGTGTCTGAGTCTCTACTTTCAGTTCCTTTGAGTTCATCTTTCTTTTAGAAAGATACAGAATTCTAGGTTGAGAGGGTTTTTTTTTGCTTTCTTTCTATGCTTTAAATATCTCATCCCCATTTCCTTCAGGTCTCCATTTTTTTCTAGTAATAAATCAGTCTTCATATTTACTATTCTTCTATACGTGATATTTGTTTGGCTACTTTTACAATTTGTCTTTTTTTTCACACGCTTTATTGAGATGTAATTGAAGTATAACGTTATGTAAGTTTAAGGTGTGCAGTATGATGATTTTTTACTACTGTATACTGCGAAATGATTATCACATAAGGTTAGTTATATAATTACCATTTGTTGTCGTTTTTGTAATGAGAACATTTAAGATTTACTTTCTTAGCAACTTGCAAGTATACAATACAATATTGTGAAGTATAATGACCAGAAGGCTTTGATTTTCTGCATTTCCAGGTGTGTCAGCAGGCCACTTTGGACATTATACTTAATTGCTTTCTTCATCTATAATTGGGCAGAACAGTTGCCTCCATGGGTGTGGTTCATTCAGGCATCATTACTAATGCTGCCTTGGTTCCCACAACAATGGACATAATGAAAACCATGCCAGAAGTGAACTTTCAGTTCGAGGGGCCAAACCAGCAGTGGGTGTTAGGTAATGTGACAGTGGTTTGCTGTGTAAGCAGGGCCTGGGACCCAGGTTATATTGGGTAAAGGGAGGGATGGGTGTAGATTGCTTCAACTCTGGTCTATTTTATTGACGCTGTCAACGCATGCATGTCACTCACAGACCACAAGTTATTTAATTTACAGTCTGATAGGAATTCTGTTCTCCCTTAAAGGAGCAAATGCAAGAGTTGAAACAAAATAAAACTGGTAGAGCTTTTATTATTATGTGTTGAGCCTTTTTTTCTGGGTCTTTATGGCTATTGACATAAGGAAAGGTTTAAAATTACAGCCTTGATAAGTCGATCTATAACAAGGCTGCTTTAAGACATACATGGTCACCTGAGCTATGCCCTGTCAAAACAGAGCTTTTGTGAAGTTATTCTTTTAAAGACGTGCTCCATCTTCCTCAGGCAATATCTTAGTCAATGTGGCAGCCACAGGATATAACTTACTCAACAATGGAACTGTTTTCAATTTGGAGATTCATAGAATTTTTATTGCTCCCTGCTCACTTTTTTTCTCAGAGCAGTTTTCGGTTTACAACAACATTGAGAGGGAGGTACAGTGATTTCACACGTACAGCTGTTCCAGCACTTAACTAGTCTCCCCCATTATTGACATCGCTCACCAAAAGGGTATTTTTTTTCTTTTTACCAACAATAAGCCTACATTAACAAATTACAATCACTCAAAGCCCATTAGGATTCACTCTTGGCGTTGCACTTTCTGTGGTTTTGGACAAACGTACAATTAATGACACGGACATGTATACACTATCATCATACAGAGCATTTTCACTGCTTTAAAAGGCCTGTGCTCTCTGCCTATTTATCTCTCCCACCCCCTGCACTCCCAGCCACTGGTCTTTTTATGCTTTTTAGCTCTACTGAGTAATTTACAAATGAAATTGCAAGATATATAATGTGTGCAACGTGATGATTTGATATACACACATATTGAAAAAGGATTCCTCGCCCACCAAGTTAATTAACAAGTCCATTACCTCACATATGTACTTACTTTATTCTTTTTAATTTTTTGGTGAGAACACTTCAGTTGACTCTCTTAGCAAATTTCCATTACACAATACAGTGTTATCAACTGTAGTCACTATTTTATGCATTAGATCCTCAGGCCTCATTCTTATAATTGAAAATTTCTACTTTTACCAACCTCTCCTTGCTTCCCCCACCTCCCAAACTTCCACTCTCTGCTTTAATGAGTTTGACTTCATAAAGAATATTCCACATACACGATGTTCTGTCGTGCAGGAATTGTCGTTTTCTGTCTGGCCTTCTTCACTTAGCATAATGCCCTCCAGGTTGATCTAAGTTGTCACACGTGACAGGATTGCCTTCATTTTTTAATGCTGAATAATACCCCACTGTGCGTATGTACCCCATTTACTTCATCCTTCATCTGCCAAGGGGCCCTTAGGTTGTTTTCATTCCTTTGCTATTGGGAACAGTTGTGGATGTTGTGAATAAACACGGCAATGCAAATGTATGTTTGAGATAATAACTTTGTTTCCTTTGAATATATACCCAGATGTGGGACTGCTGGGTCATATGGTAGCTCCGTTTCTAATTTCTTAAGGAACGTCCATACTGGTTTCCACAGTGGCTGTAGCAGTTTACATTGAACAGAATGTAACAGTGACCAGAAGTTCCTTCTTCTCTACCATCACTTTTCATCTCTTGTCCTTTTTGTAATAGACATCCTAACAGGTAAGAAGTGATACCTCGTTGTGGTTTTGATGTGAGTTTCCCTGGTGATTTAGTGACACTGAATACATTTTCATGTACCTGCTGGCCACTTGTGTGACTTCTTTGGAAAAATGTATATTCAGGTCCTTTGTCCATTCTTCTTTTTAAGTATATTTTATTGATTATGCTGTTACAGTTGCCCCAATTTTTTCCCTTTACCCCCCATCTTCCCAGGACTCCCCTTCGTTTGTCTATTCTTAAGTTGTGTTATTCTTCTTTTACTATTGAGTCGTATGAGGTCCTAGTATATTTTACATGTAATCCCATTATTAGATATACAGTTTGCAAATATGCCTCCCATTTCTCAGGTTGTCTATTCATTTCTTTGATGTTTTCCTTTGCTGTGCATGAGCTTATTAATTTGATGTAGTCTTGCTGATTTAACTTTGCATTTGTTGCCTTTGTTTTGGTGGCAAATCCAAGAAAGTCACTGTCAAGATCAATATCAAGGTGCTTATCCCCTATGTTTTCTTTTTTCTCCTCATTTAAAAATGTTATTGTTGTTCAAGTACAGTTGTCTGCCTTTTCCCCTCACCACTGCCCCCCACCCCAGCCCTATGATTTCTTATAGGAGTTTTCTAGTTTCAGATGTTACACTGGAGTATTCAATCCATTTTGAGTTGATTTTGTTTATGGTAGGTGCTAGGTGTTCAGGTTTATTCTTTTGGATGTGGCTGTCCAATTTTCCCAGCATCGTGTCTTGAGGAGACTACCCTTTCCCCATTGCATATTCTTGGCTCGTTCGTTATAAAATAATTTAACACATATGCATGGGTTTATTTCTGGGCTTTCTGCTCTGTTTCATTCATCTGTATGTTTGCTGTTATACTGATACCATACTGTTTTGATCCTATCACACTGCAATAATTTGATCAAAAAGTATGATGTCTCTTCTTTTTTAATATTAATTTTGCTATTTGGGGTCGATTGTAGTTTCATGCAAATTTTAATTGTTTTATATTTCTGTGAAAAATGCCATTGGAATTTTGATAGAAATTATATTGAATCTGTAAATCTCTTGAATAGTATATATATAAATATTATTTTTCCAATTAATGAACACAAAATATTTTCCATTTATTTGCATCCTTTTCAATTTTTCTCATCAATGCCTTATAGTTTTCAGTGTATTAATCTTACACCTCCTTAGTTAAAAGTTTTCTAACTATGTTATTTTTTATGCTATTTTAAAATTGTTTTCTCAACTCTCTTATAATTCATCAATAATGTACAGAAGTACAAATGATGTTTGCATATTGATTATGCATTTTGCAACTACCAAATTTGTTGTGGTCCTACAGTTTTATGGTGGAGTATTTAATTTTTTAATATAATATTTCATATGCCAATAGAGAAAATTTTACTACTTTTACAATTTTTATACTTTTTATTTTTTTTCTTGACTAAGGAATAAAAAGTACTATGTTGAAAAAAGGGAGAGAGTGTATACATTTTTGTTCCTGATCTTAGAAAAAAAATTTCACTGTTTTATCAATGTGTATTGTGTTAGCTCAGAGCTTGTCATAGACAGGCTTTAGCATGTTGAGGAACATTCCCTCTGTTCTCAGCTTGTTGGCAGTTTTTATCATAAAACAAAGTTTATTTTCATAAAATGATTCTTTAAGTATTTAGATGACTGTAATTTTTCTCTCTCATTTTGTTAATATGGTATATTACAGTTATTAATTTTGTGAAAGTTGAACCACCCTTATATCTCTGAAGTAAATCCCACTTGATTGTGGTGTTTTATCATCATAATGTACTGTTGAATTTAATTTACTAATATTTTGATTTTTATACCTATGTTTGTCAGTAATTGGCATGTAATTTTATTTTCATCTAGTGTCCTTATTTGGTTTTAATATCAGCATAATATTGATCTTATAAAATGAGTTTTGAATTGAAAGGTTCCTTCATTTTCAATTTTTTTGGAAGAGTTTGAGAGGAGTTGGCATTAGATCTTTAAATATTTGGTAGAATTTACCAGTGAGACCATCTGGTCCTGGACTTTTTGTTGGAAGCTTTTTGATAACTGATTCAATCTTCTTACTAGTAACTGATCTTTTCAGATTTTCCATTTCTTCATTATTACGTGTTTGCAGGTTGTATGTTTGTAGATATTTATCCTTTTTTTTCTAGGTTATTCAATTTGTTGGCATAAAATGTTTCACAGTTGTGAAACATTTCATACGATTCTTTGTATTTGTGTGGCGTCAATTGTAGTTTTCTCTTCTTTCGTTCATAATTTCATCCGAGTCCTCTTTCTTTGTTTGGTGGTAAGTTTACCTAAAGATTTCTCTAATTTACTTCAAAAACTAGCTCTGTTTCATTGATCTATTTACATTGTCCTATTACTCTCTCTTTTACTTATACATTCTAATCCTTGTTATTTCCTTCATTATGCCAAGTTTGGGCTTAGTTTGATCTCTTTTTTTTCTAGTTCTTTGAGGTGAAAATTTAGGTTGTTTATTTATTTTGAGATCTCTATTTTGTCTTAATGTAGACATTTATCACAAAAAATCCTGTTAAACTACTTTTATTGACACCCTGTAAGATTTAAAATGTTGTGTTTCAATTTTCATTCATCTCTAATCAACAAAACAAACAAGCGAGCGAAATAGAACCGAGACAGGAAAGTGAAGAACAAACTGACAGTGACCAGAGGGGAGGAGGGAGGGTGACAGCAATGGGTAGAAGGGGAAAGGTCATCAAGAAACATGTATAAAGGACCCAGGGACAAAGACAATGGTGGGGGGAGGATTGAATGTGGGAGGTGGGAGTGGGTAGGTCAGGGGTAGAGTAATGGGGGCAGAATGGGGACAACTGTAATGAACAACAATAAAAAAGTGGAATAAAAATGATTTTTTATTTCCCTATTGATATCTTTTTTGACTCATTGGTTGTTAAAAAGTTTCTTGTTTAATCTCCACATATTTGTGAATTTAACACTTTTCTTCTTGTAATTATTTTCTAGTTTCATATCCTTGTCAGAAAAGGCATTACTTATTGTTTCAATATTATTAAATTATTTAAGACTTGTGTGTAGCCTAACCTTTGACCTATCCTGGAGAATGATTTATGAGCATCTGAGAAGGATGTGTATTCTGCTACTGTCCAGTGGAACATTCTGTAAATATCTGCTAGTGCAATCTGATCTAATGTGTCTTTTAAGTACAATGTTTCCTTATTGATTTTCTCGCACTATGACCTATCCATGTGGCAAGTTGGATATTGAATTCCCTAGTACTATTGCGTTCCTGTCTATTTTCCCTTTCGGCATGTCGATATTTGGTTTATGTACGTTGGTACGTCTGTGTTGTATGCATAAATATGTAAAAATGTTATCTAATCTTGCTGGATTGACTCCTTTATTATTACATAGTGATGTTTGTTTTCTCTTATTACAGTCGGGCTTAAAATGTCCACTCTGTCTGATGTAAGAATAGCTCCCCTGCTTTTGTTGTTCCGTTTGCAGGGAATATCTCTTCCCTTCCCTTCACTCTCAGTGTGTTCTTAAAATGGAGTGAACTTCTTGTCAGCTGTATACACTTGTTTTTTTTTTCTCTCTCTTAAATCCATTCATCCTTTCTATGTCTTTTGACTGGAAAACGTAGTTCCTTTACATTTAAAGTAATTATTGATAGATGTGGACTTACTATTAGCTTTTGGCTAATAGTTGTTTTGTAAGTCCTTTATTACTCTCTTCCTCCCTTTTTGATTCCTTTATAATTTGATGATGTTTTGTTCTGGCATGCTTTGATTCCTTTCTATTTTGGTATTTACTATAGGCTTCCTTGGTGCTTAACATGAGGCTTAACATAAAACCTAACAGTCTATTTTAAGTCTATTTTACCTTCAAATGCATATAAAAACTCTACATTTATACTTCTCTTCCACATTTTATGTTCTTGATGCCACAATTTACATCTTTTAAAAATTGTATATCTATTAACAATTTGTTATATACTAATTTCAATACTTTTATTTCTGCTCAAGCTAAGTGATTTATCCTCGATCATTGTAACCTTAAAGTATTCTGAATTTAACTACTATATTTTGCCATGTATAATGCACACTTTCTTTGCACAAATTTTGAGGGAAAAACAAGAATGTGCATCATACATGGGTAGTACTAATTCCATATTTATATAAATGTTTTTAATTCTTTATGTTTATTCATTAAAAGTGTGATTCAAGAAAGAAATAGCAATATCCATATGCAAAATAATACTCTGGAATATGATAACTGGTTTTCTAAATATAAATACATAAATAATTGAATTAAAAAATTAAAATGAAATATTTTTTCCTGGAAGTTTTGGCCAAAAACATGGGTGCACACTATACATGGGAGAGCATTATAAATGTGCACTTATCTTTATCTGTGATTTTATACTTCCATAAGATTTCCTACACTAATTAGCCTCCTTTCATTTCATCTTAAAGAACTCCCTTTAATATATTTCTTTTAAGGCTTGAGTAGTGATTAAAAAGTTCCTTTACCTTTTGCTTGTTTAGAAAACTAATCTCTTTTATAATTTTGAAGAAAAACTTTGCTGGGTAGAATGTGCTTGGTTGGCAGTTTTTTTCTTCTTTCAGTATTTGAATGTTATGCCATTCAGCTGTTCTGGTCTGAAAAGCTTCTACTGAAAAACCTGCTGATAATCATATGGAGGTTATCTTGAGTATACCAAGTTGCTTTTCTTTTGCCCTTTTAAATTCTCTTCTTGTCTTTAACTTTTGACAGTTTGATTATAACACATTTTTGTATAGGTCTCTTTAATTTTACCTTATTCAGTCCTCCTTTGGGTATCCTGGATGTACATTTCCATTTCTTTCTCCAGGTTAGGGAAGTTATCGGCCATTATTTATTTAAGTAAGCTTACTTTCTCTCTCCCTCTTCCAGACCTTTTTAAATGTGAATATTGTTTGTTTTAGAGTGTCCAATAAGTTTTGTAAGCTATCATCCCATCTTTTCATTCTCTTTCTTTTCACTTCTCTGATTGTATCAGCTCTACATCCAGTGTCTTTTTGTTCTCCGATACACTCTTCTGCTTGATCTAGTCTGCTGTTTAACCCATCTATTGAAGTTATCAGTGCAGATATTGTATATCTCCAGCTCTATGATTTAATACTTTGACACTTTCTTTCATCTGATGCACTTGAAACTTTATTTTCTCTTTGTGAAATTCTCATTTTGTTCATGCATTGCGCTCCTGACCTCAGTGATCATCTTTATGAATCTTATTTTGAACTATCAGGTAAATCACTTATATCTGTTTCATTACATTGTTTCTGGAGATTTCTCTTTAAAAAAATTATGTTTCTTCACTTTCCTTGACTGTCTGTGTAGGTTTCTGCATCTAAAAAGTCACCTCTTCCAGTTGGGTAGGAGGTGAACCTCATCAATCAGCCTTGCCCAAGCTACTGACTTTCTTTCAAAATGTTATCATCCAAGCAACCTCCTTTTTCTTACTAGCTCCAGTATTTGAGGGTGTGCCAAGACCTGCCTAAAGGGGAGGCCTGCCTAAAGTGTCCTAGAGGGGAGAACCAAGGTCATCACCTTAATGCAGGCTGATTAGAAAATAGGCCATAAGGCTGTACCTGGGAAACTGTGTAGTTAAGCACCTTCCAGGCAGAAACTAGGAGATGGATGTTTTGCCTGTCCCTTCTGTTCTTAGCCTAGGTGTGTAGCCACAGAGGGGATATTGTCAGTGTTCCAGATTTTGGTCATTCTAATCATGTATTAGTATCTCATTGTTGATATGTAACATGGAACATCTTTTCATATGCTTATTGCCATCTGTAAGTGTTCCTTTGTGTCTGTGGAGGTTTTTGGCCCGTTTTTAAATTGAGTTGTTTGTTTTCTAACTGTAGAGTTTTAAGAGGTGTTTTCCCATATATTTTAGACATAGTCATTTAAGAGATGTATCTTTTGCAAATATGTTTTCCCATTCTGTGACTTGTCTTTTAAGACTCTTGACATTGTCTTTCACAAACCAGATTTTAAACATTTTAATAAAGTCCAGGTTATCAATGGTTTCTTTAATGGATTGTTTTGGAGACTGTATCTAAAAAGGCATTACCATACACAAGGCATCTAGGTTTTCTTTTAGATTATCTTCTAGGAATTTTATAGTGGGTTTTTTTTCATTTTATAGTTACGTCTGTGATCTATTCTGAGTTAACTTTTGTGTTGGGGATAAGTTCTGTGTCCAGACTCTTTTACCTTTGGCACACAGATGTCCAGTGTCGTTGGCTGAAGAGACAGTCTTTCCATTCATTGTATTTCATCTGCTTCTTTGACAAAGGTCAGTGGAATATATTTATGGGGATATATTTCTGTTCTTTTGTCTGTTCCTTTAACCAATATCACACTGGGCTCATTACTGTAGCTTTATAGTAAGACAAATTCAGGTTGAGTCATGCCTCCACCTTTGTCGCTTTTATTTTTTATTAATAGGTGGCAAGATATATTGCATCTGAGCTAGGAACTTAAGACAACTATACTGTAATGACAATACAATTATATGTGCTTCTTAAAAGTATAGTTTGCTCAACCTGAAGCCTCCAGAAAGTCATATTGAAATGTTTGTCAAGGGCCAAGCTAAATAAAGGTTGTACCTGGCAGTCTACTTACTTGAGGAAACAAAATCATGCTTTGTGGGAATTTTTATGTATGTCCAGGTCTGTTTGAACTTGACATTAGGTTTGTTCCATACCTGAGTTCTGTCTGAGATGAAGACTTCTATTTTCTATGCAGTGAATATTTAGACCTTAAGCTGGTCTTACAATAATCTTTCCTTATTCTAACATATTGCAAGTCAAATTCATACAGGCATTTAATCAACTTGTTTAATTTCAGGAATATTCATGTTATCTATCAGATGTTTCTTCACTGTCTTATGTTTTCCTTCCATTTTTTTAATCATTAGAACAGAGATTTGATATTTTTTCTCAGTAAAAACAATTTGAGCTTAGAAATGAGAAAAGAGGCATTTAAATCAGGTGATTATAGATGATACTATGGACCTCGAGCTTTCCTATTAACACCTTAAATTAATTAACAAAGATGGATGGAAGCATGGATAGGTGAGCAGAATCGTCCAAGAAACTAGTACCGCTGTCATGTTGCTATTTTTATTAATTTATATAAAGCACTCAACACAGTGCCTAGCACAGGGAAGTTATCAGACAAACACTAGTTCTTTGTCTGATTTTATCCCATTTAGTCCTCACAGTGACACTGATAAGTATTATCATTAGTTTTAAAAACAAAGAGACTTTGGCGTGGAGTGGCAGCGAGGCAGCTCATATGTGTATTGACTCAGAGCTGGGAGGTAAATGGGTTTAAGTCAGTGACGTGTGCCTGCACGTGCACACCTTCTCACAGCTGTCATCACTGGGCTCCAGCGCCTCGGAAGTGTGACTTCAAAGTCAAATGCTTATTTTGTAATAACAACCAGGAGAAGGTTAAGAGTTCACATAGATTAAGTGTTTACCATGTGTCAGAATCATAACTTTATGTATACTCTCATGAGACATATGGAATATTCAGTATTTTCTCTGTCACTAGTACCATTTTTCCCCTCGTCCAATACCATGTGTATTATTATATTAATATACAGTATTTTTTCATTTCAGGGAACAGTCACTTCAGATACAACTTAAAATTGTTTTCTTTTGCTATAAGAAAAGGTTTATTTTGAAATGCTCAATGAATATATAGGAAAACATTTGTATAATCTCATAACTGCATGTGTATTCACTCACAGTGTGAAAACAGGACAGTGTCAGATCATCATGGTTTTACCTGCTCATATCCTCTGCCACCCTTCCCCACAGGGATAACCACTATTTTGAGCATATGTTCTTTATCAGTCTCTTAGTTAAAAATATAGTTATAAAATAGCGACAAGTATATCCATATGAAATAAACTTTAGTCTTTATTAAGCAACACTCTTGTTACAATTTATTCATCTGGATTTATGTCCGTGTAGTTCATTCAATGCTGGTGCTGTATCAGAATATACTGAAATTTATTATACATTCTCTTTTCAGTGGATATTGGGTTGTTTTTAGGTTTTGCTCTTTTAAGCAATGTGGCTGCAAATGTTTGTTTTTTTCTGTGTCTTCTGGTGCACTGATGCAAGAGTTACTTCAGAGTAAAAATCCCTAAAAGTAGAAATAACAAGTGGTAAAATATGCGCATTCTCAACTTTACAAAATAATACCAAATTATTTTCCAAATTCTTTGTTACAATTCACATTTACCCCATAGTACTTATCATTGTATCATGTCCTTATTAATATGTGGCATTATTTAAATATCTGACATCTATACACACATCTATAGCTATAGCATCTATGTGTTGAGAGGGACTTAGTAATTGACTCCACACCTATGTTTCAATTCTTGGTGTATGAAATAGAAATTAACTCAGGAAATATAAAAAATTGGGAGGAAAGGGAAAGAGGCATTTGAGGGTTTATGTAAAGTTAAAAACACTGAGCACCGTGATCAGGCCATACAGGAATACAGAAAATTCTTCAATGGCAGAGAAAACAGTGATCAGAGGTCTCCAACAGCCTGGAAAACCTCTTGGGACCTGGCTGATCATTCAGAATGGGGCCCACTACAGCAACAGTAAATCAGTCTCCACCAGCGGGGACTGTCCATTCTTGTAATTCCTAATAGTGAGCTCAAAACCAAAGAGATATTCAGGAAAGCTAAGTGCTCAACTTTTATATACACCTAGTTCAACCACAAGTTTAAAAGGTACATATTTATACAAGGTTTTTATTATTTTAATTGATCAAAGGTCTCCTGACATTGTGTATTATAATTCTTTTTCACAAATACAGGATCACTTATATCACCTTTTTGTGCTTAATATATGATTTTGTTGCCTACAAAATTCTGTATTATACATACATTCAATTTTGTCCACCTCCTACTTTCTGTTCTTCCTTGACGCCTTTCTCCATGCACCCTGCACCTCATCGTCACTGATCTCATGGTGCTCGTTCCGCAGCACAGCTATTGCCCTTGGCCACCCTCCTCCAGCCTGTGAACCTTAGTATTTCCATTATTCTTTCTCCTGCTAGTCTGTCAATTAGGATCACCTTTGTTGTATTCGTTTAATGCTTACTCACAGCGGGGAAAATTGGGTGCTCACAGGATGGTAAGTTCCCTTTCACATCTGACTTTGTATGCTGTAACTTTGGAGAAAATGCCTCACCTGTAAGAACTGGTGGGATCTCATGGCACTGAGACAGGCTGGAGGTAAAGCCACTTCATTTTCTTTACATAACTGCAAAATAAGGCATCTTCACCTTATACTGAGGGCCAGCCATCCACATGTGGTTTTATTTTTGAACAGGAAGTTAAATATTACCTGCAGATATAACAGATAAAATGTGCATCATGAAGACACTGATTACTTAGGCAAAGTTTTTATTTTAGTTTTTTAATTTCCTTTGCCTGAGCCTGAATAACATTGTCAGAAAGAAGAAGCTGATAGGATGCTGGGCTTTTAACTTTCTGAGGCCAAGTGTAGGTGAAATCTCTCTCTGTATTTTAATTTCTTTATTGAGGGGAAATGAACAACCTAGGTTTGATCCCTGTTTGAAAAAAAATAACATTACATTTTATTAATGTGGTTTTGATGAAACAGTCTCTCAATATGGGGCTGTCCAGTCTTTGTTTAGCTGTGAATAGAAAGTACCAACATCCCAAGGTCTCTTTGAAATACATTTGTTCCTTTCCCAATTTCCTTTTGCATTTATTAAAATGGAGCCTTAGGCCAAAAAAAAAAGAATACTATAAACTATAAATTAAAAGCTTTTAGGCTATCTGATGATTATAATAAGGGCTGGAAATGCATTTTCAGTAGAAGATAATACTCAATTGTAAATGTCCTCTTCCAGGCACATTTCAATGAGTTATTAAACGCAGTTCAAACCCAAAGACAAAGGTCTCTGGGTAACTGCACAGATTTTTAAGCTTATTTCTGGGACCTCTAGTTTTGCTTTATTCATCCTGCTCTTCATGACCCGTGAAGCTCAAACATGTTGTTCAGACCAAACCTACCCACTGATGACTTTCAATGCTTTGGGCTTCATTTTTAAGTATGAAAATCAGCTGCAGGTACCAGCTGCTGCTTCCCACCATGGTAACACATATGTACATACATTCGCAGAGACTATACAACTCTGTTAAATGAGGGTTTTTTGTTAGAAGTTGTTTAATTCTATGCTTTATCTTCCACATCCTATAATAACCTGAAATTCATGGACTGTACTTAAAGCCAAGAGAACATACTGCTTCAAACTGTGTGTTTGTGGCCACTTTAGTTGTGTAAGAAACTACCAGGTAAAGTGTGACATTCATGAAATCAGTTTCTCTCACTTATGCTAATAGTCACATCCAGTTAAGGACAACCTGGAGGAACTCTGCCCTTAGCAAAGCTGCATCTGGATGGTTCCTGGGGACATGTGTGTATGGAGTAGGAGAGATGATTGAAATGTCACCGTTTTCACTTTGGAGTTGCTCCTTGGGTCTGAAACTTTTCTTAATAAAATGTATAACTCTAGCACATAAGGAACAAATGTTCCAGATAACTTTTTCCAACCTCTTTGGGGTTCCTTTATCCACGTTCCTCAAGTGAGAGATTAGTTTTGAGTATATATCTAATTTGTTGGACTAAAAAAAAATGTCTTTCTCCGTATAAGGGATCAATCACTCTGCTGGATACTGATGCTGCCTTATCAGGTTGACGGTATTCACTGGTAATAAGCATCAGTTAGCAACACATTTAAGTTCTTTAGTTCCAAAAAAGCAGGTTATTCAGCCCTCAAATCTTTCTTAAATATGACTTTTTAATTCAATAATTTTAGAATTAGGTTTAATAAGAAATATAGTGGTAAACAATTGTGCCCATCTGATTTTTTGACATTGACAATACTTTTTTTAACTTTTTAGTTGACCAGTAGAAAATCTGAAGTTTACTCTTTTAATTCTCGATAGCAACATTTCTGAAAGTATAGCTTGTGGACCCTTAATTTGTTTCATGTAGTGTGATTGCTAAAAATCCAGATTCCTGGACTGTATTCCAGGTCCATTTTATCAGAATCTTAGCAGTAGGGTGAAGAAATCGGCATATTAACCTGAGTTTAATCTGACTTTATCCATACTAGCTCAGTAAGTGAACAAGCCAGATACTAAAACTATGCACATCTCAGCTGCCAGTGTGAAAATGGGGTTAATAACAGTGCCTTTCATTTAAAGTAGCTATACCATGGCATTTTGGATGCTCTGGGATGTCCCTGAAACCTCTTACATGCAATAGTTAAAAAAAAAAAAAAAACCATATAGGGAAAAACAAATGTTTAATTCAACTTACTCTTTCTTAGTATCTGTACTTTTCTCTAAAGTGGAGCAAGGGAAAAGAAATATTGAGAAGTAGGAGTACTGTGCAAAGCTGTGTGATGATGGCACTCCCTTTCGTAGTGGAGACTGACTTGTCCAGCCTGTTCTATCAGATAGCTCTGAATGTCTCCATAGTGCCCCCTGTTGTTGAAGATGTAGTATGCAATGATTTTACTTATTAGTCATAATCCAGTTAACAGGTGGTGTAATTTGGATTTGTGAGGAAAGTATGTGTGTAAATCTGCATGGTTACCTTGAACTATATATGAACATTTTCATGATCTTAACATATAAGCCCAGGTGCATTTATTTATACAGGGTTTGGCAAAAGTTAGATTTACAGTTGATTGTATGGAAAATAATATAAAAATCAACTGTTTCATGTACTCACAACTTTAAACCTACTTTGTCCCACCCTGTATGTCAGTATATTGTAATTTCAAGAAAAGTAAAAAAAATTGTAAGAGTGAAATATATAACTTACAAAATATTTATGAGTGTATTCACTAACAAAGAGAATGCTAATGGAATTTGATTTATTCTTAACTGAGAACCAGAAACCATGTTTAAATAATTGAGGCAATTCCCTGGATTATTTGGTGTCAGTCTCTTTCTGTGTGGGTATTAATTCTTTTTGCTGAGTTCACACTGAAGTTGGTGTAATATATGCTCAATGAACGTTTTGAAGTTAAAGGATGTTATAATAGAAATCTATATTTCTATATATAGAAATCTAGGGGTGGGGTGACTGGTCAAGAAGACATACCTTCTTTCTCTTCTTTATTTTAGTTTTATTAAATATCTAACAATATGCGTGGTTTCTGAAGTTTGGTTTCATTCTAGATAGCTAAATCTCAACACATTTCAAAGAGTTTTTAAAATATCTATTTTGCATTTGTGTCAATATTAATTGATGTGTTTTTGACTTGTCATTATGGTCTTGGGCTACCATGAACAATGGAATGAGACAATTTGCCACTCACCTCCTATAGGAACTCCTGAAAGAGAGGTAGCTTTCCCCTGTGTCTCAGGCAAAGCAGTTCTTGGCTGTGGCAGAGGTGATGATCCACAAGAGAAACTGTGGTATGTTGTACAATGTGTTGATGCTAATGACGTTTGAAATACATTTCTTTAAAAACAAGAGTGCACAATTTTATGGTCATCTGTGACAACCTTATTCTTACACACTTTATAATACACCTTCTTACATAGGAAAGAAAATTCTTAACTCATGCAAGCGTTAGATTTATCTGGTGCCTGGGTCTGCATTGAACATGTGAATATTACGTGGCATGATTGAAAAGAAGGTTGCAAATCACTTGCCTGTAAATTATGTTTTTTGCATTCTGCAAAGGCGGAAGAGAAAAGTAGTTTAGTGACAAAACTTGGGTAATGTTCTTTCCTGAGAAATTATACACTGTCCCCCCAAAATACACAAAAATCAAGCAGCTTTTGAGATTACTATATGCTTCCTTCTGGCATCCTAACTGGTATACTGATTCTAAAAGGAACTATTAAAATAACTTTTACAGAGTTTGGGGTATGACTAATTAGACCGCAACAAATGGAGGAGCACCAAGGGAGCAGCAACCAAGTGAGCCACGGGAGAGAGATTTTCCCCATAGGACCAGTTAAATACTGAGTGCAAGTACAAAAGCCTACAAACAGTGAAGGAGGAGAGGAAATCAACACTCCAATGTCAGTCTCCTCCTACCCTCCACTTCCTGACAGTGCCTCCCAGAGGCCCAAGGAAGCCGGAAGCCTGAGGGCAAGGAAGCCTGAGTGACCCAGTGCAGGGAGGTCAGTATCCCAGGGCACAAAGAAAGTAAAGAAGGGCCAAGCAGGTCTGAGAAGAAAAGGGAGAGTAACTGAAAGCATTACTTTCTTAAATGGGAAGCAAAAACAAAATGAGCAAAATCTGATTCTTCCTCTTTCCTCCAGGTGACTTTGCCAACTACCAATTTCTCTATATTCTCTGTAGAGTGCAGTGACCAGAAACATCACACTGAGAAAACCTGGAGCTAACATGTCACCTACTTCCAACAGATCTGTGACATGCTTTTGATAGTGATGACTCTTGGTAAGTGAAACTTTTACTTTGGATATTTTAACTTTAATCAAGGCAGTCCAGACTAAGCCAGCTCTGTTATTTCTGCATTGAAATCCAGATGGGAGTGGTGCCTTCCTTTGATGGCTGGTCTGCCTTTGTTGGTGCTTCGAAAGATAGTGAAAGCATCAAATGATATATTACTTTGACAAGTGTGATCCTCTATTTCAATGTGTGTTATGATCTCTGTTACTAGAAACAAAGGAAGAAAAATTATTAAGCCATTAAACAAACCTTTTGAATATTCATAACAATATGCCCATGCATGATTAGTTAGAACAGGAAGTCACTACCAGATAAATAAGTTAAAAATGAATCATTTTTCTTCTTTTAGCCTTATTTAGTCAGTTGTGAGGCAACTACTTCCAGTTAATCTTCATTATTGCTAAATTATTTTTGCTTTGGAGTCTACTAGCAAAAGTGCATGGACATGGGAAGCTGTCCACCTCAAAATTAGTACTTGAGCAAATAAAGTGATTTACTTGTTATACATTAATCACTGGTTAATGAAAGATAAAAATACAGTTGGCTCAGTAAGTGCTTGAGAAAAACTTCTTTTTTGTTTCATAAATTACTTTATTGTTGTTCAATTATAGTTGTCTGCATTTTCTCCCCCACTTCCCCCAGTAATATGGGGGAAAATGGGGACAACTGTAATTGAACAACAATAAAAAAAATAAACAAGTACTGTGTAAGAAAAAAATGTAAAGGTTAAACAAATCAGATTTCAAAGTATGTCACTTAGATCTGGAGTTCTGCAGAAATATCTAGTGTTCCTCATGGAAATATGATTAAGGGAAAACTGAAAAAGAAGTGCTGTGACCCACACTTAAAATATATGAAAGTGTAATTGTTTTGATTTACTTGTTGAGATTCCATGAATGTTTCTTTTGATATAAAAAGTGTCCTATTGAAAATGTTTTTAAAAAACACTGGGAGAGCCCAAGATGGCAGAGGAGTAAGCAGAAGATATACTAATCTCCTCCCAGGACCAAACTGGGAATTACAAACAACATAAAGAAAAATCATTCTGAGTAACCAACTGAACACTAGCTGGAGAGAAGCCTGATAATCAAGGACACATGTAAACAACCACTTCACCATAGCTTGACTGGTAGGGAGTGTGGAGGAGGTGCAAGAGGGCTGGCTGGGCTCCCATGGGTGGCAGCTAAAGTTCTGAAGGGATATTTCAGCGGCTGGGGTGGGAGGTTCCCCTGAGAAGCTTGGAGTCTAAACTCCAAGCTGGGTTCCCCAGCCTAGAGCACCAGAACCAGGAAAGAAATGGAAATAATATCCAGCTGTGAAAAGCAGCAGGGTTTCCCTCCACCAGGGAGAGAAGGCTTGAAAGGCAGAGAGCCTCTTAAAGGGCCAACACAAAATTTTGTTTGCAGTCACATACCCTGGGTTCTGGCAGAGGGAGTGCAGAGTGGAATAGAGATGTGTGAGGAGAGTGGGGTTTGGTGGCTCTAGGGAGAGAGCTGAAGGAACAGGCAGCAGGATCCCTGTGCAGAGTCATTCCCCATACTGCAGGAGCCACCTTTCTGAGGCAGAGCACTCCCCTGCAAGTGGCATCAGCCTGAGGGAAACAATAGCCTCATCCACAGGAATCCTCTTACCCCACCCTGTGTAGTTTAAGCCTGGCTGCTGAGTACAGCCAGAGGTTATCTCAGTGACTGAGTCTAACAGCCAAGACAGATCTTTGGGGGCTCTGAGATGTTAGTTGACCCTTCCCTGGGCCTGCTGCTGGTGAGAGTTAGCACACAACTTAGTACACAAATAGGCCCAGCAGAGGGAGCCACAAGCTGTGGATCGCTGATCGCTCCAAACAGGTTGCCCAGGGCTAGTCACATGCAGCACCTGACCTAGGTCTGAAGCAGAGTCTTTGCAGATTTACTTAACACATAGAAACATAGAAACAAACACAAAGAGGATGTCAAAATGTGAAGACAAAGAAACATGCCTCAGATGAAATAACAAGAGAATTTTCCAGAAGAAAAACTAAATGAAATGGGGGCAAGCAATTTATCAGATACAGAGTTGAGAGTAATGATTATAGGGATACTCAACAGCATTATAAAAAACATAAAAACCACAATGATGGACCAGTCAGAAATAAAGATGGCAATATCAAATAAAAAATGCACTGGAAGAAATAAACAATAGAGTAGATGAAGCAGATAATTGAATCAGTGATTTGTAAGACAAAGTAGAAAAACACAATGAGAAAAAAAAATGCTCTGTTAGATCTTTTCCATCTATAATATACTTAATAGGCTGTGCTTAAATATCTAAATGAGAAGAGAGTTGAAACTATATAGCTCTCATCAAATGTAAAGTCTATCCCATTATAATTTTACTTGACATGAAAACACCCCAGGAAACAATAGAACTGTATCATACACAATTTAGATATGAGTTCCCACTCATTTTTAGAAACTTACTTTTATGAATAGGATCTGAAAGAAGACAACTCAAACTCTTGCAACTGCAAAATAATCTAATATTAATTTCCATATCTAGAGGAGAATTGATAGATATTCAAAGGAATGGAGTTGATTCCACAGAAGACAGATTAAAATGGTTAGGATGCTGAAGGAAATATATATATATATATATATATATATATGTATATTATATTCATATACATTTTATATATATTCACATATATTCAAGAGTAGATAGGATTAGTACCTATAATGTTAGAAGAGCTAATAGGAAGAACACAGATGATGTGTAGAAATGAATGTCTTTAATATTTGAAATAGCACAGAAGTGATGTAATCCTAAACTGTTAATAAGCTTATGATTCCCCTAAAATAAATAACAGAGCCCAGAAATAAAACCATGTGTATACAGTCAACTAGCATTTGACTAGGGAACCAAGCATACTCAATGCAGAAAGACAGTGTCTTCCACAAATGGTGCTGAAAAGTTGAATAGCCTGGTGTAAAACAACAAACTAGAGCCTTCTCTTTCACCTCTCACAAATTTAATTCAAAATGCATTAAAGACTTAAATGTAAGACCAGAAACTATAACTCCTAAATGATATTAGAGGAAAAAATTCCTTGACATGAGTCTTGACTTTTTTTTTTGATTACAACAGCAAGAAAAGAAATATATGTGACTATATCAAACTAAAAACTTCTGCACAGCCAAAGAAATGATCAACAAAATGTAAAGAACTTACCCAATCAAAAAAAAAATTTGCAAACTATATATCTCAAAAGGGGTTAATATCCAAAATTTGTAAAAGAACACATACAACTCGATAGCAAAAAGAAAAAGCAATCCAATAAAAAATGGACTAGGGACCTAAATAGTTTTTTCCCCCAAAGAAGGTATCTGAATTGCCAAAAAGCATGCAAAAAAGATTCTCGATGTCATTAACCATTAAGAAAATGCAAGTGACAGCCACAATGAGGTGTTGCATTGCACCTGTTGGAATGACTAGCATCATAAAGACAAGAGATAAGAAATGCTGACAAGGATGTGGAGAAAGGGGACCTTTGTGCACCGTTGGTGGGATTGCAAAATGGTATGGGGGTTTCTCAGATAATTAAAAGTAGAACTACCATATGATCAACAATTCCACTTCTGGAAATATATCCAAAGAAAGAAGTGAAATAAGCCAGGTGGTAAAAGACAAATACCATGTGATCTCACCTGTAACTGAAACCTAAACAAGAACACAAACAAGTGAGCAAAATATAACTGAGACATGGAAATAAAGAACAAACCAATAGTAATCAGAGGGATGGGGTGGGGGATAACAGGATAAAGAAGGGGAAGGGTCATCAGGGAACATGATGTATAAAGGACCCCTGGACAAAGACAATGGTGGGGGGTGGGGAGATTGAATGTGGGAGGTGGGGGTGGGTAGGGCAGGGGGAGAGTAATGGGGAGAAAATAAGGACGACTTTAATTGGACAATAATAAAAAATAAATCTATAATTTGCATAGTCAAAAAAATTAAAACACTATGTTGAAGAGGTATTCACACCCTCATGTTCATAGCAGAATTGTTTACAATAGACATCAAAACAAAAACCCCTAAGTTTCTATCAACAGATGAATGGATAAAATGTTAATACATATATATTTCCATCCATAAAAAGGAAGAAATCTTTCCTTTTTTGACAACATGAATGGACCTTATAGACATTATGCTGAATGAAGTAAGTCAAACATAGAAAGACAGATACTATATGAACCCAGTGTAACTAAACAACAACAACAACAACAACAAAAACTAATTCTAAAAGAGATTAGATTTGTAGTTGCCAGAGGTGGGGAGTGGGGGCAGGGAAATTGGATGCCAGTGGTCAAAAGTTGCAAGCTTCCAGTTTTAGAATAAATAAATATTAGAGATATAATGTAAAACATGATAACTGTAGTTAACACTGCCACATGGCATATATGAAAATTATTAAGAGGGTAAACCCTGACAGTTCTCATTACACAGAAAAATATTGTTTCTTTTTCTGTTTTGTATCTACATGAGATGATGAATATTAACTAAATTTATGGTGATAATTATCTCAATAAACTGAAGGGAAAACATTAAAAAATGCTCTACCATACTCATTATCCCTTTAGCTTAACATCTCTATTTTTCTAGCACATAGTAAGTTCTCATTAAAAAACAAAACTCTTTAATAAAATGATTAATTTTATACTCCTCTCTTTTCCTGGCACCTCCATTTCCACAGTCAGTTAATTTCCAAGTGTTTCCAAGTCTCTTCACATCTTTTGAACTGTTTTTCCTCCCTATTTCTAGCCAGAGCCTCACTGTCTTTACTGTGATACCTACCTGACTCCAAGGTCTTCCGTCTCTTCACCTTTTATACAATATTAATAGCTTAATACAACTGAAGCATAACTCTGGCCATGTTTTTCTCTGGGTTCAAAATTTTTCTTTGACCACCATTCTATAACCTATCTCTATGCTGTGGACTTAATTCCCATTTCTAGGTTCCTACTTCTATTATTCAACCTATATTGAGTAGATTGATAATACATAGATAGAGATTGATAGATAGAATGGATTATTACTTTTTGCCTTCCTTTTGACGCTGTACCCCATTTTCCCCATTTTCTGTTACCTCGTCTTCTCTCTACAAATCCAAGTCAGTTAAAATGCTTCAGGAACATTTTCCTGATTTAGAGAGAGGCAACTCCCTTCTCCTCTGAAGTTCAATGGAACTTTGAATTTATGCCAACACAAGACATGTTATTGCTTATGCTTTCAATAATTTTATCTGTTTATTAAAAATTAGTTATTGCGCACCTGCTATGTGTCAGACAATGCTACAGTTACAAACGGTCAAGCAAACAGGCTCAGAATGCAGCCACATAAAGTTCACACACCAGTGAGAGAAAGACATTGCAACTGTCGAGAATTCTGTAAAGAATAAGGACATCCAAGAACTAATAAGAAAACTAAAGAAACTATATTTGTGTTGAGACATGAAGGACGAATAAATATAACTATTTCCACTGATGGACTTTGAATTTGTGCAGGCAAAAGACTTTAAATGCTTTGGTTTTCATTTCCTGTAGTTACCAGCTCTGTTTTCACATGTTCAATAAGAAGTATTTATTAACAAACACAATAGAAACAGACTCATAGATACAGAGAACAGATTGTGGTTGGCAGAAGGGGAGGGGGTTTGGGGGACTGGGTAATAAAGGTGAAGGGATAAAGAACTACAAATTCTTTTTGTAGGGCCCTGGCTGGTGTGGCTCAATGGATTGAGCGCTGGACTGTGAAGCAAAGGGTCACCAGTTTGATTCCCAGTCAAGGCACATGCCTAGGGACCTGTCCCAGTAGGGGGTGCTTGACAGGCAACCACACACTGATGTTTCTCTCCCTCTCTCCCTTCCTTCCCTACTCTAAAAATAAACAAATAAAATCTTTTTTAAAAAGAACTACAAATTGGCAGGTACAAAATAGTTAACAGGGATGTAAAGTACAGCATAAGGCATATAGTCAATAATATATGTAAATACGTATGGTGCCCGGGGGGTACTTGAAGTGTCAGGGGTCCCCTTTGAAAGTATATGGTGGTCTAACCAGTATGCTCTACACCTGAAACTAGTACAAAATTATACTGAATGTAAACTGTAATTGAAAAATAAATTTAAAAAATTATTTATTTGATACAGGCAGCTATGTATTGCCCCGGTACATAGCCTATCACTCTAAAGACTATCATTTCAGATGAGCACTGTGAGGGGTGGCCCAAAATGAGAGCATGCCTGGCAGCCCTGCCAATACAAGGTTCTGCCCACTATGGCAACAACACCTGTTTCTAATTAACCTTGGCATACTCTTTGTAGTTGGTGGGCTTGATGGTGACCCATGCTGTGTTCTAGCAAATAATGTCATTTGAGCTGATACGAGTGTGGTGAGATACAGGAATGTAGGCGTCACCTAAAATCATCAGCCTAAAGGATTTTTTTCTTTAGAACTTTAGAGAGGCTGGTATTTCAGTGCCTAAGACACACAACAGAACATGTTCTTGTCAGTAAAATGAAATGTTGTCACAAAGTAGTACATTCCTGCTGTTTCCTAAATGCCACAGTCTTGATTTTCCCCGCTCTCAGAGTGGTATTGTTTTCTCCAATATAAGGCAGTGAGTGGTGCAGATATAATCACTCAAGTTCTTAAATGCCATTACTTGACAGCTATTGCTTGGAAATGATTCATTCACGTTATTGTCATCAAATGCAGAAGATTTAGCCACACAAGTGTCTAAATCCAAAAATGGAAACCAAGTAGTTTTTCGTCTCAGAGGCACACTTGTATCAGTCAATAGAGGCTGCCTGGAGTATACTTTGGGGAAGAAGTTTAAGTTTGGTCCAGACTCAGCAAAAATGAGGGTCTTTAACTCTCTCCTACCCTCCAACTACTATTCCCTTGTTTTTTAACTTAATCTAGACTCTCCTCCTAAATTTTCATTTTTTTCCAGATATAATTCTAATATCTCAGGTCCAGCTTCACATAATTCCATATTCGACACAAACCTTGAATGATTCATGGCTTCACCTGTTTCCTTTCAATACCCTTTCCATTTGACCCTCCAATCACTGCTGCGCACACCCTCCAAAACAGGATACATACTGTCACGCGTCTGACCTCACCTAACTGTGCTCACCTATGTATTGCTTATCTAGAGTGTGAGTAGAATTTCTACGACTCTCCAAAGTTAAATACAAAGTTTAAATCAGTTATGGTAAGAAACTGCTTTTTCACGAAGATGGTGCCCAAAGTGAAGAAGGAACCCCTGCCCCTCCCAAATCTGAAGCCAAGGCAAAGGCTTTGAAGGCAAAGAAAGCAGTTCTAAAAGGCATCCTCGGTCACACACAAAAAAGAAGATCCACATGTCACACACACAGAGGCCTAAGACACTGCAGCTCCGAAGGCAGCCTAGATGTCCTTGGAAGAGCACCCCCAGGAGAAACAAGCTTGACCATTATTAGTCCTTAACCAAGTTCCCCCTGACTCCCGAGTCAGCCATGAAGAAGATAGAAGACAACAATACAGTTGTGTTCATTGTGGATGTTAAGGCCAACAAGCACCAGATTAAAGAGGCTGTGAAGAAGCTCTATGACATTGACATAGCCAAGGTCAACACCCTGATCAGGCCTGATGGGGAGAAGTGTTTGACTCGCTCCAGACTATGATGCTTTGGATGTTGTGAACAAAATTGGGATCATTTAAACTGAATCCAGCTGGCTAATTCTAAACATGAAAATTTTATACTAAAAAAAATACACATGTATAAAGTTTCTACAATGTATAAAGCACCATTCTAGGATGATGTTGGCTTCATAAAAAGAGTTTGGGAGTCTTCCATCAGTTTGGATTTTTTCGAATAGTCTGTGAAGGATAGGGGTTAGTTCTTCCTTAAATGCTTTGTAGAAATCTCCTGTGAAACCATCTGGTCCAGGGCTTTTGTGTGATGGGAGTTTCTTGATGACTTCTTCAATTTCCTTTGCTGATATTGGTCTGTTCAGGTTTTCTGCTTCTTCTTCATTCAGTTTTGGAAGATTATATTTTTCTAGAAATGTGTCCATTTCATCTAGGTTTTCAAATTTCTTAGCATACAGGTCTTCATAGTAATTTCTTACAATCCTTTGTATTTCTGTGGTATCAGTTGTAATCTCTCCACTTTCATTTCTAATTCTGTTTATTTGGATCCTCTCTCTTTTTTTCTTGATGAGCCTACTTAAAGGCTTGTCGATTTTGTTTATCTTTTCAAAGAACCAGCTCCTGGATTCATTGATCCTTACAATTGTGCTTTTAGTCTCTATGTCATTTAGTTCTGCTCTGATCTTGGTTATTTCCTTCCTTCTGCTTGCTCTGGGCTGTCTTTGTTGTTGTTCCTCCAGTTCTTGTAGGCGTAGGGTTAGGTTGTTTGTGTGAACTGTTTCTAACTTCTTAAGGTAGGCCTGTATTGCTATGAACTTCCCTCTCAGGACTGCCTTTGCTGTGTCCCATAGGTTTTGGGTTGTTGTGAGTTCGTTTTCATTTGTTTCCAGGAAGTTTTTGATTTCTTCCCTAATCTCATTCTTGACCCATTCATTGTTTAATAGCATGCTATTCATCCTAATCCCAAAACCAGATAAAGACACAACGAAGAAAGAAAACTTCAGGCCAATATCGCTGATGAACATAGACGCTAAAATTCTCAACAAAATATTAGCAAACCGCATCCAGCAATATATTAAAAAGATCATCCACCATGACCAAGTGGGATTCATCCCAGGGATGCAAGGATGGTACAATATTCGCAAATCAATAAACATAATACATCACATCAACAACAGCAAAGACAAAAATCACATGATCATATCAATAGATGCGGAAAAAGCATTTGATAAGATACAGCACCCATTTCTGATAAAAACACTCAGCAAAGTGGGAATAAAGGGAGCAGTCCTCAACATAATTAAGGCCATATATGAGAGACCTACAGCCAACATCACACTCAATGGACAAAAACTTAGAGCTTTCCCACTAAGATCAGGAACTAGACAAGGATGCCCTCTCTCACCACTCCTATTCAACATAGTATTGGAAGTCCTAGCCACAGCAATCAGACAAGAAAAAGCAATAAAAGGCATCCAAATTGGAAAGGAGGAAATGAAACTGTCACTGTTTGCAGACGACATGATAGTGTACATGGAAAACCCTATAGACTCCACTCAAAAACTACTAGACCTAATAAATGAATTTGGCAAAACAGCTGGATACAGAGTCAATACCCAGAAATCAAAGGCATTCCTGTACACCAGCAACGAAACTGCAGAAACAGAAATCAGGGAAAAAATCCCATTCGATATAGCAACAAGAAAAATAAAGTACCTAGGAATAAACCTAACCAAGGAGGTAAAAGACCTGTACTCAGAAAACTACACAACACTGAAGAAAGAAATTAAGGAAGATACAAACAAATGGAAGCATGTACCATGTTCATGGATTGGAAGAATCAACATTATCAAAATGGCCATACTACCCAAAGCAATTTATAGATTCAATGCAATCCCTATTAGAGTACCCATGACATATTTCACAGATATAGAACAAACATTGCAGAAATTCATATGGAACCATAAACGACCTCGAATAGCTGCAGCAATTTTGAGAAAGAAAAACAAAGCAGGAGGGATCACAATACCTGATATCAAACTGTATTACAAGGCCACGGTAATCAAAACAGCCTGGTACTGGCATAAAAACAGGCACATAGACCAATGGAACAGAACAGAGAGCCCAGAAATAAACTCAAGTCTATACGATCAATTAATATTTGACAAAGGAGGCAGGAGCATAAAATGGAGCAAAAACAGCCTCTTCAACAGATGGTGTTGGGAGATCTGGACAGCTACGTGCAAAAAAATGAAACTCGATCACCAACTTACGCCATACACGAAAATAAACTCAAGATGGATAAAAGACTTAAATATAAGCCGTAACACCATAAAAGTCCTTGAGGAAAACATTGGCAGGAAAATCTCAGACATTCCACGCAGCAACATCCTCACAGACACATCCCCTAAAGCAAGGGACATAAAGGAAAGAATAAACAAATGGGACCTCATCAGAATAAAAAGCTTCTGCATGGCTAAAGAAAACAGCACCAAATTACAAAGAGTACCAACAGTATGGGAAAACATATTTGCCAACGATACCTCAGACAAGGGCCTGATCTCCAAAATATATAAAGAACTCACTCGACTCCACTCCAGGAAGACAAACAACCCAATTAAAAAATGGGCAAAGGACTTGAACAGACACTTCTCCAAGGAAGACATACAGAGGGCCCAGAGACATATGAAAAGATGCTCAGCATCACTAGCCATCAGAGAGATGCAAATTAAAACCACAATGAGGTATCATCTCACACCAGTCAGAATGGCCAACATAAACAAATCCACAAACAAATGTTGGAGAGGATGTGGAGAAAAGGGAACCCTTGTGCACTGTTGGTGGGAATGCAGACTGGTGAGGCCACTGTGGAAAACAATATGGAATTTCCTCAGAAAACTAAAAATGGAACTGCCCTTTGACCCAGTAATTCCGCTGCTGGGATTATACCCTAAGAACACTGAAACACCAATCCAAAAGAATCTGTGCACCCCAATGTTCATAGCAGCACAATTTACAATAGCCAAGTACTGGAAGCAACCGAAGTGCCCATCAGCAAACGAGTGGATCCAAAAACTATGGTATATTTACACAATGGAATTCTACGCAGCAGAGAGAAAGAAGGAGCTTATACCCTTTGCAACAGCATGGATGAAACTGGAGAGCATTATGCTAAGTGAAATAAGCCAGGAAGTGAGGGACAAGTACCATATGATCTCACCTTTAACTGGAACCTAAGCAATAGAAGAAAAAAGCAAACAAAATATAACCAGAGACATTGAAGTTAAGAACAATCTAACAATAGCCAGGGCGGGGGTGGGGGGTGGGGGCGGGGATAGTGGGAAGAGGGTATTACAGGAACTACTATAAAGGACACATGGACAAAACCAAGGGGGAGGGTGGAGAGGGGGGAGGGAGGTGGGTTCACCTGGGGTGGGGTAGAGGGATGGGGAGAAAAGGCATACAACTGTAATTGCATAACAATAAAAAAAAAAAAAAAAAAAAAAAAAAAAAAAAAAAAAAAAAAAAAAAGCACCATTCTATACTTCTCCTGAAAGACATATATAAGTAAAACTGCATAAGCATTCAGAAACAATGACTTCTTGATATCCAAATAAGTTGTCTTACAGTGTTTTGAAGTAGTGGTACTGATGAGTTAATATGATGTGAACTAAATTCGTTTTATAAATGAATCAAGAAAATGTTCCTGGAGCTGGCATTTTATTATGTGAATATTCAAAGAGACAAGGCTGATGGAGGATTTCCCTGAACTGGAAATTTCCCTAGACCATTTGTATCTATTCCCCTAAACTATTCTGATTCATTATGATTCAGGTTACTCAGGACAAAGAATTAAGCAGTGTGTATTTCTAATTAGTTATGCCTTGGATTTAAATGGTGTTGTGATTTTGTCAGACCTTTCCATTGGGGCTGTGAGAGAGAGAGAGAGAGAGAGAGAGAGAGAGAGAGAGAGACTGTGTGTGTGTGTGTGTGTGTGTGAAAGAGAGAGTGGGGGCGTTGTTGGGGAAGAGATGCTGACCCAAGAGGGATTTATTTAATCAGATGCTATTTGTTGTGTCTCTTTTTTAAATTTGTTTTCAATAACACAGCTCTTATAATTGTCCAGTAATTTTCCTCTAGGCATTGGCTAATCTGATGTTATTCAACTTACTCAAACTCTTATGTGACACTATACAAATCCGTAGAACTTAAATGACTCAATATTTTTAAACATCACCATATAAATGTTCCTATATGAATCTTCTAGTTTTTATCAATTTTCATTTTATCTACTAGTAGAATATAATTTTATTTTTTTTCAACTTAAAGGTAAATGAACATTTTTACTAGTTGTTTGGTGTTGTAAAGTTATATTCTCACCTGAGATCCAGGGATTATAGATTTTAGCTTATTTTTGAAAAGGTGAATAACATTCAGAAGGAGAATAATCTCGATGAGGACCCATGACCAGTTAGTTTATATTATTAAATCTATCTATTAAATCTTATAGACCATTGAAATATCTAAAATAATAAAATGAAGTGGTATTAAAGAACCCACATGAATTGGTCCAAGACTGTTCAGGCAACTTGAAAATAACTCTTTAGTAAAAAATGAAATACACAGGCATTTGAGCAGATTTTGCTACACAGCCGGCTCTGCCCATCTCTCCCAATGACATTTTGGTCATAATAGTTTCTTCATCTAGGTCAGTCGAATTGATCTGCAAGTTCATTTTCAGAACTCTCAAGATCCTGAATTTAGGAGATGGGAATACTGCACTAGTCATCCCTATAACTGAATTTCTCCAAGTTTCAAGCATTATGCTATTAAAGCATCTCTCAGGCATTTAAAATAAATTTTACCTCGTTTCATGAAAGAGTTAAGAAGCATCACCATATATGAATACAAAATGTTTGGAGATTTTCAGTATAAACATTCATCAGAAGTACAAACAAATATCAAGTTCTCTCTGCTAAAAATGTCTTAGACGGTTAACCATAATTCCTGCTCAAATTCACTGTACTTCCTTCATTTAAAACTTAGACTTTATATCAATACAGCACTTTTTATCTACACATATTGAAAATTTCCATAACCTCTAGTTTTTCAAATTCCTAGGGATTTACTATTTTTATTTCAAACATGGGGAAACTGGGGGAGTTAATTGGCTTTTCACTGCAGTGACAGAGCCAGAAATAGACTCCAAGGCTTCGTCTCTCTTCCCATCCTGATTCACAACGTGAGAAAGAGCTTTCTACTTACACATCATTTAATGACATAGTTCCTAGAACTGTTAATCAGTGTAATTAAAAAAAAAACTACCCAGTTTCAGAGCAAGATAGAAACTTCCAAGTTGGGCATGTTTTAATAAAAAGTTTGGGAACTTGGTGTCAATTTTGAGACTTAGAAACTTTGTGGTGGGCTGAGGGCAACTGAAAACAATAAAATGAAACCTGTGCATAGTTTCCTCCGCACATGTTTATTATGTTCAACACATTTATTTCATTGAAAACAAGCACACAAGGAAGACACACGTATCAAATGGATTAAAAACTGTGCAGAGGGGTCTAGAATCAGGACTGGCCTCATCTGCCTTAATGGCATATTTGAGTCTTTTTAAGAGATTCTATTAACAATGAGTTTATAGGAAAGAGGACATAGCAGATGCCATCAAAGAAGAGTGGCTGTGAATAATAATAATACCCTAGCCTTTTTAAAATGCAACTATTAAGAAAGTAATATTCTTTTTTTTTCAACTCTACCAGGTAGAACATCCAGAACTGACTTAGTTTCGATGTCATTTTTTTAAAAAGAGATCAAGTTTTGGTCATGTTTTTAAGCTAGTGCTCAGAGTGGAGAAAACCCTTAAATATTATTAAAGATGAAAAGTATTTAACTTGCAGAAGAAACTATTCATGATAATGTTAATATCTTATAGGATTTAATGTGGAAAAGCCATGAGACTGACCCCATATGGCACCGAGAGAGAGAACCAGAAAGAGTGGGTAGAAGCTCTAATGGCAAAAATATTGAACTCAAAATAAGAAATAGATTTGAAATAAAGAGGTGCAAAACTAGAATGGGCTCCAGCCATTTCTAGGGGTGAACAAGCCTATGCTCCATTGTTGAGGGGATTCAAGCACCAGATCAATTGTTGACTTAGTCGGAATTTGCAGTCCTTACAAACACAGAGAGACCGTTATTCTTATTGTCGAGATGTGTAATGAACAGTAGTATCTATGGGAAATTCAGGACAAAGAAATGGAGGAACCACTGCAAAGCACTTGGGAGGACTGGAACTTAAATGGAAATTTTTATAGATGACAAGAAACAGGGCGGCCATTCTAAAAACCAGTGAGAAAGAAATGGGAAAAAAATAGCCTGTTTCTATGAGAAATTATCAAAAGAGCAGCCCTGAGAGAGTTAAATATATGTGCATATTCAGTTTGGTAAGAAAGCAATAAGATTTAAATGCCAAGCATATTGTTTTCATTTAGTTTGACATATAATATGTTATGAAGGGAAAAGAATACAGATTTTGGAACCAAAAAAGATTTGGATTCACATCCTGATTAAATAATGTACATTTCTCGAGTATTGAAATTCATAGAAACTGAATGGTGGTTGCCAAGGGCAGGGTGGAGGAAGAATAAAGGAGCTGTTGTTTGGTGGTTGTAGGGTTTCAGGTTTGTAAAATGAAAGAGTTCTGTTTCACAACATTGCGAATATACTTAACAGTCCTGAGCTGTACATTTAAAATGGTTAAGATGCTACATTTTATGTTATATGATTTTTAATACAATAAAAATACCCAAAAAAATCTCTAAAACCTGTGTTAAAGCCCTCTAAACTTTCAGTGTTCCCCTGTAACAATTGTGTATCCTTGTTGGGAGAATTAAGTGAGTTCTACCAAGTGAAATCATGACTCTATAGAGTATCACACAAATAAAAATGCCCCAAATCTTTTCATTGATTTCCATTTTCTCCATCTTCCTAACCTGTCAAGAATTCTTTTAGAAAAGCATAGGAAATAGTTACAGGAAATTACCTTTTGTGTGCATGATGGTGGTAAAATTTAACGTGAGTTTCAATGGCAAAAATTGCATATAGAATTTCCCTTGGAAATCATCTTAATTTTGCCCAGCATAGTAAACACCACCTTTTCTCAGGAATTATGTATGGTTATTTTCTTCTCCAACATTTAACACATTGTTCTTATTTTGTTTGAATACTATTCATAATGGTTGACTTGTGTGTAACAGCCATGCTGTATGGAAAATATAAACTTGACCTTTGAATGCAGAGTATCATTCCACTCACACAGTGGGAGGACAAAGCAACCTAGATGGAGGCAGCCGTAGCTTTACATCTTTCCATTTGCATAGGGACTCTAAGTCAGGGTGTCTCGATTCTGGAGAAGGTGTTACACCCTAGATTGTGGGCCCCACCTCCAGAGTTTCAAATTCAGTGGGTGTAGGGTGGGTCCTGAGAATTGCATCCCCAACCCATCCTGAGTGAATGCTAATACTGCTGGCCAACATACTACCCTTAGGACTTAATACTCCCACTCATACTCATTAGGTGGAAGAGTGGAGAGTATCCCCACATTATTAAAAGTCAACATCTCCCTCTCTCCCATAAATGCACTTGCACATGTGTGTTCAATAGCTGTATAAGACCTGATCATACCTAACTCCTGAGCATGTAAATTGCAACAACTAGAAGAAAATTCAAAGGAATAAAATATGCATAAAATGAACACATCATTGATGGATGAAGTTTCTTGGCCATTTGAGAGGAAACCTACCAATTCCACATTTCATTCCCAAAGTCAAAATCAAAATTGGCCTCCTGTTGATTTAACTCACCATTAAAACACAAGCTGTGCCCATCTGGTCGTTGCTTATTGGGAACAGTGTTGATGGTTGTGCTGGGACTGAGGGCTAGAGAGAAGCTCTACTTGGACTAAAATTTGGAGGTCATACAATATGCTGAAATATCATAATGCAGATGAATTTAAAAGGCACCCACTTCCTTTAATGACCACACTATTTAGTCAAATAAAGTCAAGGCACTGGTCTGCTATTCCTGCAGGGAGGTGGAGAATAAAAGAAAAAGTTGCAGCTTATCTATTTAAGTAAGAGATCAAAAATTAAAACCACACGTGACAAGCCTAATTTATCTAAGCCAATGTACTTTCTTTCCTCCCTAATGCCAGATCCATTTTTCTAACTGCTTTATTCAATTTGCTTCTGTACAATTCAGTTAAAATTCTTGTTTTAAGTTGCTTTTAGTATACATTGCCCCCAATAGTTTACTCAGTTCTCTTTGATTCAAAGCTTTGCTTTTTTTCTTTTCTCCAGGCCTCTTCATATGCTCACTATCCCAAAAGGAATCCTCCTTGGTTTAGCCAAAGAACACTTAAGCATATGTGTATAGCCCACGGGCACAGACAACAATGTGGTGAAGGGGGGGTGGGGGTTGGGTGGAAGGGGGAAATGGGGGAAAATAGGGGATAACTGTAACAGTGTCAACAATAAAAAGAATTCTCCTTAGGAGGGTTATTATCATGTCTCTCATGATGAGGTGTTTAAGGTGGCGTCAAAAGGATACTCACATGGTAGGATTTACTCTTTTGAGGGATCTGCTGAAATCAAAGTAGTTGTTTCCAGTTGTATCATAGTAAATCTACTCTAAGAGGAAACAGAATAGTTAAACTCACTGATGAAGTAAACTCAGCCTAAGCAAGAAATGGGAAAAAGGCTGCATCTTAAAGTTGTAGTTATATTCCAAAAGAGGAAGGGAATGGGAGATCATTAGTGTCTAGAGTTGCAGAAATGTAATTGTCTTGCCTTTCATATTTGTGCATTAAAAGTGCAATAAATTACAGTAAATGAATTACTTCAATAGATCTGGGACCAAATTGAGGAGGGAGGCAATGACAGATAGAGAGAGAGAGAGATTTTTTTCAGGTTTCAGGAGAGGCCGTAGACCCCAAATTTGTGTATCCTCAAATTTTTGTTGAGTGCATTATCGACATCAGTGGCCTGAGCAAAACATAGTGAATGAGGATACATCTTCACTTCAACTTTCATCACTATCAGTGTTTTATAAATTATAGTATTTGACATAACTCCCTATGGGGAGGAAAAGAGCAATGCTAGGTGCCTTATTGCTATTTTTATACCCAAAGAATATAGATCAATCTGTCAACATCAAAACCCTGACAGGAACTGAGTGATGTAATGCATGCTTAATATCACACACACAAACACATACATGTATCTCAAGTCATGATTCTACTGACATGAATGAGAGAGAATACAGACTGACTATTTCTTGGGTTCCTGCAGATGGAAGCAATAATAAAACTCAGGCCCTGGCTGGTATGGCTCAGTGGATTGAGTGCTAGCCTGTGAACCAAAAGGTTTCTGGTTCGATTCCCAGTAAGGGCATATGCCTGGGTTGTGGACCAGGTCCCCAGTAGGGGGCACTCACGAAGCAACTACACATTGATGTTTCTCTCCCTCTCATTCTTCCTCCCTTTCCCTCTCTAAAAATAAGTAAATTATTTTAAAAAATAATAAAACTCAGGCAGGATGAGAGTATCTGTCCATTTCTTATTAAAAGAAAATGTGTTGGGTGGTCAAGAATTCAGTTTGAACAATTCATGTATCTATAATTAAAGTTGTCTATCAGAAAATCAAAGAAAATAAAGTTTTTGCAAATGTCTACATAAAAGGTAGCCCTTTGTCTAACCATTTCCATATACTTTCCTTATCGTAATATTAATATCCACAATTTTCAATGTTGAGCAAAAATTTTTAAAGAATTAGTATTTGGGTAACCCCCAACTCTATTTGGAATAACAATTACTTTGGGAATCTTTTTTAAAAAATCACATCCTTAATAACTCCTGCATAACTGGCACAGCTAAAAATGAGGTAATAACATCAAAGTAGAATTATGGCTCTTTGGGTTGTTTCATACATTCAGAATAATTCTGTGGATATAATAGCCCAGTTCAAGGCAAGGAACACTTCCACGCTTCTGGAGTGCCAGTGATTGTGAAGATACAGGGCCCTGTACTGTACTGAACAAAACAATGGGAATTAAAGCAAGTTCTCGTCTTCATGCAACATACAACCTAGTAGTAAAGTCAGATCAGTTCAGGTTCTTTATGGTGATTGATGTTATGTGAAAAAAATTAATTTGAAGTTCTGTCAAGAGTACAAGGCTGTTATAAGGGAAAAAAGATCGAGTATGACCAAGAAGCATCCGAGGAAATGTTTATGAAAGGTTTTGTATTTAAGCTGGACCTTAAATAATGGAGAGCTCATGCTCGGGTCCCCCGACCCCATTGGAATGCCATGTCTCATGTCTTGGCATGTAAAAGGCATGAAGCAAGGAGAGTCCCGTTCATGTAGGCAATGGGAATGAGTAGTCCTTTGTAAATAGAAGGTATGTGACAGTGTAATTGGAAACATGCTTTGAAAAGCAGGCTTGGTGATTGAAAATGTGGCTCATTTTCACAGCCACCTTATGAGTTAGTTAGCACCGACATTATTATCCCTGTTTTATCAATGAGGAAACAGAGAATTAAAAAATGTAGGCTTAACTCCATTGTGGGAGTTGATTAAACTATGTTTTAATATTTTGTGAGAAGGAATTGTGAGCAATAAAAATAAGTATTTAGTTGAGGAGGTTTCTGAGAAAAGTGGCTGAAGAAGAGGCTTGGTTCCTCCTGACTGCTTATAGTAAAATGCAAGAAGAGAGAGATGAAGAAAGAATTGTTAACCCAGAAGGAACCAGACTTAAAGATTTGGAATGTTCTTAACCTGTCCATATGTCAAAAAATGAGACAGAATGTTTGGAAGAGGACATGAAAGGTGTAGCTGGACTATCACTTTATAAAGAGATCACGTATGTGACTTACGAAGTTAATCAGCCTTCACAGAAAAAGTCAGGGATAGAGATGGGAATATATCAGCAGAAACACTGCCAGCTGGGACTAAAGGAGACAGAGTCACTTGGGCAAAGCCTGGCAGAGCCATAAGGGTGGCAACCCATGCAGCCAAAGGGGCAGGTCTGTCCTGCCAAACCTTAAGAGCGACATTCCCACCAGGCAAGCCTATAGGGCAATACATTGAACCAAAGAAGGTTATTCCTGAGCCTTAAGGTCTAACAGAATTTGCCTTGCCAAATTTTGGCCTTGGGATCTGTCACCTCTTTTTTCTTATTTCTCCTGGTTGAAATGGGAATGTCTATCCTATGCTTGTCTCACCTTAAATTTCTAGTGCTTAGCCATCCCATTTAATGTATCCTGTATTTTGTTTTGGCATCCTGAACAGGCTAAGACAGGTAGTCTCCACTACAGTTTCTATGTTCAAATTGTGTGCTGTGCATTTTTTGTTGGATAACACATTTATCTGTAGTTTAATGATGCCATTTTACCATTATCAGAAATCAGAGACCTATTTCTTGATAGCAATACATTACCTTTAATTTAAAACATGATGTTTCAAAACTCTGTTCAGTGTATAATAACAAAGTTTCTGAAAAATATATCTATAAATGTATAAAAATAAAATCAGTAATGCTTTTTAGCAAAATATTGGGTAGTTGCTTTACAGCGGTGAGCTTGTATTTTGCTTTTTTCTATTTGTTCATCACATTTTTATGTCTTCTGACATTAATATGTAATATTGTATTGTTTGAAAAGTGAACAGAATGAGTTGGGAAAAAGAAGTGTTAATAAAAACAATGCTGCTATGTCAATTCACATTTGTAATAGTTTTATGTTGATTTAAGACTAACAAAAATCAAATTAAGAATTTTGTTTTTATGGTTAATTTATATTCACCCAGTGATCTCATTCACTATTAAAAGTTAATAATTGGAGTTAAAGTCAGCAAATCTGGCAGTACCCATTAGATATTAGAAGGTGTTAGAATAACCTGAAATCTTTATTTTATAATCATGAATGTGTGTGTTTACATATTAAATAATCATTCTCTAACCAGTTTATTTCAGCAGTGCTTTAGTGTTTGTTATTTTATTCTTAAATGTTAGAATTCCATTTTCTAGAAACATTGTCAACTAATGATCTCTATCCTCCTATCTCTTTCTTCTTTCATTTCTCCCCCCATTTTTCCCTTCCCTTCTTCCAATAGTTACAAAGTCTATGTCAAATATTACAATGGTCTCTGGAGATCCAGAGATGAATAAACTTTCATCTCTGAAGGAGTCTGCCTGGGATGACAGACAAGTTCATGAGCTACTACTATGTGTTGTGTTGATGGCTGAGACAGAGGTACTTATGCACAGGGGCTTGAGGAAGGTATAATGAAGACACAGAACAGCATTTCTAGAAAATCAGGAGAGCAAAGGCTCACTGCTTCAGACAGGCTTTTAAAAGAAAAGATATGAAAAACACATTCAAGTAATTTATCTCCATTCACTGCCTTATAGATCCATATTTAAATTATATGTATTTTTCATTTTAAGTTCTCTTTTGGGAGGTAGAGACAAGAAGAGCTGTTTTATATCAAGCAATAATTTTTACAGTATTCATAATTTATGTTTCAGAGCTTTCTCTGTTTACTTCTAAAAGTATAAAAGAACCATTATAGAAACTTAAGGAGTTGATTCAGTCATGATCAGGACAAAAGTGACAGAATCACATTTCTTTCACAGTCTAGATTACCTACATGGAAGTTGAGAAAAATCAGTGGCTTTTAGCTGATAAGAAATTTGTAAGCATCAAAATGACTTTAGTATTAGCATTTGGATCAAGCTTCATTTAAAAAGACATAAAAATAAAGTTTTTTACAGTAGTTTTAAATGACTTATGATGAAGCTGATTGATGTCCTACATTAGGCAGGAAAAAAAAATCCCCTAAAATCCCCTAAGGTAACACTTAACATGAATAAAACCAGGGAATATTAATACACCATGTCTGTGGGTCCTGCATATTTTATTTCTTTCACAGTTCACATAATGATTATTGAAAACATACTGCCTTCACTCATATTTGAAGTAAAACTCCCCTCTGACTTTATAGGGTGAAGTGTGCGAGATGACAAATGCATTTAGCCTTTAAATGAACTCAACTCATCAGAAGTGATGGGTGCTTTACAACTAGTGATGGGCAGAAGTTGGGAATTTGGGGAGGTTGGAACAAGTTTGAATATTTTATCAGAAGCTAATGTGAACTATTTGATTCAGCATTATGGGGTTGAAAGTCTCCCAGGAACAGAAATTAGCACATTCAGCATCATCTCAATAATGTAGAAGTTAACATTTGTTGGGCAGATGAATTTTTTGGTGTCAAACATAAAAATAGGATTTTTTCCTGTAACCTACTGTAGAGACCCATGAGGAACCATAAGTCTGAAATATTGTGAATTTTGAAAAGTGAACATCAAAGATTAATTACTTCTAAGAGAACAGCACAGAGCTTGTGCATGATTCACACTGACAGAGAGGAGATTATCCCCTATAATTTGAAAGAGGTGAAAAAGAAGGATATTTCTTTTCATATAAACAGGAGAAAAAATCTTGAAAACTTAAGTTATCTGATTTGATATACAAATTTTTTAAGATAAATACCTTTTTTAAAAAAATAGATACAGCTATAGATATAGAAACATATAGGTAGATACATAGATGTGCATTTCTGTTCTCACAAATATATGGTGGTAGGGAGAGGTGAGGAGAAAAGGCAGACAACTCTACTTGAACAAAAATAAAATTAAAAAATGGAAAAAAAAGGGAGACTTAATGGCAGAATTCCACCATTATTTTAAATCTGTATAACTTTTAAATAAACAATTCCCTTCTTCAAAAAAAAGATATGGGAAATATAAACAATTCAGGTTTTATTCATAAAATGTGCCAATTCAGTAGCTTCTCTGTAATATTACCTTCCACATTGCAAACTATCTCAAAATGTAAACCAGTTGAAGTCCCACTTGGATGGACTCCTGGAACAGCAGAACAATGTTGCATTCATCTCAGCATCTCAGTGTCCCATGTGTCCCCAGGGACTATGAGTCAGCGAAGACAGGGGAAAGAATAGGCTATGACATAGGAACTTGAGCTCAATTCCCATCAATAAAATTTATTCTCATAGTAACTCCAATACTGACTGTTGGGAACCACCCTGCCTGGTTTCAGAAGCTGTAACCCCCCATGGCTAAGGCTGAGTAAAAGACTTTGGGACCATAAGGAGACAAAGCTTATCTCCCTGGCAGGGGCTCCACCTCTGCCCACTTTACTTCACCCTGCTTGGCCCTGGGCAGATGACAGGTTAGCCAATGATGGGTAAGATTCCTCAAGAGAGTAGTGACCTAAGAGACAGGCACAGTCATGAAGGGGCCCTCAGGGAAGGAATTAAGGGGCTATAGAAAAAGGGGGTGATGGACCCTCACCCCTCGGCTTTAACATAGCCTGAGTCCTCATTCTGTCTGCAAGAAGTCTCCTAATCTCTTGGTTGCCTTACTTCCCCTAGCTGACTTAAACCTGAAACAATGACAGAGGGCGGTGCAGCCCTCAGCAGGAACAGGTGGTTCCCTGGGGCAATCAGGCCTAAAAAAGTATACATAAAATCCTGTGAAACCTGCTTTGCTGAGAATGCCCTCAGTTTTCTTATAAGGGTCCAAGCATAAAATGAGTTTGTTTTCCAAAGTTTTATAGCCCTTTAGCTAACTGACCCTGACTCAGAATAAACCCTCACAGTTCTTTGAATTTTATCTATTGTTTGATCATTACTGCCTTAAAATGACTGATGAGCTTTACCTGTATTCCTGTGCAAACTGAACCCAATAAAAGCCCATTGAAGAACGGGCTCATGGCCCTTCTTCTCTGAGAGACTGGCCACCTCTCCTTCCCAAGCAGATCATGTATTGGTAGACTCATAATCATCCGTGGCAGATGGGGGGGCTCTGCAGGCAGAGGCCCCCCCCACAACTGACTGATTATTTTGTAGGCATGAAGGAAAGTTTGCCATAATGCCACCAAGCTCCATTTCTTGGTTCATCCTTAAGTGTTTATTGTAATGTTGTGATTAGGGCTTTAAGGGATTTCTCAGGGTCTTGGAATCAAGTCTGTATTAGTCCCTAAGGAAACATAGCACTGTGTGAGCCACTAGAGAAAGGTGATAGAGTCCTGCACCCCACAGGATAGTGTTCTCTGAGCATTTCATTCAGAAAAAAACACTGCATTTTGAAAGGTCACTTAACCCAAGTAGAGAGCAAAGTGGGAGAGGGGATTGACGTAGGGAAGGAAATCAGTCTTGGCTTTGGTACTGCTCAGGAACGATTTTCAAAGGTTTGGGTGGGAAAACAGGGAAGAAATATGAGGGCAAAGAAGGAAACTGGTGGCGTGATTAAGAGCTTAGACTTTGGAGGAATGAATCCTGAGCTTTATTGCCTGCTTCTATTCATTTGGTTTGAGCGCATCCCATAACTCTTTTAAGTTCCAGGATTTTATTTTCCATCGATATACTTAGCATATTTATGGTATCTTTTTTTCATATGATTATGGTGAAACATAAAATGAAATAACAATAATAATAATAAAATTACACTATAGTACTTAATTATTATATATTTAACATGGTTATCACGGTCCCTGTCAAATATTATGATCCTTAACATCATCGTTTTTATTAGGGTGCTACTCTGATTTTTATATCAGCTCTGCTTTTATGTTTGTAATACTGGTTAGATGAGACTCCCTAATTCTCCAGATCTGTTTCCCTTCTCAGAAATGGCTGGGATTGGCCAATTAGTCTCCAGGGCCCCATCTAACTCTAACAATCTATGACATGGTCTATTTTTACAGACGGCACTTCTGAGAGTCACCTACTAGATACACGTATTCACATGAAATTCCATATCAGGAGACTTTATGTGGGGAATAGAAATGAGGAAAAACCTAAGAAAATAATTACAGAGAAAACATACTGATAGGAAGAGCCCATAGAAATCTCTGCCTATTTCCAACTCTGCTTTTGCACTTACGCGTTCCCCATGAGACTGCTCAAAATGCAATTTAGAGAGATGCTGCATTGGAATCAGAAAGTTGAATGTTTTATGAATTTTTGTTTCTAAGTGACATATGCTTTTCTGCAAAATCAGAAACTAAATTTGTTCAGTGCGTGGAGTGGATTATTACTGATGTAATCGGGTAGGGCTGGCAAAATATGTTCAGTTTTAGCTGATGACACTGAATAAATCTCCTGTCAGGAATAAATTGAGTATTCAAGGAAGTTTCAATGTACCTATGAACACAGCAGAGAAATCTGAGTACTTAATCGTATTTTTTATAAGGATTCAAAAGAATTATGAAAATTAACTCAAATATAGAGGAAAATGCAACTGGTGAAACCCCACAGTTTATAAGGCAGCAGCTTCCCTCTAGAGACAGAAAGGAGCCCATGAAAACTGTGTGTGTGCGTGAACTGATGGGTAATGTTAGGACACAGAAGTTGAACATTGATTCTCATTTCTTTTGTTTGTCATATTAAACCTAGTTTGGGAAATTTGTAACTAGAATGAAAGATGTTGCTGCCCGGGACATGGGAGGAGCTTTAATATCTGTAAATCCATTGGCTGCAACTAACAGCACTAACTGGCTAACTGGATCAGGTAGTTGGCACTCCACTTGAAACAAAGATCACATGTTTTTGAATCTTATGGAATGGGCTACAGCTCAGAAGAGAGGGCTAAACACAATTTAAAATATTAAGATGTTTGGCTTTTCTTACCCAAATTGACAGAAATCCCAATGCATTTGACTTGACTACATTTATTTTATTTATTTCTGCTTTGATCTTTGTTGTTCCCCTTTTTCTACTAACTCTGGGCTTAGTGTTTTCTTTCTCTGGTGTCTGGAGAGGTGCCAAGTTAGGTCACTTATCTGAGATTTATCCTTTCCTTCTTAATATAGACATTTATTGCTGTAAAAAAATGTACCTCTTTGAGGTGCTTTGCTGCATCTCATAGGTTTTGGTAAGTTGTGTTTTTATTTCCATTTGTTTCAAGATATTTTTAATTTCCATTTTATTTCCTCTTTGACCTATTGGTTGTTCTGAAGTGTGTTGTTTAATTTCCATATATTTATAATTTTTTTCAGTTTTATCTTAATTTCTATTTCCATACCATCATGGTTGGAGAAGACATTTAGTGTGATTTCAATCTTAAATTTCCTAAGATTCACTGTGCGACCTAACATGATCTTTCCAGCAGATTTTCCATGTACAGTTGAGAAGAATGTTTATTGCACTGCTGTTTGAATAGAATGTTCTATACATCTATTAGGTACAGTTGGTCTAAAGTATGGTTCGAGTCTAACATTGTCTTATTGATTTTTTTGTCTGGATGATCAATTCAATTTTGAATGTGGGGTATTAAAGTTCCATATTATTGCTTAATATATGTATTTTAGGTGCATATATATTTACTACTATATCTTCTTAGTGAGTTTATTTTTTATAGTTATATAATAACCCTTTTGTCTCATTATCATTTTGACTTACATTTTATTTGTCTAATATGATCATGGCAACCGCTGCCATCTTTTGGTTTCCACTTATACAGGATATCTTTATTCACCCCTTTACTTTGCATGTATGTTAATAGTTCTTAAAGCTGAATGAGTCACTTGGCAGCATATAATTTTCTATCTAAATCTAGCCTGCCACTCTGTACCTTTTGATTGAAAACTTTAAACTTTTGATTGAAAATTTTCAATTTGATTGAAAATTTCAAATTGAAAAATTTAATCAAAATTTTTGATTGAAAAATTATACTAAATTATTTAGTATAATTTTTGATATGTAAAGACTTGCTAATGCTACCTTATTAATTAATTGTTCTCTGGCTGTTTTATAGTTCCCTCATTGGCTTTTCCCTCTCTTGAAGCCCTCCTTTGTGAATTGGTGAAATACTGTGGTCATAGGCTGATTTCCTTGCATTTTTCTCTTGTGAATCTACTACAGGTTTTTGTTTTGTGGCTGCCATGAAAGCTACTTAAAACATATTAACATTTAAAATAAATGTGACTTCCTTTAAACACAATTTAATAAGGAAGGTTTAAAGCATCATTTTTGGAGATCTATTTCACCTTACACTCAGGTATCTGATATGCTTTAACAGAGTCTTGTGAAGAATAAAGGAAATTCACTAGATGGCTGGTATATTTATTTCAAATGCAAGAGTCCTAATTTAGATTCCAATTATAGTCATGTACTGTTATGACATTTTGGTCAATGACAAGTCACATATATGACTGTGGTTCCATAAGATTATGATGGAGCTGAAAAATTTCTATCTTCTAGTGATGTCATACCTGCCATAATGTCATATTGCAAGACATTACTCTTATGTTTATGGTGATGCTGTGTAAACAAATCCACTGCACTGCCAGTTGTATAAAACTATAGCACAATTATTTTTGAATTATATTTTATTGATTATGCTATTACATTGTCCTGATTTTTCCCCTTCGCCCCACCTCCACCCAGCACCCTGCACTCCCTCAGGCAACCCCCCACCATTGGTCATGTCCATAGATCATATGTATAAGGTCTTTGGCTGCTCCACTTCCTCTACTGTACTTTACATCCCCATGGATATTCTGTAAGTACCTCTTTGTACTTCTTCATCCCCTCACCTCTTTAAGCATGTACAATTATAATAGTTGACTATACAATCTAGGTTTAAGTACACTTTTTGATGTTTGGACAATGATGAAATTGCCTAATGACACCTTCTTTAGAAAGAATCTCCTTCACATAGCAGCTCATAACTGTATTAAAGTGTTTTGAGGCCGATCAATAGAAAACGCTTTCTGATGCCTCAATACCTAGAAAGACCTTTCTGTGGATAACAATTTCCAATCTAAATTGAAATTTTCTATTACTCATCCTGCAATAGACTCTAATCTCAGCACCCTATGGCAACCTGAATAGAGTTCAATTTATGGGAAGAAAGGATGGTTGTGTTACCTCAGTATTGGACATAACCATGAACAAATGTACCAGTATGTAAGACCTCTGTTGGAGAAGAAAAGAAAGAAAGAGAGAGAGAGAGGGAGGGAGGATGAGTTTCTCTGAACAGGTTCAAGTGAAGCACCTGACAAGATGTAGAAAGGAAATTTAAAAGAAGAACTATATATATTTGTAACATCAGCTGTTACATATGTGTATCTTACCCTGGGCTCCGCTAAAGTGAGGCCTGAGGCAAAGATGTGCACACAAGTATTTTCTTCTTTTAGTTGGTGGGAGGGGGAGGGGGAGGTTTGACACCATGGAGCATGAGCGAGGTACAGAAGATATTATTATATTGGGAAGATAGAAAATCATGGAGGGTAGGTATAAATGAAGTTCCCTCATTATAGTTCTTTGAGATAAAAAGATCATATACTAATATTCTCCTATAGACTATGTAGGAATTTTGACGTATTGAGTGCCCCATAGGGAAACTTTAGTTTTATTTTCTTGGTGGACAGCACAACTGTTACTCTGTCCAATCTAAATTGCAACACATTTCCTCTCTTCGAAAAGTTTGGAAAAACCAAAAAGTATATTTATGTTAGTTTTGGAATATTTCAACTGACAAAAGCTTCCCAATAACAGTATCTGCATTAAAACTCTTTCATAGTAAGCACCCTTCATATTATTGCATTTGATGCTCTGTGAATGTACCTTTTGTTGTCAAGATGTGGGCTTCAGTTTGTAATGAAACACAATAAATTATGCATGCAGCATATTTCATATCCTCATAGCCAGAAAGAAAACCTGTTACCATCTAATTGAAAATAGGCCCCTGATTCTTATAGTACTTCGCCAAGTAGCTTCCATGAAGGCTAAGACCCTCTTGTGACTTAAAAATCCATGCAGCTCCACAGTGATAAAACATCTGTCTATGCATCCTTTCATATGATATTATTGGTCTTTTGTTTGACTGAATTCAACAAACCTATGTGGAACACCTCTGTGCACCCGGAACTATGCTTTGCTCTGGGGGAAGAGATTAAGGAAACACTGTACCGGTCCATACAGAGCTCACAATCTAATGAAAGAATCAGAGGTGTGCAAACTCCTATCATAGAAGCAAAGATACAATAGAAATAAATAATCAATTCCAGGAAAATTAACTAAAGTAAAATAAATCAAGTTTGCCCAAAGAGGAGAAACAACAGGATATTTCATATAAGAAAAACAGAAGCTAACGCTGAAGTGGGCATGAAGATTATGTCAGAGTTGCCCAGATGGATGTGAGAGACGGAACAGGGGATCCAGATTATTCCGAGGTAAAATAGTATAGGGACAAGTACACGGGAAGTCAAATGAACTTCTGGGTTTGGGGGATGGTGAGTGTGTCCATCCACTAAAAATAGATGAGACAAAAGAGTCAGGATAAAAAGGAAGGAATAAACCCAGTTATGTTAGGCACTGAATTTCACACCAAGAAATTTGGACTGTTTTATGAGATGCCAGATGATGTTACAAATAACACCTCACCTGCTAAGTATGCTCCTAAAATTAGATGTTTTCCTCATACAACCTATGAAGTCTCTTTTCACTACAGCCTTAGACTCCCCCAAATTCAGGAATAAACCAGAAAATTGCTGTGTTTTTACTCTTGATTAAAAGAGAGAAACTTCACTGAGGCAGGAATAGGCTTTTAAGTCCTAAACTTCCCCCCTGACCAATACCAGCTTTGGCATTAGGGAAACAAATAAGCAGTTGGCCCCATTCAGGGGAGTAAAATAGTTGTCTTAAAGCAACAAACACTGACATTAATCACATATAAGCTTATTTAATTTAAAAATGAAAGACAGTAAAAATATTCTAGCACTTGCAAGTTTGTGCCTAGGACCTAACTCTAGTGTTTGGGAGAAGAGAGTACGTGAGCGGATTTCCCTAGAAGAGGTAGGTGAGAGAAAAAATGAAAGTTTGTAAGCGAATACACGAGCTCTGCCAAGTGATTCTGTTTCCCCTTGAACGCTGTTTCTGCATTAAATGCACATTGATGACAAATGTAAAACCTCCATTTACTGGCAGGTTGATCCAGAGAACCCACAACTTCTGATGTATAGCTCCAATTTCCTTACTCTGAGAAAACTTTCCTTTCCTGATGAAGCTCTTTAGAACTCTCCCTGGGGCTTTGTTGCCTGCAATGATGAAAAGAGAGGCAAAGAAAGGAAACATCAAATGGAACCAGAATGAGGAGAATAAACATAAAGGGAGTTTGTAAAGGCTATTTGTTGCTAAATGAGTACATCATGTGCTATTGTGCATATGTCACGGGATCCCTGTTCGGCCCAGTCCCAGAGATCACTACGCGTGACTAATCAAAACGGCATGAGAGTCACGGTGCTACTATGACCTACGTGGTGCCAAGTGGTTTTTATTGTAGTCTCAACACTGACAGCCACATGTTTTATTGAAATGCTTCAAACATAGGCATTGGTGGCATGGACAATTCTCAACTAATGTTGGGAGGGTGTTCTTGTTCTTAAACTAATGTGTTCACATGCAGGAACTTCCCAAGGGCAAACCAGATGGCCTAGCACTTCACTTCTATTTCTTTTCCCCACATATAAGCACCTTCTGTGGGGGAATATGGGGACACTTCAACTCGAATGAGCTAATTTCTTATAAGGCAGTGAGCAGGGAAGATTCGGTCTTTTTTCTTCCCTCCTCCCTGGACCATTGAAGGGTAATGACTTGATTCAGAATCTGCTCTATAGAACTGGCATCTTTCCTCATGTGGGCTGCCCCAAAGCTAGATTGGGCCGTAGGTGAGGCTAGTGGTCTGTTAAGGGAGGAGAAAGCTTCAGAAAGCTGGTTTGGCTCTCAGACCTAATCCACATTTCCCAACCAGCTGTTATCTGTCATAAGAATGTTTCAACTTCCATTTTCCAGACACGTCCATCTATGTTTCCATTTAATCCAAACTAATGCAGAAGCCAGAGGTTACCCATAGAAGACACAGAATCCCAATAAATATCATTATAATTCAGAAGCAATTCTGTCTTTATGGCTTTCCTTGTTTTGTGTGTATATGTGTGTGCACACCTGGCAAAACTAAATAAAAAGTTGCTAAGTTCATAAAAACCATGAAAATGTAATTAAGAGGAAAGGATGATAAATCGGGTATGACATTAATTAGCTGGGGACCTTGAATAACTGGCTTAAACTCTGTTCTCTAGTTTCTTCCTCTCCAGTATTCATTAAGTATAATCTCTTTATTTTAAAATATTTAGCGTTTTGTAATTCCCAATTACTAGTTCTGTTCTTTACTATTGAAATGGCTCAATTTGCTTTCCTGTGACACTTTGGTGGTGATATATCTATGACACTAATACCTATGACACTTTGGTGGTGATATATATATGATAAATAGAAATAGATAGATAGATAGAGAGATAGAGAGATAGATACTTATCAAGTGGAAAGAACTAAGTGATTATTTGTATTACTGGTGAATTAAAACCATTGAATACATTTACTCATTTATTTGACAAGAGCAGCGAAGCAAGGGTGGCAACATTGGAGAGGTGGCAAGCTGGTAGAGCAGTACTGAAAATAGTAGAGACTAAAATATTGGATTTTTAATGAGCAAAAATTCACTCTTCTCTTCAACCATCAAAGGAGGGGTGTGCTGCCTCATCTCAAAATGTTGCATTTGGCCATATAACTGATTTGGGGCAATGGAATATAGGTCAAAATGATAGTTTATAGTTTTTAACTGGGGCCTTAAGAGACATCACATGTTTCTTCTATCCCTCTCTTTTCCCTTGCCTTCCCACATAAGAAGAACATGTCTTGAATGTTTGTCCATTCAAAGATGATGAAGGCATAGGGATGGGGCCTGGACCAACCCAGAATCTGGAGCCAAGCTAAGCTGAGCCAAGCCTAGATCAGTTGCAACTCAATTGATTCACAGATACCACAGTAAGAAACAAATGACTATCATTTTGGTACTAATAAGTAGTGGTTGTTTTTCACGCAGAATTAAGTAGCTAATGACAAATGTTCATGAGGATGTGGAACCATTATAGCACTGTTGGTGGAAATGCAAATTGGTATAGCCACTATGAAAAACAGCATGGAGTTCCTCAAAAAATTAAAAATAGAACTGTCTTGTGATTCAGCAAACCATCTACTGGATATATGAGTATGTCCAAAGGAAATGAAATCATATCTGTGTTCCATGTCTATTGCAGCATTATGCATAGTGGCCAAGACATGAAAACCACCTAAATGTCCTTTGATACATAAATGGATGAAGAAAACATGGTGGACGTATATATAATGGAATATTAGTCAGTCATAAAAAGAAGGATATCCTGCCATTTGTGACAGCATGTATTAACCTGGAGGACTTTGTACCAAGTGAATTAAGCTAAAGACAAATGCTGTATGGTATCACTTATATGTGGAATCTTAAAAAAAGTCAGACTCACAGACATGAATGTTAGTTCCCTGGGGCTGTGGGGGAAATGGGGACATGTATGTCAAAGGTTGCAAATGTTCAATTTTAGGAATCATAAGTTCTAGGGAATCTAATATACAGCATAGTAATTATAGTTAAGGATAGAGAGTTTTTACTTGAAATTTTCTCAATTTTCTTACCACTCACGCAAAAAATTAACTATATGTATGATGTGATGGATGCTTTATTTACCTTGATCTTGGCATTCCTCAGTTATTAAAAATCAGACTACATAATATGTAATCATGCAATCTTCTGTGTAATGTATATGCTAAGATACTTAGGAAGAGAGGAATGTCATGTATTGAGATCCTGCAAAGTATCAAGCCAAGTGCTGGGTGTGTACCTAGTAAAATTCATGAACGCTCACAGAAAATCTCAGACTAAAAGCAGGAGTTGGACTGGAATTAAGTCACAGCTCTGCTTTTAAAGTGTATTATTATAAAATGCTCCCTCTCCACAAAATTTCCCTTGACATCTCATCCTTTTATTTCTTATCTGTTCCTTTTAAGCTTGAACTTTTTTAATTTAACTTTTGTCTATTCACAATATCACATTTATGGGATTACTTATTTTTTCCATTTTATGGAGTAGTAATTGATTCTTAAAAATCACAGACTATGATAGTAAAGATAAGTTCATAATTGAGTAGTAAATTACAGACTTGTTTGAAAGCTTGATCAGAAGAAATGGAAGAAGTTAGCGATGGAAGGTCCTCACCCTTCTGCCCAAATTGGGGAGGGGTAGGGTGTGAGGTTTGTCTGAACTTAGAACTAATAGGAACCTCTGATACCTTAAAGGGGAGAGGAGTCTACAGGAGCTACTATAAAGGACACAAGGACAAAATCAAGGGGGAGGGTAGAGGTGGGGGAGGGAGGTGGGATTGGCTGGGGTGGGGTGGAGGAATGGGGAGAAAATGCAGACAATTGTAACTGAATAAAAATTTTTAAAAAATTTTAATAAATAAGTGCTAACTGAAAACTTAAATCCTTATATGTATGTCACCAGCAGGACTTAGTGTTTTTATATGTTGGCTCCAAAGATCAGTGTTTCCATAGTCAACTCTATTGTGTCAAATGCTGAGACATCAGGGACTCTATTGGCTCCATAATAAGGGTGTAATTGATCACCCGTATGCCAGAGCCTTACTTATCTGGCACCAGATGATATGTAAGGTTTCTTTTTAACCATAGAAGAGTTTAGAGCTTTCCCTGTGATACAAGATATACTGTGAAGTTTGCCTCCCTACTCCATAGCACTTGGTAACTTTTGTCCATAATATATTATCTAACAATGCAAGGAAAACATGTTATTGATTATAATGGTTAGTATTGTAGCAAAAAACTGATGAAAATTTTCAATGGAGTACTTTGGGAAGAGCTTAATAAGGAGACTATTTATAAAGTCCTGAGGAGAGTTTGAGGATGCTAACAAGGGGTAGTGCATCACCCTAGGGCTGATGTCCCTGGGAAAGATTAACTTCCCTACACTTGACAGTGCAGGTAAAAGGGGAAAAATAATCTCTGACTGCTTAGCTATATGTAAGTGCTGTTTAACAACAACTGGGCAGAAAAAGAGCTGAAAAATTGATACCCTGAATTCAGTTTCTTCTAGCCCTACTCCTTAATTCCCCTCTCTTTTACTCCCCCTTCAATTAAAGTTTGAGGTCAAGGAAGCATGTTGAGAAAGTCCATATAGGCAAAGTCCGGGGCACAGAGCAATACAAAGAAGATGGGAGAATGAATCTGGAGGGACAAATGGAAGACACCCTTCCCATGGATTAGGGGAACTTCTTAGAGGGGAAAAAAAAGATAAAGGAAAATCCAGGTAAATATTTATTTCTACAGGAATGCTAGAACTGATTAGATAATAAGAGTTTTATGATGAAAAAGGTAAAGTATAAAGTAGAGATGTTAAAAATACAGCAATTTTGGTCACTGATGTACAGTTGTGTACCACTTAACGACAGGGATGCTTTCTAAGAAATAAGTCATTAGGTGACTGTGTCCTTGTAGAAACATCGTAGGATGCATTTAAACAAGCCTATATGGTACAGCCTACTACACTAACCTGGGCTATATGGTATATATAGCCTATGGCTCCTAGGCTACACGCCTATACAGTATATTAATGTACAAGACAACACAAGATGTACAAGACAACTTTTTTTATAAGTAGAGTACAGTCTAAAACAATGAATAAAATTATAGTGTACATATATATGTATGTAAACCAATTACAGTTATTTATTATCTTAAGGACCATGTGCTAGACATAATCGTATGTGCTGGACTTTCATGCGACTGGCTGGACAGATTTGTTTACACCAGCATCACCACAAGCATGTGAGTAATACCTCGTGCTATGACATAATGATTGTTACTCTGTCACCAGGTGATAAGGAGTTTTTAGTTCCATTGTAATCTATGAGACCACAGCTGTATATGTGTTCTGCTGTTGACCAAAACATGGTCATGTGATGCATGTCTCTATATAGCCACAGACCAAGCAAAATAGGTAGAATGGGAGGTGTTCATACTCCATCACTACCAGAGAAAGGAGAGTTGAGCATAAATGAAATTATAACAAGTGGAAGGACATACCCAACAAAGAAATGAACTAACTTAAAATTAGGGAGGAATAACATAATGTAGAACACACTTCTCACCTATGAGTGGAACCTAAATCAGCAAAACAAACAAGCAAGCGAAATATAATCTGAGACATTGAAATAAAGAACAAACTGACAGTAACCAGAGGGATAATGGGGGGAAAACAGGACTAGGGTTGTCAAGGAACATGTATAAAGGACACGTAGGCAAAGCCAAAGAGGATAGGATTGAGGGTGTGAGGCAGGGAGGGGTGGGGTAAGAGGGTTGGTAGAGGGAAAATGGAGACAACTGTCCTTGAACAACAATTAAAAAAGAAGAAGAAGAACATGCTACTCAAAACATTGCCTGCAAGCCAGCAATAAAGGGCATAATTTGGAAGTTAGAAATTCAAAATCTTGGACTCTAACCTAGGAATTACTGACTCAGAATCTGTACTTTACCAAATAACCCAAGACTCATATGCATTAACGTTTGAGCAGCGCTGATCGAGTTATTTCTCCTTTGATGAGCTGGGGGAGGTCACTGTATAATGGAATAAGATTGCAGTGACAAGGTCCTGTATTATAAGTCAAAGTGATTTTACTGAGCTTGTGAGCTCAGGAGATTAGAGGGACTAAAGGCCTCTAATATTACCCAGAGCCTAGATGAAGTCAATGTAATTACATCAGGAGTTTGTGAATACACTTTATCCAATTAATTGCCATTGAATCAAGACAGGAACTGCCAGGACAAGACTATGCTTGTGATCATCCATCTGCTGCCTTGATCTATTACCCTGTGTTACGTTCCCATTTGAGAGGGAGGAGGCTCTCTCAAAAGGAGTTAGGATGGATAGAAAGAATGCCAGCAGTGAAGGTTTAGGGCATCTATAAATCTATCAACTATGACAAATCATTTCTGTTATCAGGACCCACTCTTCAGAAATTGTGACCAGTTTGGGGGTAATGTAAGAAATATTTAATTGATGTCACGATGTCTTCAGAATCATTAACAAAAAAAAAAGGATGAGAAGGGTTTCTCTCCAGTACAAAGGATGTATACGTGACCAAAGCTCATTATCTGTAAACTCCATGATAAGCAGAGATTATTTCTTGTTGTTGTTTACTGATGTAGGTCCATAACCTGGAACAAAGCCTAGCATAGCCTAGGAGCTTAGGAATATCAGTTGAGTTTGTTGAATGATTAAACATATCTCTAAAAGTCAGTGAAACCTTCAGGCCCAGTCTTCCTGTCCCACCCCCAGGACAATTAAAGGTCTTATCAGCTAAGTACATATAGACAATCAGCTGTTGAGAACCTGGTCCAATATTCAGGCCTCTCTTTATTTTGTTGGAAATTCTTGAACTATTGTGACATTCAACATTTGCCTAAAACTTAAGGATTCAAGCTTTAATCAATATCTTGACCACAAGGATATTGCTAATGTCCTCTTCCAAGAAGAGAATCAATAAATATAAGAGAAATAGCAAACTTGGACAGAACTTTTACATCAACTAAAAGGAAGATAAAATCTCAAATAAAAGGGACTGAAGATGATCACACTGAAGACGCAGGGAGGAAAAAGCAAGGAGTGCCAGTTTTAGGACGTCTTAAGAAAGTAAGTGGGTGTGTTCAGAACATGCTTCATACTGGGACTGAAGCCACTGTAAACAGGAAAACACTAGCTTGCACATTTTGGAGAAGTCATCTCATATTTTTGTCCTTGAAATAACAAAAGAGCATTTTTATTTAAGTATAATCTTACTTGCCTACATTTCACCATGGGCTGCATTCCTTTGCAGTTTGGATTGGCCCATCCTGTTTTCTTCTTCAGAAATGAATTTTTAAAGAAGTTTTTAAATGGACATCATCTAGGAAATAGCCACATGAACTTTGTTAGCTTTTTATTGGAATTTTTACTTGGTAGTCCAATTCACATTTTTGGTATGCACTAGTCAAAGTCACACATCCTTGAATTTGTTTTTGTGTATGGTATAAGTTGGTGATCAAGTTTCATTTTTCTGCATGTAGCTGTCCAGTTCTCCCAACACCATTTGTTGAAGAGGCTATTTTTACTCCATTTTATACTGTTGCCCCCTTTGGGGGGAAAGGGATTTCAGGAACAACTATAAAGGACACCTGAACAAAACTAAGAGTGGGTGGAAGAAAGGGAGGGAGGTGGGGGTGGCTTGTGTGAGAGGAGTGGTTGGGGGTAAATGCTAACAACTATAATTGAACAACAATAAAATAATTTAAAAAAATAAAAAGGTAACAACTAGGGGAAAAAGTCACAATCCCAATGATGGAATAATGTGCATAAATGAGATTCTCTTTACAGTTCCTGAGATATGACAATAAAGATAAAATAAAATCAAATATATTGAGAGATCCCTTTTAAAGAGGAAACACCTGCTTTTCCAAACAGATGGTGTTTAAAATCCATGTGTTTATTTTTCAGCATATTTTAGCTACCATTTTAGGAATCATTTGATAACTCTTACAGCAATCTGTAAATTATTCTTCCCTCCCACATCTCCATCCAATAACCCCTGTAGGAACTAAAAATATAAAAGTTCTTAAGGAAAGAATACTTCAAAGAGACCTATTTTGTTGATTGTGCTTTATGAAATATGAGAGCTATTTTGTTTTCTCTTCCCACACTGGTTTTCTCTTATATGTACATATGTATTTATTTGTCTACTTGATTTTAAAAAGATTTTATTTATTTATTTTTAGGGAGAGGAAAAGGGAAAGAGAAAGAGAGGGAGAGAGACATCAGTGTGTTGTTGCCTCTCACACACCCCTTACCGGGGACCTGGCCCACAACCCAGGCATGTTCCCTGACTGGGAATCCAACCGGCGACCCTTTGTTTCACAGCCCCACGCTCAATCCACTCAGCTCCACCAGTCAGGGTGTCTACTTGTTTTTTATTTGTGTATTTATATATTTATATTTTCTAGTAAAGATGACTGAGGTACATTCTCTGATATCTCTTCTCTTCTGTTTTCTCCCTCTCTCTCTCTCCTTTTTCCTCTTTTCTCCTTTAGCATTCAGCCTGTCCTTCCAAGACTAGCAGGGCATTTTTCGACAAACAAATGTAATCAGCACTGTGAAAATATAATTTAAAATGATATATCTTCCAACCCTGAGTACTACTCCAGACAGAGGTTTCCAAAAGAAAGAAAACAATGTTATTATTGAATAAGCATTAAGACAGATGCTCATCACAGGCAATCCACTAAAGGGATTGCAAAAATAGAAAAAAATCCCACCCTTTTGTACAGCCAAGCAGCTATGACCCATTCCATACATGCTCTCAAGATAAACAATAACTAATTCCAAGAAACAGGACTCGACAGCATCATTTGTCACACATAGTTTATTCTTGATCCACTTGGTAATTGGGGTGGCCATCCATGTTAGCTAAATGGATTTCTCCAAAGGAAATAATAACTTCTCATGTCTTTTTGGAGCAAGTTGTCTGTCCACTAAAGGTTGTCTATTGCCCTCACCCAGCAACCAGGAGGAAGGGGTGCTCTCTTCCTTGATGGTTAAATTTTAAAAACATGGTTCCCAGGTTCTTGAGAAAGACATTCCTGGACCCAAAACTGGCGAGAGGCATATTTAGCTTTTAAAAGGTTTATGTACATTTCAAAGAGAGGAAAAAACTTGCAATAATGATTTTTCTAAAGTGAATGCTCCAAGAGAAGGGTGATATCTCTTCCTTCATTTTCAACAGAGAGAATTTAGCCTCTTACTATTAATTTGTATTTGTCATTCTATTAGCCAAATATGTCAAAAATAGGAGTCAAAAACTTAAAGCTCCATTCTTTGAATTCTCATGCAATGGTTGTTACTTAACATTCTCTGAGCCCGGTTTCTCTCTGTGAGGAACACATAACGTCTAAGACCTTATGTATAACCTGTGGTCCGTAGACTGACAGCAGTAGAGCTTGTTGGACACACAGAATGTCAGTCTGCCATCCAATACTAAATCAAAGAACATATTTTAACACTGCTTTTGGTGATTCCGTGCACATTTAAGTCTCAGAAGCACTGGTGTAAGGCCATGGTTCTCAAAGTGTAGCCCCAAACCAAGAGTGCCAGTATCACCAAGGAACTAACTATAAATAAAACATTTGAGCTCCACCTCAGATTGATTAAATCAGAAATCCTAGGTACAGTGACCAATGGCTGTGTAATTATGTATATGTTTGCATGTATTTTAATAAGGTTTATTAATATAAAGACTACATGGAGTAAAATTCATGCTTTTTAAACTTATAATTCTATTAATTCTGACAAACAGCATAGGCTTATAAATGTGACCAACAGCAAGACCTAAAATATTCCTATTAGCCCTAAAAGTTCTTGCATTTTTCTATATAATCTTCTACCTCCAGCTCCAGCACCAGCAATGACTCATCTGTTTTATGTACCTACAGTTTTGCTTTTCCAAATGTCATATACATGGAATTATAGAGTATATAAATCTTTAAATCCAACTTCTTTCAGTTCTCTAATGCATTTGAGAATCATCCATGTGTATTGTTTACTTACCACATGGTTGTAAATTTTCCAATTATCCTTCTGTTATTGAATTCTAGTTTTATACCATTATGGCAAGAAAAGGTACTTGAAATGATTTAAATCTTATTAAATTTGTTATGATTTGTTTTGTGGCCCAAAATATTCCATGTGTATTTGTGAAGAATGTGAATTCTGCTAGTACAGGATGAGATATCCTTTATAGATATTTTAGGTTTATTTGGTCTATAGTGTTGTTCAGGACTGATGTTTTATTATTGATTTGCTGTCTGGATGTTCTATCCAATAATAAACGTGGATTATTGAAGTCTCCTAATGTTATTGTATTGCTGTCTATTTTCCCTTTAGTTGAGGAGAGAACACTTACAAGTTCATTTTATGAGGTCAGCATTAGCCTAATGCAAAGCCAGAAAAGAACACTCTAAGAAAACAAAGTTACAAGCTAGTATTCCTGATGAACACAGATGCAAAATCCTCAACAAAATACTAGCCAACAGCATATTAAAAGGATCATATAGCATGATCAAGTGGGATGCAAGGATGGTTTCCTATATGCAGGTTAATAATTGTGATGTATCACAAACACACTGAAGGCTAAGACTATGATTATCTCAAAGATGCAGAAATATTTTGAAAATTAACATCTCTTCATGATAAAATCTCTCAACAAATTAGGTGAAGAAAGAATGTATCTCAACAAAATAAAGGCCATGTGTGAAATGCCAACAACTAATGTCACAGTCAATCATGAAAAGCTGAAAATTTTCCCTCCAAGATAAGCATCTAATCAATGTCTCTCACCTTCTCTCCAACACAGTACTGGAAATTCTAGCCAGAGAAATTAGGCAATAATTTCCCCTCTCTAAAAATAAATAACTAAAATCTTAAAAAGTAAATCTAAGTTTTACCTCAGAAAACTAGAAAACAGGACATTAAATCCAATGTAAGGTGACAAGAAATAATAACAGAGCAGAAATCAATGAAACTAAAAATAGGAAATCAGTAGGAAAAAATTAATGAACTCAAAACTGATTTTTTGAAAGTATCAATAAAATTGAGAAGCCTCTAGTTAACTCTTTTACACTCAAAAATCAGAGAGAAATACAAATTATTGATATTGGAATAGAGAGGAGCCATCACTATGGATTCCACGGACACTGAAAGGGGAATAAAGAAACATGATGAGCAAGTTCCAAATTTTGATAATGTAGATAAAAGGGACCAATATCTTGAAAGGTACAATCTACCAAAACTCATGCAAAGAGAATTATGTAATCTGAACAGACTTGCATCTATTAAAGAAATCAAATCAATAATTAGTAATCACCCAAAAAGAATGCATCAAGCCCAGATATACTGGTTTACTGGTGAGTTCTACAAAATATTTATTGTAAAACTGACACCAATTCTCTACAAACTGCTTCAGAAAATACAAACAAGGGAACACTTTTTAATTTAATCTATGAGAACAGCATTACCTTAGCATCAAAAAAAAGACAAAAACATTACAATAAAAACAACCTACAGGTCAATATATCTTATGAACATCAGGACCTACTCAATAACCTGATTTCAAAAAAATATTAGCAAAAGAATTGTATACCACATCAAAGTGTGATTTATCCCATTATACAAAACTGGTTCAGCATTGCAAAATCAATTAATGAAATCTATCATATCTACAAGCTAAAGAAAAAATATATAATCATATAAAAATGCAAAAAAATCATTAGAAAAAATCCAATGCCCATTTATATTAAAAACTATCAGTAAATTGGAAATACAGGAAACATCTCCAACTTGATCTTTTAAATCTACAAGAAATCTACAGTAAAATTATACTTAATGGTAAGAAGCCATTTGTGTTCTCATTAAGATCAGGAACTAAACAAGGATGCCCACACCTACTACTCCTATCAATATTGTACTGGAAGTCCTAGCTAATCAATAAGAAAAGTAAGTAAAAGGTATACACAATGGGAAGAAAGAAATGAAGCACTCTTTGTTCACAGATGGCATGCCTGTCTATGTAAACAATTCCAAAGAACTGACAGCAACAAAAATACACCTCCTGCAACTAGTGATTGTGTTAAGGTTGTAGGACACAAGATTAATATGCAAAAGTCAATTTCTGTCCTACATACCAACAGTGAACAGTTAGAATTTGACATTTAAAACACTGAACCCTTTACATTATTCCAAACAAAATATATTTATGTATTTTAGGTATGAATTTTACAAAGTATGCACAGAGCTATATGAAACAAAATTCAAAGCTCAGATGAAACAAATTTTAAAAAGATATGAAGAAATTGAGATATGTCACATTTATATATAAAAATTCTCAATATTTAAGGATGTAAGTTCTTCCCAACTTGTTCTATTAATTCAGTAAAATTTGTAGTTACATCCCCTTTCTCTTACTCTTACCAGTATGACAAAAGGCTTATTAATGATATTGACCTTTTCAAAGAACCGGTTTTTAGTTTCATTGATTTTCTTTATTTGTTTTACATTTTATTGGTTTTGCTCTTACTTTTGTTCTTACCTTTTTTATTACTTCCATTTGCCTTGGATGGATTTACTTTTTCTTCTTTTTTTTATCTCTTCTAAATTTGTTCTGCTCCAGTTTTTCTCTCCTATTCTGCCTGGAATTCTAATTACACATTTAAACTCTCATATTGCCTTTCAGTTTTTGGACATGGTCTGTCTCTCTCTGTCTCTCTTCTATCTTGTTAGAATTTTCATTTGACTCTTTTAGTTCTCATTTCTTTGATGAAATTACAACATCTCCAAGTGTGTTGTATGTTGTCAACCTTTTTCACTAGATATTCAAAAATTAATCATAGCAATTTGAAAGGCTCTGTGTGATGGTCCCAAGTACCAAATCACCTCTAAATCAGAACCTTTATTTGAGTGCATTTTCTCGTGACAAAAGATTATTTTTTTCTTCTTTTTTTTGTTGTGCTTTTTCTTTTCTTTTTTTTACTTTTATTTAAACTGAGATATTTTAACATCCTGTGAGGTATATTAGAGACTAAGTTACATAGCATTTATACATAAAAAATATAACTATCTCTTTTCAATGAACAGGTGTAGAGGATTGAGTCTAGCTCATCACTAAAGTAGCTGGGTAGGTTTCCTTGTTTAGTTTACCTTCAATGTACCACAAACATAAAATTCCTTTAAGTATGCCTGGTGTTCATAAATAAGGCTCTGATTTTTTAAGACTTTTTCTCAATGTTTTTACTTCACCTTTGCGTCTTAGCCATTACTATGCATCTCTGCTTCAGAGGGTGTGTTTTTATATGTTCTTAACCTTTGAACAGCAAACTTCTAATGCTTGATATTCAATGCTTGCCAGGCTGATGGAGGGAGAGGGGACATTTCTGTCCTGGTCCAGCCTCAGAATTAGGTATACCTGGTGTTCCTGGTGCTTTGACATGGTGTTCTCTCATTCTTGCCCCCTGTCCCACAGCAGAAAGCTAAACTCTGCCTTGTATCTGTGATAAGTCTTGTGCAGGAGAGTTTATTTCCCTCTCTCCCAGGATATGAGATCGCAAATGATATTAGTATGAGATCCTGGGCTCTGTACATTTTCCTGTTATTTTACTAAGAAGTAAGAATTTATTAATGGCAATGGACTCCACATCATAGTACACATTTTTTAATTCCAATAACTCTTCATTCAGTTCATTCTACTTTTAAGTCCTTTGGAAAGTACATTGAATGACATTTCAGATTTAAGAAATATAAAGATTCTACCTATTTGGACCAAACAGACATTTCTCTTTCTATATTATGGTTAGTAGTAAACACCTGCTTTTTTATTCTCCCCTATTTCTACTTTCATAATTCCCTGAAACAACTGTTCTCAAGTCTGGATGGACATCATTCTTAAATTTCACTTGGAGAACTCCTTTGCTTAATTTGACCCTACACTGCCTGAGAGTGGGGAACTGCCAGATGAGTCACTGTGACAGGTAATCCCCTGGAGCATGTCTGAGGTTTTCCAAATTGTACATGTTAATGGCTTATTCTTTGTGTGGCAAAAGAAGTCAGTCAGGCAGAACAGTGTATGTGGATAATTTAGAAATGTTATATCGGAAAAAATGATCTATACACAATACAGTTGGAGGTCTTCCTGTCAAGGGTGCTAGTCTAATCAATCATTGCTTCTCAGTTCATGTAATCTGTTCATCTCCACTGTGCTAAAGGGTCGAAAGCCAAGATTAATGACGGCAGGGTGCAGTGTGGCTTTTGCAAAAGATGGTGACAAGATATCCTTGGAAAAAATCTTTCTTGTATTATCCAAAGTTTTCAAATAGACTGGTATAAAAGGAATATTTTGGCTACTTAACTTCCTAATTAGGGAGTAAATGTTAATATTACATAAATTATCCAGACAGATTATGTCTAGTGTTATTTTTCCATTAGCTCAAAGGTTCATTAATTTATATCTAATCTGTTTTTTTTTCCCTGACACCACTACATTGACTGTGACAAATCCAATTGACTTTTCCTGGCTATTTTCATAATATTTCACTGCAATTTGCTCCTTCTTGTTTGAAATAAAAAATTTAGCTGACATTAAGTGGTAAGATAGTAAGAAATAGTGCCGTGTTAACATACCCATGTCACCACAATTTTGGCTAGTATAATTTGTTTAAAGAATGGTGGCGGTTCAACTTATCAATAGTATTTCCTTTTAGGTAATACAAAGAGAAATATAGCCAACCCAAATGTCTGTTTCCTGTCCTGTGTATGCCTCTGCATAGTGAGCTGTAATATATAAGCATAATAAGACAAAGTGTTCTAGGCAGTATTTTTAAAATTTTTTCTAGTATACCACTACCTGTGAGATAAAGGTTGAGCTTTTTAACAGGCACAGCCCATGTAAAGCCCACATAAATCTTACTCTGACCTATGTCTCTACTCTCACCTAATATTTTTGCCTGAAAATGCCGAATGTATGATTCATCACAAACATTTGGTGCCCTTACAGAACTCTGTGCCCAGGTGTATGCTACTTCCTCTGCCCCTTCCTTTCTCTAGATTATTCCTTCTACCCGTGGCTGCACGTCAGCCTTGATACACAGTTCAAATGTTACTTTGTGTTCCTGTCTTTTATTTACTTTTTTTCATAATAGTAAATGCATTCCTGGCCGCCCAGATATTAACTTCAGTCTGATAGGACATCCTCTCCTGTTAGCCTTTTTCACTCTTCTGTATTTATTTACTGTTTCTCTATTTATCCCGGCATTGATGATCTATTCTCCTTAGGATGGGCACAGTCTTTGTCTGGGTGTGCTCTTACCTGGGTGGGCTCATATCTTTGTCTGGGTGAGGGTAACAGTCAGGTTACCCTCACAGTTTGCTGGCTAGAAGTGTCCTTAAGACAGTCAATTTTGACTGCCTGTACTGTAAACAACTACAGTAAAAGTGAGTTGATATGTATTTTAGTTATAACCAGGAACTGTACCAAATACTTTTTAAATTTAATTTTCACAACAACCCTCGCAATAGGTAATTTTTGTTTATCCTTGCTTTACAAATTCAGGAAACTGAGTCTTAAACATTTCAAATAACCTTATCAAGGACACAAAGCATTACGTTCGAATGTCAGGGGGGCAGGAAGAACAAGCTCCATGTGTCTTCAGAGCCCAGGCACTTAACATGTAGATGCTCATGAGCTGATTTCATGACTTGGCTCTTGGAGGGAGAGTTTATGTTCATTTCTACAGTCTTGAGGACATGCCTTCGCTGCCCTCCTGTGCTTCCTACAGCAGCTATTACTCGTCTCTTTTGACAAACGCGGGGAGTGATGCCTAGAGAGGCTGGATGAACTGCTCAGAGTCACACGGGGAGGAAGTGGCCTAACAGACTTCGGAATCCAAGCTTTTCTGCTTCAACATCTTTGATCTTTTCACTCCACGATGCTAGTGCCTACTCACATTAACTTGGAAAATGGATATGTGTTCAGCTCTCAGTGTGAGAGAGGTTTCCTTCCCATGGCTGAGTTGTGTGGACTTTTACTATCTTAGACTCTTAGAAATAGGAAATAAGTGTTTGACACCGTGTGACCTGGTTTTTTCATCCACCTTAGATACTGACATTTAACAACTTAAATCCTTCAGGGGAAAGTGGTGAGTTGGTCCTTTGATGCAGTAAACAGAGCAAACTGGGGAAAATTCATTTGAAAAAATGTTATAATATATAATATAATACTGTTTTGTAGAAATAGAACCAAAATTGAAATAGAATGAAAAGAAATGTTATGTCTTCTTACAAAATTCTGTATTCATCCCCAAGGCAACAGATTTCTACTAGGCTTTTCTGTGCACGTCGTTGACGAGATTTAGATTTTTTTCTTGTGTTCTACATTACCCACAAGTAATATCCACAAATATTTAAGGTTCACAGATGGCCTCATTGGTCAGATAAAACAAGCATATCTCCTGTCATCATTTTTCACTGAGCTTTCAAATGATAAAATGATTCAGATATTAGTTTTGCTTCTTTGGACCCAACAGTGATGGGGCTGGGGGAGGGAATATCACATAGAGACTTCAGTGTTATTTTTCATTCTAGTAAAAACAACAGACTATGTAATGAACAAAAACACCCTTCATACCAGTCATCTAACAGTTATGAGTTATTAAATCCCAATTATACAGCAGAGAAATTTATCTTTCATCTTCACAGTACTTTCTTAGGCAACTCATTACTTCCATTTGTAAAGTGAGGGAAAAAATACTGAGCCACAACCCCCATATCAGGCAGTTAGTGTATCAGACGTGGTTCCACTAGGAAAACAGACATTAAGATAACAAAGAATGGATCACATAGGCAGCAAAAGGACAGACAGTAAGGGGATAGTGAGGCAGTCCAGAGATGAGCGTTATCAGGAAGCCATTGCCACTCCCAGGGTGAAGGGACAAATGTAGGAGGCAGTGTTATACTCAGGCGACTGACTGCAGGAGTGAACTACAGAAGGCAGGGCAGGAGCTGAAGCTGCTGTCCAAGAGGCGGGGCAAAGCAGAGAGAGTGGCAGGCTTTACTTCTGTTCTAAAGGCACAGAGACCTAACAGAACAGGAGCAGATAGATGCTTGCGACAGGTTTTAAGGGTTGTGCTCTTTCCAGACCACCATGCTGATTATTCCCTGTATTGCCCACATCCTTACTGATACTAGGGGAAGGGTTAATTCTCTGGGTCGTTAGTCCCTTTTCTGAAGAACTTTTGTGAAGCGAATTAGAGAGAGAACTGGACTAAGACTCAGATGCCCTGAAATTGTCAGCACGGTGTTTTTCTATGCATCGGTCTACCTGGATGGCCTTAAGAGGAGTAGTGTTTTAAATATCAATTGAAACCATTTTCATCCCATTGCATCAGTTTCTTGTTTGAATAGTAGAATCACACTGCAGTACTCATCAGCGTCAGAACTTGTCAAACCCTGTACTTATTGCAGTTTGATGAGAAAAAAAAATGTTTCTGCATTCAGCGCTTGCTTGAGACCCATCACACTTGCTAGAACTTGTATAAGTCACAACACTGCCCTGCTAGAAGAAAGGCTTCATCACTCATTGCTTGCTCGATACTCATTGGCTTTGGCACTCGTCACAAGTCCCAGAACAAATTAACGATGAGTACTGAGGTGCCAATGTACCTCGTAATATGGAGAGGACAAAGTTAAAAACATGTCAATTACATCTAGAGGTTGAAGGATTTCAAATGGATTGTTAATCTTAAAAGACTGGTATATCAATTCAGTCAGAGCCATGGCCCCAAGAAAAATACCTCTGCCATTGGATTATCTTCACTAGGGACATAGCCTTAAAAATAGGATGGTGACATTCTAGCTCATGAAACTGCTAAAGACCATGAAAATTTTGGTAGCTGGACAAGCAATGAAGACAGAGTTGCATTCCAGAACAAGCAAGATTTGGATGATCTGCTAAAAATTATTTTCAAGGATTCTGATGGACTAAGCTAACCAGCAATCTTGGGAATGTCATATATGACTAAGCAGAATCTGGGGAGGAGGAAAAAAACATAGATGGCTTTCTGCCAGCACTACCTCAAGTAAAACCCTTGAACACTAAGTCAATTCGAATACCAGGGAACAGGATGCTAGAGAATGAAGACCCACTATGATCCCAACCTTTATTCTGAGGCTATGTTCCTTTATTCAGAGGAGATGGCCAACAACAGCTTCTTGCCATCAGGCTTACTAAAAAAAGTAACCATGGCAAGCAGATGTGTGCCAACTAGATGACAGGAAACTGAAGTTCAAGGTGGAGAAGCTAGCAGCTGCTTGGCTGTCATTCGAATCAGAATCCACAGACCCCTTCCTACTGCAATCAGACTGGGAAAATCAGCTGTCCCAACGAGAGGACTGAACTGAACCCCAGGATATTTTTCTCCCTTGGTGGGTGATAGGGCAGAACGTGGGGACATGGAATTAAGGGACTACCAAGTCCTGCTGGCCATCACCCTCTATCTGGAATCCTGCCTCCTTGGCTCCATCTCTCAGCTATGACCCCAGGCACTTCCAATGTTTTTTGACCATTAACTCTTTCCAGAGCAAAATTTGCATAATACTGAAGCCGGATCCCTTCAGTTGATAGTTTGGTCAGATTCAAAGAGTTGAAACAAAATTGTTCAATTGATCCGTAGGATTAACAGGAAGTTAAAGTCTACTGGCCACTTGTCTCCCCAGGCTTACCAAAACCTTCCCACTTACAGACGGCCTATGAAAAATTCTGAAATATACTTAGCTCCGCAGTAAAACTTGACTTGAGAAAATCATTTCTGCTTGGAGAAAATAAAACTGGCATTTTAAAGTCCTGAATGTCCAGTATAATGCTTAATCCCTTCTAATCCTAATTAGGTATCCAGTCAAATTATCTGTATAACTCTATTCATTATCCAGCCCTTTGAGCCGCAGAAATCTCCAATTGGTCAATGGACAGCAACTAAAGCTTCCTTTTCCTTTCTAGTACCACTCAACTATTATGTTTATACTTCCGAATGGAAATGATACTTCAGATATCCATCACTTGAAAGCCAAACATGAAGTTCACCCAAAAGCAAAACAGGCAGTTAGCTAGGCAATTGCTTCATTTTAAAAAGTTCTACATTAAATGTTATTCGAGGTTCACTGCCATTCAGATTAAATTGACATTTAGCAAGAAAATATGCATTCTTCCCTAACCTTTAGAAATAACATAAGATTTAGACATATCAATCTTTTTTCTTTCTCTCTTACTTGTGTGTTTTTTTATCACTTTATTCAGTGACCGAACAATTACTTCTTAACCTTTAATAGGAAGTGATGAGCTGGTCTCTAAGAACAGCAACTAGCAGAGACAATTCAGTGTGACAATAGAGTTGCTGAGAGCATTTTACCTCGTTTTCTGTATAATTTTATTTATCCTCATTTTTAAAAAATCAATTAAAGTAGAAAAATAACCAAGTTTTTTTTGTGTGTTTGTTCTTTATTTTGGAGGGTGGGTACATTTTCTTAGAACAAACAGAAACATCTTAGTAAACAAAAATAGAACACAAGTTTTTACTATGGCTATTATTAAATTGGTCTCCCCGGTCTTTTATTCAAGGATACAATCAGAACCAACTTATTGTACTTGAAACGTGAAAATTGGTCAGAATATTTTCTATGCAAAAATGTAAGACCATAAAATTAATAGTGGAGAACATCGGCCAAGCGTTTCTCCTGAATGGACATGGAACATAGAGAGGGTCAGGAGTCATACCTGATGTGAAGGTCCTTCACGGATTATCGTGCCCAGGAATGGGATCGTTGCAAAGCAATGACCAAGGAATTTAAAGGAGAAAGACGTGTTTGCTCTTTAAGAGTTAGCGCGAGGGTAATTGTGGAACTATAAAGCTGAAAAAGACATATGTAATGACCAAAAGTCATTTTTGTCATTATATGTGATTTAAAAGTATAAAAGCATGACTTAAGGCATAATTTAAAAGTGGTAGAGTAGATTCATTTGAAAGTTCTCCAGAGGATATAAATCCATGTATCTATAAACCAATTCCTCCAGTTACGTGTATGAACAGAAGGTGGCTGTGTTGACACAATACTAGAGAAGAGAGGCTCAGGAGATTTGACTTGAGTTATGATCCTTATTCCGTCACTGACTCTTAGCTCTTGAGCAAATCATTCATTTAAAAAGTGGCTACATCCAGCGCCCGGTGCTCAGTTGGTTTCCATGATTATTTTCCAGTAAAAGGAACTGGGGCTGATTCTAGGGTTGTGCTAGGGAATATACGGGAAGAGCTTGAAGGCTCTTACTGTGCCAGAAAGTAAGGAAAGTGCTCGAAAAACAAAATCATGGGGTTAAGGCAAAGGGACACAGAAACCACTGAAAGAGCTCCCAATTACTGAAGTTGGAACAAACTGAGCAACAAAGTAGGAAACGTAGTAATGTATTATAAACACCCATGGTATAAAGTATATATCTATGTGTTTATACTGATGTAAACAAATAATCAAATAACTTTAAAAATGGGAGACAAGAGAAAAATCACACAGAAGTATTTCACATAGTTTATGTAGAGCCTTTCCTTGCAAGGAGCACGATTCCTCATCATTGCAGTGGGGGCCAGGTTTAGTAATCTGCTTCCAAACAGCACAGTAGGAAAGGAAGGAAAGGTAGAAAGTCAGTTACAGTGAAGAAACCTGCCAAACACTACCGTCGCCAATGATCGTCAGGGATGAGTCACGTTGATAGTATGTACTTTTGATATGATGAGAGTAGAACAGCATTTAACCTGGTAGTTTTTTCTCCCCCTGGTAACTCTAGTCTACCCATGAGAAAACTATCAGACAGACCCAAACTGAGGGGCATTACAGAAAATATTTGACCATTGCTCTCAGAAATACCAAGATTATCAAAACTATGGAAGTTCAAAGAAGCTATCACAGGCCAGAGAAGCCTCAGAGGACAAATAAAACTTTCCATATGGGATTATGGAATAGAAAACGGATATTAGTGGGAAAGCAATGAGATTTTTATGAAGTATGGAGTTTGGTTAATAACAGTAATCCATACTGATTTCTTGGTTGTAACAATATGCTGTAGTAACGTAAGAAGTAACTGGAAGAAAGTGGATACTGGGTATTCAGGAACTCTTTGTACTGTCCTGGCAACTTTTCTGTATTTTGCTCTACAATTCAAAAAGCATTTAAATATTTTTAAATGGCTACATTAGATGTATTTTAATAAGTATGTAACATACATAGGAAAGTCTTAAATAACACAAACCCACAATTCTAAAACTGTACTTTATTTTAATTTGTGTACTAAATATGTCTTTATTCTGGAAATATTATAACCTATCCTCATGCTTCAAGAATCTTTAATACTATGACTTTAATGTTGATGAATCTCAGTTATTGAAACTTTGATTAAATACAGAGTTTTATAGGTGCTACCTCAATAAATACTATAGTTAATGTGGTTTTGCTCTGTTAAATTGTTTCCATAGAAGGGAAAATTCTGGATCAAGGTATAGTGCATCTTAATAGCTTTTGCTATGTATTGATATACTTGTTTTCTAAACACTTGGTATTAATTTTCAAGATTATTAATATTGAAAATGTATAGAAATTTCACCAAAAACTTCCAGTGTTGAGTTTTATCTTCTAAAAGGACAATTAATAAAAATAAATGTTTTTTTAATTGTTGTTCATTTACAGTTGTCCCAATTTTCCCCTGTTGCTCTCCCCTGCCCCACCAACCCCACCCCCCACTCCCTCAGTCGCTCCTCACCCTGTTGTTCATTACCATGGGTCCTTTATACATGTTCCATGAATAGACCCTTCCCCTTATTTCCCCCGTTATCCCTCATCACCTTCCCCTCTGGTCACTATCAGTTTGTTCCTTATTTCCCTGTCTCTGGTTCTATTTGTACTCGTTGATATTATGGCTTGACTATTCACTACTTGTATGGCTCTGGGCAAGTACTGTATTTTGCCACATCTATACTCTCATTTATAATGCACACCCATGATTTTGGCCCAAACTTTCAGGGAAAAAAACAACACTTTTGTTTTAATTTTTTAATTCAATTTCTATTTATTTATATTTAGATACTTGGTTTCATTTTGTATTACAAAGGAATTTTAGCATTTATTTTTGAACATATTATAGTACAATACATTTTATGTAACATCTGATTATAAAACACAAGAACAGACACAAGGTATTTCAGGTATTACCCATGTATAATTCACATCCTTATCTTTCCCTCAAAAATTTGGTCCAAAAAGTGCACATTACACAGCAAAATACAGTAACTTTTCTGCCACTCAGTTATTTCACATGTAGTACGAAGACAGCTTTAATAATTCTTTAACAGGGATGTTGGGAGAACTGAATAAGAGAGTATGGACAAGTACTTAGAATGGGGCCTGGTCTGTCATAAATAACGGCTATTGTGAGTATACTGATTTAGTCAAGCTAAATGTGAAATCTCAATGTTTTTCCAGTTTAATTCTCATCTTCTTCCCCAGATGTAACCACTATCACGACTTCAGTGCAGATCTTTGTAGACCATGTTTTGACACCTGCGCTGCATTAGTGAACAGGATACAGTGTAGCAATCAAGACCGCATTCTAAGTGGGCATTTACTACCTGTATTTCCCCTCATATAACTTGACTATTAGTATGAACCATTAATTTACTTCTATCTTAATGCCCTCCTATGCAACTTGGACATGTCTCTATAGGCTGTACACATTAACTATTTTCTATATTTCAGTGGAAATATTATTCTTAAATTGTCATTGTCCTTGTTTTTCTTTAGTTTGATGGTTTTCAGCTAAGGAGGTTTTATAATGTTATATATTAGAATTTTCCAATCTTCTCTTTGGGTTTTCTCTTTTGTTTCAAATATTTTTATTCCTCTATTAACTGTAATACATAGACTGTCCTGTATTTTATTAGATCTTATCATTTGATTTTTAAAATTAACTTTTTAACCTTTCTGAATAGTATATGAGTTTTAAGAAAAATGAAGAGTCAACTATCATAATTTATTTACCATATTTCTATCTAGTTATTAATTTTGTTAGTTTGTATTTAATAGTCTTCCCAAATTTCAGTGCTTCTATGGATATCCCAGACACTAGGTTGCGTTTTCATTCACATATTATAACTTTAAGAAGTGGAAACCATCATGATGGCTGCAACCCTGGAATAAAGTGTGATTTGCATATGGACCTTTACATGTTTATGCTTGTGGATCTTAAGGGTAAAGATTGCACTGATAACATTCAGTCATGTTTTTCCTATAGAATAAAAAATCATGGTCTTAGAGAATTTTTGCAAGTATAGATATATAAGAATGCATTCCTCATTCATAATCGAATTGGTTTCTCATCAAAAGCAAGGAAGCTAAACCCTGGACAGATAACTTCCAGAATTCTCTTAACCTTTGAAATGCTCCTAGAAGCAGAAAGCTGTCCTAAGTAGTTTTGTCCTTTGGAACCCGATCCCAACTGTTACAGATGGATTTAGTTAGTAGCTGCACCGAGGACTTTATCCAGAATCCAGTTAAGAAAGAATTTGCTTTTGAAATTGTTCAAGATAATTCATCCTTTAATGTATTAAAATTTCTTATATACCAAGATTTTCTAAAAACTATGCTTTTATAATAATTAAATTAATCTAAACATTGCATAACTCTTATCCCTATGGTTCTTCTTGCAGTTTTAATCAATATTTTGCCTTTAGTTAATACAATAAATTTAACTCAGGACTGGCCCCCGAAAGACCTCAAATAAAACACTTAAAATCTGTAGTATGTTGATTAATTTTTTTAATCCTCACACAACAGCATGTTTATTGATTTAGAGAGAGGGAGAAAGAAGGGGGGAAAAACATCAGTGTGAGAGAGAGACACTGATTGATTGCCTCTTGCATGCACCTGGACTACAGAGTGAACCCCCAACCCAGGTATGTGCTCTGACCTAGAACTGAACCCATAACCCAGGTACGTGCCCTGAGCTGGAACTGAACCCACAACCCAGGTATGTGCCCTGACCTGGAGCTGAACACGCCACCTGTCACCTTATGGGATGACACTCCAAACAACTGAGCCACAGGGACCAGAGCTGTTGATTAATTTTTAATATATTTTTCATTTTAAAAATTATCTACTTCAATATTTTAATATATTTAACTATTATAATGAATAAGAGCTTATGTTCAACTTCTATTAGAGTATATGGAAATAAAATTGATAGCACAAATGTATTCTTTTTATTTATTTATTTACTTGTTTACATAGAAACTCTATGTAATGTAAAATTAATTCACACTTATTTTCTCCTTCCAGTCTTTAAATGGAGATATCAAAACCTATAAATTATAGATTAAAAAAATGATATCCTGTCCACAAATTCCCTGGTGTCTCCTTACTTTAAGTTAGGTGCTGCTTACGAAGCTTCATTTAGATATATCGAGTAAAAGGAAAACTTTACATGAAGAGGGCAACCCCACACAATATATTTGATACAGTCTTCAGAGAGAAGCAATCAAGTGAACATTATAAAAACATACATAACGCTGGTCGGTAGAGGATTTAACAGACATTAGAATCTGTTCTCATTGTCTTTTTAGCTCAAATCATGCCTTCTGCTCATATCAGAAATAGCTTAATTACTATGGCTAATCTGTGACTTGACTCCTTTAAAAACAAGGAGGGCAAGAATAAAGTTTGGGTTACTTAATGACACCATTTCGCCTTTAGCTCTCTGGTTCTGAGCCACGCTGAGCTCTCTCTGACAAGGTGTCTATATCACATATCAATGTGGGCAACACAATTTCTGCAGGATGCCAGGGAATCCACTTTATGATGGACTTGTTTGGGGGGTGCAAAACTTTGTATTATAGACAATGTGGTAGCATAGAAAAGCAGTAGATATAGTTATCAATATACTAACTTTCATGTGTTGGGGAAAATGCCGCCTGCTATGGTCATGTGGATGAATGAAATATGCCTTGTCATTAAAGAAAGTAGAATCCAAAGGAAGAGAAAGGAGAGTAAAGAAATAGGTGAAGGAAAAAAAAATGCAATTTGTGGTTTAATATACAGACGTATAAACAGACACAAACATACACGAAGTTATAACAACTCTGCCTTGGAAAAGGCAAGATTTCACAAGGAAGTGATAACTAATATTAAAAGAGAAGTAAACGTTTCACCAAGAAAAAAAGGACAATAGGGCTTGTAAACAGTCTAAAAAGAATCCCGGAAGCTTGAACATTCACATACTTTGGGGGTCTCCTTCAGTAACTCTCTATGGTTGATGAAGCTGGGATGTCAGCTCAGGAATGGGTTTTGAAGAGCTGCTCACATATATGATGATTAGGAGTCTGGTAGCAAGTTATGGGAGATTTCTGTCTAGAAAGAAGACATTTAAAAATGATTTTACAGATATAATGTTGAATATAATGTGCAGAGTAGATTATAGAAGAAAAATGCCAGGGTAATAAGTGGAAATCGTTTCAGTTATCCAGGCTAGAAAAGATGGGGGACTGAATCCTAGCAGTGGGAAAAGAGAGGGGAGGACCATATTTTTAAGAAAATATTCAGGAAATTAATCTGCTAGGCTTACACTCTGATTTATTGTGAGAAAGGTAGAAAGGGAAATCTATTTGAGGCTGGGAATAATGATAGGGAGAAACCAGAGGGGAAATGGATGAAAGATAGTTCAGTTGCAGAAAGATTTTGTTTGAAATGCTCTAGGACTATCGACAGAAATAATATATTCCAGGCAGTTAGAAATTTGGATGTAGAACTCCAGAGAAGGCTGGGACTTGGAGTCACTGAATTTATGTTATTGGTTTACAGGGGCCCAGTCCAGGGAATGAGGTTCCCCAGGGAGAGCAGGAAGAGAAAGAACACGGTCAGTATGAACTGCATCAGCAAGCAGAGATTTGACTGCGGGGTTCTGCTATTAACTAGCTCTGTGGACTTGGCCTCCCATTTTTCATAGACGAAGTCAACAGTAGTCCTCTTCCTGACAACTCAGTTACTTAAAACATCCAATGAAATGCAAATGTGCTTTGGAAATCCTCTGGGCAGTTTCTATACTTTTGACTATGATGTATTTCCAGCAGCACCTATATATTAAGATGTTTACTACAGCATTTCAGTGAAAAATTAGAAATGGCCTAAATAGCTGTGGCTAGGGATCACTTATATATATATATAAACAAACAGTACTGTAATTTACATGCGATTCTTATTATGCTGCCAGGAACTTGCATTGCTACAGAGATTGTAAAATCACAGTAATTGTTTCACTGTTTTGAGTGTAAAAAGTACAAAAGTGTATACCTAGCATATTCATTACTATAAAAAATGTATGCAGATGAAAAGCTAGCTAGAAAGAATATTCTGAAACCTTAGCAATTTCCTTTGGAAGATGATACTATGAATGATGTCTTTCCACTTCAGCGCTATTATAATTATTGTGTGTTGGGGGAAGGGGGAGGTGTGGAACTTAAATATTTCTTTAAACAATTAATTTATTTGTGAAATACTTTAAGTGAGTTTACTTTTTACAGGCAGGATCTTAACCCAGAACAAAATTTAAAATGATCACAGTGGCCCAATGGTCCCATATATATCAATTACTCATAGATAATTAAAAGCCCCCAACAAGGACGTATTCCCTGAGTCACAGATGTTATGGCAGAGTGGAACTATGACTGCCAGCATTCTGGACTCTTCCTGCAGAACCAAAGTAGTTTTGGTTAGAAACTTCTCAATAAGGGACCCCGTGCTGCAGCCAGTTGCTACGTAGACAGGACCAAAGAAACTGCAGGAGGTGTCAGAAGGTGTGAATCGGGATTTAATTTCCACTTAAAAGTCATGGAGGGGGGCGGCAGGTCAGAGGGAAGAAGCAAGACACGCAAGCAGAGAATGTTTTCAAGGTGGCTCTTCCTCCCTGGCCTGCCTGACAGAAAGATACACTGTGTTCTGCAGTCTTCCTGGTTCTGAAGGGCTCCTTCCAATCAGGAGCTCTTCAAAGGATTTGAAGGAAGAACATGACATTTTGTAGTTACAACGCCTGGCTCAGTTATTTAATTTTCTGTGTGGACGTAGGCAAGTTACTGAAACTGTTTCCGACGCAGTTTCATCACTTCAAATTTAAAATGGTAATAACCTCAACTACTCGCTGAGATTTCAAGGATCATGTCTTTGAAGAGGGGGAGGAAGGAAAGGAGGAGGAGGAAAACAACAATGGCAGTGATGATAAAGTTAACAACAACAGGGATGGGGGAGATGAAGAGGAGAATAAGAATGACAACAATGAGGAAGACAGTGAGGAGGATGAAAAGCCTTCTCTCTTGAATTTTTAAAGAGTGCTCAGAGATAACACTTTTCATGTGTGCCAGTGGCTCTCCTGTCCCACTTGACTGTAAAGTTCAAGCACAGGGTCCTCTCTACTTCTGGACTCATTCTGTGCTAACTGGCGACTGAATGGACTGCAGTAACTCACAAGTACTTGCATGCATTACAGCAGATAAGAAAGCAATCTGCTTTCTGCAAGAGGCCATTTCACTTCTTCCTGCAGGGGACCGATAGGGAAAACACCACATTTAATTTAGCTAGCTGCTTCTGATTTCTTTTCCGTTGATTTTTTAAAAAAATTCTTATGGCGGGGAGGGAATGGTTTTCTTTTACATTTCTGAGACAGATTTATTCTGGTGTTCTTTTAAAGGATTTTTCAACTTGGTTTTTGCTACAGTAGCATTGCCCTCCAGACAGTTTAAGGAGATTATCTGATAAGGTCTGGGAATAGCTATCACTCTGTATCTTGACAAACACTGACTGACTTTCTGTAAATGTGGTGGGCAGCGAGCAGAGGGTTCATTTTAAAGAACATATCCGAAGTGTCCTTGGCAACAGACGTGATGTACCTTATTAGAGCTTGGGTGGCAAGAGTGTGTTTGGAGAACTTCATCTCTGGGGAGGCAGACCATGTCTGTCTGCATGGGCACAGGTCTGCAAGGAACAGGAACCACAAAACTGCATCTGTAAGTACTGTGTTGTGTATTAGTATGGCTGTAGTTTCAGAGGGATTGGTGTTCAGTAAAGTAGAATTTACTGGAAGAATTGCAATGGCAGTCGTGTTGCTGTTTTAACGGGGATGTGTGAAAAGCAAAGAGGCCCCTGGCTGGCAGAACATCTGCATGCGTGCCTGTGAGGGACGCAGGTACACCGCAGTGTAACAAGCCCCCGCCTGAGTACTGCACTCCAGAGAAGGGCATTGGCCACAGGAACCCTGGGTTTATATGACCTAAGTCACACCGTGAAACAGAAAATGGAACACCAAAACACTCGTTCTTAACTTCTGTACCTTAAACGTTTATCGATGACAATTTCGGAGTAGGTAAATTTCAATAGGATTTCGTCCTGAAATGAATAGCATTCTCCTCTAACATCTCTTCGACATATAGTGCATCTAGGGAATCAGCAATTCCCATTTTATGGGTGTGAAATCTGAGGTGTTGACTGAAGTCTGTTTTGATAACTTACACCAAGTCACAGTTAGAAGGTCAAGGCTCACTTCCTGTGATCCAGAGTAATTCCAAAATTTGATCTAGTACTTCAAACTCTATGGGTGTATTCCTTCCCATTTTAGTCACTCATTCAGTCAAGCAAGTAATTATTGAGATCTTGCTATGTGTAAATTACTTTGCCTTCCGGGGAAGTTGGATATTTATGATCTTACTGAGAGTTTAATTTGCAAAACTTATTGTGGTTTTATACTTAAATGTTATAGTTAAAGTAATATATGCTTGTTGTAAAAATTCAAGTAGTATGTTATTATATAATTAAGAATAACAGCCTTTGCTTTATCTCTATTCCAATAAGTCATCTTTATTAAAATAGTCATATAATTGTCTTTATCTGATATCATGATATATAACATTTTGTATCTTGGTTTTCCTCTCTTAGTACTAAATGATAAATTTCTTTACATATCAGTAAATTTAGATGGAATTATCTTGCTATTTTTAATAACTAAATAGTGTTTCTTTCTATGAGAATAACTACATGTATTTTCCAACTTCCTTATTAATAGACTTTTTTTTTCACATTTTCACATCTCTAGAATGAATTTCCTACACTTATTCCCTAGTCCGGGCCCACACTACTTCAAGAATAGTTTATCTCAAATGTGTATGGACTGCAGTGTTTTCTGCTTATCTACTGACCTCTGACACCTTATCTGCCATCATACCTGCACAGTGCTATCAAAAGGACCATATTAAAGTGCCAGGCTAATCCATGACTTCTCACTTGCCACCAAGTGAAGTGCATACCGTTCAGTTAGTGAAAAATGAACTAAATGCAGTACCTTCTGAACTCGCACAAGTCAATGGAAAAAAACACACAATCTGATTAAAACTTTGGAAAAGGAACTAAACAGATATTTTCTCCAAAGAAGACATATAGATGGCAAAGAGGTACATAAAAAGGTGATCGACAACATTTACGATCAATAAATTTCAAATCAAAACTATAATGAGATAACCCCTTACACCCATTAGAAGAGTTGTTTTCAAGAAGACAAGAGATAACAAATATTGGCGAAGATGTAGAACAAATGGAACTCTGGGTACTGTTGGTGGGAATAAAAATTGATGCAGCCATTATGGAAACCACTATGGAGGTCCCTCAAAATTTAAAATAAAGCCACCATAGGATCTAGCAATTCCACTTCTGGGTATACATCAGAAGAAAACAAAAGCACTAACTCAAAAGATATCAGCACTCTCATTTGAATTGCATCATTACTTACAATAACAAAGACATGGACACAGCCTAAGCATCCACTGATAGATAAGTGGATAAAGAAAAGGTGGTACTGATGTGCATCCCGGACCTCGGCGGATCCCGTGTGTTGTGGCTGCAACGGACAAATTCATACAGACTACCAAGTCCTGTGGAGAAAAAGGGACTGCAGGCCACTGTCTCAAGAGAAGAGCACCTCAACCCTTGCCTTGACAGGCTTTTATTGCTTTTCTGGGCACATTACATTGAGGATGATCCTCATTTACTATGCTCAGGTTTGCTATAGGCGGTTACAGAAAACAAAGGAGAGGGTGTTGCTAATTACATAAAAGAGGAAGGATATTTGCAAATGTAAAGGGAAAAGTGGTTAAGTTGGTTACACTCTGTCCTTGGAAGGTTTAGCATAGATTTTAGGAAGCTACTTTAAAGATACTCAGTAAACAGTTGCTGCCTCAATTCAGGGTGAGGGAGGTTTAGCACAAGCAAGTCTCAAAGTGGCCTAGGTACAATGCGGGCCTGATTCCCCATGGGAGAACCTGTCTGTGGGTGTGGGTCCTGTGTGCTGGACCTCGCTCCCCACTGGCCTTTCTGAGTGGGAGCTGGTCCCATGCCATGCAGAACGGTCTCCTATATGGTATATACATACACTGAATGGAATATCATTCAGCCATAAAAAAGAAGAAAATTCTACCATTTGCGACAACATGGATGAACTTTAAGGTTATTATGCTAAGTGAAATATGTCAGAGAAAGACAAATGATTTATAACCTCATTAAATGTGGAATCAATTAAAAAAGTATTTACAGACACAGAAAACAAATTGGTGATTGCTAGAGTCAGAGCTCTCTAACAGGGGGTTGGGCAAAGTGGGTGAAGGTAGTCAAAACTTACACACTTCCAATTATAAGTCCTAAAAAATTAAAAGCATTTTGTGGCATCTGAAATATAGCAATTTGATATCCCATCACTTCCCCCTCATAAAAACTTTCTCCATTTTAATCATACTAAACGCTATCCTTACATTTAACACTATGATTTTGCCTCCAAACTCTTCTCTTTATCTTACTCTCTTCAGTCTCTGAAATCTTCACTGTTTTGTAAACTACAGTTCAAACCCTTTCGGAAGTTTTTCTTCTTCTATCTCACATTTGTGAGATAGAACATCGTTACCTTTCTGGGCTATCTAGCAAACCTTGTAGTGCCAGAGTCCCTTTCTGCTACAAAGAAACATCAAATTCACCAGGGAGGGCCTCCACGCCACACACAACTAGAAACCACCGCTCCGAATGGGCTATGTGCTGCATCCCCCACCCACTTCGTAGCTCCTCACCACTGCTGGTGCATGTACTAAACAGCGATGGCGATAATACTTACAGTTTACTGAATGCTTGTTACATGTGCTAGACATCATACCCAACCCCTCGAACAGTTTATTTAGTCTGCATAACCCCGACACAAAATTGATGCTAACATTATTCTTCTTTTCCAGATTAGAAAATAGCCTAAGAAGACTCAGCTACTGATCCAAGACCACACAACTACTACTTAGTAAAGCCAGGACTTGAGTTCGGGTTGTGAGAATTCCTAACCTTTATTATACTTCTTTCTTTAAAATTTGTAAGCTGAATCGATAAAATAGTCCTTTTATTGGTGATCCATGATCTAAGGTCCATGACATGAAAAGATGTATTGAAGCTCCGTTAAAGTCAAGCCATGGGAAAACAGTATCTTTTAGAGACTGATTATTAACTGACAATGTCATATCATTGCTTAATCACTAATTAAAAGATATATTTTTAAAAGATCAGGTAAATTGCCCACTAATTTAATTAAAATGCATTTTTTTCTAGTTCTCAAAGGCCTGGACAACTTGTCATTTTTTTTCCTGATGCCCCATTCATTCTAGATCTAAAGGAGTTACTGCTTTTCATTGAAGGATATTGACTGCAAATGGGCAATTTATCTTTGTTCAAAGTAAGTTATATTGCATGCCCTTCTGGAAAAATTAATCACTGGGCCAAATTCTGCCTCTATTTACTCTTTCTAGGGAAACCTTACATTTGTCAAAATGAATGACCACTTTTCATGAACTAGTTTCTTTGGTATAAATTGTAGTAGCTTCCTCATTAATCTCTCTGCCAGCAGTTTCGCCATCTAAATTACTTGTCTCTGGCTGCTGAAACACATTATCACAAACTAAGTGCTGAAAACAACACACATTTATTTTATTATGTTTTTGTTTGTTTGTTTGCTTGCTTGCTTGGGTTAAACATCCAACAAGGGTCTCCCTGAGCCAAAGCCGAGCTCCCAGCAGGGCTGTTCATTCCTGGGAGACTCTATAGAGGAAAATATGTCTCCTTGCCTTTCTCAGTGTCTAGGGCCATACGCATTCTTTGGCTCACGACTCACTGGCTCCATCATAGAATCCAGCAACAGTGAGTTAAATTCTTCTCACATTGCATCATTCTGATATCCTCCTCTGCCCACCTGGATAATTTTCACATATTAAGGTCCTTAACATCTGCAAAGTCCCTTTTGCCTTGTATGGTAACATGTTCACAGATCCAGAAAACTATGATGTAAACATCTTTGGGAGACCATTACTCTGGTCTACACTCATTCCTATTCACATCCAAACTGTAACGACAGCAGACTGCCTCAAATGCCTATAGGAACATTCATGTTCATGTGTAAAAACCTATGGTAACTCACTTACGTGTGCATCACATACAAGGTGCTTCAAAATGTGGCCTGTGTCTACTTGGCCACTTTCATATTCTGCCACTGTTAATAAGCCAATTTTGCTTCTATTTTCATTCTCTTCTACCACTAAATTTTTCATAGGCTGCCTTTTTTTTTAAACCAAGAATCCCCTCCTCTCTTACCACCCCAAATATATCTACTTTTTTTTTTTTAATTCTTAGCCCGATGTTTACCTTTTTCATAAAGCTTTCTGTGATTCTTCCCAGGGAACATTAGCTACTCTGTTTCCATGACTCATCCTCAGTGCTCAGTACAAATGGTGTCTAGGAGTACCACTAAATGGTTTATTCTGGAATACAGGAATTAGGGAATGGTGTTGGCTGAGTCACAGTGGGCTTGGACAAGCTACATCCAAGGACCACAGGGAAGACATCATCTCACTCAGTGCCTCACAAGTAGCTGTGACTATAAGTGGGATCTTTATTGACAGATACGGCAGCTGATCAAAGCCACATATAGGAAGGTTATCTTGGCTTATCTACTCCTACTCCTATGTTGACATACTTGTTCAATACCTATTTAAAACAGTTCATCCTTCATTCACAAGACAACTTATTGCCGTATTGGGAATAGAATGCAGATGTGACGTCTGAGTAAGCCTATGTGTTAGCAGAAGCCCAAACACCTGCCCTTTTTTCCACTTTTCTTAGAGTCCTGGGATCTTTTCTCTTTGGACTCTTACATACTAAGGACATTTGCTTTGTAAGTTCAATCTGGAAGTTTCCCTTTCTAACACTTCAAAGTAAAGGATGGTCAGACTTCATTTTATGGACAATAGAGTTATATGCCTACATGCCTGTAAACAAATACCCTCACTGCTTTCCAACAGCCTCATGACATCAAGACCCCCACTCAGTGATAAAGTTGGGGGCTATACTGTGTTTCTTAAACAATAAGGCAAATTTGTGGTAACAGTCTTCCTACAGTAAAAAGTAAAAACATGACAATGGCATCAAGTTCAATGTCTTTCAGGGCCTCTCACTATGGTATCATGCAGGGTCCAGAAGAAGTAAGGCTTGCTTGATTGTGGTTGGTAGGGTAATGATATGGGTGTAATAATTTATAGTTTTAATTTGAACATTTAATCTAAAATGTCATGTGATATTCTTGAGTGTGATATTGTTAGGCTACAGAATTGCATGCTTATGATTTTGTAGTAAAAGATTTTGTAATAAAAAAAGGCGTTATTTGTGCCAAACCCTGGATATTGGCTTATCAAATCTTAGAGAACTGTGAGCTTCTTCAGGTAATGCAACATGGTTTCTTTGTTAGGAATCTTTAGACCCTAGCAAGATATTTGAAACAGAAAAATGGATCAAGTGATAAAGAGATAAAAGTATAAGTGAATCATTTTGAAGCAGGTAATTAAGTAATGGCCAGAAACCATAATTCTTTCCCCAGATGAACTTGAACACTTCTATTAGTAAGGATATATCCTATGACAGCCCTTAAGTCATAATACATAGCCACCTGGAATGAGAACTACCCTGATTGGTTTAATTCCATTACTTACAGCAGATTTGTAGTCTAGCAGACTATAAATTAAAGTAGTATTTCAATCACATAAACAATAGAGAAATGAGTAACTTATAATCAAAATTTACTTTAGAAAATAAAATGTCCAAAAATAACCAAGATCATCCTGATGAAGGCAAGTAAGGTATGATCATTTGTTTTATTAAATAGCCAGAAATAAATATATAGTATCAAGACCCCCTTTATCACAGGGGTAACCAGATAGAGCACACGAACAAACTAGACGTACTTCAGAGCATCACTACAGGGAAGTGAGGAGGGAATTCTCTATTCAACAAGTGATGTCAGAACAAGTGTTTATCCAGATATGAAAAATAAACGGATCCCTACTTTGCAGCACACATTCAATTTAGTAACAAGTTAATTAAAAACATCAATATAGGAGGGAAACCATACAACTTGTAGAATGAAAGGTGAGATAGTGTCCCCATAAACTCGGAGTAGGGAGTGATTTCTCATTTAAGGTAGACATAAATACACATGAGTGTATGACAAACAATGAAAAAAAGGAAAGATCAATACATTATATCATATTAACTTCCGAGAGAGTCCAGGCAACCACAGAGTCCATCCTCCAGTCTCGCTAGGCATCAGACAAAGCCAGCAGTCCTATTCAATTGTTCTCAGCCATACGATCTCACCACCTCAACCTCAGAGCTCGGGCAGTGCCCTTGACCCCAAAAAGACCCTGATAGCAAGACCTACCTTCCCAAGGATGTTATCGGCAGACATGTCCAGAGAATCAAACTTAGCTGACTGGTAAAAAACTGTCACTGCTGAAGCAAACCAGTATAGTATAGAAGAAGAGACTGCTTACTCAAATGTGCAGATGCCGATGTAAGAAATTGATCACTAAAATAGGGTAGAGATGACCACCACACTGAAGGAAACTAATAAAGCTCTATTAACTGACCATAAAGAAATGGAGATTTGTGGCCTGGCAGACAAAGAATTCAGGATAACTCTCCTCTTAAAGAAGTGTACTGAAATACAAGAACACAATGGCGACTAAACGAAATTAGGAAAACAATAAATGAACAAAATGAAATGTTCAATGAATGAATAGAAGCCATAAAAATCCCTAGTAAACCTAACACTGAAAAAATACAATGAATGAATGGAAGAATTCTATAGAAAACTTCAAAAGCAGGCTCAACCATGCAGGAGAAAACACCAGTGTCCTAGAGAACAGGATGTCTGAAAGTGTCCAGTCAGGTGAGCAGAACAACAAAACAAAACGAACACGAAAGAATGAAAGAACGTGAAGACAGCCTATGGGACTTACGGCACACAATTAAAGTAACAAAATTTATGTTGTGGAAATTCTAGACAAAGAAAAGAGAAAGGCACAGAAAGAGTATATAAAGGCAGTAATGGCTAAAAACACCTGAAACCTGGGGAGAGAAGTGGATGTCCTGATCCACGAGGTGAAACTGATCTGAAATAGCTTGAATTAAAACAGGGCTACATGAAGACACATTGTAACTGAATCATGAAAATTAAAGGGTGAAAATAGGGCTTTTAAAGCAGCAAGAGAATAAAGAGAAATTACATACAAAGACATTCAGTGAATTTTTTAAAAGGCGAAAGATTTATACGATCTGAAGAGAAACCAGAGTATCAGTGAATTTTTTGATAGAAATGTTTCAGGCCAGGCAAGAATAGAATAATATATTTAATTATGGGGAAAAAACTATCAACCAAAAATTCTATACCTGCAATACTGTCCTTCAAAAATGAAGGGCAGATAAGCACTTTCCTGAACAAACAAAAACTGAGGGAGTTTTACCAACAGACCTGACTTACAAGAAATACTAAAGGGAGTTTTATAGTGCAAGTAAGAGAGTACTAATTAACATCATATAAACATAAGAAGATAACATAAAACTTACTGGTAATGGTCAGTATATAGGGAAAGTTAGATTCTCTAATACGGTAATTGTACTGTGTAATTTGCTTTTCATTAAAACTCTAGTTTAAAAGTTTAAAACAAATATAGTAAAAATAACCAGAAATATACAATCACTTGTTATAAATTACACAATGTAAATATATGTAAACTGTAACATACTAACCTAAAATGTGAAGAAGTAAAAATATAAAGTTTAGGAATTTGATTGAAATTATCAGTGTAAAATAGGCTGTTATTGTTTTAAGGTATTTTAGGTAAGCCTCATGGTAATCACAAGGGAAAAACCTGTATTAATTATACCAAAGAACATGCTAAAGAGAAATCAAAGCATACTGATAGCAACAGACAACAAAACACACACACACACAAGCCATAGTAATTGCTGGGCTCAGGGCTACACCACACAGAGCAGAAGGAAATTCAATCAGGCTGCAGCTGGATCTTAGGTGGCTGCCTTGCTCAAAAGCACTAGAACTTGCCTCACGGTGGGCTGGAGAGTCTAACTTCATGAGGTGGGTAAGAAGAATTGTTCCTTGTCTCTCTATTATTAATTCACACTTTTTTTCAGAGGAAATACATAGAATTCTGAGTGAGGAGAGTAACAGATTGGTGACAATATTTTTTAACTTGAAAACATAATCCTTGGTTTCAATTTAAGTAACCTGGCATGTTGAGTTTAATCTGCCTATTTGGAGCTTTAAAAAATGGTGAGAATTTTGTAACTGATTTTAGCAAGGATGGTGAATGTCCAAAAGGTAATTTATGTTGAATGCATGGCTCCACTTGCTACATGAAAGCAAGATATAAGATTGTTACAGCTTTGAAAGGGTGTATTTTTTGTGAGTGAACAGACAGAGCAGCATGCATAGAACTACTCTGTATACCCAGGAAGAAACATACAGACAGTTGCTAGAAAAATCTGTTATATCACATACTTCTTGTAAAGGTAGATGTGTGAGTATTATGTTTATTTGAGGTAGAGGCTCCAGCTGTTCTAAAAAGAAAGGAATATTTTGCAGAAAATGAATTTTTAAGTAATTATTTCATGACTAGATGTGGAGGGATGTTACAAACAGTGGGGAGATTTCCATTGACCAGAACTGGTACCTTTTAGTTAGCTAGGATTTTACATGTTTATTGCTGGAAGGCACTTCAGACATCCTTTAATCCATGTAACTTCTTTGTGAAGGTGAAAAAGCAGGAGCCTGCAGAGGTGCGGCGTACTGTCTGAGTCTCGTGGCTGAAACACGAGCCCGGGCTTGAGCCCAGACCTCTGACAAATGATCTACACGTTCGAGGTCAGTGCTTCTGTGGCACTCTGACTTCGCTGTGGTTTATAGAACCAGAAAACACTGTGTAACTAACCAACACACTCATGACTGTACTTGGTAGGGCATGGAGCCTTTTTCCTGCTTGACTGAATCCCCAGAGAAAAATGCCAATTGACTTTCCTAGAACGTGCTTCGGAAAGGATAGTCACTTTCACTGGTTAGATAAAACCCCCCTGGAGATGCTTTGGCTGTGATCCGTCCTTCACAAACAACACAGATATGGCAAGGCAGGCTGCTGTGCCTACTGGTCACTCACAAAGAATATTCCTAATAGGTGAGCACCTGTCTCTGTTAGGATAAAGAATTACCTTCATTCCTCTGCTAGTCTTTCAGCCAAGTTCCAAGATCCAGTCACTGGTTCAATGAAAATGTTAGCCTAGAGCATCACATTAGAAATTCATAATGTGACTTTCTTTTTAAAAATATTTGTGTGTATGTTTGTTAATATGTTTTCACGCAGTGTTACATATTCAGAACGTCTAGCTCATTTATAAAATAGTAAATCTCTAAAATAAGAAAGTTCAAGCTAGCAAAGCGAGATGTATTCCTGTGTTGTGAACCATTTTTCATTATAAATAAAGCTCTGCTGAAAAATATTTTCTGGAAGCGTGTTTCATTTGGTCTCTGTCTGGTTCAACTGGCTTTCGTCTATAAGCTCATCTCACATATGTTGTTGGAAGATTTTTGTTTCTGCCTTAGCGATGACACTACACCGTTGTTTTCTTTTCCACAGGAAAGTTTATTTATGGTGATGACACAATAAGCATAAAAAGGGGACTCCAGATAAATCTCACATTATATATTGTTGGGAAGTTGCACTCCACCATCAAGACCTGATGTGACAAGCACACTCTGGAAGAATGACGCCATCAGCAAAATGCCCTAGAGGGTAATACGCCTCTGGGAGAGAGGCTAGTGTGTACAGGGATGATGGATCTGTGACCTGCAAAGCAGACTCTATAAATCTGGGCCGTCAATACCTCGGGAGGAACAGTTCACCTTCTCTAATGAGCTTGGTGCCCTCTTCCGAAATGGCCGGTCCTGCAGCCCATTAAGGAGCATGGAGGCCCCTGAACAGGTAGTTCACACAGTGGAAACAACTCAGGCGTGGGGCTGATGGAGCTGCCGGGAAATGACAGAAGGGCATATTTGAACTAAAATCTCAAAGACCGTAAAGAAAGGAAAGAGGTAGCTATGGCGATGGGGCACAGAGGAGTGACTCGGACTCCTTAAATTAAAGAATTGCTGTGTATCACTTGAAACAAGTAACGACCTGAGTTGATATTTGATCATTTTTAATAGAAGTGGAGATTCTAACTCCCTGATGAATACACTAGATATATCATTATCTTTCATCCAGCTTTTATTTGATCTTATATAGAATAATCTATGAAAATGTAAACAAATCCAAAATAATGGGTTTTTTAAAAGATTTTATTTATTTATTTTTAGAGACTGGAAGGGAGGGAGAAAGAGGGAAAGAAACATCAATGTGTGATTGCCTTTCACACACCCCACAATGGGAACCCGGCCTGAAACCCAGGCATGTGCCGTGACTGGGAATCAAACCTGCAACCCTTTGATTCACAGGCCAGCACTCACTCCACTGAGCTACACCAGCCAGGGCCAAAAGAAAGCTTTAAAAATAAATTTTAGAGTTCCTTTAAAGGGATAAATGAATTAGAAATCTTTAATTGCCACCTCCTATTACCTATATATTTGAAATTATAACATATATACAAATGAAAATTTATATATAATTAATTATATTAAGAATAAGCCCATATTTTCCACCCAATTAATGAAAGTAAACATCGCCAAATTGTCTACCATGTGTTTCTCCCTGATTTTTTCCCAATGACTTTTGTGTTTGTTATTCTCTATTTTAAGAACTGTTTTATATATTCAATATATATACATTTTATTATGTCTTACTCTCTGCATATGTATATATGTAATTTTATATATTCCTAAATAATAGATTTTTCATTTTTTAAACTTAGATGGAATTATCTTATTTTAAGACTTTATTACTCAGCATTATGACGGCGAGTCACACACACACTGATAAGTGTAGTAGTTTTGCATTCTCACTGTCGGAATAGGAATTTGCCATAGTGTATTCATCTGTTTACCTATTTCCCATGACGAACACCTGGTTTTTTTCTAGTACTTTTGTATTACATTTGTGTGTCTCTTATCAATACAACTACTGTGAAATTTTTCATATATGTTTCTAGAAATACATGCCAAGACTTTTTCTAGCATATACACCCAGAGTGTCCTGTTGGAATGTAAAATATCTGTACCCTCAACGTTAGTATATAATGCCACTCTTTCCCCAACCACTGAGAAACTTTGCATGCCAATAAATAATGTATAAGAATTTCCATTGTTTTTCATCCTTACCAACACTTAGTGGTTAACTCTCCTTTTTTTTTTTGCCAAATTGATATATGTAATTTGCTATCTTATTTTGATTTTGAGTTCATTTTTTTCTTATGCTATTGATGTTGAACAAATATTTGTGTATTTACTCATCATTCATTACTTTGTACAATTTCTAGTCATGTATGTAGTTGACTGATTTTTTGCTTCAGTTTTTCACTCCCGCATAATAGTCTTGTATATTTACATCCTTACAGCCCCTTGGTAGAAGGGCTGTGTTTTGCTGCTTCTCGACTGTGAGCTTGGTCATTTGGTTTTGGTCGCTGTGACATGAATTACAGTAATGGGATAATGACCTGCAATGCACTTAACATGTGTTGGCTGGTGCACTTCAGCATTCAACCATGACAGGAGTGACAGCTACAGGTGGCTATTGTTTACCACTTCCGAGCTTGGGCTCTAGCAAGAAACACCTGGTACAGCATTGCCCCGGCTGGTCCATAGACACATGAGTGAGAAAGAAACATTTATTCTTGTAAGTCATCAAGGTTTTAAAGTGATTTGTTAATGAGACAAGGACTGATAGATATTTACCATTTTTTCTATTGGATCAGATATCCTCTTTTATAGATTTTATTGGGGCATCGAGTGCTGTTTCCCATTGTTTTGATTTGCATTTCATGGATATTAGAATATGTAAGCACAGATAATGTTTGTTTTGGATAGTGAAGTAAAAATAGTTGGCTCTCGTTATCATAGTAAAAGTTCTTATTACTCCAGATAATTACGGGTGGACCCTTCCAAATAAAGGATTTATTATAGTAGCTCCTGAGCTCTGCTAAAGCTGTGATTGAGGGAGCAGTGCCATTATATGTCCCTCACTATCAGGGTATGTATTTGTCATTCTTCTTTCTTAACGTTTTAGTAATACTTTAATCTGAAACATCGCATTTTGTTTTGTTTTAAGTCTGGAGCTATAAGTTGGCCATTCTCCTTTCAAGTGCTCCCATGGAAGAGCAGTGGAAAGCATAGGTTAAGTTCCCGTGATTCATCAGAGCCTGTGTCCTAGAGCACAGAGATTCTAACCTTGGCATCAAAAGCCAGAGTCTATGGCTGCATGGGTTTCTTGGTCCACTGGAAGAAAGCAACTTCATGCTGAATCATTTCTTTTCACTCTCTGTGTTGTAATTAAAAACACTTGCATGTTTGCTTTAAAAACACTATGAGAAATGTCAAAAATCTTCTGTAAAATTAACATTCTGATTATAGGATTTAGTTGTTTTTATTTTTAATAGCTGTGAGGCAGACTGACGTGACACATGAGATAATCTGAGGGATAAACACACTTTTAAAGTATTTACTTTAATGTGTATATTTTCCTTAAAGGTAAATCAGCTTACCAAATCCATACTTTCATATATATTATTTACAGTGAAGTTTAAATAGTTTAGATTCATTTAAGTGAGCTGGTTTAAAAAATATATAAACAGTAAGCAAATATAGTACATGTCCTACATAGCTATAAGAGAGTTTAACAATGCCATCATTTTAAGGGACACTGGTATCAGGAAACAGAATGATCACTTTGGTCTATGCTATTATTTTATAATGAGAAGTAGATGCTCCAAGACATGAAATAAATGCTCAGGGTCACAGAGCAAGGAATGGGTCATGGAATGCATGAGCAAGCAGCCAGATCCTCCAAATAAACTAAGAGTCACGCTCAGTAAGAGCAAAGGAAGACAAAAAAAGACCTTTGCAACTGTCTATTCATTAGAGATCCTACTTGATTTGCTCATCTCCAAATAGCCTCCTGTACTGATAAAAAGGGGAAGGAAATCCTGCTATTTCCCTTGTCCATCTTCTACAGTAAGAGCTTATCCAACAACTTCGGTTATAATCTCTGAATTTATAGATCTGTTTCCATTAGTTAATATTTTTCCTTTTCTCTTACAGAATATGTCCTTTTGATGGTGAATTTAGGCTGCTCATATATAATCTTAAATAAGGTGTGCTTCTGTGAAGGTTAGTGTTTTTGTGTATTTGTGTTTCAGGAATATGCTTTAAATCCTTCTCATCAAGGAATGCTGATTTTCCCCCACAGTCTAGCAATGCAAAGGGATCCCTGCTCGAGGCTAGAGAGGGCAGTGGAAGCCCGTTTCTGTTACTGGCTCGGAGTGTGAGCAAGCCCGGAAACTCTTTAATCACACAATAGCACAGCATGTTTTGGGAAAACTTAACTCCCCAGACTCTTGTAAAGTTACAAAGCCAGTCAAGCAAGTTGTTCAACTCAGTCTCCCGCCTGTAGAGAAAATCCCTCTGGAGAAGAAGGTTATTGCTTCTAATTAGACCTTACAAATTGGGAGGGCCAGAAAATCGGGATTAGCAGGCGGGTTTAATCTTGGTGACTGTGGCCTAGTTCTGTGCTGAGCACTAAATGGGAACTTCCAAAATGAGATTAAAAAAATACATATCTCACAAATTTAAAGACATTTTAGAATCCTGCCCTGATTGGTCCACACAGGCACAGATCTTTTTAAGCCGCTCATGACCGCTTGACTGGCAGTCTTCCCCTTTAATACAACCTCTCCCTATTATAGGTACAAACAAGGAGATTCCCCTTCGCCTGGCTTTTGTCTGTGTAAAGAACTTTCAGGACCATTAAGACGGTGGCTAAAGGACAGGAGTTTAACCCCAAATTCCTCCCCGACCACAGGAGCCTTGGTTAGTCCCAAGGCCACAAACATCTATTCAAACAGCCACTTGCTGCTTCTGTAAACCTGTTTCCTTCTCTGCAAACTGCCCCTCTGGCCATCACTGGGGAGGGGAGCGAGGAAGGGTCCTAAAACAAGGTCCTTCTGTGCTTACCGAGTGCCGCAGGAATTGGAGCCCACTTCTTGATTTCTGAGCTGTAACACACTGATGAAGCACACTGGGTTTCTGGATTGATCTCCTGCACAAGGCAGACTGAGACCAAAATGCCCTCTACCAAGAGGAAGGAAAACCATGGCCATGGTCAGGGGAAGCTCATTCCTGATGCTAGGTTAAATTTGCAAGTGTTCTTCTACCCCACTTTAGATCTTCTGAGTTGTGAAGTTGTGTGAAAGCTAGGCTGTAGTGTAACAGGGTGCAGTCAGAGGCCCCCCACAAAGAGAGATTTGTAATGGGATCCAGAACTCAGGGTGTCCAGGAAATATTAAAAATATAGGATGTCCCCACCCCCACAAGTCTGAACTGGGGGCTGGGACACACGGAGCAAGGCCTTAGAGAGTTGTTCTGCATAGCAACAGTTACGCAAATAACCTCAGGCATGGTCATTTAACATATCTATAACTTTTAAATGGTTTCATAGATATGTTAAATAGCTGTGACCCTGAGTTGAACCAGGGCATTGGGAGTGACTTCCACCTAGGACTAACTGGGAGGCAACTCCCCCTGGTTACACCACCTGCATAAGAGTTTGGAGATGATTGGCTCTATGCCATGGGGCTATGCCTGCCCAGACCTACTATGGCAGCCCATAAAAGCTGGAGAAATAAGGGAATGCTGGCAGGTGTTGCTGATTGTGGGAGGATTCAGAAATGGGGCTGCAGAGGCAGTGGGATTTAAACCCAGGCACGGCAACCATGCAGGGGGAACCCATGTAGCTTTGGCGAGGACAGAACCACACAGCTTTGGGGCTCCCTTTGCCAGGCAGCTTAGGAAGCTGGAAAGCAAGATGTAGCAGCGATGCAGAGCTCTCTCAGCAGTTTGGAAGAATGCAGGATAGATGCTGTGGGAAGGAAAGGGGTGAAAGAACTCTTGCTGGTAGGCCAGAAGAAGGTGCCACACGGGTTTGGATTCAGAACTGGAGATGCTGGCAACACAGCTGATGGTGCTGGAAACTAAACCTCGGGAGGCTGGCCAGCAGAGCTCAGATTACTGGGAAGAACTGGGGACTTTCTGAGCCATGGACTTCTATTTCTTTTCCTGAGATATGGTACCCTGGACTGGGCAAAGGGGGGAAGGAAGGACTCTATGTGTTTGTGGGTGTTTTAAAGGACTTTGGGATTTTAATGCAGACGTTAAGTCATTACTCTAAGTCTGTGTAACGTTTGAATAAATAGTTCCTTTTCACCCATTTCTGGTATTGAGAACTATAATTCCCTGGAGGTGGGCAAAGCAAACCTAGTACAGGGGACCCCAGGAGAAAAGGGTAATAGTATATCATCTCCCCCCACGGGTCTGTTCGGTAACAGTAGGATTTCTGGTGGGATCAACCGAGGCCTTCATTGCAACTGTCCTGTAAAACTTCTTCCCTTGCTCATCACTGCTTATCTTACTTTTGACCACCCCCCACCCCCAACCCCAGGAGATGTTGCTGAAAGCACTCTTCAATAAACTGTAACATCCAAATCTCTATCTCAGAGACTGTTTCCCTGGAAACCTAATCTTTTATCCTATAGCCTCATTCTTAAGGACCAATTTTAGTCCCATCCTGAGTTGAATGGATGGATTCGGAAATCCAGCTACTTCCCCAAGTTCCCTCACCTGTTTAAAACTATCCTGGGTGAAATGGGGTTGTAAAGGGGAAAACTGTAGAAGAAAAGCCCCATCCCAGGCCTGCCTCATGAACTGATTTATTTCTAAAACATATTTATATTCAAATACTACTCTTCATAAAATACTGCACGAGGCCCTTGTGTTTATAGAAGGACGTGTTATAGGAAAGACTCATAGATAACTCTAAAGGAAAACATAATTGATGGGGTGACAATGGCAAAATAGACTTGATGTCTGCAGAAACCTAGAAAAGATGAAGTGAACAAGACCTTAAGAGATTTTAGATATAGAAGAAGGGTAAAGTATGACACTTCAGGCAGATATAATTTGAAAATACTTCCAAAAAAAATAATAAGGACACAGTGCAAGATCCCCACTGTGCTAGAGTGAGAAGTTTGTCGAAATCAGAACACTAAGCTGCAGAAGACCTGGTGTAAATAAACCCACGTTGACAAAAATAAGTATTATTCTAAAATGCTCATTTTTTTAAAACTCAGAATGGAAGTGTTCTCCTTGACCAGCCAATAATTATCCCTTCTAGTGTGGCCTGATTTGGAATGGATGTTAAAAGCTGATTTGTCCTGCCCCATGAAGGTACCGGAGATTGAACAGGGATTAGGAGTGAGTAAAACCACCACCTGGACCGAACATTCACCATGGTATGGAGACTCCACAGTGCTTTCAGGTGACCCAACTACAGCGGGTCAGAACAGCAAGAAGCTCTAAGATACCATCTGCTTCTTAACCTTCCACATATGCAGTTATCATAATATAATTTTGGGGATCAGATTTCACACATTTCACACTAACTTGGAAAAATTTCATAACCTCTCTAAAACCCAATCTTCTTTTCTATGAATGGACATAATAACATATCATTATAATAACAGTAGCAGAGAAGTTGAGGAAAAATTGCATAAAATAGGCACTTAATTCATAGTAAGCTTGTACTCTTTCTGTCCATCATTACATTGGTAAAGGAGCAAGAGACAAGGTGAACAAGGTTGAACAACTCACACCAGCCAAGGAAACTAATTAGTAACACAAGTAGAATGCTAGTAGGTTTTCTAGTCCTGAAATGGCACTCTCTCCTTTCAAATGTAATGCTTCTATGGCCAAAACTTTTACAAAATTTTCCTTTTTAGTGTGACATAGCCCTTATCTCTGATACCTGAGTGAAGGACCAGTTCTTTACAAGCTTTTTATTATTTAAAATATCCAAAATATAGAAATAGCTTACAAAAATCAACATAAGCAGTCTGATTTAAAAATGGCAGAGAATCTGAATACACATTTCTCTAAAGAAGATGTACAGATGGTCAGGAGACGTATGGAAAAATATTCAACATCACTAACCGTCAGAGAAATGCAAATCAAAACAAAAATGAGATATCACCTCACATCTGTCAGAAAGGCTATTATCAAAAAGTCAGCAAATAATAAGTGATGGTGGGGATGTGAAGGAAAAAGAACTCGTGCACTGCTGGGGGAATTATAATTTTGTGGAAAATAGTATGTAGCTTCCTCAAAAAAATTAAAAAATAGAACTACCATACAACCCAGCAATTCCATTTCTGGGTTTTTATCTACAGAAAATGAAAACAATAATTCAAAAAGATATATGCCCCCCCATATCCATTGCATTGCAGCATTATCTACAATAGCTAAAATATGACAGCAATCGGGGTGTCCATCAACAGAAGAATGCACAAAGAAGATGTGACACACACACACACGTATGTATATACAATGAGATATTGACCCAAGAATAAAAATGCATAAAATCTTCCCATTTGCAACAACATGGATGCACCTGGAGGATGATGTTAAGCTAAGTGAAATAAGTCAGAGGAAAATGAATACTGTATGATTTCTCTTAAATGTGGAATCTAAAAAAAAAAAAAAAAAAAGACCTGAAACTAGTGAACAGAAATACACAAAATAGAAACACTCATAGATACAGAGAACACACTGAAGGTTGCCTGGACTGGGGGGTGGGTAAAAATGGTGAAGGGGAATGAGAAGTCATGGGAATGTAATGGATAGCATAGAGAATATAAGCAATGATATCACAATAACTTTGTATGGCAACATATGGTTATTAGACTTCTCATGGTGATCACATCATAAAATATATAAATGCCAAGTCATTATCTTCTACACCAGAAACTAATATAATATTGTGTTTCAATTATACTTTAATAAAAAATAAATTTACGTGAATAATGAATAAATGTAACACCAAGGTGGCCCAATTTTCCTCATCCCACACCTTAAGGTTTTGGATATGCTAAGGACCTGTATATGTGGACCTAGTTTTTTCTGGATTACATACCTTCCCCCTCATTTGCAAATTCTGACTAGCAAAGTACAGTGGATGTCTGACATCGAATTTTTTCACAGACACTGCTTGTAAAGTGCCAATCACAGGCACAAAGAAAGGCTACAGAGATCCTCGTGGAACATGGATAACCAGGGTTAACAGAAACTCAGAGCATCAATCACTTTTATTGCCCTCTAGGCAGTGTTTCCATTATTTATGTGGCTGGGTGATCGGCTATATTTATGATACAGCTAGTTGTCACAGCTTTAAAAATATGATGGATTCTTAAATTAATCCCATATTCCTTGTCTTGGGCTTGAAACATGAGCAGCCATAAGAAGTACGGAGGTATCTGTAATCACAAAGTTAAATGCCCGTGGGTCATGATGAAGGACTGACCGTTGTGTTCAGAATGAGCCTGTGTCAATAACGCCAAAGCTCCCTGCCTATGCTTATGGATGGAGTGCTGAAACTTATTCTGTCTGTATCTGTGCACTAGTATTTCTAAGATCTGTGGGAATGGAATCATGAGTGAGACACAGATGTGACTCCCATTGTGTGTTGAGTACACTTTCAATTATTATTTAAACATAGGATCTATAGAAGAAGTAAAAGTAAAGTGCTGGGGATTTTTGTAAAAGTGAGAAGCCACTTACTTGGCCCTTAGCTTAAAGGTGATGATAAAGATGACTACAGAACCTGGAAAGATATGAAGAAAGAAAAAGATGTTGACAAGATAAAATGGGAAACATTTCCTGTTCAGAGAATAGCACATGGAAACTGGAGAGAACAATTTAATAGTGTCCAGGAAACTACTAAGTTGAAGAGAGAAAGTGATTAAGTTTTGACTTAATTCAAAAAGCAAGAGGTTGCTTTTATAAAGAAAAACTCCCTGTACCTTAGGAAAACAAATTTACCCATAGCATCAGTATGAATTGGAATGAGCAAGGATATAAATCAGGTAGTTTATTGAAGGTATACAGGTACTAAGAAAGAACAAAACAGGAATAGGACTGGGAGATTTTAAATCATGTTCAAAGAAATGATAGAAGGAACTATAGAGATGCTAGAGACTACAGTTGCTGGTGAAATGAGCCTAGAATGACTCAGCTGATCTAAGCCTCCTTTACATTGATAAACCCATGTCCGATGACTTTACTTACCAGCTGCCCACTCCATGCTAGACACACAGGCTGTCTTGCAGTCCCTCCAAAGCCCAGGAGCATCTGGGCTTTGCACTAGAGAAGAGGAAGCTCCTCCCCCAAACACTGTGTGGCTCGTTCCTTCACCTTCTCTAAGCCTTTGTTGAAATTTCCCTTTTTAATGAGCTTACTCTAACAGCTTTGTGTCAAATTGCAACACACCTCACTCCCATCCCATCTCATAACCAGCACTTTCCATCCCCCTACTCTACTTACATCTCATCTTTTCACCTACAAATAATAGAATGTACTTATCTATGTGATATAACATACTGTTTTTCTCTGTTTGTATATGTATATAAACTCCACAAAGCCAAGTCCCTGGAAGTGTACCTGAATAATAGGCAGCTAGGAAATGTTTGCTGAATGAAAAAACCATTGTAGTTTAGTTACTTACTCCTATTGGTTATTCATGGATATCATGGACCCTTATGCACGGCACATGGGTCTCTCCCAGTTTCGTGGATCACTCACAGCAATTCCAAAGTTTGACTTGGTCAGATACAACTAGGATAAGAATGGCTTATTCTGCCCTGACTGGTGTGGCTCAGTGAATTAAGTGCTGGCCTGTGAACCAAAGAGTTGCTGGTTTGATTCCCAGTCAGGGAACATGCCTGGGTTGTGGGCCAGGTCCCTAGTGGGGGACACATGAGAGGCAACCACATGTTGATGTTTCTCTCCCTCTCTTTCTCCCTCCCTTCCCCTCTCTCAAAAGTGAATAAATAAAACCTTGGAAAAAAAAAAAAGAATGGCTTATTCTAGTAGACGGAGATTCTCTGAGAAATTTTTTAAAAGGACACTTGGGTATCTTCCTCCTTTCTTGCTCCCTTCTAGGCTGTTATAGAGACATCTCCTGTGTTACCTCATCATTCAAGTCTTACATTATATTTAGGAGACTTCAAAATTTTAATTAGGAGATCTCTTTGAATTTAGTCTTTGGTAATTAATAGCCTGGATGAGAAACACATCTTCATTTTCATCGTATGTCCTTTAAATCAGGCTGAACATACTGGCAACATTTTGGCAGAAACAAAAGAAGTGATATTTAGTGTGATTTTCAGTGACCCTACATAATGTCCATCTTTCCTCAAGGGTCTTCTCCAGAGTGGGAACACCATTTAATTTGTCATCCCAAAAGCTGCTCTGTGACAGACCATCAATACCCTAGACAAGACAGAACTGTGGTTGTTTCTGTGTTCACGACAGGTGAGTTAAGAGATGAGAAGTATTGAGAAATAGCCACTACGTTTTTTCTATTTGGGCTTCCATTGATGTTTTGCCGAGCATTTCCTCTCGGCATGTACAAAGCCATAGGACCATGCTGTTGCTTTGGACGTAAATGCCAGTATTAGTAAAAACCTGTATGAGAAAAATCAGACATGGTGATATTCAACAAATACAGTAGGCTGTGTGCTAAACTTCCTTCTATGTGATCTGCATGAAAACTCAACGAAATCAGAAAATTTTAAATCAACAGCTAGACCCTGAGTATCCTTCATGTCCTTAACAGAAGGCTACGAAATATGGTTATAAAAATGTCTCTCCAGTGAGTACTGCTAGAGAAACAAGCAAAATGGGACAAGTAAGAAGGAAACAGGAATAAGAAAAAATGGCCAATAGTCAAGTTGTGGGTATTTTCTATGAGGTTAAAAAAAGACATATAAAGTTCTTCTGGGTTTTTGAAAGTTCATACAATTATATTATTATAAAATGAATACATATGAACTACAAAAACTTTTAGAGAAACAGATTTAAAAATTGTTGTTATAGCATCCCCCAGAAATACTCAGTTTCAACACTTGGTGGATATCATCTCAGTCTCTTGGACCTCATGCTGTCTTTGTTTCCACCCATGCTGTTGAATGTTTTCAAAAGTAAATAACAACAACAATAAAGTCTCAGGTAGTCTTTAAAAATCTTTGAAGAATGACCGAAGTTTGGCATATTTATTGTTCTGACACTACCAAGATCAATTCATGACTATAAGATGCTTTCTTGGGCGTAGATTTTAGAGACAGAAAGTATTTTAGCGACTACAGAGTTGATGTCAAGAAGGTTATCATTGCCCATGAGAATTTGCTGAGGAGATGTTCATGCATGTGCACAGTGGAGACTGTAGGTACCTGTAGAAAAGTGATCAAGGGTGAACAGCAGCACTGGAAGGGAGCTGAAGGTACAGTGTAGACCTTCTGCTTCACAGACTGGCAGCATCAGACCTATGCCTGGGAGCTTGTTAGAAATACAGAAACATGGCCCCTGATGCAGATTCATTAGTAAGAATCTGCTTCTATCAAGATCTGTAAGTGATCCTTGCACGTACAGTTTGAAAGTACTTTTAAATATAGGTCAAGATTATTCATTGGAGGGAATGCTGCATGAAGCCAGGAAGGTTAAAGAAGCTCAGAAGAGCCTGGGTGTACCAAGGAATGTCAGCATGAGTTGTAAGGAATCAGGCACTAACACCAGACTCCAGCGAAGCCCAAGCAGGATCCTGAGGTGTGCCCCACACCTTAGAGACCATCATATATATGAGCAAAGGACCAACAGTTTAAGTACAAATTATGGACAAACTAAAATTGAAGACAGTGTACCCATTAATGCATTTCCCCCTGCCTTTTGGGGGGGAAATAGCCTAAACACTATTCTATAGTACCTGGAAATAACCAACCAAAGATTATTATTTGAGATACACTAGCTTAGGCCAAGGCTGAAAAAGAAAGTTCTTGTCCTTCTCTTTTTAAAATTATTTATTCTTTAATTTTGTTCCAACTAAGTACTTTAATTTACATCAAAGAGGGAGTCATTCAAAACACACAAAGCCAGGTTACAGGAAGAAAGCTACTAGGATAGCTGAGAACATAACACATGTGTTTTGGTACACAGGAAGAAAATACTGGAACTCTACTTACTTTAATGTTTTATTTTATTATGTTTTAAATTTATATTATTGTTCCTATTGAATAAGGTACATACTATTGCTAAAATGTTATGCTTATATAGTCTATAATAAACCTACATTGTTGACAGGTCCATATTAAAAACTGTTATACTGATAATGATACACTTAGCACACAATTCTACATTCACTGATTAGATAGCATTTTTCTCAGTCTTCCCCCACAAGTTGGCCAATGCTTAACGACTTCATTAAGTTTATGAACTGGTGATGTAATAACTTTTTTGGCATTTAGATTTCAGAGAAGGCTGGGTCTTCACGTGTGAACAGTAGCTTTTTTAAGAGATTCTTTTAGCAAGCCTCATTCATAAATTATGAGGATAAACCTGGCTCTTCTTGTCTTCCATCTCATATATGAGAACTAAAAATTACCGTTTTATCTGATAGAGCAGAACAAAGAAAAACTACACGTGAGTACTTCATAATGGCTATGTGCATATTTTGTTTTGAACATATTTGTTTCTAAATAAATGTTGCTTATGGGTAGGTTATTTAAGTCATTACTTACCTCCCAGGCACAACAGTAGTGGAATTTAAGTCAGTGTTTCTCAAACTACATTCCTTCACTTGTCTGCATCAGATTTACCTAGAATTTTTTGAAACAGTAGGTGGGCACACGACTACTTCCACTTGATAAGAATATGGGTGAAATCTAGGAATCTGTATTCATCTAAAAGCACCCTAAATGACTCTAATGCACATAAAAGTTTAAAAATCAATGAGAATCTGAATCTCTACCTTGACTTAAAGGGTCATTTCCTTTCAGGAACACAAGCATACCACAAAATTATTGCAATCTTTATTCCCAGAATTTTCACACCTTTCCAATGAAACTATTCTGAAAGGCTATAGCACACCATGCTGATTAATGCCATCTTGTTTTGATACCCAGTTATCAAGATTTATTGTAGTGTGGGATAAATATTGACCTCGATGTTGGCCTATCATTTACTCATTAACTGTGCTCATCTTCTCTCCCTCCACAGGAGAAATCTAATGTGTCTTCACCTGTGGCCACACTGATTTAGCCATTTACCTGAAATGTGTTGGAGGAATTGAAAAGTGACAGTATTGATGAAGAGAAAAGTAGAAAAAATTGATTTATGTAGGAAGATAAATGGCCACATTTTAAAAAATCAAATGCACTTGCATTTCAGGAAAACAAGCTTGAATCATAAATCTTGGATGCCCCCAAAACACCTACAAAAAATCTGAATGTACAAAGTTTGTGTTTGTGATGGAAGGATACTAATCTTTACAGTAGAGGCCAGTGACTCTTCATGAAATGAATAAACCCATTTTCAAAGGAGATAGTGTCTGTTATATTAGCGAATACAAGTTTACTAGAGGCCTTCCTATAAGTAGAAACTTCCTGTGGGGCAAAGAAAACAATGCAGGTAATGGACACTGCGGGCTTCCAGCAGAGTCCCCTTGGGAAATGAAGAAAATGACTTTGCATTTCAAGTAAATCTGAGCAGAACAGTAGGAGGTTTAGTGTTAAAGATTAATATTATACAACCCCGGGGGTGCTGAGCGGGGCAAGCGGAGTAGAAAGAAGTAGAGATTGGAACTGGGCAATATAAAGTCCCCATCCTTCCTCGCATATCCTCAGGTAAGCCACTTTCTTCAGACAAGACAATCTTCTATTCTGAACAGAAAGATTTCAGAGGGATGTGTTTTGCTTGATTGAATTTGGGAGAAAAGGGTTGCGTATTTTGTTTTGAATTTTCTGTAACACATATTTACTTTAGCTTCTTTGACATTATTTTAGAAGCATAAAATACATATCCAAGATATTAAAGTATTTAGCTTTTACTAAAACAATATGTCAAAATAAGCAGCTTAGCAAGCTTCTATTGTATACAATTTTTATTTTTTAAAGTCAGTTTCTATGTTATTTAGCATGAATAAATTGGGGTGCTAAGAGCAGTTACATCCTGTGATTTAAAAAAAAAATCAGCAGAGCAGCCTGGATTGTCTATAAACTTCCTTTTCAAAAACAGTGCTTCGGAAACCCGGAGCATCATTCTCAAAAGCACAGTGAACCACACCCTTGGAGGATGGAGCTTCTCTGTTTGCTTTGTGCAGTAATCTCCCAGCCTCCGTCTGGGACAGCAGGATTTTCTCCTAGTGGCTGCTGGCAGGCTTTTGGGAAGTCCGACTTCATGTCTGGGCAAAGCTGCCACACAAAAATGCCAAGTGCACATGACACGACAGCCTTTTCTTAAAGGCTAGAGTTGCCTTGCCCTGTGGAAGTTTTTTAAGAAGTATGTTCATGGCCGTCAAGCCCCAATGATGCCTAATTTATATGTATGAGAAGTTCTAATAAAATACATCAGAAAGGCACTTAGGCCATAAGGTATTCGCGTTATCTGAAGACATTTCTATTTGGCTAACAGGAAAGGAAAGTATGGATGATGCCTTTCACGTGCCATTAAAAAGCTGAGGGGAGGAGCCTCCTCTCTGCCAGGAGGGGCCTCCTTCTCAGGTTTGTCCACTGCTGTCTCAGTCAATCGCCTTCATGGCTTTCAAAAGCGAAGGATGAATTTTGACTTCACATAAAATGAGTTTAAAGCAGAAGGTCTGTGTGGCCTCCAAACTTCGGATTGCTGCCATGGCATGCTGCCTCTCACCTCTGATTTAAGGGCAGATATCATGTGGCTTCCTAAAAATGAAACACTTTTACTTAATTCCCAAAAACCTAAAACAAGCAGCTGTTGAAGAAATAATAAAAGGCCAGGCACCGACCGGAATACCAAAGAAGTAAAATTTGGGGATATTGGTTTGCCAATCACTTCTCTGCAAACCTGAGGAGCCAGTGTGACCATAAGTCTCTTTCACTCTTTATCTGAGCCACGATAAATATATAATTGCTGGGTGTTGCCATTGAGTAAAACCCCTGAAGAATGGCACCTTGGTGAAAATGATAGCAATGATAGTGATACCATGCACTAACACTGAGCGATTAAAAACCAGGACCTGTGCTGAGCATCTTATAGGTATTATTTGTTAAGTCCTACCTAGCTTGTGAAGTAGGAATTAGTATTATTATTTTAAAGATAAATAAAAGTAACTTGCTAATTTAAGTCTCCATTATTAGTGACTGAGAGAGTAGTATTACAGGAAAAATAGTCTGATTCTTTTGCCACATCTTTCACTGCACTTTAAAAAATAAAGGTGATCAGTAATGAATTTGTTTAAGGCTTTCATTCGATAAAGGTTTCAACATATCTCTCAATAAAGGATTTCTCAAACAAGATCAAGAGCCCTGAGTGTTTTGGTAAGCAAAGCTGCTGCAGCCTTACCAGCCCTTTCAGTGAAGCAGCTCGTGGTGACTCAGAGCGGCCCACCTCCCAGCCATGGACTACCTCTAGGTGAAGGTTCAAAGTCCATTCAACGACATTAGAATGCTCCCCCCAGCCTATCCATATCATGGTCATGGAAAGTAAGAATGAATCCCTGGCTGGTGTCGCTCAGTGGATTGAGCACTGGCTTGTGAACCAAAGGGTGGCTGGTTGACCCCCACTTAGGGCGCATGCTTTGGTTGCAAGCCAGGTCCCCAGTAGGTGGTGTGGGAGAGGCAACCACACATTGATGTTTCTCTCCCTCTCTTTCTCTTTCCCTTTCCTTCCCTTCTCTCTATAAACAAATTAAACCTTTAATGAAAAAAAAAAGAGTAAGAATGAAGCCATTTGGAGAGGAATAGGGGGTGGGCCCAAGGGGGTGGGACTACACTGCTTTCTTAAAGGAGGGTGTTCTTTTCCTTTCAGGTAACATCAAGCCATAACCTGTATTCTTCTCTCCTTTGAAACAGTGTTCTAGTTAATGGATTCCAGAGGCGACTTCACCATGTGAAAACGTGCCCTGCTCTTTCCGAAACCTAAATGAATGCCTACTCTTTCCCCAGAGCTCTGTTTTATGGACTCCAAAGGACTGAAGATTTGTAGGCCATCTGCCACAAGGGGAACTTCGCTTCCACCAAGATCTACTTTCTTTATTTCCCCATCCTGGGGCCCCTCCTCCTTCTGGCAGCCAGCCAGCCCAGAAAGGCAAACTTGTTACTGACTTCTCAGGGAAAGAGAAAGGCCTTCCAGTTAGGCTGTGAGGAGAAGGATGCCATAATGTTACCAGCTTAATTAAGCCATTACAGTTTTTAGGAGTTTTTAAATACAGGCAATTTGAAAGTATAATTGAGCCTGAGCTCAGCCTCATTCTATGTTTGCCTGGGTTGGCTCAGAACTAGCTCGTAAGATGAAAACAGCTGGAGTCACATCCTGTGTTGGCGGGGCCATTTTCTCAGTTTTGCTGCCGTCTCCACAGTAAATGTGTGCAGTGGTTTGTTCTCTTGTCTGGACTGGGAGTGAGGGCCTCGGACCCCTGGGAGGCCAGGTCCGGAGGCCAACCTCATCAACAGTACTTTGACTGCCAGCCGATCCCCGGTACTCTCAGGAACAAAGTCCCACACATTCTTCTGCAGAGAATACTACAAAGTGTGCTTGAGAGAAACATTCTCTTTGAAAAAATGATTCTAAACCTCAGCCCTGAGGTGAGAGAGAGGAAACTGAAAGAGATTACAACTCTCAATGTTCCTCGAGTTGGACTAGCAGGGGATGAGGTCCATTTAAATCTGCCTTTGGGGGAATGAATACATTTGGGAAAAGCACAGAATACCATTGCTTATGCTGTGAACATAACAATCCACGGATTAGGAGAGTTTGCTAGTTGATAGCTGTTTACCCCAACAGGGTATAATACTTCTTGTTTAGCAATTCGTTGGGTGGGTTAGTTTGCATCTCAGATTAACTAAACTCCATTGCCCCCCATGTACGTATGTTAACAAGTGCACACACAAGGAGATGCAAAAAGGAGATAGCTGTGCTGTCTGTAGCAACACGTATGCTAAAGCTGAAATGGTGCACAGAGGACTGGCATGGACCTGTGCAGAGATGACATGTGAATTTGTGAAGTGACCGAATACAAGACCTGAAACCATAAAATCCCTGGAAGAAAACATAGGCGGTAAACTCCCTGACATCTGTCTTAGTGATGAGTTTTTTGTTTTGATACCATAAACAACAGACAAAAAGCAAAAATAACAAGTGGGACTACATCAAACTACAAAGCTTCTGCCCAGCAAAGGAAACCATCAACAAAATAAAAAGGCAACCTACAGAAGGAGAGAAAATATTTGCAAACCACATGTCTGATAAGGGTTAATATCCAAGATCTACAAAGAACTCATAAAACTCAATAGCAAAAAACAAACAAACAACCAATCTGATTTTAAAAATGGGCCAAGAATCTTAATAGATGTTTTTCCGAAGATGACATACTGCGGGCCAACAGACATGAAAAGGTGCTCACCATCACTAAACACAAGAGAAACACAAATCAAAACCACAATGAGATATCATCTCATGTCTGTTAGAACGATTGTCATAAAAAAGACAAGCAATTAACCCGTGTTGGTGAGGAAGTGGAGGAAAAGAATCCTGTACACTACTGGGAGAAATGTAAATTGGTATAGCCATTATGAAAAACAGTATGGAGTTCATCAAAAAATTAGAAAAAGAACTACCATCTGATCCAGCAACACCACTTCTGGGTACATGTTCTAAGTAAATAGAAGCACTGACAGGAAAAGGCATATGCCCCCTATGTTCATTGCAGCATTATTTACAACAGCCGAATGACAGAAACACCTAAGTGTCCATCAAGCAATCAATACAGAAGATATGTTCATATATATGATTTATATATAAAAATGGTGCAATATTGTTTAGCCAGCATATAAAATGTATATTTATGTACATCATGTTTTATATGTATTGAAATGATGAAATATTATTCAGCCATTATACATATGAATTTATGTATATTATATGTTTTTAAAGTTTTTAAAAAGATTTTATTTAGCTAGTTTCAGAGAGATGGGAAGAGATGGAGAGAGAGAGGGTGAGGAATGTCGATGTGCAAGAGATGCATCGACCCCAGATGGAGACCTGGCCTGCAACCCAGGCATGTGCCCTGACTGGGAATCAAACCAGCAACCTTTCAGTTCACAGGCCAGTGTTTAATCCACTGACCCACACCAGCCAGGGCTATTATGTGTTTTATAGAGCTATAAAAAATAAGAAAATTTGCAACAACATTGATGGGCCTTGAAGGCATTAGGCTAAGTAAAATAAACCGGACCGAGAAAGATGAATACCACAGAGTCTCACTTATATGTAGACCCTAAAAAAACAAAAACAAAAACAAAAAACCCCAAACCTAAACTTGCAGATACTGAGAATAGATTGGGGAAGGGGCTAGAAAAAAATGTGTAAAGGGAGCCAAAAGGTACAAACACCCAGGTATAAAATAAATGTCATGGGACTGTACTGTGCAGTGAGACTGTGCGTAATAACCCTGTACCACGTATTTGAACGTTGCTAAGAGAGTAGATCTCAACAGTTTTTGAGAAAAGAGACCATGGCAACTATGAATGATGATGGATGTTAACTAGACATTATGGGAATCATTTCACAGTCTATACAATTATTGAATCATTATGTGGTACTCCAGAAGCTAATACAATGTTACATGTCAAGTATACCTTAATAGGAGTAAATAATGAAAAATCAAAGAACCACTGCTGGGTCTGTGCCCATGATCTAACAGTCCCTGGTCCCAGACCCCACAGCCACCGTTTCAGCTGCTGGCAGTTGTATCTCCTCTCCTTAAAAGCATTTCAGCCTGGGAGAGAGGGGTGGGGTGGAGCCGAGCAAGCAGAGAAGTGATATGGGATGAGAGAGATGGCCTGCAATGGGTCACAACGGACAATGTTAAATATCCGTGGTTTAAGAATACCTGCGGGTTTCCTCCAGCTCTAGTAATTCTTTACTTTGGCACAATGTTTTATAGTGATCAAATAGTTTGTGTTGACAGGTCATCCTAATAACAATTGAAGTTGGCATTAAATCATATCTAATTTATCAGTGAAACAAATCTCAGAGAAAAGCATGTATTTTTAGTTATTAGAACTAAAAATTATATATACATGACAGAGACAGTGAGGGAGGGAGAGGGGAAGAATGAAATGAAGGTGAAGGAGAGGAAGAAAGAGGGAGAGGGAGAGGTGGGTATGGGAGAGGGAGGGAGAAGGAGAGAAGGGGTCAAAGAGAAAGAGAGAGAAGAGTATTGGAACTACAGAATTATGGTCTGCCTTCCCAATCTATACCCTCCCGGAAAATATTTCTATAAACCCCAAAGCATGCGTCCACTTCTGCCTCTTTCCTATTCAATGTTAACTCAATTGATCCTACTTTATGCAAACTTGGTTATATGAAAGATTAGATTTGTTAAAATGAAATAAAACATACACCATTAAGTGCATTTCAAAAAGACTCTCTGAAAATTTTCTTTACAGAACGAGTGTCTCCACTGAGCTTAAATGCTTGGATAAAAGAAAAGTAAAATGTTTTGTGAGTGAACATTCTGCATTGTAGAAAGATAACTATGCCAGGACTGTGTCACTTTTGCAGCAGAGGAAGGCACCCAGGGAAATATTCATTCTTGCTCATGAGGTTAAATTCCAAAGAAGCTTTCCCTGAACTATATTTGCACCTGGTAGGTAACTTTTTCTTTAGGTTTCTTAAAATTAGGCTTGTGTTTTCCCCCTTTTATTGAGATACCAGTTTTTGTTGAGCACTTCACATACAATAGTACTTCATAAATTCTTGTTTTCAATCAATCATAATGAGAGAAACACTAAAAAGCAAAATCTATGTCATAAAATGAAAGGAAGAAAATAGTAGCTGAGCATGAACAGTCCAATCAAAAAGGATGAAGTCACTTCTATGATACCAGTCCATCCATTGCCAACCCCAGGTTTTATCAACTCACATTTAGAGTCCTCTGATATTTTTCAGTTTCCTTGGACCACACAGGGGAGAAGCTTGGCTATGTCCAAACACACACAACCAGCTATCCAAGCACCTTCAAAGTTCAGTAGTGTTCCTTTGAAACAAGTTCATCAACTCCCACAATTCCTGGGGCTGACGTTAATGGTGGTTTCTTAGGTGAAGGAAACTTCTCCATGACTAACAGCTGAATGTTATTGACTCAATTACCCTGAGCAGTGGCCCCCAAACTTTAGCAAGCATCAGAATCGCCTGGAGGGCTTGTTTAAGCACAGATGGCTGGATGTCAACCCGAGAGCTGAGGATTAAAAAGACTAGGGCCCAAGAATTTCAGTTCTCACGGAGTCCCAGGTGATGCTGCTGCCTCTGCTGCTCCTGCGGCATGTAGGTGTGGGGATCGCACTTTGAAGACCTCTGGCCTAGAGGGCCAACTGCCCATGAGATGAAGAGTAGCTATTCTAGAGATGTCCATCTGGAAATGTCCTCTGTATTTCTGGCCTCAGCGAGGATTTCAGTGGGTATAACAGGAGACACAGACTATGAGCAGGAAGTAAGGTCAAGTGCCTTGATTTCTGTTCCATCTGTCCTCAAGATCTAGGCCTGAAGAATACAGGTATTCTGGGTGCCCAGTGGGTTTCAGGCTATTAAGCTTTTAAAGGATGAAAGCTGCCAGCTTGCAGTTTGAAGGCCAACAGCCAAAAACTTATGAGAGAGAGAGAAAAAAAAAGAGCCTGGAGGTGCTTACCCAGAAGTTTCACATTTATCTGATAAAACCAGGTCATGACTTGAGGGGGAAGAAATTCGCCTTGTTAAAATAATCAGTTGCATGTCCTAACATTTGGGGAGCAGGCCCCAGAGATAGACAGTTCTCTTCTACCTCTGCAGATTTGTGGATGGCTTCCCCCCACAGGTGTAGCCCTTTCAGACTGTGCAATTAAGAAAAATGGAATAGTTTAGAAACATCTGCACAAGGAGTTAGGATTGGAATGGATCACACATGTCAGAGAGGAACTGATGTTAGGCATATGTAATCATAGCTTGATTATCAAACTATTGTAAATGGAAATGGGGTACATATTAAGGAGAGATTTATGGACTGATGGCTAAAGGACACACAGCGTGCACTTGTTCCTGAAGAGAGCTTTGCTGTTGCATTTTTATTTGACACTCAGGTGATTTGGAAAAAGATACTTTCATTGTGTAGTCTTTGTGGGAGGTGAGCTTTATTTCCTCATCCTTGTCATCCCTTTCTTCTTTCAATTGTACAGATACAGCCTGTGCAGTTGCAATCTTATCCGTGCAGAGGAGCACACCAGATCTGTCGTTCGATACAGAAATCAGTAGATCGTGTAAGCCTCTACTCTCCAATAAGAGACTATAGTGCCTATCAAATTATGCAGTGTAGTATAATGCCACCAACACGCGGAAAGAGATGCACAAGATATTATCTGGGGAGTGTGATCATGCTTTCTTCTTACAAGATAAAAAATATCCTCCATTGAGAGAATCACCCTGAGCCACAAAGAGGTTCGATGAGACTAGAATCCATTAATGAATGATGATGGGTTTTCCATATTGACTCCATGATTACCGGGAGAACCGGGTAGGCCTGAGATTCAAAAATAGAAGACTGTAGACCCTCCTCCTTAAAATTAGTCCCCATGAACTTCAATTCGCACAGGCACCCTAATCTCTTAGTCCACCCTTTCTGCCTACAGCCCATTACACTCTAATCTAGTCCCTTAATCCAGGTACTTGAGCTCTCTGTTTATGCACTTACCATTTTTGTCATGCTATTGTTGATGCAGAATCTCCTTACTGCTTTTCTCCTCCTCCGTTACAGGACATCTCCTTTGAAAGACAAACTATAGACTTTGTTCTCCCAACAATAAAATTTTTGTTCAATTGCTTGTTCATAAAGACTAAAATGTGCAATTCTAAATGCAAATGTTAGGAGACAACTGGAGTCCCCTTATATTTGAGATGATCGGAATCCTGAAAAGACAGTGATCAAGGATGCAAGAAATTCCTCCAGCACACTTTGTAACTGGGTGTTCAGGGAGCTGGGATTTGAAAAAGATGTCAAATTCTTGGTGGCATTTGAGATAGTTTGAAAACAAGTTGGGGTGTGGATATGTGCATAAGCAAATAGGTTTATGTGTAAAATAGGCTGGTGGTTTCTAGATGCTGAGAAGGTGGTAACATTTATCTATCTATCCTTCCAGCACGGGCTACCCAAATGACCTCTGACATTCTAAGTCCAAACCTTCTGTCCTTGCTGCTTGAGGCATTCACATTAGCTACTTGATCAGTGAATTCTGTTCTCAGGTCTCACTTTTATTATTATTTTAAAAAATGATTAAATCAGTCCCACTTCTTAACATTCTACATAGAATTTTAATTTTCTGGCACTATTTAAAAACTTGCACTAAACTTTAGTCAATGGCAGATCTTTTTTGAATGAGGTAAAAAGCTTTCTACAGACGGAAAGTTGTATGGAACCAGTCTCCTTCTCATTTACATCATTATTGCTGAGAAAAGAGAACAAGTGATTTTCATTAGCTGACTCATTGACTAGCACTGTCAGCGGGCTGGACAAGATCCAGTAATTAAAATTGTTTCACAAGTATTGGGTTAGCCAAAAGGTCCGTTTAGTTTTTTCCATAAAATAAAAGACACATTTTTCATTTTCACCAATAACTTTATTGATTTGGGTATTTTGAGTGTGTTGGCTATCTCCCACTTTTGGCTTCCAGTAGGCAGAGGCCAGGGGTGCTGCTGAACATCTTCCGATGCCTAAGACAGCCCCACAGCAAAGAATTATTTGCCCAAAATGTCAATAGTACCAAGAAACTTCACAAACTACTCTTGACACATTTAATCAGTCACAGCACCTTCTCCATACACTGCACAAATCTGTTTTATGCATTTCAGTTGCTGTTTTGCCTCTCTTGAAATAAATAAAACAAAATATGCTGAAAATGTTGCATATATTCTTTCATCATTAATATTAAAAATAGCTGCATGAAAATTCACCAATTTTGATGTTTTTTAATGCACACTGATATGACAACTGTCAAAATACAATCTAACAAAATTGTTTCCAATGACATTAGACAACTGAGTGCTACTAGAGCCATTGTAAGGAAAAAACTAAATAAACTTTTTGGCCAACCCAATCCATCTTGATAATCAACCACAAAACTCTCATCAGTGATTCTTTTGTGTTCGTTTTGCCAAGGAGTGACTGGGAATATTCTCCAACCTTAGAGAACTACACACATAAAACAATTTCTCTTAACTGCCTAATTTATTATGACATATTCCTGGGTGAAAAGAGATGCCATTGAATGGGAATAGTTTTTGCAAGTTATGTGCCTTGGACATAATTGTCAGAAATAGAAAGGAAGAGTAAGGCCAGATCCAGAGACTTATAACCTACCGGTGAGGTCTGCCTCCCCATTCCAGCTGCATTCTGCACACTTCATTCTGAGCAGCATGCCTACTTCATCAGCAGGATTCAGAAGAGAACCTGTGTCTTCAGAATACCACTCCTAGCCCCCAAGCTTCTATGTGTTCCAGAGGAGAGCTGGGCCTCTGGTTCAGAGCTCTCCTTAACTTGGTACACATAGCCTCACTGTGACTGTATGCCTTGAAAGAACCAAGGTAATTAATTGCCTTAGTCCCTTTGGCTCTGTTCAAGTCAGTTCCCTCTCAGGAACCCTAGTCTCTCAGGTCGTACCCTAGCACATGCCTCCATCATTTTACCTGGATGATTGGAGTAGCTTCCTGTTTTTCCTGCTTTCATGTTATTCTTAACAGTGGCACACCAAGAATCCAGAGACTCTATGACTTTCTCTATTTGAATGTAAAATCCAGAAGGCAAAGACTTATTAATTTTTCTTTGTAATGTTCCATGTTGTCTCTACAATGCCTGGAGCAGAATATAATGAGCACTCAGAAAACATTTGACAGATAGATGGATAGATAGAGGATAGATGGACATTCTCTCTGAATACTCCCTTCTACTGCCTCAGTTCAAGTCTTTATTATCTCACTTGTCTTATTTTTCCTGCAATTAGCATCATACAGTAATATGTGCATATAGGTCTATACAAACTGGAAAACATAAATAAAAATATAAAGGAAGATAAAAATTACATAGAGTCCTACAATCCAAAGGTAACGTTTAGGTTTTCTAGATATGTTCTATGGCAGTATTTTCTTCTATTATGTCCCATCCCTAATCATACTCCTATATCAAACAGTCTTAATGTTGTCACCGGTTGTATTAGCATCCTGTGGTTGCCCTAACAAATTATCTTTAACTGGTGCCTTAAAACAACAGAAATATGTTACCTCCCAGTCCTGGCAGCCAGAAGCAGGAAGTCAGGGTGTGGTACTGTTGCCCTCCCTCGGGGAATCTAGGGGAGAATTCTTTCCTTTTTTCCAGTTTCCTGTGGCTGCTGGCTGTCATGGCTTGTAGCCACATTTCCCTGCTACAGCTTCACACGGACTTCTCTTGTATGGCCGGTTCTCCTCTGCCAGTCTCTTATAAAGACACTTGTCATTGGATTTAGCTGCCACCCAGACAACCCAGAATAAACTAATCCCCAAACACCTACTTACATCTGCAAAAAGACTCTTTTTTCCAAATAAGATCACAGTCACACATTCTAAGAATCTGATGTGGACTTACCTTTTGGGGAGTCACCATTCTACCCAATGTCCCAGTGTTACCTTCCTAAAGCGACATAAATCTCTGTGTGTGTCACTGCTCCGGGTTAAAATCCTTCAGTGGCTCCCCATAACCTACGATTTCCAGTCTCCTTTGCACAGCATGAAGAGTACTTATGATCTGATCTTTGCCCAATCCTCCAGGAAAACAGGCTTCATGAGAGCAGACAGTCCACATGATCACTTCATCCCAATGAAGTCTAGAGGCAGAGGTATCCTTGAGAAAACTGGACTTCCTCCACATCAACTGGAGAACTGGCCAGCAACCCAGGCATGTGCCAGCGTTAAACCGGCAACCTTTCCATCTGCGAGACGATGCCCAAACCACGGAGCCACACCAGTCTGGGCAGTATTTCTTTTTAACATATTTTGCTTTTGAATCTCTCTGAAGAGTGTACTTATGTCTCATTAAATTAATTTATCCAAAAAGCACCTCATTATTCCTGCCTCTCTCAGTGGCCGATGTTGTGTCAGAGGAGGATGATAGGAACAAGGCAGAAGCTATGCTAAGTGTCACCGTGAAGTGTGACATGTGCTACTTAGTCACTTTTCCCTCTTCTGTTTCTTTCTCCTAATGCATTAAAGATAATAATTTGAATCAAGCCTCTGCGTTGTTTACTCCTTTCTGGTAAAATTAGCTGGGACAGTTTAGTCTCTCTGATTTATTTTTGAGTCTCATCCACTTTCCATTGCTTTCAGGAATATTTTTAAATTTTATTCCTGTACAGAATTAAAATTGCTCACAGTCCTCCTCCTTGGTTACTTGGTTTGACAAATTTATCAGAAAATGTAGAGAATGACTTAGAGCAGATCATGTTAGCCCTGGTATCTTTGTGAGACAAGGCCATCACATTTATGGGCATTGTTATGAGGTGATGAGAGATGAAGCCCCAGAAGGAAGCAGAACAGTGTCTGGGTACCAAGCCAGGTGCTGGCATGGTCCATCCAAGTGTAAGGAAAAATGGGGGTGGAGAATGTTGTCTATGAATTTTAAAACAATAATTAAACTAAATAATGTCAGTCTACATTTATGTTATTGTTTTATCTTTTTATCCTCACCTGAGGACATGCTTAGAGAGAGGGGAAGGCGGAGGGAGAAAGAGAGGGAGAGAAACATCAATGTGAGAGAGATACATCGATGGGTTTGTCTCTTGCATGTCCCCAACCAGGGATCAAACCCGCAACCCAGGTATGTGCCCTGACTGGGAATCAAACCTGTGACCCTTCAGTTGATGGAACGATACTCCAACCAACTGAGCCTCACTGGCCAGGGCCAGTCTACTTTTTCTTTTTTAATAGAGTTAGTTTATAGTGCAGTTTTAGGTTCACGGCTAAATTGAGGTATAGAGATTTACCATATACCCTGGGTCTCCACAGACTCAAGGCTTCCCCTTTTCTTAGCATCCCCTCAGCCGAGTGGGACATTTGTTACAGTTGATGAAGTTACACTGACCCATCATTGTCAACCGGAAGTCCATAATTTATATTACGATTCACCCTTAGTGTTGCACACTGTATAGTTCCACACTTGTGTTTTTAGTTTAAAAACATGTCTAATGATATGTATCCATAGTTATGCTATTATAGAAATATTTTAACGGTCCTGAAAACTCCGTGTTCTGCCTATTTGTTCTCCCCATACCCCAATCCTGGTAACCAAGGATCTTCTTACTGTCTCCATAGCTTTGTGTTTTCCAGCATAACATACAATTGGAGTCATATAGTATGTAGCCCTTTTAGATTGGCCTCTTTCACTTAATAACATAAATTTAACATTCCACCATGTCTTTTCGTGACTTGATAGCTCATTTGGCTTCAGCTCTGAATCATATTCCATCGTCTGGAATGTGCTGTAATTTATCTACCCACTGACTCACTGAAGGGCACCCTGGTTGCTTCCAAGTTTGAGCAATTGTGAGTAAAGCTGCTGTAAATACTCACGTGCAAGTTTTTGTGTGAACCTAGTTTTCACCTCCTTTGGCTGAATACCAGGGAGCATGACTGCTGGATTGTATGACAAGAGCATGCTGTTTTGTAAGAAACTGTCAAACTTCCGAAGTGTTCCATTTTGCATCTCCAAAGCAATGAAAAAAGAGTTCCTTTTGCTTCACATCCTCACCGACTTTTGGTGGCATTAATCCTCTGGACATTGGCCATTCTGATGGGTGTGTAGTCGTAGGGTTCCTTTGTACTGTCACTCTGAGTCAATAATTCTAACTAATGTCAGTGATAAAATACCTCTCCCCAGAAGAAAACATTGTATTGGTCTAAGTTCTGAACAGTTGTTCCCATTATGGTGGCATTTAAAAATACATAGTACAAGTTTATTACTTATTTTTTAATAAACATTGTGTTCTACACGGAAGGTAATCTAACCTAAACTCGTGTCTGTGTTTTCAATGTTCAGAGTTGTTCAGCTTGCTTCAGGTGCAGTCCCTCCCTAAGCCATCTGGCACTGAAAATTCCTACATTGAAAAAGTAGAGGCGAAATAGTAACAGTGATAATAAAGACTGAGATACAGAACTTGAGTTAATGTTGTCATTCTTGGAGTTTTTCATTTGTATTTAATGTTTTCCTACTGAATAAACACGTAAAAGCTGACAGAATCAATTTGAAAGAAAAGGACATTAATTTCTGGGATTTATTAAGAAAATAAATTTTTATGAGTCTGGGAAATTTATCTCAAAGTTTAAGACTGTTCTTAATTATTTGTATGTCTATTGCTTTATGTGAAATAAACTTTTAAATTTAAAATTAATAAAATATGTTCTTTAACTATCAGTGATGACAGATTAAGATGAACAAATCTGGCTGCTGAACAAGAAAATGTAAAAATGATCAATTTTTGATGAGACCATTTACTAATTTGCAGAAGATAATGTGTACAAACAGAAACTGTCATTATGTAGGTACACATTTCCCCCTTTTAATAAAACCATAAACTAATGTACTTAAAATCTCTAATTATCACTTTTTCCATTTTCATACATTTTTGTTTTGTTAACTGGCATGATTACATATATAAACATCAATAAAATAAAATTTAAATTTGCAGTTTCTGTTTATTCCCAGTTATCATTTCTGGCTAATCTTTTCATTTTGTGATTATTACTACAAACAAATATGTTGTTGAATGAGAGAAGAAAATGAATTTAAAAGTCTCTGTTCTGGCTTGTAAGTGTGCTGTGTGCACCAGCTGAGCCATGAAGTTAGCCTGGTTGCTAACATGCTGAGCTGGGATGGTACAGATTTCAAAGAATGTCAATTCAGACACACACAGAAAGGTTATGAGAACATCCTCACCTACATTCAGGGAAAAAGGAGCAAAAGTGAGCTCTAGTAGGATTTTGTATTTCTTATCTGAGGCCCACCTATAAACAAATGATTGTCTCCAGGATCCTGTTTCCCCGATGGTGTCCTTTCCCTTCCTTCCATGATACAAAATGTTTGGTAATCATGTCTGGATAACCAGCTGGCTTTATGTTGCTCACCATGGAAGTGTTAAGTCTCTAGTTATGGAGACAATGAGAATCATTTGGTAGATAGAAAACATTAATGATGTAAACAGAGATACCTAAAAATAATGACAGGTCTTGCTTTTGATCAAGACGAAGGATTTTTAATGTAAAAAGACACTATGGAATATTTTTTAAAAACATTTTTCATGTGTGTATAAGTAAGTTGTAATAATAAGTTATTTCGACCCAATGGAGAATTGCTCTCTTTATTCCGCAAGCTGGGACTGGTTCAGGTAACCCTTCCTCTGAGGACCTGGAGATGCTCTATAAAGGCTCTATGTGTGATGGGTGAGGTGCTGAAGATATCCATCCCCTACCTCAGAGATTACCTGAGCTACTTAACATATGCTCCTAATACTTGGTTGGTTTTTAGAAGAGCCAATAAATATAAACAGGCTTGTCAGCATCTGGGAGGAAACGGCTGAAAGAATTTACTAAACCCATAAAACAAGTAAATCTTTGCTTAAGACTTGCACATGCCATTAATTAAACATTTTTTTTTAATTCTGTGGCTTGCCTGAAAAAAAAAAAGGAAAAGAAAAAGACACATCTTCCATTATGTGAACAGGTCTATAAATAATGAATGGATTATCCAAATTCAGCTCAGTGTCAACAAACCTCAGCCGGGCTCTGCAGAAACAGCGATCTTTTTACTGCCTGTCATTTAAAAGAGAAAAAAAAAGGTTTTAACACTTTCCTAAGTGAGGAAGCAAATAAGAGACGAAACATAGGTGCTAGAAAGGATTGGTTAAATGATCAATTATTAAAACATTTTTTCACAACTGAAAAATGTACCATTTCCTTTTCTCCTAGGTTTCAAGTACAGAGTTGGACTGTGACCTTTTCTCAGTAAGTCCAGAGAAACTGTTTTAAGCACAAGAAGATATTGGAGATAAGTTCCTTGAGGTCAAAGTTTAGACTAAGTAGTTCTTGATTAGATGCTCTATTACTTATTACAATATCATTATCACTGCCATTAATTGCCCAAATCAATTGCCTCAATTTTGATAGATACTTCATAATAATTCTAATAACCAGTAAACATTTATTTTCATCATGTACCATGCACTGTGCTAGATTTTAAATACTTTGTCTCATTTAGTTCTCACCACAAAACTACAAATTAGGCAGGGTTATGATGTTCCTTTAACAATTCATAAGAAAGAGTTGCTTTATAAGATCATATCAATTTAGATGACCTCTATATCTAAGGATTTAGAAACCTATGTGACTCCAGAAATTTCTATGTTTTGCTTCCATTTATTATATAATATTCAATAAATATTTTTCTCTCTGATTGCCAGTGTTCACCCTGGTTTCCCAGAACTCCTGATTATTTCTTGCTGACTCAACTCTTTCATTTTTCCCTCAGTTTTCTCACTCCTCCTAGAACCCAGAACAAGCATCCTTAATCGTAACTTATGGCTTCTAAAGGTCCTGTAAAATGGTAGTCCTAGACTATCAAATACGTTTATACTCTTCTGTTAATGACTACCAGCTAATCTGACAAGATGATAGCAAGAAGTTTCTTAAAGGAACCTTCTGAAACTGGTCCTCACCACTGTCACTTCTATCCACTTAGGAATTTTATTTTTGGTAACAAGTTGAATTATTTAAGACAACTTACTGAGGATTATGTAATGCACCATGGAGTACCATGTCTCTCTTTAAGTCTGCACAATTTTAACTCAGGTACATCATAGTTAGATTTATCACTAAAACACTATGATATTTTATTGGAACTTAACATTTTATTGAATGCTTACTACACCACTGAGCCCTTTACATGAATTAAATTATCTAATCTTTTTTATAACCTTCTGAGATTGATCCTATTATCTTCTTAAATTTATAGCTAAGGATGTGAGACACAAAGACAAAGCCAGCTTGTAGTGAACACTTTCAGGAATAAAATTCTTTTCCCCGGCTGTTGGGAACATTGGCGACTGACCACTCACAGCTGAGTTCATCTTGAGCATTTTTCTCAGCAGAGAAAACACCAAGCCCCAAGTCATGTCTCCTCCTCGGGGGTGGCCTATAGCCAAAATCTTACTGATGAGAGCCCATAAACATCTGCCCCCCCTTATCTTAAAAGATGTAATTTGAAAAATCTGTTCCAGCCCCAGATCTCCCAGTGGGATTGACTCAGGCCTTTGTTGCAAATCCATCACAGCCCAACTCCTCCCTCTGTCCAATTCTAGTATCTTCACATCCTCTAGGCACCTCTCCTAGGGGTATTCCTAATAAGCATCTTGTACTCGAGTCTCCTTCTCAAGGTTTATTTCTGAGAACTCAATCCAAGACAGCTGGTCTCAGAAGTGGCCCAAGGAGGAAAACTCTAAAATGGACTTTAGAGTTCAGTGAGTCAGTGTGAATGAGGTGTTGCAGAAAGACAACCTGAGATTCAAGGCTATTCACCACCAATCAGAAGGAAAGTGTGAAAGTTGAGGTGCCTCATTGGCAGCATATAGAGACTTCCCTGATGAATCTGAGAGTGAGAAAACTGGGGCTCACTTTTTGGATTTAATTGTAAGCATAGCATAACTCCAGAGATGGTTGAGTTTTGGGCATTAGCTAATCCGCTGTGCAAGGGACCTCACTGGGAAGGACTGGGACCCTGAGACTTGACATAGGGATATCTGGGTATGTGCACCCAAAAAACTTTAAAACACAGGTCCCTTTGAATTCCCTTTACGTGCAGAAGTTGCCCATTCCTCCTTATTAGAAGACAGAGCTCTCCCATTGCTTGATAAAAATTTAGAAACCACTGCCTTGCAGGATCTACCTCCATCTCCTGTACCAGCTGCCCACCAGATATAAATCACCACATAACTTGGCCAGGGAAGTGCTGGGTATTCTAAGGGAGAAGGGGGAATATATCCTGAAGGAACCGCAGGATATCCAATATGTAGTGGCAGAAGCCAGAAGATTATGTACAGGACAGGACTCTGAAGCTAGACTGACGAGGGCAGATTGTAGAGCTGGTCAATGAAGTTTATGGATGTGGGAGCACTCTCGAATGACGCAGAGTTTAATACTTGGTAAGGGTTTCAAGAGACGTCACTAACATGTGCTACTATGATGCCTGGAATTTTTAGTGAAGCAATGGAGAATTTTCATAACTGTATGGGTAGGTGGTAGAAGAAAGAATCAAGACATAGAGAGTGTGTATTCTAAAATGGGTATATGTTTAAGGCTGAAAAATATACAAGCTGAGAAGTTCAGCAGGAGGGCCCAAGATATATTCCATGTAACAAAGTGGTAAGGAATGTGCTGGAGAAAGGAATCATTGAGTATCATTGATTTGCCTTTTCTGTCCTCAGAAAATCAATACACACCACAATCTTAGGAATTACAGAACATTCACCCATTGCCACAGGTTGCTACATAACATCACATCAGGCCAACAATCCCACTTTACATCAAAGAAGATGTGGTAGTTGGCACATAATGGGACCCATTGGCCCTAGCACATACCATACCACCCAGAAGCATCTGGGATGATTTTTAAAGCCACAACTGAGGTGCCAACTTGGAGAAAAAGCACATTATCAAAGATGTGAAATACATACAAGATCAACAATCTTTTTATAATTATTTGTCTCCAGTAGGTAAATGTTCCTGAACTAATGTTCAGGAATCAAGGAGCGAAATTGAAGAGGTGCTGCTTCCCATTATTCTAGGTGATGCTTTTGGAGAACATACGCTTCTCAACTTCACAACCATGGGCTTTGCTGTTTTAGAGATCCTTCTTCCCAAAGGGAAACACTTTCACCATGGGTCAGAGAAAAAGGTCTTAATAAACACTGACTCATGGTTGCTGCATGTTACTTTGGTCTCTTCATCTCAAGTGATGAGTAGGAAAGGGGGTGGGGGAAGTAACTTATCTGGATCATGTACATGAAGTAGGACAGCTGTCACACATTGGACAGGATTTAATATGTTTGGCACCCATACCATCCACTGGAGTGCCTCTTGCTAATTTTGATGCGAGAGCAGCAGCCATGGCATAAGGAAAGCATGTTGACCAAGGACTCAGATCTCTCCAATCTGATGAGGGTATTCACCATCCCACCGAATCACCTCCTGTTACCAAGAGGAGTGTTCACTGAGGGTATAGAAAACTGAGAATGGACAGGAATGAGTCTCAGTTACAGCTTCAAGTTCAGCTGCAGCAACCAGGACAGTAGTTTATTCCACTAAACTTTTCTCTTCCTGAGTAGCTGGCTCTCCTAAGTTTCCCTAGTAAAAGAAAGCAACGGAATTCTAATGGTGTTATCCCCAAAACATGCATGAAATGATTCAGAGTGGTACGAGTGGTGGACCACAGAAAACACTGTGCATGACCAAGATTCCTCCTTTAGGACTGAGGTACTCACTGTCCCAGCTGCTAGAAGTGTTGCCAGATGACAGCTGTGAGCTGAGACCCTGTTGGGAATTTTCTCAGCTGGAAAGAAAACACCCAGCCCAAAGGTATGCTGATTTCCAGAAACTGTTTGTGTCAAATGACTAGTCAGTATAGGGATAGAAACGTTTTGTACCCCCGCTTTATGGAGTGACTCCAATAGTTCATTCTAACTTCAGAGCAACCGGTTCCCTCTGCTTTATGCTACTGCTTCATTCTTCTTCACGTTTTGATTGACTAGTGCACTGATGTCCTGTGTCAGAGTCTGATTCCCAGGCAATCTACCTAAAACAGTGGCAGAAGCACAACGGTAGCCCAGAGCATCTAAATCTGGAGCCTAGGCCAACTGCCCCCTGAGTAGCCAGCTAAATCTCTTCTCTCTCCCCATTTTTCCCTCAATGTTGACCTAACAAGCCTCTCTGGGACATTTCTTTTTGATGTTTAGTGGTATATTAGATGTATTTTATTTTTTTTTCTCTGGCAGTGCTCACAGTGCAATAATTTCCAAAACCTGTCCCCAAAACAGGGGGGAGGGGCAGGATGTTACTACTCCCAGCTGAGGCCCTGAGCTCATTATAGAGCTCTTCTAAATGTTGAGTGTCGTGGCAGGAGGAAGCATCCTTTGCTCTAGCTGACTGATCTACTGCCAGCATCTGTGACCACCCTAGAGGCTGATTAAACACATATGGACCACTTTATGCAGTGATGTTACCAGCATTATATGGTAGCTTATATGGCACTCCTATATGCCAGTGATCAATAATGGGATCTTTGCATGTGAAGGGTGCATACTTAAGCTGACCCTGGGCATGCGTATACATTTTAGAGTTGAAGTTCTTCACACACAGGCAGATTAAGGTCTTGGGTCTACATCATCTGTTTCTCTGGTGGCTTTGAGAATGGCATAGTTGAAACACCAAAACAGGGTTTGGCATCAAAAGGACTAATTCCAGTTCTACTTGCTTCCTCTGTGGCCTTGAGCAAATAAATAGCTTAATCTTTCTGCTTTACTTTTATCTTTTCTACCAATAGTGGTGTAGAACAAAGAGCATCTTCTAGATTTTTAGATCACTTGTGCCTACCTTGGTAGCACCCTGTTCTCTGTCTTTTTGAAGAAAACCATGAAGATCCCTTCCACATAGGGTGAGCATGCTCTCATATCTTCTCTAATGGAAGCAAAAATAAATGTTCCCAGGTGGAGTGGGTGCAGAATTCTCCAGCCCTCGAACATTCCCTAGGACTGTATATCCTAATTTATCATGTTGAGTCAGTGAGTGATCTGGGAATGGGAGATGACAGGGGTCTTGTAGTAGGCGTTTACGTGCTTGGATGATTAACTGGAAAAGACAGCCCAGGAGTGTCAGCAAAGTTTCCTCTTATTATGTTAAAAAGAGAGCAAGAACACATGTATGTGTGGTGGAGGGGGGGTGGAGGGCAGTACTAAATTATCCATTAGCCATTTTTCTGATCATATACCAATATTTAACTCTAAAATTCCTCTTTAATGTAGCCATGGGGATTTCATTTTGACACACACTTACATATCCTCAGGTTCTATTCCATAGTAATTGAGTAAAAAAAACCCAAAACAATACTGATTAAATTAATTGCCAAGCCTCAACCCCCACAAAAGCAGATGGCTTCACTGGTGAATTCTACCAAACATTTAAATAAGAATTAATAGCAATCCTTCCCAAACTCTTGAGAATAACTGAAGAGGAGGGAACATTTTCCAATTCAATTGATGAGGCCAGTATTACCTTAATACAAAAGCCAGACAAAAACATCTCAAGGAAAGAAAACTACAGACCAATATTCCTGACAAATGCAAAAATTCCAATTAATGTGATATACCCCATTAACAGAATAAAGGATAAAAATCACATGATTGACTCAATAAATGCAGAAAGTATTTGACAAAATTCAACAACTTATCAGTAAATAAACTGCCAACAAACTAGGAACAGAAGTAAATTACCTCAAAATAATAAAGGCTGTATGTGAAAAGCCAAAGCTAACATCATTAATAGCTAATAAAACTTTTTTTAAATGAATATTTTTTCTCTAAGAGCATGACTGAGGCAGAGAAGCCCAGTCTCACCATTTCTATTCATCATAGTACTGGATGTCCTAGACAAAGCTATTAGGCAAGAAAAGACAAGGCATCAAAATTGGAAAGGAAAAAATCAAATTCTTTACTCCCAGACAATAAGATCTTATATAATATAGAAAACCCTAAAAATTTGAACAAAAACTGTTAAAACTACTAAGTTTTCAGTGAAGTTGAAGGATATAAAATCAACGTACACAAATCAATTGCTTTTCTACCTAACAATAATAAATTATCTAAAAAATTAGGTAAACAACCCCCTTTACAATAGCATCAACAAAATGCTTAGGAATAAAGTTAACCAAGAAAGTAAAATATCTGTATAACAAAAATTATAAAACATTGATGAAAGAAATAAAATAAGATACAAATAAATGGAAAGGCATTTTATGTGTATATATTAGAAGAATTAATATTGTTAGAATGTTCATTTTATGCAAAGAAATCTACATATTCAATGCAATTCTTATCAAAATCCACTGGCAATTCTTACAGAAGTAGAAAAAACAATTTTAAAATTTGCATGGAACCACAAAAGACCACAAATGTTGAATCATTCATGAGAAGAAAGAACAAAGCTGGAGGCATCACACTTCCCGATTTGAAACTATATTATAAAGCAATAGTAATCAAAGCAGTATGGTACTGGCATAAAAACAGACATAACGTCCTGACCTGTGTGGCTCAGTTGGTTGGGCATCATCCCATAGACTGAAATGTTGCCTGTGCAGTTCTTGGTCTGTGCACATGCCTGGGTTGTAGGTTCAGTGCCCTAGTCAGGGCACATACAAGAGGCAACCAACTGATGTTTCTCTGTCACATGTATGTTTCTCTCCTCCCTCTTCCTCACTTCCACTCTCTCTAAAGTAAAAACAACGACAACAGTAACAAAACAAGACATGTAGACTAATGAAACAAAATAGAAAACCCAGAAAAATATAATCAACTGATTTTAGACAAGGGCGTTAAAAACACACAATGGGGAAAGGATCATCTCTTTAAAAACATGATGCTGGGTAAACAAAACATGCACATACAAAAGAATTGAACCCCTATATTATGCCATACACAACAATTAACTCAAAAAAGATTTAAATGTAGGACCTGAAATCATAAAAGATTTAGAAGGAAACAAAGGGGAAAGCTTGATGATATTGGTCTTGGCAATGATTTCCTGGATACGATAGAAGCACTGACAAACAAAAATAAACAAGTTGGGACTGCATCGAACTAAACAGCTTCTACACAGCAAAGGATACAGTCAGCAGCATGAAAAGGCAACCTACAGAATCAGAGAAAACATTTGAACACCATCTATATGATAGGGCATTAATTTCCAAAGTATATAAGAAACTACTACAGTCAAATAAAAATATCTAATAATGTAAACATTTAAAAACAAGCTAAGGACTTAAATAGTCATGTATCTGAAGAAGACATATATATAGTTGACAGTTTATGAAAAATGCTAAGTGTCATTAATTGTCAGGAAAGTGAATATCCAAATGACAACAAGAAAACAGCACACACTCACACTAAAGACAAGAAGTATTGGCAAGGATGTGAAGAAACCGGAACCCTTGCACGCTGCTGGTAGAAATGCAAAATGGTAGAGTTGCTATTAAACAGTATGATAGCTCGCCAAAAAACAGAGAGAGCTATCATATAATCCAGCAATCTCAGTTCCAGGTTTTCAGCCATAATAAAGACAATCAGAATCTTGAAGTGATAGTAGCACTTCTATATTTATTGTGGCACTATTCACAATAGGCAAGTTCTGGAGACAACATAAGTGTCCATCAAGATGAATGTAAAAGGAAAATGTATATAGACACAATGGAACATTATTCAGTCTTAAGAACAAAGGCAATTCTGCAATACGCAACAACACAGATGAACCCTGAGGAATGCATGCTAAGTGAAATAGGCCAGGTGCTGAAAGGCAAATACTGTATAATTCCACTTATATGAGGTAGTCCATAGTCAAATTTATAAAAACAAAGAATGGGATGCTGATTGCTATGGGCTGGGTAGGGGAAAAAGGAAGGTTACTGATCAATAGGCATAATATTTGAATTAAGTAAGATGTACAAGCTCTAGACATTTGCTATACAACAATGTAACTTGAGTCAAAAATAATGTATACTTTGTTAAGGAGCTAGATCTCCTATTAAAATGTGCTCACCACAATAAAATAAAATAAAAATCCCTGGCCTTCTTTAGAACCCAAGCTGTATTTTTATTATTCTGATTTATCTTTGACTGTTAGACTAGTCTGTCTGTCAGTCTGTCTGTCTCTCCTCTTTCTCAACCATAAATTTCTATGTGTTGATATCTTGGAACATCAAATGTTGGTTGTGTGGTTTTTTTTTCTTCTCTTGTCCTCCATTCCTCTGCTGATGTTTGTCTGTATTTGCTAGGGAGAAATCCCTGCTGAGACATGGGCTAGAATGTGGGGTCCCTATTCTGGAGTATACTAACCCCTTCAATCATGGGCTCCTGAAATTGTGGGACATCAATTTTCTGATACACTTTACCACTGAAGCAATGAAGAGTTCAGTTATTCAATACCAGAAGTGAAAAGTAAATATGAGCAACTTATTTCACAAAAAATAAAGGTGTCCGGTTGTTGTACGATTAAGAGGAGTATTTGTTACAGATTCAGTTCCACGCTACTTCCTACCTACTCCTACCACCTGCTTACAAACAGGCACCATTTCTTCTCCTGTTTTTCCTTTGCTCTTCTATTAAGAGATTTAAAAGCTGTTCAAAGTAACCAGGGATGAAATATTAATAAATACATACATCAGGAATACATTTAACTTATCCCTGCTAATAGGCATAACATAAGTACCAACTTACTTGTGCCAATGGGTGATTTTTCCCTTGAGGAAGAGACTAGTAATGAAAGTTCCTTAGCTCGAAGAGTTTCTTTGCAAGATGCAGATGTCTTATTACAGCCAGATGTACACAACCTTATTCCCTCAAAACCCTGAATAGTCTCATGTAAACCTTGTATGGTGCCAAGATCTAATGACAGTGAGGAGCAGGCCTAGGATTCAAAGCCAAATCTGTTTGACTGAAAGCCCGTGGTCTCGTTCTGCCTGATACCTTCTGAATTCATGTAAATGAGGTGCATGGGTGCTTTTTCTCACTGTCCCAATGCAGTGCCTGACATTTAGGAGACCTTCAATAAATAGCTTTCCAGTGAATGATTGCTTCTGTATGTATGAGATGTCTCTTGAAGGGGCAGGGAATCTCCACAATGAGTGGCCATAATAAACTGAACCTCATGTTCTTGTATTTAGCAAACACATAACCAGAGAAACACAGCTTTAGATCTGCACTAAACTTCTAATGTTATCTAATGCTACCCCTCATATCTCAGTTTAGGAAAGTAGACCAGAGAGACAGTGACTTGTCCTAAGCTTCGTAACTCATTAATGACCAGTTTGCTCACAGGTTGTGAAACTTTGCTCAGACAGGGTTTCCTGTGGCTGTTGCAAATGGTGGAAAAATGGACATTTCAACCAAAGCCATCATAGCTCAGGTGACACTAACAATATTTAACTGGAAGCAAATTATTGTGGTTACAATTATTACTTAATAGATTTGTTTTTAATGTTTATACTATAGTGGTAAGTGAATTATGCACTATATTACAATATTGGATAACCTGATTTTGTCTACATATTTTTATTATTACCAGTGAATTTTACAAATATGTTCATGTTTTTATAATGTTAATCAGCATTCATTGCTTTCTGCTTCAAGAAATCATTTAACGTTTCTAGTAAGGCAGGTCCAGTAGTAATGAACTCCTTCAGCTTTTGCTATTCGAAAGCCTTATTTCTCCCTCATTCAGAAGGATGGCTTTGCCAGACATAATATTTTGGTTGATGTTTTTTTCCAATATGGAGAAAAGGGAATTCTTGTACACTGTTGGTGGAAATGTAAATTGGTACAGCCACTATGAAATCTAGCAATTTCACATTTGGGGGTATATTTGAATGACGTGGTATTACTATGCCCCCTGCAACACACACACGATGAAATATCATTCAACCACAAAAAAAAACCCCAAAACCACAAGGAAATGTTGCCATTTGCAACCACATGGATTAACCTTGAGGGCACTGTAAGTGAAATAAGTCAGATGAAGAAGGACAAGTGCCGTACAATTTCACTTTTATGTGGAATCAAAAAAAAAAAAAACCCTCATAGAAAGAAACAGAATAGAAACATATTGGTAGTTACTAGAGGCAGGAAGATGGGTTGGGGGTAGGTAAGTGGATAAAAGTGGCCAAAAGGTACAAACTTCTAATTATAAGACAGATAATTTCTAGGAAGTTAATACGCATCATGGTGTCTATAGCTAACAATACTGTATTGTATATTTAAGAGTTGAGGTGGGAGTAGATCTTAAAATTCTTATCCCAAGGGGAAAAAAAACTATAATTATGTGAGGTGCCAGATGCTAACAAAATTTATTGTGGTTATCATTTTGCAAAATATACATACATTTAATTATTATGTTAAATGTACACAGTGCTTTATGTCAATTATACCTCAATAAAACTGGAAAAAATAAAGGAAAGGAAATAGAAAAAGCATTTAACCAATCTGTGGCAGAGACAATAACCAATCGGAATAAATGCTAGCCAGTACCTGCATGATACTGCGATGCAGCTCAGAGCATGGATATGTCATAAACACACATGTTTATGGCGTGTTCACTCCAACTTCTCCTGACCCATCCCCTTTCAGTTCATGCTGGTTAGTTCACCTGGAAGTTTGCCAGGGTTTATTATCTTCTACTCAGTCCTTTTCTCTCCTGTGAGGTAATCAAGTGGGAAGGCTGTAAGTAAATGGTGAAAGGGAAGAAGAAAGGCAGTTTCACATGGCCACTGAGGTTCTGGGCCTATGGTGGGATCATGAGGCTGCCATCCCATTAGGAGATACCAATGATTGCCTTTAACCGGGCTAAGAGTGACAGTTGAACTGGAGGTGCCGTGGCAAACCCAGCCAGCAACCTGAAGTGCATGGGTAGATGCCATCTGTTGCTGAGTAGCTCAACACCCATGCATCCTAGGAAATAAACATTTGTTGGCACAAAAGGTTGAGATGCAAATGATGGATTTGAATATCTTCCCTCATAGGTGTACACTTTGGCTCCTTTTTAATAAACTGACAAATTGGCTATCATTGGAGATTGGGAGGATTTTAATATTATGCAATATTAAGTTTATGTTTTACTCTAAATATACAATATGCAAAATAGCAATAATTTTCCCTGCAAAGTATTACAGGAAAGTCTGCAACTTAAACAGATTACAAAAGAAATAAAGTTAAACCAGTTAATTTCTGTTTAATTCATTCCGGCTCATTTCTCATGGTTAAAGTCATGGATGAGTCTAAGAATCAGAAGCCCAGATCAAGAGAGGACTTCAGGAGAGGGTCTTGCTGGGCATATGGACAGACCGCACCGTAAGAGCAGTGCACGGATGGCTACCCACCTGAAAAACTGAACATTTCAAACACCCTATAGGGAAGTTGCTCTGAGGCCTTTACATCATTACAGTAAGAAGTCCTATTAATGAGGAAAATTAAATGTAAGAGCACAGGTTCAATTCCTTATCTTATAGCATGTTTTTTATTTATTTTTTCATTCCAGAGAAAGTTGATTACAATTTGAGAAGCCCGTAGCCTATAATATATCATGGCAAAAGAGAGCAGAAGAAAGCTTATGATTAAAGTGTGATGAGGAAAATGAGAGGTGTTCTTAAATGGCTACAGGAAAATATTCCAAATGTGTGAACATCTGAAGGAACATTGTTCCAGCCCCAATGTGGTGATTTCTGATGTGGCTGTCAGGAGTTTGAGGCCAATATGGAAACTTCTCTCACCAATCACAAGCAGTTTAAAGATAACTCCTTGAAGTGTTTACTGAACAAATACTTCACTCCTGATGGGCTCTATTGTTTTTACTTAAGCACTCATTATACAGAAATACATTGCGTCCTAAAGGACTATGACCTCTTTGAGAAATAAGTTCCCATTTTAATAGTTATTTTTGGCGAAAAGCAGTGGCATAGAACTAAAAGAAATTTTCTCTCAGTAAAAAAAAGAATGCAACTCTAAATCAACATACTGGTCAATTGGGATATCAGAGGCCCAGAATTTAAGCTTTGGAAGGGACTCTGAGATATCATCTAAGCCACCTTGCCATCAGAGTATGGGCGAATCCTCTTCACAGTGACTTCCTGGGTACCTGCACCTCTTTCCCTTTCTTTGGCAGCCTTTGTGGCCTCCAGACTGCAAACGACCCCTCTGTTGATACCACTTTTAACACTGTGATAAAATACACCGAACATAAAATTTACCATTGTAACTATTTTAAAGTGTATAATTCAGTGCCATTAAGTACTGAAATGCATTCATAATGTTGTATACCATTAGCACTATTGACTTCCAGAAAAATGTAGTCATCTCATTTGCAAGCCAGATTTGCCTGTATGCTCTCTCTCTCTCTCTCTGTCTCTCCCTCGCTAATTGATCAGCACGTATCAGAGATTACCGATAAAACAAAGGAAGGCAGAATACCACAAGATATTCATCCAGCAAATATTTACTGAACAACTACTATGAATAGTTTTACTATGACTAGCAAATGGGGTTCAAAATCAGGACCCTAAATTCCAGTTTAACTACTGTACTTACCTTCCCCCTACTCAATGGACAACAGAGGACCCGTATCTATGGAAACTTAATAATAATGACTCTTCAAGCCTCTCAGGTCCATTGTAAGTATCAAATGGGATTATGTTTGCCAACCCACTTTGACAAGCATAATGTATTAAGCAAATTCAAGAGGAAAAGAGCGAAAGCTATTTAAAAAAACTAAAAATCTCATTTGTGGTCCTCCATAGGGAGCCATATCCAGGAGGTGATTAACAGATATGCATAATATGAACATGATAATAATTACCACTAATTAGAGGTCAGATCATTAAATAACTTGTTAGCATCATATTGGGGCTGGCTTCACACTGGCATCCAAAAATATACCTAAACCTCTAATTTCTGTTCTTTTTTATTATTTGGCTTAAGTGTCCTTTTACCCTTCCAAACCTGACTCACATTTGCAAACATAGGGTTAGAATATTATGAGTCTATGCAAAATATATATCTGTATGAATGAATAAATAGATGTGTAGATAAATTATCTGTAAGCTAAATGAGTTGGCTATTGAAGCAATGAACAGTTTGTGGTGAACTAACTTTTCAAAATAAATTCTATGGAGAGAAGGCATTGGTCCATAAAATTGTGATACAAGAGGAGACACAATCGTTTTTTTCTAATTCCATAGTTGGAAATAAAAAACACGGGTTCTCTGTGAAGCTATTCTGTGAGATGGTGATGGCCCCAAAGGTGAGCATTTTACCTCCATTCTGCCAATCTGAGGCAGAAAGACCTCTCAGAATGGCCATCATTAACAAATCAACAAACAACAAGTGCTGGCGAGGATGTGGAGAAAAGGGAACCCTAGTGCACTGTTGGTGAGAATGCAGACTGGTGCAGCCACTGTGGGAAACAGTATGGAATTTCCTCAAGATATTAAAGATGGAACTTCCTTTTGACCCAATGACTCCACTGCTGGGAATATATCCTAAGAATCCTGAGTCACCAATTCAAAAGAACCTATGCACCCCAATGTTCATAGCAGCACTATTTACAATAGCTAAGGGTTGGAAACAGCCTAAATGCCCACCAGTAAATGAGTGGATCAAAAAACTGTGGTACATTAATAACAATGGAATACTACACAGCAGAGAGAAAGAAGGAGCTCCTACCCTTCATGACAGCATGGATGGAACTGGAGAGCATTATGTTAAGTGAAATAAGCCAGTCAGGGAACAACAAATGCCATATGATCTCACCTATAAGTGGAATCTAATGAGTATAAACTAACGAACAAAATGCAACCACAGTCATGGAAACATGGAGCAGACTGACAGTGACCAGAGGGGAGGACAGAGGGGGACAGTGGTGGAAAGAAGGGGAAGGGACTAGACAAAGAACATGTACAAATGGCTCATGGACGTGGACAACAGTGTGGGAATTGAGGGGAGTTGGGGGGTAGAAGGGGCAGAAGAAGGCAAAGGGGGAAAATTGAGACAACTATAGTAGAATAACAATAAAAAAAGATTAAAGTGATTTAATTATATGCACATTTTTCTGCTGATGTTACTAATTATGCTTTATTAAACCAATCTTAACCAAAATAAAAGAAAGAGCGAGAGCGACAGAGAGAGAGAGAGAGAGAGAGAGAGAGAGAGAGAAAGGAAGAAAGAAAAACTTTTATAAAGAACTCCTTACACCCTCTGCTGGTCACATGGAGTACAACACACACCTTGGAAGCCTTATGTATTTGTAATGGTGTGAACAGGGAAAACATGGGGGACTTTAAGATGCAGAATTTATTTGGTTGGGATTAACTGGAGTCTCTCCCCAACTGCCAACAAAATATGGCAAAAAACAATAATTAACATTAAATAATAACTAATATTTGTTACAATTTACTGTCTTCCAAGCAGAATTTTAGGCAATTTACTTACATTTCCCATTGAGCAGATTACTTTGTGGCTGGCAATAGATGGGTGACTATAATTTGGGGTGAGATCTGGGGTAGAGAGGAAGCCATTGTTCAGTCTCATAAAAAATGTTTTGTTTTAGACTATCACCTTCAAAAGAGAGTTTATGTTACACTTAAAGATTCATAAATACTTCTCTTTATTTACTACCCATTAATTTAGCAATTAATTCATTTATTATATTTTCCATTACCACTTACCCCCTTTATTTGCCCCCCACAATCACCACCCTGCTGTCCATGTCCATGAGTCCTTTTTCCTTTTGGCTCAATCCCTCCACCCTCTAACTACCCCCAAATAACTGCCATCCTGCTCTCTATCTATGAGTCTGTCCCCATTTTCCTTGTTAATTCAGTTTGTTCATTAGATTCCATATATGAGTGAAATTGTGTGATATTTGTCTTTCTCTGACTGGCTTATTTCACTTAGCATAATGTTCTCCTGGTCCATCCATACTGTCGCAAATGGTAAAATTTTCATATTTTTTTACAGCCAAGTTGTTTTCCATTGTGTAAATGTTCCATAGTCGTTTTATCCACTCATCTATTGATGGACACTTGGGCTGCTTCCATATCTTGGCAATTGTAATTAATGCTGCAATGAACATAGGGGTGCTTATGTTCTTTCAAATGAGCGTGTTGGGTACTTATTAAAAATCAAGTAGAGATCTCACAGGTTAAATGTCATGGTATAAATTATGAGTCATTGCTGAATATATGTATGTTAAAGGAATAAATGGTGAACTTATTTAGTTATGGTTTTTATTTATTTTAAATAGTCAAGGGCTGTCCTATGGTACCCATCAGGAGCTACCTGATTGATTATTGAGAATATTTGGTGCTTTTGCCTGCTCATTATCTATTACCCTTTTGATATCAGCACCTCAATCTTCCTTTAGGGAACTCACTCTCTCTTCACGTAAAATCATCCCTTGTCTTCAGAAGTGGACAGAGGTGTAGGTTTGGCCGAACTACCACAACTTCTTGGCCACGGTGACTGTTTTAAGGACAGCATTTGGTTCAAAGCCACTCCTATGATGTTTTCTCAAAAAGAGAGGTGCTCTCTTTCCACTGGATTGCTTAGAAGGTCAACCCTAAGTTTGGGGCTATTTTGGCCACCTAGGTTGTCTGAGAAGAGAACCGGAACCCAGAAAAATACAGTGAAGCGATAAAAAAAGAATACCCTCTGATGACATTGAATGAGAATCTGAATGTAATTTGTAAATTAATTAATTCCACTTATCTTGCTTGTAAGATATCCTGAGTTATTTTAGCTACAAGTGGAAGACACCTAATTTAACTAATATACTTAAAGAAAATAGAAATGTAAATAAAAATAATTTCTAATAGGATTAGAATCCTACAAAAAATAAAATGCACATGGCATTATTCAATCTCACTTATAAATAAAGATTTGAGATGCAAAAATTTGCTTAATTGATTTATCCAAAGCTTCATAATAGCTAATTTTATGGCCAAACAATAGTACTCATTTATCTGGAAGATTGTTCTTCAAAATCTGCTGCTGTTGCTGATAATAATAATAATAATAATAATAATAATAATAATAATAATAATAAATAGATGTTAGGTGGATTCTAGCATAAATGGAACTCAAATTATTGGTTGTTAATTTTGGCTATAACTGCAAAGCTCAGTAATATTATATACTATTTCTAAACACGTATAAAGTATTTCTTAACATAAAAATGTGCTTTTTACAGTCCATTCAGAACTTCCTTAAAAACCAAAAGCATTTTAGAGCTCCTTTCACAGAAGACTAATACAATCTATGTGCAGTAATTCAAACAATAATGATTAGATTTAGTTCTCACCTCAGCATCCCTCTTATAACCAATGAGCTGCCCACAACTGTCTTGCCATGCCTTTAATTTTAAAGTACAGTATGAGTGCATTATCACACTTCATAACCAAAGATAATTACATTCACTTAAAAAAATGAAAGATACTGTCAAATTGAAGGCTTGGAAAATCTAAAGTATTACATTTATTTTTCCATGATAGATGAGATGTCCAAAATCTGGATAGTAACATGTAATTAAAAATGTTGAGAGAGAGGATGATCAATTTAACCTCTCTATACAATTTAGGAATCGGGTATAATAAGTATTCTTGGAATTCACCAAAGTTATTGATACAATAACTACATGCACCATGAATTTGGAATATAACTTCCCACCATGGAGTTGTGAATGCTTTATGCTACTTTTATTTTGTTCAGTGTTTTTAAAACCATGGCACTAAGCCCAATAAATGTCCAAAACTGTCTCTCCCATTTTACCAATTAAAAACACAAATCCCCCAACTGAACTTTAAAAACAAGCTGAAAATTGAGAAATAACTGCAAAAAACCCCATACAAACAAACAAGACACACAAAGGTCAAAAATCACTGATGGACACAAAATTCATACTCTTATGAGCCAAAACAAAAAGAGAAAAAATGCACTAGAGTAGTAAGAATTAAAGTAAATTACTAGTGGGATAAATTTACCAATTTGCCTTCCATCTTACAAATACTTCCCATAATTTCTGCTCTGTGATCCTATACTGGACCCCTGCCCACCTATAATGTTGTGGCTTAATTTTTTCTAAATATTTTTTCTTGCTACATTAAGTAAAGTGAGTTGGAGAAATGAAACTATATGTGCTAAGTCTGCCAATCCCCATCTTAATTGAAATATATGTAATTTGAAATAATAAAATCATATATAGTGATATGTAATATTTGTATACTATATTATATACTATATTTTATTTAAAATTCACCAACTGCATTTAAATATGTCCTATATTTAGACTATATATTATTATTATTATAATTAACATAACGATTATAACTATTATACATGAAATACCATTAGATTTAGTGTTGGATGTTTTTCTAAATGCAATTTTTTATCATAATCAACAAAATATAATTTTATTTATTTTTTGAATTATTATTATTATTTTATTGTTGTTCAATTACAGTTGTCTTCATTTTCTCCCCACCCCTCCACCCCACCCTAGCCAAACCCACCTCCCTCCCCCGCCTCCACCCTCCCCCATGGTTGTGTCCTTTATAGTAGTTCCTGAAAACCCCTCTCCCCACTATCCCCTCCCCACTCCCCTTATAGCATGGATGGAACTGGAGAGCATTATGCTAAGTGAAATAAGCCAGGCAGTGAGGGACAAATACCATATGATCTCACCTTTAACTGGAACATAATCAACAAAAGAAAAAAGCAAACAAAATATAACCAGAGACACTGAAGTTAAGAGCAGTCTAAATGCAACTTTACACAGAGTGGTGATGCATAAAATAGATAAGTGGAACTGTTCTGTGTACGGTGGGGAACGAGGCCCAGAACTTCACACTTTGGCATCCGTCCCACCTCCTGTCACAGTGTGGACATGCCTTGTGGTGTCTGCTGTCCCCAGTGGGAAGAGTGTAAAAAAAATGAGGAGTGGTAAAGAGCATTAAGAGATGACCCTCATGTCACTGAAAGCTGAATTCAAGTTATCGCCAGTGTTGCTTATGCACATAAGCTCAACCTGGAGTGCACGCCTGACTGGTGGGTGCTCCCAGGCAGTCTTCACAAAAGTACTAGTGAAGGCGTCATCCTGAGTGACCCCTTGCACTGTAGTAAAGGGTGGTGTCTCCACATGTTCTATGGAGGAAAGGCCAAGTTTAGCAACCTGATTCCAAGTTAGCCCTGGGGGACCTGTAGCAATCACACTGTGTTTTAAATCCTCTTCCGCATGCCCATTACCTTTACCCCAACCAACAATAATACTAATTTGGGTGGGATAGAATTCCATTAAAGAGTGTTTTTAATCCATGAACGTTTCAACAAAAGCGACCTAATGTTCTTCACATCTCAACCATTCCCGTATTTTTCTTTATGTATAATCATTTTTGTGATTATACATAAACTGAATGTTTATTGCACATTCAGTCTCAGGGATTTTAGGTGGTTCCTTTTTTATTGAATGTATTGGTTAATAAAATCACATAGGGTTAAGGTGTACAATTCTACCTATATATTGTATTGTGTTCACCACGCCAAGTCACATCTCTTTCCATCACCATTTATCTCTGCTTTACACTCACCAGCTTCCCCCCATCCCCATTTCCCTCTGGTAATCACCATACTTCAACTATTCCTAAAACATGTGTCTTGGATTATCTTCCCCTTTGGAAATCTCCATGCCCTCTCTCAGCATTTCATTAATTCATGATTGCAAGATCCTATCTAATATATCCAAATTACTCAATTCTTAAAAAACACAACTGTGTAGAAGAGAAAAAATGCTGAAATTAGGACACTTTAAGATAATAGTCCAATCATAGTTAATTTTCTTGGTATTTACTCTCAGAACACAAATCCTGATGAACTCTTTGGTATTAATATGGATGCCACTCAGTAGCACTTTATGTAATGTTTGACTTGAATTCAACCATAATTAACTAGGCCATTAAATTAAAGTGCGAGAACACAAGATAATGAAACATCAGTTCATGTATAAAAGACATCTGAGTTCTTCATGAAGACAAAGGACTGCCTCGTACAATTGCTGCTTAATTTGTCGCAGCCACAGATGAAGGCAGAATCAGGCGGATGAGTTTTGAATGTCATTTGCAGACCACAGGGGTCTGTCTGCCTTTAGCTTGACAACATGGACTCAGACATTTCTTCGGCATTTAAGGATCATGAAATAGCCTTATACTCACGGATTGTATTTCTTTTCTAAGTTGGACCAAAATACGTGTGTCTTCCCAGGGGCTCAGTAGGTAAAGAGAGAAGGGAAAGAAGAGAAGACATTTATTTACTCCCCCAAAATGCAAAATATAATATATCTCAGGCCCTGTGGCTTTCCTGTATATTGGCCACCTGTTTACAGGTATTTATTCATACTGTCTCGAGGCTTTAATAAACCAGCTGAAAGTTCAAAAACGGGCACGTCTGCTAAGGGGTTAACTAACCATCCCTGTGCCTTTCATCAAACCTAAACATACTACCTTTCTAATAAAATAAACTTTACAATTTAAAATAAATGAAATTTGAGAGTTTGGAATGACCAATATAATAGTTTTGCTTTTTTCCCAGCATTCCAGAAAAATGTCTCCCCTGTGTCAGAAGTGAATCTGTAGATGAGGTGACCCTGTCCCCATCATTCAGCATGCTCTATACACACAGCGCCAATATTAGATGAGCCATCCAGCTCCTTTTCTGCAGATTTAGCTCATTTGAATAATCTCCTCTGAATCCTTTCCAAACCTTTTGTGCCCACCCCCCAAATTTTGGGGACTCTGATATGGAATTAATTGGGAAATGGAGGAATGTTTTGAAAGTCTGAAGTAAAAATCCCTTTATCAGTGTGTAGACCTATGGAACAGTGCTTTAAAAGGTGTCTTCCACACGATTTCAATTTTTCTGTTCTTCCTTAAAAAATAATTAAGTCTATGTACAAATCAATATTCCCTGAAATGCACATAGCATTTTCAGGTATGTATACATTTGTGTGTATTCCACAGAAATTGAGACAATGGAGAAAAGAATATTGAAAATGTAGTTCAAGTGCAAACAAAAAAACCTGGGTGCACTAACTCTAAAGGTCACACATCTGCCGGTGACAAATGTGATGTTTTCATTTCCAAACAGAAAGGTCAAAATAGGAGGGAGCAGAAAGACAGGCACAGAGATAGATGCCAAACAAATAAGGGAGAGGGAAATGAAAGAAGGGGGGAGAGAGAGAGAGAGAGAGAGGGAGAGGGAGAGAGAGAGAGAGCGCCTGACTCACAAAGGCAGGTGAGGCAAAGCCTATTGGCACCCAGAAAGCATATTTAGGAGCCAAGATTTCTCTTTATGTAACCAGACCTCTCTCTCTCAATGGGGTTTCTTACATAACATCAGTTTCTAGACAAGCTAGTTAAAGATGCCTTTCAAATTATGGAGGACATATCTGCCCATTTACATACACTGTAGGGACAAAGACAGTACTTAATAACTGTTATTTAGTGGTAATTTTATATAGTTGAAGAAAGATGCTTCTGCCCTTTCTAATTGTAAACAAACATGTATTCAGAAGTTTTCTGAAAGTATACGACATTTATTTATTTATTTATTTCTCCTTAAGAAGATTTTAAAATAATTGAAAGTTTGATTCCTTATAGTCTAAGGCAAAGGGAACATTCCAACATTAAAAAAAAAAGAAGAAAAAATCAGCTTTTAAAAACCAAAGCTCAGAACAGTAAGAAGCCTGCAGAAATGGGGAGTGTAGAACTTCTAAATCTGGGGAATCCATTCTGTAGCATTAACAAAGGGCAAAAAGCCATTAGATTTATAGGTTAGGAGTGAGAATACGGAGGCAGTTCTCAGATTATCTGTGATTATAAGTTTCAATTTGTTGCCTTGCCATCAAACTTTCCTAACAAAAGACTACATCACAGTACAATATAGAATTGGCCAGTTTTCAAAGGCTAAATATGTCATGATACACCTCTGAAGAACTGGACATATTCATAAATCTCTCTCCTGTAGGAGTTACCATTGTTCAAGCTCCTACTATGTATTCTAAGCGCTTTATGCAAATGATCTCCTGTAATTTCCCTGTTAACACTACCTCGTTGTAAAGGAGAAGAAAATGCACCTTGTAGAGTTTAAATAGCTTTCCCAGGACAGAGGCCAATCTACACGTAACAACCAGCTGCTCAGTCAGATATATGATGAATGCCATCTTGATGAAAGGTATCTTACCCACAGCATAATTTCATTACTTCCAGGATGTAGGAGATTCCAGGGGTGGGAGTTTAGAGGCTGCGGTATTTAGCTTTGGCATCATTCATTCATTATTTTATATAGGTACCAACTATAAGCACTGTCTATGTGTCATGCACTGTGCTACCATTGATTACAGTCTTAAGGAGTGCGTTCAAATCTGCTTTGAGATTACTTCCAGATGCTGCATAGATATGGTTAGAGAAAGACCAGAGGCAGTGTTCCTGAAATTTGCAGAACACTGTCAAACTTCCACAGGAAAATGAAAGCCAAGGGGCACAATAGGAGCATTGACAGCATCTGCTAAGACCCCCGTCCACCGTTCACAGAAAACCACAGTCAAAATTCGGATAAACTTCCTTCTGGTCTTCTATTAATAAATGCATTTAGCCTTGTTTTTCTAGGATAGATTTGTATTAGCTTGCTCAAAATGTATGCCTTAGTCATCCATTTGAATAAAAAATATCTCTGTAATTTTCAACAAGATTAGGTGGGAGCTGCGAACACCAATATACCTGCTGGAAGAGAACCCACCAACAAAGGAGCCACCAACAGGCGAAAACCCAAGTACAACAAGAGAGCCCACCCAAACGGAAGAAGGGGCAACCCTGGAGCACCCAGACAAGGCCATCAGAGACACCACACCACTGAGCCCCATAGAACTCCTACCATAGCAGTTCACCCTACAGAGACAGCTAGCAAAGCAGAACATCAGGAAGTGCAGAAACAAGGAGTCACCTAAAATGGGGAGGCAAAAAAGAACCTGCACTCAAAAGGAATGAAGACTCCCCACTAAAACAGCTTAATGAAATGGGGGTAAGTCAACTATCAGATATAGAATTCAAACGAATGGTTATAAGGATGCTCAAGGAACTCACAGACAGCTACAAGGAACTGAGTGAGAACTACAACAGCGTGAAAAAGGAAATAGAAACTATAAACAAGAACCAGGAAGAAAGGAAGACTACAATTTCTGAATGAAAAATCTCTGTAACTGTCAGCAGTACATGATGTTCTAGCAGGTGCGTGTTACAATCAATTTGTTTGATTCTCCTATTGACGGACACTTAGACTGCTTCCAGTTATTTATTATTATAGATATTAGTGCCGTGACATATTTTGGTATATTTCTTTGCACTTTTCTTAGATTACGTTGCTGGATCAGTGTGTATTCATATTTTAAAATAAATATTCTATCATTCAACAGAAACGTTTCCACAATTTATACAGTCACTCAAAGTGAATAAATGTGCCCAGTTTACATCATCTTCAGTAACAGTGAGCTCTGTCAGTCTTTCTAATATCAGACATTGTCTAGCTTTGTTTATTCATGAGAGTAAACATCTTTTTCATATGGTCCATTGACTATTATACTTTTCCAATTTCCTTCAGATGCTTGGCTATAGAGTCTATTAAAGTGTTCAGTATTTTGTTTTTAACTGATTCGTAAGACCTCTGTGTTTTAGTGATATTAGCCTTTTGTCTACCACAGCATTGCAGATGGCTTTTCAAATTAATCATACATCTTCAAACTTTATCTTCATTCATGAGGTAAAACCTAGGTAGCTTGTCATTTTTTTAAAATTTTTATTGTTATTCAATTACAGTTGTATGCCTTTTCTCCCCATCCCTCCACCCCACCCCAGCTGAACCCACCTCCCTCCCCCACCTCCACCCTCCCCCCCGATTTTGTCCATGTGTCCTTTATAATAGTTCCTGCAATCCCCTCTTCCCACTGTCCCCACCCCACTCCTCCCTGGCTACTGCTAGACTGTTCCCAACTTCAATGTCTCTGGTTGTATTTTGTTTGGGTAGCTTGTCATTTTATGTGCCGGGTTAAGAAAGACTATAAACATTCTTAGCCATATTTTCCTCTGGTATAATCCAAACTATTTTTAAAGAAAATTATTCCATTAAGTATTAAGGAGTATGTCAAGAAAAACATGTTTAGGAATAAAATAATTTCAAAAACATCAGATTCAACAATTTGAGCAAGCCTCCTTTCTTCAGGGCTACTCAGAGCATTTACTGTGTCAATAGGAATTATGTCTCCAAGGGAAGCTGAGAATGCCATGTTTCCCAAATGTATCTGACCTTGGATCACTTAAAAATATTTTTCTCTGGGTGTTTTTATTAACATCATCCAAAGCAGTGTGCTGTATAATACCAGTTTGGGAGACAGTCATAAAAAACCAAAGCCCTGCAAGTACTAGCAATGATGTACTAGAAAAGATATAAATCTTGATCTTTCTGGGGCTCGGCTCAATACATTTAGTAGTAAAATGGTAATACTTATTAGTATAAATCAATTCCAGCTCACTGTAACTCTAGTTCAAAAACCTGGTTATCTTATTTAGGACTTAGGTACAAATAAAATATTTAAGAATCTTTAAGTGTAAAATAAAATTCTGAGCCTTTAATTTTATTTTTACCCTTGTACACTCCTGGTTGTATTTCGAATGGATTCAAACCCTTGAGTTTATCTCATTGATTATTACCCTTGAGTGTTTTGGAATGGTCTACATCCTAAGACTATAACAGAGTCAGTTATAAATCTTTTAATAGTACCTTTTTGCCAAGTATTTTTTCTTTCATTTATGCTTATTATGTGGACCAAAAAATTAATGTGATTGATGTTAATGTTGCTTTATGATAAAATAAAAAAAACTACAGAATAATATCCAGGAAGCCTCAAAAGAAAATCTTTGAAGCTGTTGAATTTTAATAGCTGGAAGCACACTTGAAAGCTGACCAGCCGTCACCTTCTGCTCATGTAACAAACTGGGAAGTGGGTTGGCTGGCCTGGCAGAGCCATATAGAGAAATCCTTAGAAGTCCTCATGAAGCGAGATCTCTATGTTAATTCTTTTGAAAAGAAGCTTTGGCAAGAAGCATTCTGCTAAAATGTGGTAGAATTAAAGCTTACATAGCATTTAATCATTTTAAGACCATTGTTATATAGTAAAATAATTTTCAAATAACTAAAATTCTACCAACAAGTTAAGTTCTATAAAATACCTAACTTTTCGTGATGCAGGCTTAGAGAAAGAACAATCATGGATTCACTGCTCATTTTTAAAAAATTCAAGTCTACTCATTAAAGAAATTTAGTATGTCTTTCATCTCATCTTTCATTTCACTTGTTAAACAAAAGTTGTCTTTGTGTCTCTCTCTTAGAGATTAAATTACACTAACTATAGAGTTTTATACAACTTTTCCAGTAAGATTCTTGGCTGATAAGAGTAGAGAACTTTAGGTTCTTAAATTCAGTAACATTCTCTCTTCTCTTTCTTATATGTACTTATACACACACACACATATATATGTATACACATGTATATGTGTGTATATATGTATGTATGTGTGTGAGTACACATAAGAAAGATAAGAAACATGCATATATACATATATATGATGCATAGAATATAGTAAGAGGATATTTTAATGAAGAGCAATGAAATGAATACAATGGTCCAATAAGAACCACAAGTAAATCATACTTAAAAGTGGAGATGTCCTCTGCTGGTCTTCCCACTTTTTGAGAAGACAAGCGATTCTAAGAACATGAACGTTCGTGAAAAGTCTTGGTCGGGATCAGAGAGCTATTCTAAATTCAAATGTCATGCATCGCAAATGGAATCAACTTCTCTGAGCCCTTTTTATTCTGAGGAATATGGTTTCTTTCTCTTCTAAGACCATTTTTGGGGGGGAGAAAAATGCTTATACATGTTTGTATTTGCGGGTGTATGTGTGCATTACCCAGGTAAAATTAGTAAAGAAAAACCAGTACCCCTTGACAGGAAGGGGTAAGCGTGGCTTAAGATAAACACTCACTTACTTGGAGTGACTGGGATGCTTGTATCGGACATGCCTTTGTCCTTTTCTGACAGGGCGGTCGGCACAGTACTGCTCTGTGAGCGCACAGCACTGCTGCCTACACAGTAGTTTTCAAAGAGCATTCTGCACTGCCTGCTATTCTGAGGGCATGCTGCCTCCCCGTACGTCATGCTGTGGAAGTGGCATCCTTCTGAAACTGGGTTGATTTGCCTCATATTCCCTGATGTGTGCTCCTCTGTCCAACAGGGTGGCTTTCAACAGGAAGGCAGGGGGAGTTAGTGTGCTTTGCCTTGAGAATCAGATCTAACAATTGGGAATATGAAAATCTCACCCTGAGGACTACATAAATTTCTTTTTATAAAAAGCAAAAGACGCTGATAATAATCAACATTCCTCTTACTGACACAGGTTAGAAACTTTGAAGAAAAGAAATAATAGCTACCGTTGTTAAAATCTCTGCTGATTGCCAGACATTGTGCTGACATCTCATTTGCCAGGTGATTTCTTATTTATTCTCTTTTAACTCCTACTACAATTGTATAAGAGCAAAGTCCTATACAATTGCCCCATGTTACAGCGGGAAAACTCAGGTCTAGAAAAATCAAGTAACTTGCCCAAGTTCACCCAGCTAGTAAATGGTGAGACGAGAATTGAAACCCAGGTTTGTCTGTAACTCCAGGAGCAAGTTCTTAACCATGATTTTATACTGTATTTGTGGAAAGCCAGGAGATAAAGGAAGTACATTTTATTTTTTGTTCCTTAATAATAGCCGCTTATTTTATTCAAACTTCTTTTAAGGCATTTATTTAATAAGCTTTCAACCAGCCTCTACTTCATATCCAGGGAGAATTCTACGAGAATATAAGCATCATGAGCTAGGAGAGGCAAGCATTTTTACCGTTCAATTCCCAGACTAAAAGAGTGCCTGGCACCCAGCATGTCTTCACTAAGTATTTGCTGAAGGAATGAACTGGGAATCCAAGGAAGGGGTGCTGGACTTTTCACAACGTGGAATATTGATAGAATCGAGTGAGTGAGACTCATTTCCTGAAGTCTCTCTGCATGGAATATGGACCTTGGAGTAGAAAAAATGTGATGAAAGAAGTCAGAAATAAACTTCTGAAATGTCTGTTCCTTTTAAAGCTTGATGATTCTCTCCCAGGCAGGTAGAGAAAGCAATAGTGTTCAGAGTTTGGGCTAATTTGCTCTTATCTGCAGCTTTTGTGTATGGCTCTTAAAAAGCAGGACCCTCTCAGTCTTCCTGCTGCCCTCACACACAAATTAAAATAATTTCCCCTGATTTCTCCAAGCTGCTCCCAGGAACCTTTGGCTGCTTGAATGTTATTTCCTAGGGATGTTTTACAGAAGACAGAATCTTAAATCCCACAATGAATCTCTATTTGTAAAACTTCAAATGTCAGAAATCTTATAGGAAAATTATTCAATGGGGAAAATAAAGCCTGAATATTTGGGCGGGATGCCCTCTGTGATGCCTGAAGTGATTCCATGTAGGGATATATTAAATTTTCTACAAAGTCAGTCCTTCCAGGCTGCAACAGTCTCATGTATCTCCGCCTACTTTTCCCTCTCAATTTTTCTGCCACTAGCTCCATTCGTTCATCCATCTACTCATTCATTCATTCCTTTGTTCAATTACCATCTGTGCCAGGCACTGAGAATATACAAAATAGTACAATATAATTCTTGAGCAGAACAGATACAGGGGAACATGTATTTTACCCCAAGGGAACTTACGGTCAGGAAAGAAGGTAAAGAAAGAATATTTTTAAAAAAGGACAATAAGGCTAAAATGCCATAGGAACAATGATAGGTGTGCAATGGGCTGGGGTGCACACATGAGACAAACCCCGTCTGATTTCAGAGCATCAGGACAACCGTCCCATAAGTTCTGATTTTAACATGAGATCTGAAGGATGAATGGGTAACCACCAGGACAAATATACAGGGAAGGATCTTTCAGCCTATTGGATGCTTCACCACCTGGTCCTTTTATTCTTCCTCAAAGGGAAAAGGTAAAATTAGAAAAATAGGTTAGAAAGCCATGGGTGTAATGTGATGAGGAATCTGAATGGTAACCTTGGCCTTTTGTGAATCTCTGGTGGGTTTTTAACTCAAGATCGACAAGATCAGTTGAGTATCTTGGAAGCATTACCCTGCCTGCAGCATGCAGATGAAATCAAAGAGAGTGAAGTCTGGATTAAAGGGGTCCATTGAGGAGGCTGCCATTCCAAGTAATTCCTCGAAGATGACTATGGCCCAGGAGGGATGGCCTAAGTGTCCCAAATGGCTGACCTGGAGTACAAACTTTTTAACAGAACAAAGGTATTTTAAAAAGTCAACCAACACTAATCCAATATATATTCTGCACTTAGCACCATTGAATATTGTGTCACAAACTCATTTTAACCTTACTTACCTTAGAACTCCTTGTAGCCAGTTCTCATAAATGTAGCTGAATAATCTTTATCAGAGGGTGCTTCTCGTTCATGGGGAAAGGATTTTCTTTCAATGGTCAGCTCTGCAGAAAACCTGCAGAATGGAACATCCAATAGTTACATTAATGAAGTTTCTTTTATGAATTTAGCTCTTGGAGCTCAGACCTCTTCTTCCCCAGGGTGAGGATGGAATAGCAAATTATAAAAATCGCTACGTTATCATAACCATAAGGAAGGTTGTAAAAATAGAGTGTCGTGTGTCTACTTCTCTTATATGTATGGCACAAGGCAAGCAGAGTTCTTAGCTTTTCTTGAGCGAAAGATGTAATTTATCATTCTGGGCCCTGGACATTATTTTTCTTCCTTTCTAGAAGGAGGTCATTTACTAAATAGAACCCTGCTGCACTAAAAGGGGTAAAGACCTTTGAAAGAGCGAGCATTTCATTGTCTTAATCTATTATTATTGCTTTTTTTAACTGACCGCTCCAGTGCCTGCCTGACAGTGTTATATGGCTTAGTTTTCAGTTCCTATGGCCGTGTACAGCTTTTTAATATTTAGGGGTCCGTGTGTGTGTGTGTGTGTGTGTGTGTGTGTGTGTGTGGTGGGGAGGTGTGAGGAGGTACGTGTGATATGGCCATGTTAGTAAATGGATGAATGCATGAGGACAGCAGTTCTTGAAGTTGATTTAACAACACAACCAAGAGGGAAGAGTCTTGATTTAAGTACCCAGCTGTTTCTCTGTATTTCTTCCCTTATGAGCTTTTAGAATCAATAGAGGCTGTGGCTGTGAGCTAACCAACAAAAGGAGATCTGGTCTCACATGGGTAGAACACTGCAAAGCTGCTTCCAAGCGGGGGAAGTACCCTTAAAAGAAATGTTTAATACAGAGCCAAACCCAATGGTTAGGGTTGGGCTACATCAAAGAAATTTAGAGGAAACAGAGAGTAACGTATTTTAATGACAGCTTCACTGCCTCACAAGTTAACACAGACTAGCTATTTTAAATATTAACCTAGATAAAGGTAAATATTGGTAAGGCTGCAAATGTTGGTTTAAAATGTTTCCAAAGGATGAAAACCGCAGAATGGGGTTGCCTTGTTAGTTTTTGAGGCCTACTTTGGGGATCAATTTGAATACTTGAGTCAAGTTGACATTGTTATATTTGCAAGTGGCAATGGTAGCTGATTAAGTAGCAAAATGTTTATTGACACAAACAGTTAGGTGAGGATGAACTTTAAGACATGTGTGGTAAAGCTCGCCACCTGCGGTTTGCTCCCAGAATGCCCAGCAGCTCTCTGATTGATGGAGGTGCTGTGTGCTGCACCAGAAAGATGGCAAAAGGTGTTGGGGAGAGTAAAGGGCAAAGAGCAGCATAATCTTCTTTGGAGTTTTCACTGAAATTGGCCCTTGCTTTGCTTTAAATACAACTCTGGAGAAAAAATAAATGTGGCCTCAAGTATGAACACATTCTCAAAGAAATAAGTCAAGAGTTACTTGGACTACACAGGTGTCTGTTATCAAAATCTCCGCAGAGGAGTGTTAATAGGGTGGGTGTTATTTTAGACACCCCAGGTGGGCTGCAGCTAAGAACGGGAGAGAAGAGTAGGAAGAGGATGCTTAAATGCAAAAGGTTAATTTTGCAAGAAAGGAAATCAGTGAATGAAATTAGAGAAATTTATTGGTGCGTAAGCTGAGAGACTTCAAAATACAGCACAGGAAAACTAAAAGTAAAAGTCACCGTCTTACCAAGAAGAAACCTACATCTAAGGAGATTTTCTGTGGCTCAGAAAAACGTGCCTATGGTTTTTGTTTCAGAAAGGCCAGCAGTTGATTCATTCCCTTCCCAGCAGATACGTATTCTTTTTTTTAATACATATAATAGATTTTATTTTTTAGAGCATTTTTAGGTTTACAGAAAAAACTGAGCAGAAAGTACAGGTTCCTCATCTCCCTTTCCCCCCAACACACACAGTTCCCCCTGGTCTTACCGTGTTGCATTGGTGCGGTGCACTTAGTAGGACTGATGGGCCAGCATCGACACACTATTATTGATTAAGGTCCATGGCTTACACTAGGGCTCACTCTTTGTGGCGTGCAGTTCAACGGGGTTTTATACAAAGGTAGGGTCATGTATTCATCATTATACATCATACAGATATTTATTCTGGGCTAACTGCTTAATACAATAACTTAATTTTGAGTAAAACGATACTTACTGCAAAACTCACAACATGACTGCATTTCTTTCCCTATATGACATTACTAGAATATTTAAGTAACCTTCTTTCTGAAGCTTTCCATACAAAATGCAAACCTTGGGGAATCAGTCTTACAGGGCTCTTTGAATACGACACGACACTGGTGTCGTAAAACTGGGCCCATATCTGGAGACTACGTGGTAACTGATATAATAGAACCACCCAATTCTTGGGCGGAAGAGCCCTCACCTAAGAAAACGATACAGACCACGAAGCTAAAAGTAGTAAGTACTTGACAAAGACCAAAACACTCAGCGCTGGCATGTTTGAAGGCAGCTCCCACATTCCTGCCATCACACTCACACGTAAAACCTTGGCGTGTGAGGTGGTATGTTTACATCCTGAAACCCTGACACCTGCATTCGGCAGGCAACAGGGATTCTGGCTGGCCCAGGTAAGGGGTTCCAATCCAGACATAGGATACAAAATTACAGTGTTTGGTAACATGTGACCTGCAATGTGTTTGCAAGTGCGTGTACGTGGTTGGTGTTGGAGGGTTTGCTTAGTCCTGAAAATGTCACGAAGTGTAGGTAGATGGCTTTACTATTATTGTTCAGCTTTCTCCATGGCAACCAAGACCTCATTTAAAATTAGCACTCCTTTTCTAGTTATTGAAGCTGTTGTTTTTGGAAGTAATTCACAAACCTGAGTTAATCTGCCTCTTTCTTAAGAAAGGAAGCATTTTAGTCTCTTGGCCTACTACGTGAAGATACCATTTCCAAGTTTATAAGTAACAAAGGGAAGTAGGTGTTTATAGCAAAACGGATGCAGAGAAACCATAGTGACTGACGATCTAGCAGGGAGTGACTGTGCAGCGGCTCTACAGATCTCCCATTGGAGTCATGGCTAATTCGGAAAGATGCCCAGGTCATGGTGGGATTTCTTGGACCAAGTCCAGTGCTCAGGAGGGTCTTGGTTTCGTCCTTGGCAGACAATAACAGGCATACAAAGCACGGAGATGTATGGACCTCAGAAACAGGAAGGGGTCAGGGTCTGGATTTTATGGCCGAGTCACCCACTGCCACTCAGAATCTGGCATGCTGGTGCCACCCAAGATGAAACACCCCAGGTGAGGATAAGTGGCTTGTTTTAGACAATTAATGAGTGTTGTCCTCAAATAGCCCCAAGCTTAACACTGTTGTTTGGTAAATAAGTATCTGCTCCTCTCTTTGGGGATCTGAAAACAATCAATTATATTTCTGCAGCTGCCTAACAAAGTAACATAACAATAGACACTATATACAAAATACACAAAGCTTTCCCCAAAGGATAGAATGTGTGTGATAGTGGGTTATAATGAAAAAATCCAGAAAGAACTATCCAGCAAAGACTGCATGAGGAGAAGCTTTCCCAGCCCTGAGACCTACCAGTAATGAATAGAATCAACTTTATAATGGAGACACAGCTTAATGGGTTTTCAGTACCCCAAATAAATTTAATATGTTATCGAATTTAATTTAAAGGGTAGGATTATAAGGATAACACATTTTATGATTATTTTTAATAATAGCTTTATTGAGATCTAATACACATACCATAACAGTCATTCCTTTAAAGAATACAATTCAGTGCTTTGTAGTATAGTCACAGAGTGTGCGACAATCAACACTATTTAATCCTGGATGTGTTTTTTCTAACTTTTTGCAAACTGCAAAGTATTTTTCTAACACAAAAAAATCCAGGTTATCTTTTGGGAGTGTTGGTACCATTTCTCATGGGGAGTCCTCACTGGCCAAAGTTTGGCCATTGTTATTCTTGTATCAAGTTTAAAGGAAGTCTCCTGAGCAATGGAAGAAAAATGGGCATCGTTGGAGAGTTGCACTGAAAATTTTCTCTGATAGTTTAGGCACTTGAAGCTGAATTAGAGGAAAGGTAATGTATTATGATGTGCATGTACAAAGAGAACTCTTTACTAGGGCTTTTGAGACCTTGCTTCTATGCAAGCACACACCTCTGAGAAGCTTCGCCAAGCCATTCAATCTCTCTGGGCAATTTTTTTCTTACGTGTACAAAAGAAAAATCAAATATTTGCTGAGAGTCCTCCATGTAAACAGGGTACTGTGATAGCAATGGGGTACAGTGAGCTACTTGAGATTATGTGGTCAAGGTGTGCTTGAGGATGTGATGTTTGAGCTAAAACCTGTATGTTGCAAAAGAGGCAGGCAATAAAAATCTGGGCATAGAGCCTTCTAGGTGGAGGGGGTAAGCCCCTGGACAGACCATAAGGCTGGACCAGACTTGCTGTGCTGAGGGACAGAAAGAAACCTGAAGAGGCTGGAGCAGACTGAGCAGGGGGAGAGGGATTATGAGAAGAGACCTAAGAAGAAGTCAAGGGCTAGATCATGTAGGGCCTTGTAAGACATTGTGCATTGGCCACAAAATTTGTTTGTCTGGTTTTTCCATAAGCTGGCTCTAGTAGCATTTATGTGACTTTAACTGTATTTGAAACAATTTTGCTAGATTGTATTGTGACAGCTGTCACATCAGTGTGCATTTTTTAAAAATACCAAAATTGGTGAATTTTTGTGTGGCCATTTTAATCTCGAAGATGGAAGAAAATAAGCAACATTTTCATCATATTTTGCTTTATTTCAAGAAAGGTAATGATGCAGCTGAAATGCATAAAAAGATTTGTGCAGTGCATGGAGAAGGTGCTGTGACTGATCAAATGTGTCAAAAGTGGTTTGCAAAGTTTCATGCTGGAGATTTCTTGCTGGATGATGCTCCACAGGCAGGTAGACCAGTTGAAGTTGACAGTGATCAAATCCAGACAGTAACAGAACAATCAATGTTATACCATGTAAAAGATAGCAGACATACTCAAAAGATCCAAATCAAGCACTGAAAATCATTTGCACCAACTTGGTTATGTTAATTGATTTGATGTTTGGGTTCCACATAAGTGAAAAAAACCTTCTTGACTGTATTTCTGCATGTGGTTATCTTTTTAAACATAATGAAAATGTTCTATTTTTTAAAACAAATTGTAACATGCAATGAAAAGTAGATACTTTACAATAATGTGGAATGGAAGAGGCCATGGGGCAAGCAAAATGAACCGCCACCAATCACATCAAAGGCCGGTCTTCATCCAAAGAGGGTGATGTTGTGTAAATGGTGGGATTGGAAGGGAGTCCTCTCTTATGAGCTCCTTCTGGAAAACTGAATGATTAATTCCAACAAGTACTGCTCCCAATTAGACTAAATGAAAGTAGCACTCAAAAAAAGTTGTCCACAATTAGTCAACAGAAAACATATAATCTTCTCTCAGGATAAGGCAAGACCACACGTTTCTTTGATGACCAGGCAAAAACTTTTACAGGTTGGCTGGTAAGTTCCGATTCATCCACCGTATTCACCAGACAGTGCACATTTGGAATTCTTGTATTTCAGTCTTTACAAAATTCTCTAAATGGAAAAAAATTCAATTCCATGAAGATTGCAAAAGATACCTGTAATAGTTCTTTGTTCAAAAAAGATAAAAAGTTTTGAAAAGATGAAATTATGAAGTTGCTTGAAAAATGGCAGAAGGTAGTAGAACACAATGGTGAATGCATTGCTCAATAAAGTTACTGGTGAAGATGAAAAATGTGTCTTTTATTTTTTACTCAAAACAGAACGAACATTTTGGCCAAAACAATACGTTCAATGAATAGGCATTAAATGGTTCCAGCCAACAAAGGCTCATCTTTACATGTTTCTAACAGGTTGCTGCTGTATGATGAAGGTTTTTAGGGTGTCCAGAAAGGAAGCAGAAGGATAAAATAGGGAGCTACTGCATGGTCCAGGCAAGTTGTGGTGCTGGCCTGGACTATGGTGGTATCATTGGAGGTGATGAGGAAACAGTACCTACTACACTTGACTCTAGATTCTTCCTATACTTTTAATAGGGTTCAAATAAGCAAAAGGAAAGTGATATTTATTGTTAACAAGCTCTTTGGAGAAGATTAAATTTTTTTAATTAAATCTTCCCCCCAAACCTATGAGATTCGTGGCTGATAAATGTAAATTACATTTTAAAGTTATAAAGCACTATAGAAATATAGCGAGGAGATATTATTACTAATTTTGTTATTGCTATCATTACATATTGGGTCCAACCATGGATGCAATGGTAACCCTGAGAATTTCTTGAGTACCACATGCCCACTTCAAAGAACAAATGGGCTGCCTCTTATATTTACCATGAATGTTCTCTAAGCTCTCTTTGAAGAGGGCTTTGTATTGTTTTAATCAGCTATCAAGTTTAAAATTCTAGATCTTATCTATACAGCATGTCATGTCTTAAGAATAAAGAGCATCATCCTTGCTTTTGTACAAGTGTAAAAACCAAAGCAAAATGTAAACAAAGACCTGTTGAATAAATTTGCATCCCCCTGAATTTAAAAAGTGATCATTTGCTCAGTAGAATCCCAGAGTGCTTTTGGTGAGCCACGCAATGACCATGCATTTTGCTCTCAAGGACTTCAGAATCTAATAAACTAAGTCCAATTATATCAATGATTACAGTAATAACAGTAAGACTAATAATAATTAACATCTGTTGTATAACACGCCAGGCATTATTTCAGGTATTTTACTTTTAATATATCGTGCAATTTTCACAGAAACCCTATGAGGTTGGCAGTATGAACAGCTTCATGTCACCGGTGAAGAGTTTCGGATGGCTCCTGTGATAAGTGATATGAGAGAAATAGGTCCAAGGATTACTGAGCAGTGTGCTTACCTCATTTTTCTTTATATAGACGTGTCTCTGCATGAGAAACTCCAATTAAACTTCTAATACAGGGTCTGGCACAAAGAACACCCCTTTTTTATTGCAAAATCTTTTATTGCAAAATCATAAGCATGCAATTCTGTAACATAACAATATCACACTCAATCACAGCATATGAATTTTGGGTGAAATGTTCACATTAAAACTATACATTATGACACCCATATTAATACCCTGCCAAGCACACTCAAGCAGGCGTTACTTCTGCCGGACCCAGTATATTCATAGGTAACCCATATCATAGACATTGCTACAATCACAGGTTAAACGAGATCAAAAGTGACTTGTTAACAAAACAGTGTTAGAGAACAGAAACCAGAGATTCAGGAAAAAGTGAAGTGGGTACCAGAAGAAGTATAGCATTTTGGTCCTAGAATTATTTCTTCTGCTTATTATCAGAGATTCAGGAACTTTCACCTTATCCTAACTGGGTTTATCCTGCAGTATGCCTATTGTGTGGACCTTTAACACCCTAAATAAACATCACCTTTTTATGTTTAGAGTGACAAAAAGGGGAGAGTAATAGGAAAAAAAAAGATAAGACAGATAAAATGGGGCCAGAGCATGAACCGCTTTGAAGATGGCAGGATTTGGGCTTTTCACTGAGTGAGAAGTGTAGCACGGGAGGTGGCTCCCCATCTGCTTTATGTCATGCCACGACGCCCCGAGAGGTCTTGGCCTATGTAGGACGCAGGCTCTCTTTTATCAACAAAACGGCCTGAGCTCAGTTACAGAAAATAAGTATGTGCATGGCCCTCCACGTTATGAAGCTCCATAAATGACAAGGAATGTTAGATAGAAAAGAAAAGAAGCATGGAGAATTGATTTTAAAGCTCCTTCTAGACTTCAATAGAAAGGGTGATGTGCTTTCTTTCCTAGCTCCATCTGTAAGGGAAGCAGAAAGCTGTATTTCTGACTGTGGTAAAGTAAATAACATTATGGATATATCTTGAAAGATTGAAAAATCAAAGCAAGTTGGCATTACGTCAAGTTCTCATGCATTTTTTAAAAATTATACTGAAAGTACTTAGTTCACTTTATGTCTAACAAAATGAAACACGGCAGTTTAATGAGAAATGTCATTTTCCTGGATTATAAAAGAAAAACAAAAATGATAAAGCCAGTCAATATCACTAGGGTTCTTTTTTATCCTTCTCTCCCATATATGCAATATTTCATTTTGGTATACCTCCCAAGTCCTTTGGTTTCCTTTGGGGGGAAAGGGGTATATGACTAGGAAATATTACTCAACATTTTTATGGCTGTCATTGTTTTTAACAGTTACAGATATAGAATATTTTTCTCTTTGTGTCTTCATCAAAATCTTGAATAATAACCTTACTTTTTTTCTTTGATGCCCTTTACAAATATTAGCTAGTCAAACCTTACTGTCTTCTAGAGAGACTGGTTTATAAATTGACAAGTAAATTGATAAACCAAGACATTGTCACCAGTCACCAGGCAAAAGAGAAGAGCAGATATAGACTACTTAAGTCTGTTTCTTAGGTTTTGCTTCATTTAGTATGGAGCATATTTCTCAAGTCATGTGATCACTCCAGAGATTCACTTGGTAGATAATAATCAATTTGGGGAAATATGGGGGAATCTCCCGTACCAGGGAATACCAGCGCTGAGTGTACTATTGCCTCAGCTTCAATTAGTTCTAGAAAGACCCCTAACAGGAGGCAGATATATTAATAAAGACGCAAAACATCCTTCTTTCAATAGATCAAACTGAATCTTATATTACTGACTCCCTTTTAAGTAGTCTGGCCCATTAGAGTCATAGGGTGATTTATACACTCTGATTAGATACTTGGGAATTTTTATTTTCACCTATGCAAACAATGAGTTAGATAACAGCCACAGAGGTTCACTTTTGTCTGATATTTATGGAGCTCACAAGAAATATCTTCTCCCTGTCCAGCAGTTCTCAATTTCCTCTCATTTCAGCCCCTTACCCCACCCCACCCCCCAAAAAAATCTACCTCTACCTCTAGACGTAGCATCCCTAGGTGGTAGAAATGGAAAGATGAATACGATATTATCAGGTCTGTGTATTTCATATCTTATACAAAAACCAACTTTTACTTCTGGGAAATCCATATAAATTTTTGACTCCATATTCTTCACAATCTGCACGTAAACACTGAAGATTCTAGTTGAGAAATCAAATATTCAGAATGCCATGGGTAACACACCTCCACCAGAAGAATGATGACATATTCTAAGACAGCAAAAGAGAAGCCTGTCATACTGGACTGTGCTTGATAAATAATGAGACACAGGCTGGAGAACTCTGAAATTACTTTCTACAAAAATGACAGGGAGTTGATATATGGTTTGGAACTACTGACTCCAGATTTCCATTCCTTATGAGGGGATCCCCAACCACATCATTAGAATCCTTACTGATTGTTTCAATTACCCACATGTCCTTTGCTCATCTCTACCTGAAAATAAATGTCTTGTCCTTGTTAATATTTCTCCTTGGATTCTAACATTTGAATGATAGAAAGATCATTGAATCTAACTCTAGCTTCTTTTTTTTTTAAGATTTTTATTTATTTATTTTTAGACAGAGGGGAAGGGAGGAAGAAAGACAGGGAGAGAAACATCAATGTGTGGTTGCCTCTCGCACACCCCCACCAGGAACCTGGCCCACAACCCAGGCATGTGCCCTGGCTGGGAATCGAACCAGCGACCCTTTGATTTGCAGGCCTGCACTCAATCCACTGAGCTACACCAGCCAGGGATAACTTCAGCTTCTTAAAGAAGATGTCTAGAATAACCACGTCTCATAAGTGTTTGGAAAATGACCTAATTAATCAAGATAAATGCCCATAAGATATTGTGTAATTATTCATACATACATAATACAAACATATTTTAGCCTAAATAGTTTTTTCATTTTGTTGTTGTTTTTGGCAAACACCTACTATGTACCAGTTACTGAATGCCTTTTGCCTATTCTCTGTCTAGTTAGTCCCTACTTACTTGATAAAACTAAACTCGAGCCTTCCCTCTTCCAGGACCCCTTCCTGACCTCCAGTCTGATTTAGCAGTCCCTTTGCTATGCTCTGATAACATGAAAGCACGCCTTTCTCAGCATATTCACCACACTAGGATGTATCCGTTGATTTACTTGTTTGTTTTTCCTCCCACTGCACTCTACTCCCTATAAAGGAATGGGCCATGTTTTTATTTGCTCTAAATTGCTCTTAAATAAGAAGCTAATACATTTAAACTTGATCCTGAAAGCACTGGGTAGACAAAAGCACTTTTATGGAGGAAGGTGATATGAACAGATTCGTGTTTCCTAGTGTTCCTATGTGACATGGACCAATGGACTATGGCTTTTAAATGGTGATGACTAGAGTTAAGATCAATTGGGAGATTCTTTCAGTAATACAGGAAATAGAACGAACACAATCTTATATATTTTTCCTTAATAAACAAGTAAATGAAGATTGAGCTATGGTGGGGAATTGCTAATAAGGAGATGGGAAGAGAGAGAAAAAAGGAGATTAAAAATAAAACATTTAGAGTCATATATGCATCTACTTTTTTCCTCATTCTTTATATTTAATCAAAGATATTTCTTTGGGTTTATGACTTGCACTTTTGAAAAGATGATGGTAACATTTTTCCTGTTTGGAAATAGAGTAAGGATATGCAAAATAAGATCCATTCAGTTTTGAACATGTGAAAACAGGAAAACAGGAAATAGGGTAGGGATATGCAAAATAAGGTCCATTCAGTTTTGAACCTGTTAAACTTAAACTGTTTATTTGTGTGCCCTTTAAGAATCTCAAAATAGAAGAAAACATGTTATCAACCAGGAATAGTACATTACATGGGAAATAGAGAGGCTTAACATGGAATCCTAGGAAGAAGAATGCTATGTAATGAGCAAGAAAACAACAAAGTAAAGGAGAACTATTTGATTGGAAGTAACACAAAAAGTAGAGCAAGAGGAATTATTGGCTAACATTAGATTAAAACTTAGTATATTTTGCTGTGCATAATGCATACATTTTTGCCCAAATTTTTGAGGGAAAAATAAGGATGTGCATTATATATGTTTGGGTATACATACCATGGGTATAATGATGGGTACAATTATCCCATGTATGATGCAAATAAAAATGTGGGTGTGCATTACACACAGCAACATACAGTATGTGCTACTGTATCCGCACTGCTTTCCTGGGGCGTTACTCATCAAAGTTCCTCCCTTCCATTCTTAATCTATAACACTCACCTGCTTAGGAACAAGTGAAGGAAGAACTGGCATTCTCCAAGGAGCACACAGCAAAGACCACAGATTGCGTGAGACTCTTTTCCTTCTTATTCCTGGCTTGGTGCTCTTAGAATAAATCAATTGTTGCTTTCATTTTCCATTCAAAAAACTCCATTCATTGTAAATTGAAACAAATAAAACTCCACATAATGTAAATTACATTCAGAGTCTGCAGTGATTGGTCGGATGATGATATGGAGAGATTGTTTTATCAGCATTAAAAGAAAAATTTGTCACTGTTTGGCATATTGTCACTCACATTTAGAATCAGTCCTTATGTTTAACTGAGGAAAAAAGGCAAGGATGAGCTCTGAAAAATAAACGTGTAGAGGTGGAATCATTCTGGGCTTTGCTTAACCTTGGACATAAAACAAAACAATTGAATAATTCTGACTATAAAATTTTCAAGGCCAAGTTTTTATCTCATGCCCTGTAAACATGTGGGTAATGATTTTTATTTTCCTTGAGGCAAAAAATAGACAATATCAGGTAACACTGGCAATAAAGTTTGGTCTCGCTGAACTTGCTGCTTCAGAACTCTTCTTGCCTTAGTCTTGGCAAATGAAATGTTGGTCTCAAGTCTGTGACGTGTCTCCTCAATGTAAACTTGAGTGACAAAGTGACTCGTACACTCACCTCAGGCAAGTCATATTTGAGCTGGAAGAGCAGTAAGATTTTCTGTGAGAAGTCCACAGAAGCTTCTAAAGAACCACACGAAAGTATAAAAAGCTTAGAAGTTATTTCTAGATTCTGTGATGAATTGTGACAAGCTCTATCAACATGAGACATGGGCTTTCTCTCCTTACAAAGTGCAGAATTTTAGGCAAAGATGATGGCAGCTACAGGCAGTCATTAGGAAACACAGTTTCCACTGAGCTTTATAGAAAAGGTACCCATGGAGTCTGTGCCTCCCGGGCAAATCCGGCCTTCTCACTGAATTTAGAGCAGAGACACTCTTCCTTGCTCCCATCCATCCCACCATGCTATTTCCCCAGCGGGGTTAAACAGCACAATTTGCCAACGACTGTTCTGCAGAGGGTTCACTAGGAACCCACAGAAATCATTGTTTTGTTGCCTTCATATATTTGCAAGCCAGAGACACTGAGTTTAAGCAGAAATGTCACATCTCACCACTTTGTTGAGGCAGAGAAGGCACAGGTGTTCCAACCTCGTGCTCCTCTGGTCTCTGCCCACGCTGCCCAAGCTCTTTTAAATTACTGAGACCTGAGGGTGAAATGAGTAACTCAGGCTTTGTCTCCTTGTGGGCAAACAGCTGCTTAGGTTAGCCCAAGCTTAGCGAAAGAGGGGTGAAAGTCAAACAAATCCATTTTCAGGGTTATGTATGTTTAGAGCAGTCAAGGAAAGATCTGAAATTGATTTTTGCTAAGGATGCAGGAAGTGATTGTGGAAATGGGAAATGACATATTTAGAGTTGCTATGTGTTTAGCACTTTTTGCCTCATGTTTTTTGTTCTTATGTTTTTATGTTAGGATTTTATGTGTCTGTTTTCAGGATGATGGGTAAGGTCATGTAACTTGTTTTATAGCATGAAAAGTTGAGCAAAATAATGTATGTTACTTTCTGTTAGAAGTGTTAAGAATCATAAGTAAATTGACTTCTCCACTTTCCCATTAGGGAAAATGTGGAAGCAGGGAGATGGGGCTTCCTCTGCCTACATTCCTGAGTGAGAACAACTTGGAACAAAGTCTTGTAGCTGACCTATGATGGACAAGGTGGTATGAGCCTATAAGAAGTCTTTCATGCTTTTAAGCCACATAAACTCAAGGATTATTTATTGTGTTGTATATCCTTTTTTAATGGCAGCACTACCTAAGTTATGCTGATCGATATATTCATCTGGTAAGTAGAATTTCCAGTGATAGAACCAAATACTTACTACAAGCAAGCCTAGTTCTTGGCCTACGATATAGAGCTATATGCAAAGGCGCTTACCGGCACATGTGCCCCATCACAGGTGGTCAAGGAAATACAGCAGTAATTACATGTTCTAGATCAGTGATGTATATGGCTTCTTTGAAATTTTGTAGTCATGGCTACAATCTATGTTTTCATTTTTATTGAATTTATTGGGGTGATACTGGTTAACAGAATTATACAGGTTTCAGGTGTACGATTCTACAACATATCACTGTATTGTGTGTTCACCACCACAAGTCAAGTCTCCTCCCATCACCATTTATCCCTCTTTACCTCCCTCCTCCCTCAGTCAATCACCACACTGTTGTCCATGCCCATGAGTTCTTTCTTTCTTTTTTTTTCCTTTTTACTCAATCTCTCTACTCCCCCCAACCCAGCCCCCCCACCCCAGACAGCTGTCAGCCTGCTGTCGTGGAGAAATGTAACCTTGCCCAGAATTATGATCACAGATGAAATTATCATGTTGCTCTTTAGCTTTGCATTTATCTCTCTCTATAATTCAACCCTAACCTCCTTCCCCATATAAATCTATGTGTCTTCTGAGATTGTCTATATTTATCTGTTATGATTGAGCTCAGCTGGAAATAACAACCACCAACAAAATAAAAGTGACTTAAACAAATGTAAGGTTTTGTTTTCCCATGCATATCAAATATTTTGAGGTTGGTAGCTACTGCATGATGTTTCTGAAGTCTAGGTCCTTTCTTCCCTCAATTCTAATCATGTTCTCCTTCATTTTATGCTTGTGCCCTATGGTTGCAAAATGGATGCTGCAGCTCCAGTCATCACAGCCCCATTTAGAGTGTGTAGAAAGGGGGGAAGAAAGGGGAACAGCACTGACATACTTTCCTTCAGTCTCATTGGTCAAGACAGTGACTTATGGCCACTCCTCAGGGCAAGAGATGCTGAGAAACTGTGCACAAGATTTTCATGATTGGCTTAAACTAATCCATCACTTGAAAGTAAGCATATTCTCTTCCAGAACAAAATCAGACTTTTTGCTAGCAAGAAAGAAGAGAATAAGTACAGTATTTGTTATACCATCTATTCACATTTGTTTCAGGTCACAAGATGGAAGATGATGTCACCTCAGGACACCTGACAAATGGTATGGAAATAGAAAACTCTTTACACCGAGGAAAATTGTTTATAGGACCCTTTTCTAGAGGTTCATGCTAGTCTAGCTACTTTTATTTTTTATGAATTAAGGCTCTTGAGTCATATTACAACAAAGACTGAGAGTGCTTGACTGCATAGCATTATTGGAAAACCGTAGAAATATGCTCAGTGAGAGATGTGACTCATTAATTCCAGTTCATGCCAAATTCACTGGGCTTGTAGCAAGGATCAGGCCTTGAATTCAATTGTACCTGGGTTTGACTCAAGGATTTACTACTTGGCAGCTGTTCGGCCACAGGTATAGGCCATTTTACTTCTGTAAGTCTCACTTTTTTATGTGATAATAACCTTGAACTTTATGATATTCAAGAAAATTAAATTAAATTAAAACAGGTAATTAACACCTGTTAGTATTAGTTATAGCTTCTTCACAAAATAAAAGTGCTGGGGACAACTTAGAAAGTGATATAGTAGAAGAGAAGGTTGCATTTTTTGCATCATAAAACATCGACTGCATGTTCCATCAGGGATTGCATTTTGCCTGACTACTCCAACCACGCTCCACAGCAGAAACTCTCCTTTGGATTTAAACACACACACACACACACAAAACAACAACAAAAACTCTGAAAACTCTTTTCTATTTTTTCAATTTCTCTGCGCCTTAGCTATTGGCTTTCCGATTCTTTAAATTACTCCTTATGGCATAGTGTTGTATAATTTATACAGAACACTCGCTGCTGTCTTGTATTATTTAATTCTCCAAAGTGTTTGGAGAAAGGATATTATATAAAAGCAGTGACACAAAATAAAGTGGCATTGTACCAGGGCCTTGCATCTTTAATAAAGTTGCTCTCAAACTGCATTTCAGTAAATGAAATGTACCCGGGAATGACAAATTTTCATATATCAAAGGTATGCTCTGACCTGCTCTGAGACATAAAGCCTAATGCCATAATAGAGCCCAGAGGTTTCTGTGTGATTTGATTTGGCTTTCTTTCTTTCTTTTCTTACAAAGAAAGATTACCTACTTTCCAAAATAATAATTATAAGGAAATCATCCAATGGCAGGGGAAACAAAGCACCATTAAGATTGAAGGCATTCGGTGGCAACATTAGATCCTAAGCTTTTTAGGGAAAAAAAGTACACACCAAGGAGGGGAAAGAGGGCTCTGTGAACTTTAATTATTTATAACATATCTCTCAGAATGTTCCAAGCCTTATTCTCTAAGAAACAGTCAAGCATAAAACAAAGAACAGGAGAGAATGTCAAACATGAAGCAAGAACAGGAGGGAGTCTCTGAAGGACTTACGTTAGCATGAGTGAGGTTTACAATTAGGGATACATGATGTGGCTTCAGAGGCCCCAGAGCAAATACAGGTAGGAAGGCCAGTAGAGTCACCTCTACTGATGAGGCCACATGGGGGAAAATGAAACAGAGAATGTGATACCCACCTGATCACGTAACACCAGTGCTACAAATCCGCCTGCCCCTCATCATTCCAGGGTGAGCTGCTTATTATAATGAGAATTGATGCTCTTTCAGGGACACAGACAAAAATGCAATATTTGTCTTACAGAGGAGAAAATTTCCTCTTTCCTGGGTGAGCATCTCCACGGTAAAAACTGAAGGACACCACAGCTCTGCTCCCAGACAATGCCTGGTGGAGACCCAAAGAGGAAAAAGCAGTGTAATACTGATCCATCTCAGTTGCTTTCTCTTAAAGTTTGAAGACGTATCCATCGCTAAGCTCAAGAGTCTTCTGTTGAAAGGTAAGTAGGATCTCATAGAAGAATAACACCCAAGATTGTCCTCTGATGGCAGTAGATCATGCAAGTGGTGGTAGAATTAGAAAGGTGCCCAAGAAATTCGATCCATTTAAATACCATGTGACGAACACTGGTCTTATTAAAAGTGGGAGGGAAGGTAGAGATTACTTTTCCTTTACCTTTTTATTTTTGTTTGTTTTTTCTTTTCTCGAGTTCCTGCCTTTGTAAATGCAGTGTTTTTATTCTTGCCAAGTAAACCTGAAAGTTTGAGAAAATGGTGACCACTTCCTTCACCCCTTAAAACTGAAAGAGAAGTGTCACATTTTAAAAAGAGGGTACTGCCTTGACTGGTGTGGCTCAGTTGGTTGGGCATCATCTTGCAAAGCTTAAGGGTCGCTGGTCTGATTCTCAGTCAGGGTACATGCCTGGGTTGCTGATTCGGCCCCAGATTGGGGCATTTACAAGAGGCAACTGATTAGTGTTTGTTTCTCTCTCACAGTAATGTTTCTCTGCCTCTCTTTATCCCTCAATTTCCCTCTCTCTAGAAACAGATAAATAACAACTTTTAAAACATAAAAAGAGAGGTCACTAATCTTTGGAATGCCTGCTATGTGTGGGGAACTCTTCCAGGCACCATCGGATACATTAATCCCAAAAACAAGCATAAATTACTATCAGTCTTTTTACAAAAGGGCAAAGATGCCTCTGTGAAATAAAGTTATTTAATCGTGATCATGTAACTGAGGGCTAGCAAGCAAGATTTGAAACCAAATATCCCTATGCACTTACATAAACATAATTTTCAAGACTGGAGAAAAGCAGCTGACATAATCACTGGGAACTGATAAGTGTCCTTTCATCTGTCAAATTAGAATTTTCAAAAGCCTATTTCTTTCTTTCCCTCCTTTTTTTCGGTCCTTCCTTTCTTAAATAGCTATTTTACATGCCTCCCAAAGTCTTAGACTAGAGCACTGGAGAAAACAAGGCCCTACCCAGAAGTTGCTTCTATTTCAGTGGGTGGGGTACAAAAATAAAGAAACAATTCTATGTTGGGCAGCAAAGAACACCACGGAGAAATGTAAATCACTATAGGGATAGAGAATAAGGAGCCAAGGCTGTGTTTGTGGTGGTTTTTGTGGTTTGTCTGGAAGGTCTTTCTCAAGCATAACATTTGAGCAGAGATGAATTAAATGAGTGAGCAGAGGAAACAGCAAGTACAAAGGCCCTGGGGCAGGACAATACCTGGAGTATTTAGAAAAAGCAAAGATTTGCATTATAATGACTGAAGAGTATTGCCTAGTGAAAAAGTAAGAGATGAGGTCAGAGAGACAGTCAAGGGAGAAACCACGTAGGACCCTGCAAGCTATGGGAGAGCTTTGTATTTTGGGCTGAGTAAGAGCCAAAGTCTTGGAGGGTTTTGAGTAGTAATATGATTTGATGCAAAATATGAATAGAATTGGTAAGAAGCGATCAAAGTCTGAATATATTTTAGTTAGGGCCAACAGGATATACCACTGCATTAGATGTGGATACGTGAGAAAGAGGTGTCAAAAAGTTAATCGATTTGTGCATGAGCTACTCTAAGCATGTTGCATACCAAGAATTTGGGTAAAGATTGGAATATCATGAGGCCTTCAACCTGGGTGTAGTCTTGGTATCCAACATCACCCTACCTAGTCTGTAGATTTTGTAAGACTCTTTTCTTTGGTTTAGACCTTTGTGTTGGGACACTGGGGACATATTTTTTCATCCAATTTCTACTGCGTTATCAATTTGTTATTCATACAAATTTGTTTCAGAGCAAGGTTGATTTTGTTTCTTTCTTCCTAGTGTGCTTGAAATCCTAACACAATGTTTAAGTTTGAATCTCTGTAATAAACACTTTAGAAATGGAAATGCCAAATTTAATGGCACAAGGCACATCGGGATTTGGATTTCTTTCACTACCAGAGAAATGCTCATCAGAAGAAAATCTGGCAGTGATACTGTCATTGCTCAGTTCCAGCTAAAAAATAAAAAATAAAAATCTACCACACACACAGACATAGAAAAAAAAAAGCCAGGAAACCTTTCTTTTGTTTTCAAGTTATTCTGTCAGTGAAGAAACCTCTGTGCTGCAGAATTACACTTTTCTAGGAATGGCCAGGCAACAAAGAACAGATTTTATCATTATTCTTGTGACTCTTAAATTTTTAATTGGAAGAAAAATTTTCTATGAAGGGGAGACCATGACTGATTTAGCCAGATACTCCTCTCAAATCATTCTAATATTGTAGTAAAGTCATGTGTGCTAGGGCAGAGTTGAATGTCCAGCTATACTGAGTCCAGCTCTACAGAATCATAGTTTTATAATTCATTCATTTTCAAATAGTGGTGGCACTATCAATGGCTGTATGACCTGTGGCCTCAGAAACCCACACAAAACTGGTCTCAATAACATTGAAATTAAGAACGATCTAACAGAAACCAGAGGGGAGGGGGGAGGGGACAATGGGGGAAGGGTTTTCAGGAACTGCTATAAAGGATACAAGGACAAAACCAAGGGGGAGGGTAGAATCAAGGGAGGGAGGTGGGTTTGGCTGGGGTGGGGAGGAGTGGTGGGGAGAAAATGCAGACAACTGTAACTAAACAACAATAAAATAATTAAAAGAAAAAACTGGTCTCAATAAGATGTTCTACTTTTATCTCAAAGCTCTATCCCTTGGGGATTAATTTTCAGAAACTTGTCCACAATTTGCATCCACTCTCCTAATCTTTTGTTTTCTTTCCTCCTCCTCCTCCTCCTCCTCCTCCTTCTTCTTCTTTTTATTGTTGTTCAAGTAGAGTTGTTTCCATTTTACCCCCACTACTCTCCCCTGCCCCACCCATCCCCACCCCCATCCTTAATCCTACCCCCTTTGGCTTTGTCTATGTGTCCTTTATACATGTTCCTTGATGACCCTTCCCCTAATTCCCCCCATGATCCTTCTCCCCCCTCCCCTCAAGTCACTGTCAGTTTGTTCTTTATTTCAATGTCTCTGGTTGCATTTTGTTGCTTGTTTGTTTTGTTGATCAGTTTCACCACCTGGCTTACTTCAATTAACATAATGCTCTCCAGATCCATCCAGGCTGTTGCAAAGAGTAGGAGCTCCTTCTTTCTTTCTGCTGTGTAGTATTCCATTGGGTAAATGTACCATGGTTTTTTGATCCACTCATTTAGTGATGGGCATTTAGGTTGCTTTCAACACTTGACTATTGTAAATTGTGCTGCTATGAACATTGGGGTGCATAGATTCTTTTGAATTGGTGTTTCGGGATGCTTAGGGAATAATCTTAGCAATGGAATTGCAGGTCAAAGGCAATTCCATTTTTAGTTTTTTGAGGGAATTCTATACTGTTTTCCACAGTGGCTGCACCAGTCTGCATTCCCATCAGCAGTGTACTAAGGATCCTTTTTCTCCACAACCTTGCCAGCACTTGTTTGTTGATTTGTTTACGGTGGCCATTCTGACCTGTGTGAAGTAGTATCTCATTGTGGTTTTAATTTGCATCTCTCTGCTGACTAGTGATGCTGAGCATCCTTTCACATGTCTCTGGGCCCTCCATATGTTCTTATTGGAGAAGTACCTGTTCAGGTCCGTTACCCATTTTTAATTGGGTTGTTTGTCTTCCTGCAGTGGAGTCATGTGAGTTCTTTATATATTTTGGAGATCAGACCCTTGTCCGAGGTGTTATTGGCAAATATATTTTTCCATATAGTTGGTTCCCTTTTCAATTTGCTGATGTTTTCTTTAGCCATGCAAAAGTATTTTATTTTGATGAAGTCCCATTTGTTTATTCTTTCCTTTATGTTCCTTGCTCTAGGGATATATCAGTGAAAATAATGCTGCATGGAATATCTGAGATTTTCCTTCCTGTGTTCTCCTCTAGGACTTCTATGGTATAGAACAAACATTTCAAAAATTTATATGGAACCACAAATGACACCAAATGGCTGCAGCAATTTTGAGAAAGAAGAACAAAGTAGGAGGGATCACAACCTGATATCAAGCTATGTTACAAGGCCATGGTAATCAAAACAGTCTGGTACTGGCATAAGAACAGACACACAGATAAATGGAATAAAATAGAGAACCCAGAAATAAACCCAAGTCTCTATGGTCAGTCAATATTCAACAAAGGGGACAGAAGCATAAAATGGAGTAAAAATAGCCTCTTTAACAAATGATGTTGGGAGATCTGGACAGCTACATGGAAAAAAAAAGAAACTTGATCACCAACTTACACCATACACAAAAATAAACTCAAGGTGAATAAAATATTTAAATATAAGTCATGAAATCTTTCTTTTTTTCCTACAAGCTTTAAAGTTTAACTGCCTGGATTCAAATATTAAGCTGACCTTTCATTAGTTATATTACCTCTCACAAGTTACTTAACCTCAGTGAACTTCAATCCTTACTTAAAATGGAAAGTTTGGGGCATGGGAGCAGGGCATACATAACATACCACCTTATCATATGTGAATATTTTTACAACAGTTACAAAGTTCTGGACAGATATATATTGAAGTAGTAAGAACCAGTGAATTTATAAGAGATGGAAATACTTCCCAGTTCAAAGTACTTTTTGGGGTCAGAGGATGCATAGAGGAAATTTCTGTAGGACCCGGCTGCTGAGTCAGGACACTGAAAAGAACTTTAGCCAGATTTGACCCCAGGGACTTTTAAGACTTTTGTTCTAGAAGTGATATTACAAATAGATGTTATTTTATTTGCAAATTCTAAAGAGATGTCAATGGTTGCCAAGAGCAATATGTTGAGAAATATTCTAATGTATATTCTGGACTAATCAGCACCAAGATTCATTACTGACGTCAAGGATCATATGGATGCTATGAGAACACGGTGGGAAAATGGAGTCACTGAGGCACATTATTTGTCAGTTTTTCTTAGCATTATAGCCATTGTTTAGGGATTTTATTATGCATTGACTTCATGTGGACATTAGTGGTTTTATGCCAAATGTATATGGACTGGACTTCCTTAAATGTATTCTCTTTGTATGAGTTCTTGAGTGTTTTATGTTCAAAATATTTGTTCCAAGTAACTGTTAGTGTTCTCCAGACTGTACAATAATTAAGGATTCCCATGAATGTCCCTTCCTCCATAGCAAGGAACATCATAATACTTTAAGGTAAAAAAAATCTTAACTTTTTAAAAATTAATTTTAGCTCTGACTGGTGTGGCTCAGTAGGTTGGGAATGTTCCTGTGAAATGAAAGACCACCCATTCAATTCTCAGTCAGGGCACCTGCCTGGACTGTGGGCCAGGTCCCTTGTTGGGGGTGTGCAAGAGGCAACTGATCAATGTTTCTCTAATATATTGTTTCTCTCCCTCTCTTCCTCCCTTCCTCTCTCTCTAAAAATAATTAAAACTCTCTTATTAAAAAGAATCAACCAATGAATGCATAAATGAGTGCAACAAATTAGTATTTCTCTCTCTCCCCTCTTCCTTTCTCTCTCTCAAATAAATATAAATAAAATATAAATATTAATTTTAATTATAAAGCTAATTCTTTTTTGGGCTACTTAAAAACACCAAAGAATTAAGTATAATAAAGTTAAAATCCTGCACAACCCTTCATAAACTCATTTTGGTCCGTTATGAATATTTTGGTGAATGTAATCTTATCTTTCCCATTTTACATGTGTGTATGTACATATGTATGTGTGTGTATTTATGGACACATGTGTATATTTGGGCATGTATAGATGTTTAAACAAAAGAGGATTAGTTGCTGCACACCCCTTTTAATGACACCTTTTAAAAAACTTAATATAGCAGTTTCTTATTTCTGCCATACACAGATTACCAGAGACCTGGTAGGTTAAAACAACACAAATTTAATATCCTGTAGTTATGGAAGTCAGCAGTTGGAAGTGGATCTTATGGGGTTAAAATAAAAGTGATGAAAGAGCTACATTTCTTCTGGAGGATTAAGAGAGAACCTCTTTCTTTGCATTTGCCTGCCTCCAGAGCCTACCTACATTCCTTGTCTGTGATTCCTTTCTCCAACTGCAAAGCCATCAACAGTATCTCTGTTTCACACACACACACACACACACACACACACAAACACACACACACACCCCTGCTCCCACCATCACATCTCCTCTGACCCTCATACTCCTACCTCCCTCTTATAAGGACCCTTAATATTCTATTTATTTTTTTGCTTGTTTTTTAAGGAATGTTCCTTTTATTTATTTTTATTGTTTTAGAATTTTTAAATTTATTTTTAGAGAGAGGGAAAGGGAGGGAGAAAGAGAGAGAAACATCAATGTGTGGTTGCCTCTCATGCACTCCCCAATGGGGACCTGGCCTGCAACCCAGGCATGTGCCCTGACTGGGAATCAAACCAGTGACCTTTTGGCTTGCAGGCTGGCACTCAATCCACTGAGCCGTACAAGCCAGGGTAAATTTTATATCTTTCAGATTTAATCTTCCCACCTTAAGAATGTTAAGTTGATCACATCCGAGCATTTCCATTTTTCATTTAAGGTAACATAGTCATAGTTTCTGGAGATTAGGGCAGGGACTTCTTTGGAGGCATGAGCCTTATCCTGTCTACCACAGTTACATTGCACCAAAAATTTTAATAAAAGCTATAAATCATAAATGACTAATAGAATGGGAGCACAGACAATAGTAACTGAGCAATTGAAACAGTTTTGGGTTGGTGGAAGCAGGTGGAGGAGTGCAAAGTAATTCAGCAGAAAGGAGACAGTGGAGCTATAGGTGCTGGCAGCGGCACGGTACCAACAAATAAGAGTTCTAATCACGCTCAGGACACTGGAAAGGTCTCAGACAGGGGAACGTTTCGAAACTCCTAAGGCATGTGTGAGGAGTGCGCCACGAGCAAAAGAAATCCCTGAAAGACAGTATAAAGCTACCAGACATCTATCAAGTTTTGAGAGATGTCCTCCTTCGCTTCAGTCGGAGAAACACACCTCCTCACTGCATACCAGCGAAGGATGTTTCATGCCCTGGAGAACAGTAACTAGAAAGTCCTTGAAGACATACGGAAATGAGGCATTGGAGGACAGGACGACACAACGTTCCCCGACATTTTACACAAGGTTCACTGACGTTCAGGAATTGACTAACACTCAGTTTCTGAACAGGGTGACCTCCGAACCCTTGCTGTTGTTGTTCAGCTCACAGAACACTGGCCTGAGGTTCACATGTCTAGGCAAAGAAATTCAGAATTCTCCTCTTCAGAAACTGATTAGTCCAAAAGAAAAGAAAAGAAAAAACAAAACAAAACAAAACAAAAATCATCCCGCACACTGACATTTAGTTTTCTCCAATGAACTGGCCTCCTCATTATCCCAAAACTGGACCCGTCATCAATAACCATGGAGCTTTCAGTCAACTTTTTAGTAACAAATCATAAGCTAGGAATATAGCCAGATTATACCAGATGCTTGAATAGAGTTTTAATAAGAAAGATGTGTGCTGTATGATATTAAATTATAATCATTGTTTTAGTAGTAAAAAAAAGGAAAAGAAAGACATAGATTCACCAATCAAAAAGAAGTGAAATGATAAGAATAGTGCCAATGAAAAGAATAGAATAGAACCCCCAAAATAAGATAATTACCACAAGCAAAACAAACCAAATGATACATAAAAAGGACAAATTAAAGATACTAATATCATATATGTCAAATACAGGATAGCAGAAACCTAAAAGGCAACAAAGGGGTTGAAAGATAAACTTGGGTAAATATTACTAGGAATGGAACAATTGCAGTGTATTAGTTTCCTAGGACGACATGACAATGGACCACACACTTGGAGGCTTGAAATAACACAAATCTATTCTGCCACAGTTCTGAAGGGCAGAAATCAGTGTGCTGGCAGAGTCCCAGTCTCTCTAAAGGGCCTAAGGGCAAATCCTTCCTTGCATCCTCCAGCTTCTGGGGGCTGCAGGCATTCGGTGACTGTGACTAAGCTCCAATATCTTCCTCCATTTTCACATGGTCTCCTTTCACCCTGTGGCTCTCCTTTCTGAGTCTTTTATAAGGACACATTTAAATTAGGGCCTACCTGGATAATCCAGGATGTCTGTGATTTGAAACCTTTAACATAATTACATCTATAAAGAGCTTTTTTAAAAATAAGGTCATATGCACAGGTTCTAGGTGCTGTGATAAGGACAGATCTTTTGGGGGCCCAGCATTCAACCCATCACAGGGAGAAAAAGACACAGGAGAAAAAAGTATAGGAAAGTTGGAAGATAAATTTAAGGGGCTGAACTCTAACAGAAATTCCAGGATAACAGAAATAGAAGGTATCATTTTCATCAACTATGTGAAAATTCTTGGAACTAATGGGCATTATTTTTCAGAATGAAAAGTGTCCCTTTTCACTGTAGCTCCAGAGTTTGGAAGTCATCATTCCAACCTTATGTCAAGAAAAAAGCTGAACAAACTGAAAAATTAGCCCCAGCAAAAACTGAGTTTGCATGGTTACTTAGACTCTGATATTTGTAGAGACAGACAAATCCACATAGACCAGAAGCTATTGGAAGGATAAATTGGTAGGTATACTTATAAAGTAATATTAATAAATTGCTTGAGCCTGAATGTGGACTTGCCTGTGAATCAGAAGCTCTTGGAAGCCTCAATCTTAAACAGAACCCCTATTTTCATGGCCTTTATCCTTAAGAACATCACCAGCTTCGTGTGACTGGTGAAGATTTGATCAAGACTACAGCCTTGGCAGGGGAAGGGGAAGAATAGTCCTTGTGAAATATGTCCATGGTTTTCTTTATACCAAAAGCCAGCTCTCCAGGGCGCACAGAATTTTACCAGTGCTTATCCGAAGCTGCGGAAAAAGATTCCTTTCATCCCAACTCTCTCAACCTTCCTGTTTTAACTAAAAAAGAAGTAGAAAAGCTGTACAAGGAGAAACACTTATAAAGGTCACAGACCAGAGACATAGGCCCTCTAAAAGACTGGGATCTAAGTAGAGAACTATAAAACACTTCCCTTCTCCTGTACCTACCACTACACTAACAGGGCTCTTAAAAATAATAATGGATTACAGCTAAAAGAGCTATAAAACTAAATTCTCCCTGAGAAACAATAATTAAGGAAGTCCAAGCTCACATGGGACATTCATCTAGATGGACCATATTCTGGGACATAAAGCTCATTTTAACATATTTAAAAGAACAGAAATTATATAAAGTATATCTTCAGACCATTGTAGAAATAAACTGAAAATAATAACAGGAAAATATCTGGAAAGTAAATTTGTTTAACTAATACACTTCTAAATAATGCATTAGTTAAATAAATGTTGAGAGAACTAAAAACCATTTTCAGCTAAAAAAATGAAAACACAACTCATCAAAATTTTAAGAATGTAGAGAAAGCAATGCTTACATGAAAATATATAATTTAAAAAGAAAAATATATAAAAGCAATAACCTAACCTTTTACTGTAGGAAACTATCAACAGATAAAGAGGAAAAATCTTGGCTTAAAGCAAACAGAAGACAAGAACTAATGAAAATGAGAGCAGATATTAGTGACACTGAAAAGAATAAAACTGTTGAGAAAGTCACCTAAAACAAAGCTAGCTCTTTTATTGTCAGTAAAATTAATTTTGAGGATGGAAAAGGAGTCATCACTACTCATCCTTTGAATATTGAAATAATAATAAATACTACAAATAACTATATAGTGATAAAATTAATAATGTATATAAATTGGGCCAATTCCTTGTAAGGCAAACTACTAAAACTCATGCAAGGAGAAACAGATAGTCTGGATAGCCCTTTATCGATTAAAGAAATTGAATCAATAATGAATAACTTACCAAAAAAGAAAATGCAAGGTCAATATTTCAGGAGTGTTTGGTGAATTCTGCAATCACTTAAGAAAGGAATAATACCAATGATCCACAATCTTTTCCAGAAAATAGAAGCGAAGGATACATTTTTGTGACATATTCTATGAGATTACTTTCTTCTAAGACCACAACCAGACAAAGATATTATAAGGAAAAAACAGACGAACATAAACAAAAATATTCTGAACAAAATATTAGAAAATTGTATCAAACAATTTTCTAATATTTTGAAAAAGAGTTATTCACCACCACAAAGTGAAATTAATTCCAAGTACACAAGGATAGTTCAATATTAGAAAAGTAATCAATGCAATCCTCTACACCAACAGATTAAAGAACTAAAATTACATGGTTATACCAACTGAATGCAAAAATACATTGAACAGAAACACTCATTTATCATAAAAACTCATAGCAAAGTAGGAAGATAGAGGGACGTCTACTTGACTATGTATATCTACATAAAACCTACATCTTACCTCACACTTAATGGTAAGATACTGGTCACTCTCTGCCTAAGATTAGGAGCAAGGAAATGATGTCTTCTCTCATCTCTTCTACTCAGTGTTATACTGGACATTCTAGGTAATATGATAAGACAAGAAAATGAAATAAAGTGTACCAACATTGGGAAGAAAGAAATAAAATGATCTCTTAGGTGTAAAGTATCCTAAGTAATTGATGAAAAAATATCCATGGAATTAATATGTAAATACAGCCAGGTCACAGAATGTAAGGCTAATATACAAAAGTAGGTTGCTTTCTAAAATTACTAGTAAGGGAATGTTGTAATTTTAGATTTAAAAAGCAATACCATATATAATTGTACCAAAACCATGAAAAACGAGATATATTAAGTGGATAAAATATAAGTATAAATCTAACAAATCTATATGTAAAAAAACTATAAAACTCTAATAAAATTAAAGAAGAATAAATGGAGAGCTATTCTATATTCATGGATTATAAAACTTAATATTTTAAGATGTCAATTTTTCCTAATTTAACCTAAATATTAACCACAATCTGACTTAATATCCCAGCAAGCTATTTCATAGATACAGACAAACCGATTCTACAGTTCAGTGGAGAGGCAAAAGATGAGGAAAAGCCAACAGAATACTGAAGAAGAATAAAGTTGAAGGACCCAAACTATCTAATTTCAATATTTATTATAATCCAGTAATCAAGAGAGCATAGTGTGGGAAAAAATAGAAACATACATTAATGGAACAGTGTCAATAGTCCAGAAATAGACCTGTACCAATATAGTCAACTGTTCTCTGACAGAGAAGCATTGTCAATTCAATGGAGAAAAGATAGCTTTTTCAACAAAAGTGCTGAAACAATATATAGGCAACAACAACAACAACAACAAAAACAACCCAGAAACCTAAAAATAGAAATTACATCTTACAAAATTACAAAAAATAGATCTAAATGTAAAACATCTTGGGTTTGGTGATGAGGTTTCAAATATAATACCAACAGCACAATCTATGAAAGAAGAACTTGAAAGTTGGATTTTACAAAAACTAAAAAAGTCTGTTCTATGAAAGACACAGTTAATAGAATGAAAATGCAAGCCACAGACGGCTAGAAGTATTTGCAAAATATATATTTCATGAAGAATTTGTATCCAAAATATATACAAATGGTTATAATTGAACAATAATTAAACACATAAGCCAATTGAAAAATGAACATAAGCTCAAAAGAGACACCTGGCAGAAGATTTACATATGGCAAAAAATCACAAGAAGAAATGCTCAATATCATTTGTCATTAGGGAACTGCAAATTAAAACAGTAATGAGATGCCACCAAACATCTATTAGAATATTGAAAATCCAAAACACTAACATCACCCAATGTTGGTAAGACTTGGAACAACAGAGACTCTTGTTCACTTTTGATGGAAATACAGATGATATAGCCACTTACGCAGTTTGTCACATTCTTACAAAATTAGACAGTCTTACCATATGATCCACAATTGTGCGCCTAGCTTTACCCAGATGATATGAGGATATATTTCCACATTAAAATCTTTCTGTGAATGTTTATTATAGCTTTATTTGCAAAGGACCTAAACAGAAGCAGCCACAATGCACTTAAGAGAATGGATATGCAAAATGTCACATATTCATACAGTGCAACATTGTTCAGTAATTAAAAAAGACAAATGAGCTGTCAGCCGTGAGAAGATATGGATGAATCTTAAATGCATATTCCTAAGTTAAGGAATTCGGTTTGAATAAAAGCAACCAAAGCACCCTGGAGAAACAGATGATTCTAGGTCTTGGGCCAGAAATATATAAGATGAGCCTGGAGCATCACATAGTGCCAGAAAGTCATGTAGTGTTCACACATATACACACACACACATAAAATGATGAGGGTATGTCAAAGGGATACAAGGGCCAACTGAAAAAGCTCCCAGAGGATCCAAGATGGCAGAGGAGTAAGTGGAAGCTACATTAACCTCCTCCCTGGGCCAATCTAGAATTACAAATAAATCGTAGAGAAATCATCCAGAACAGCCAAACAAACACTAGCTGGAGAGAATCCTTATAACCAAAGCCAGACAGAAAAAAACACTTCACCAAAAAAGACTCCTAGGCAGTGTGGTAGAAGCACGAGAAGGCTGGCTGGGCTCCCATGGGTGGCAGCTGAAGTTCTGGAGGGACATTTCAGCAGCTGGGGGGGCGGTTCCCCCTGAGAAGTGTGGTGTCTAAACACCAAGCTGGGATCCCCAGCCCATAGCACCAGAACTGGAAAGAAATCCAGATAACATCTAGCTGTAAAAAGCAGTATGGTTTCTTCTATCTGCCAGGGAAAGATGGCTAGAGACACAGAAATCATCTTAAAGAGCCAATGTACAAATTTTCATCTGCAGGCACTTATCTTGGGCTCAGCAGAGGGAGGGCAGAGTGGACTAGAGATGTTTGAGGGGAGTCTGGGATTAGCGGCTTGGGGAGAGAATGGAAGGAACAGCTATCAGAATTCCTGTGCTGACTCATTCCCCATACTGCAGAAGCCGTCTTTCTCAGACAGAACACTACCCTCCAAGGAGCATCAAGCTGAGGGGAAGCAATAGCCCCACCTGCAGGAATTACTCTGCCCCATCCTGTGGTGGTTAAGCCTGACTGCTTGTTACAGCATGATAAGATTAACAACCAATCATTCTAATAGCTGGTTAATTTAACAACTAAGGTAGAAAATACAAAGAAGCAGCAAAAATGGGAAGACAAAGAAACAGGCTCCAAATGAAAGAACAGGAGAATTCTCCAGGAAAACTAGATAAAATGGAGGCAAGCAATATATCAGATAGAGAGTTTAGAGTAATGATCATAAGTATACTCAACAGCAAGAAAAAAGACATAGAAACCATAAAATAGGACCAGTCAGAAATAAAGAATGTGATATCTGTAATAAATAATATACTGGAAGGAATAAACAGTAGGTTAGATGAAACAGAGGATCAAATCAGTGATTGAAAGACAAGGTAGAAAAATACACCCAGGCAGAGCTGCAAAAAATTAAAAAAATGAGTTGAGCTCAAGAAAAATTTTGGATAACATGGAGAGTAGCAACATCCACATCACTGGAATACGAGAAGGAGAAGAGAGCAAACAAGGAATCAAGAACCTATTTGAAGAAATAATGACCAAAACCTTCCCTAATTTGGTGAAGGAAAAAGACATAAAAGTCCAGGAAACTCAGGGTCCCAAACATTTGGACCCAAAGAGGCCTACACCAAGACACATCATAATTAAAATGACAAGGCTTAAACAAGGAGAGAATCCTAAAAGCTACAAGAGAAAAGCAAATACTTACATACATGGGAGTACCAATTAGACTGGCATCTCATTACTCAACAGAAACATTTCAGGCCAGAAGGGAGTGACATGAAATATTCAAGGTGATGAAAAGCAAGGTCCTACAACCAAGGCTATTTTACCCAGCAAGGCTTTCATTTAAAATCGAAGGAGAAATAAGGAGCTTCCCAGACAAGAAAAAGCTAAAGGAGTTTGTTAACACCAAACTATTACTACAGCAAAAGTTAAAAGGCTTGATTTAAGAAGAATGAAAAGAGAAAGAGGGGAAAAAAAAAAACAGAGGAAAACACTCTAATAATAAAATGGCACTACATATGTATCTAATTAATAATCGCCTTAAATATAAGTGGCTTAAATGCTCTGACCAAAAGACATAGTGTAGCTGAATGGATAAGAAAACAAGACCCATATATATGCTGCCTCCGAAAACCCATCTCTGATTGAAAGATACACACAGATTAAAAGTAAAGGAGTGGAAAAAGACACTTCATGCAAATGGAAAAGAAAGAAAAGTTCTGGGGTAGCAATACTTGTATCTGATAAAATAGAATTTAAAACCAAGTCTATAGTAAAAGACAAAGAAGGACACTACATAATTATAAAGGGAATAATCCAACAAGAGGATATAACCCTAGTAAACATTTTTGCATCTAAACATCAGAGCACCTAAATATGTAAAGCAAATCTTGATGGAAATAAAGGGAGAGATCAACAGAAACACAGTTATAGTTGGGAATTTAACACCCCACTGAGTTCAATGGATAAACCTTCCAGACAGAAAGTCAACAAGGAGACAGTGCCCTTAAACAACACACTAGATCACGTGGATTGGATCGACATCTTCAGAGTGTTTCACCCCAAAGCAGCAGAATGTACATACTTTTCAAGTGCACTTGGAACATTCTCTAGGATAGACCACTTGATAGGTAGGGCACAAAAGAATTCTCAATAAATTTAAGATTAAAATAATATCAAGCATTATCTCTTACCATAATACTAACAAACTAGAAATCAATCACTAGAAGAACACTGAAAAACATGCAAAGAAAAGGTTTCTGCTATTAACATGTTATTAAACAATGGATGGGTCAATGACACGATCAAGGAAGACATCAAAAGATACCAAGAAACAAATGAAAATATGAAAATGAGGACACAACAATCCAAACTCTGTGGGACACAGGGAACGCGGTCCTAAGAGGGAAAGTCAGAGCGTTACTGGCCTATATAAAAAAAAAAAAAACAAGAAAAGCATAAACAAACAATCTAATTTCACACCAAAAGGAACTTGAAAAAGAACAACAAACAAAACCCAAACTGAGTGGAAGGAAGGAAATAATAAAGATCAGAGCAGAAATAAGCAAAATCAAGTCTTAAAAAATGATACAAAAGATCAATGAATCCAATAGCTTGTTCTTTGAAACATAAACAAGATTGCCAAACCGTTAAGACTCACCAAGAAAAAAAGAGAAAGGACCCAAATAAATAAAGTCAGAAATGAAAGAGGAGAAATAACAATGGACACCAAAGAAATACAAAGGACTGTAAGAAAATATTATGAACAACTATAGGCCAACAAACTGGACAACCTGGATGAAATGGATACATTCCTAGAAACATACAACCTTCCAAAATTAAATCAGGAAGAATCAGAGAATCTGAATAAATAGATTACACCCAATGAAATTGTAGCAGTAATAAAAAAAACTCACAACAAACAAAAGCCCTGGACCGGATGGCTTCACCAGGGAATTTTATCAAACATTCTGAGAAGAACTAACACCTCTCCTTCTCAAACTATTTCATAGAATTCCAGAGGAGGGACAGCTCCCAAACTCATTTTATGAGGCTGGCATTATACCAACTCCAAAAACAGATAAAGACACTACAATAAAAGAAAAGTATAGGCCAATATATCTGATGGACAGAGATACTAAAACCTCAACAAAATATGAGCAAGCCAAATACAGCAACGCGTCAGATAGATCATACAACCATGATCTAGTGCGAATTATTCAAGAAATGTAAGGTTGGTATAACATCTGAAAATCAATAAATATGATTCAACACCTAAACATAATGAAGGGTAAAAACACATGATCATATCAATAAATGCAGAAAAAGGATTTGACAAAATGCAGCACCCATTTATGATAAAAATTCTCAGCAAAGTAGCAATAGAGGGAACATAGCTAAACATAAGAAAGGTCACATATGACAAACCCACTGCCAGCATCATAATCAATGGGCAAAAACTACAAGTGTTCTCCCTAAGATCAAGAACAAGACAGGGATGTCTGCTTTAACTTCTCTTATTCAACATAGTACAGGAAATCCTAGCCACAGCAATCAGACAAGAAGAAGAAATAAAAGGCATCCAAATTGAAAAGAAAGAAGTAAAACTGTCTTTATTTGCAGATGACATGATGCTGTACATAGAGAACCCCAAAGATCCCACAAAGAAACTACTAGAACTTATAAATGAATTCAGCAAAGTAGCAGGATACAAAATTAATTTCCAAAAATCAATTGCATTTTTATATGCTAATAACAAACTAACAGAAAGGGAAATTAAGAAAACAATCCCATTCACAGTTGCTTCAAATAGAATAAAATACTAGGAATAAATCTAACAAAGAATATAAAAGACCTATATGTAAAAAATTATGAGACACTGAAGAAAGAAATTGAAGAAGATACAAATAAGTGGAAATACATACTATGTTCATGAATAGGAAGACTTAACATCATTAAAATGTCCATACTACCAAAAGCAATCTATAGATTCAGTGGAATTCCTATCAAGGTTCCAATGAATAATTTCACAGAACTAGAACAAGCATTTCAAAAAAATTTATGCAACCACCAAAGGCCCCACATAACAACAGTGATACTGAGAAAGAAAATGAAGTTGGAGGAATCACACTACCTAATATAAAACTATACTACAAGGCCATAGTAATCAAAACAGCATGGTACTGATGTGAAAACAGACACAGATCAATGGAACAGAATCACTATTCTGAACTGGGAAATAAACCCACACCTTTATAGACAATTAATCTTTGTCACAGGAAGCAAGCACATACAATGGGATAAAGATAGTTTATTCAATAAATGGTATTGGGAAAATTGGACAGATATGTGTAGAAAAATGAAACTAGACCACCTTCGTTTACCACACAGAAGAATAAATTCAAAAAGGATCAAAGACTTAAATTTTAGGCACAACACCATAAAAATCCTAGAAGAAAACATAGGTAGCAAAATCTCACACATTGCTTATAGAGGTTTTTTATTGGATATATCTCCCAGGCAAGAGAAACAAAAAAAAAAAAAGAAAGAAAGAAAGAAAGAAAGAAAGAAAGAAAGAAAGAAAGAAAGAAAGAAAGAAAGAAAGAAAGAAAGAAAGAAAGAAAGAAAGAAAGAAAACAAATGGGACTACATCAAGCTAAAGAATTTTTGCATAGCAATGGAAATCATCAACAAAATAAAGACAACCAACAGAATGGGAGAACGTACTTGTCAATAAGTCTGATAAGGGTTTAATATCCAAAATTTATAAAGTAATTACAAAATTCAACACCAAAATAAAATAAAACCCAACAACCCAATTAAAAAATGAGTCATGGACCTGAATAGACACTTCTCCAAAAAGGACATACAGATGGCCCATAGACATATGAATAGATGCTCACCATCACTAACCATCAGAGAAATGCAAATTAAAACCACACAGTGAGATACCATCTCACACCTATGGCTACCATCAGTAAACAAATTAAAAAAATGCTGGAGAGGATGTGGAGAGAGAGGACCACTTCTGCACTTTGGTGGGAATGCAGATTAGTGCAGCCACTACAGAAAGCACTATAGAGATATCTCAAAAAATTAAAAATGTACCTGCCTTTTGACCCAGCAATTCCACTTCTGGGAATATATCCTAAGGAATGCAAAACACTAATTTGAAAGAACATAAGCACCCCTATGTTCGTTGCAGTGTTATTTACAATCACCAAGATATGGAAGCAGCCCAAGTCTCCATCAATAGATGAATGGATAAAACAACTATGGGACATTTACACAATAAAATACTACTTAAACATAAAAAAGAAGAAAAGTTTACCCTCTGTGACAGTATGGATGGACCTGGAAAACATTATGCTAAGTTAACTCAGCCAGTCAGAGAAAGACAAATACCATGTGATTTCACTCATATGTGGAATCTAATGAACAAACTGAACTAACAAGCAAAACAGAGACAGACTCATAGATGGAGAGCAGATGACAGCTAATTGTGGGGCAGGGGTAACAGAATGGAGGGACTGAAGAAAAAGGAAAAAGGACTCATGGACAACCAACAGTGGGGTGATTGCTAAGGGGACTAAATGGTAATGGGAAAAATACAATAAATATTAAATTAAAAAAATAAAATAAAAAGCTCCCAATGGCCAATGTTCTAAAGAACAAAGAAGAATGTTGCATTATAATCCAATGTATAAAATAAATACACATGAATTCATATTTATATATAAATTATTAAATAAATAAATGTGGGAGAATAGACAAATCTTCCATGCAGAAGAATTGGAAATACTAATTTATGCAGATACTCATGCTTAAGGAGGCAGAACATCACTCCCAGTCCTTAAGCATGGACTGAGCACAGTGGCTTTATTCCACAAAGTACAGTATGAAAAGGGGGAAAAAATAAAGTAACATTACAGTGGACAAACCTGAGAAGCACTAAAACCTAGCTAGGTGACCAAGGTTAACATAAGCAATAATGAGTCATGTTCACGGCATAAATCCATGACATGATATGATATGATATGATGAAAGTAGCACTTTACTTCTGTGGTATTTTAAAGAATACCTCAGTCTAACAATAAGAAAAACATCAGACAAATGCCAAATAAAGGTCATTCTATGAAATATTTTTCAGTGATCCTCTAAACTCTCAAGGTCACACACACACATGCAAGGAAAGCATAGCATTACACAGTTTATAATACTGGGGAATTCCACCGGGCTTTCAAGAGCAATACTGAAAGTTTAATGAAAATAGAATACTCTCTCTTGACTTCTGTTACAATCTTCTCTGTTTAGATATTGGAACAATAGTACAGTGAAATGAGGATAATATCCTGATTCATGCAGCTCTCATAACTTACAGGAGAATTGTAATCCATCTCGATCTGATACCTAAATAAGCATTTCCAAAAGCATGCTCTGCAGGGCACATCATAATATGTCCATAGTTACTTGGCAAAGAAAAGGTTGTGTGGTCAAATAATTTGGAATGTGATGGATGAAATGAAAGGCAGCTTTGCTATGCCTGCTTTGCGAAGCTCCAAAGAGAAAAACAATCCCAGACATTTGTGATAAAGGACTCAGGTTTGCAGAGAGCATCTTGAGGCTGAATCCTAGCACTTTAGAAAATACTTCCCTAACATTCTAAATAGTGGACACTAATTAGAAGGATTATATATATACATATATATACATATATTAAACATTATTTCTCAAGTAACTGAAATTCGTAATAATTCAGGAATGGTCATGATGTCTAAGTGTTGTTCAGTTGTTAAATAGAAGCAAAATATTCCAATATTAGGAGTGAAAATAAAGTCCATAGAGAGAAAGGAAGAAGCGAAGGCTACCTTTAAAGGGATCACTTCAGAATCAATCCTCTTTTACCCGACCCTTCCACCCACCTCGGGATCGAGTTTTACTCTTTTTTGGAATGTGGATTATGTGTGATGAGCCACAGCTACGGAGACAAGCGGCGGAGCTCAGTGTTCCACCAGACGTTCACTGTGGGGTTTTCACTTGTCTTCACATTTTAGTAATCTTGGTCAATAAGTCATTATTTTTCTGTCAAAATGCTGCAACTTAATTTGATCAGCCATTTCTGCACCAGGCAACAGAGATAAAGCCAAAAGTTGATTGGATTCAGAGCCCTCTTAGTCCCTGTGCTCACTTAGGTCTTGAACGAAAACAACACGCTGTGTATTTTACTTCTTGTTGGTCAGGTTGATGCCGTTGAAAATTCTGAACCAAGTTTGAGTTTCACTTACATTTTAGGTTTTGACTTTACATGCCTGGAAGGGAAATAGCATTTATGCTATTGCTAAATGCTTTGCCCTGTGCAGGAATTTCTTATCCACATCGTTCGTTTAATCAGCACAAAAACCCTAGAAGGCCATTGAAAAGGAATTTTAATTTAGTCACCCAGGAATGGTCTTTAGTCACTTATTGCCTTTTTCTATTTCCTGCAGGTAAAAGACTGGGTGGCCTCTCTGTAGTAATGTACTTTGTAACCACATCCCTTTGGGTTTGATGTTCTCTTTATTTTAAGATTTATTGTTTTAGAGCGGGGGAAGGGAGGGAGAAAGAGAGGGAAAGAAACATTGACGTGAGAGAGAAGCACCTCTCGAAGTGCCTGACCAGGGAACAAACCCACAACCCAGGCATGTGCCCTGACCAAGAATCAGAGAATGGAACCAGCAGTCTTTCATTTTGCGGCACAATGCCCAACAAACTGAACCACACTGGTCAGGGCAGTTTGACGTTTTCTAGAAATTAGGGTGACGTATCTCTAGACTGCCAGTTGAAAATCCTGACCTTAAACTCTCAGTCCCTGATTGCATATAAATGTCTCCCCATATCCGCTCAGATCTTACAGCTGAGAAAAGAAAATCCTATGCCCTCTTTTTCAGTATACAACAACCCAACTCCTGTGAAATTTTTATTTTATCAAACTCAGGGGTTGTTAACCCGGAGTCTGAATTGAAATAACCTGTGAGGTTTTGAGGGATTTCTTTCTTTTTTAATTGACAAGAGATTCTGATGCAGCATATCAGGGTGAGGAGCAAAGTTTTATGCTTCTGGACAGTCCGTCAGTGCTTCTGGGGCTCACTACCCAGGAGAGATTGCTCATTAAACCAACCTCATTATGCTCAGAACCTCGGTCACATAAAGGTACGTTATCTGAGTCCCACCACATGGCATAGGAAAAGTCTAGCTGAGAAGCAGAAAAATAGGAAAAACATTAGTGTTTGTGGCAAATGGAGTAGGGAGTTGGGAGTCAGATGGAGCCTGCGAAACCCCGGAAGCAGTCTTTTTGAATTTCACACAGTGACATGTTGTTAAACATTGGATGTATCTGAAACTGAGTGGGTTTCACAATGAGAACTGATGCAGGCTTCTGGGAGTGCGGTGCTCAAGCCATCTTACACCGTTACTTGAAATCTGCAGTGAAATTGGATGAAAGGCTTTGTTTCAATCTGTTCCAATATTCCCTGACATGCCCATGGATCCCCATGTAGGATAAATTAGCCGGAGAGAATAGGAGCTGAATGAGCAGGACTGGCAGGCAGTCTTTTGGAATCACATGCCAGGTCCATATTTATACTTCCTATTTGTTGCTTCCCTCATAGAAATGGACTCAAGTGTGAAATGGGATAAATGTAGGCCTGTCACTAACTGCACCTCAGATAGGATGACAAGAGAAGGGCTTAATGGATGGGTAGTACAGAAGCCTACACAGCCTCCAGTATCAAACCAATGAGCATCCTTTTGTGCAATGAACCCCTCTAATAATTCGTGTTGATGATGATTTGGTGGCAAATTAGAATCAATTAGTGAAAATTTGCATTCTTTCTGTCCTGATGAGGCTTCTAACTCTGTGCTCTGTTAATTTACTTTCTGAGAATTAGTTGCCTTTTTCTTCTCAAATTCAGAACCTGGAGCCTTCCTTTCTCACATGGTGTTTCAATAGTATTTTGCTAACCAATTCAGCTATATTTGTATCGTGAGGGAGGTTGACATGAATGCAGAGTCTCAGACTGAATCCTAGACCTGTGGGACTGTACTTCACCAAGATCTCCAGATGGTTGCTCTTTTGATTGTTAGTTTGTGAAGCAGAATTTGCTTGTGAGAGTGTCAGCGAGATAGGCTGAGAGTTTTAGATTGTTACACTTATTGGAATTATCCTGAGACCACGTTTTCTTTTCTGGTTTTTAAAGCATGTTACTTGGATGATCGGTTTTTCCAGGCATGGTCAGCACCTAGCTTATGCTTTTCAGGCTCCAGTCCCGAGTTTTCCCAGCTTCAGATACACATCCAACTTCTCTCCTGCCTTAACTGATGCTAATTCTTTAATACCCCTACATTGTCTTCTGCCCCTGATATGGTCCATTCCCCTTTCTCTGTGCTTCCCAGAATCCCTGGGAAAGTTTTATCTATCATAGCACGTACCTCATTGCACTAGAGTTGCCTGTTTATCAGTCTCTCCTAGCAGATCGTAAGTTGCTCCATGATATGGCTAATACCTTTATCATCTCTGTGTAGAATGCTAAGTGTACTAACAGTGACACAGTGTGCTAGACTTAGGATCTACAAAGAGTACTCTTGATAGATGCTAGTTTAAGTGAATGAGTAAATTCATCAGCAAGAAAAAGGGGGCGTTGGTGGCAGAAGGGAGATAGACTAGGTGACTGGTCGATACACTGAGCAAGGTGGCTGCCCAGGGAAGATACTATATTGGGCAGCCATAACGAAGAATTAATACTTAGTATAGGCCTACAGTACTCATACCTTGTGTATTGTGTTCAGGTCTGGGCTATAGTCTCTAAAACCTTTTGCCAATTACTGTTTTAAAAAGCACTCAAGTCTGAGCTCCACCTCAGATCAACTGACTCAAAAAATCTTGGAGGTGGAGGCCAAGCCTTGGTGTTGCTGTTAAAATTCCTCTGGAAATGTTTGTCATCCGCTGCCTAAGGTTTGTCTAAGACCTTCCTCTTACAGGCAGAAAAGAAACCAAGATGCTGAAAATTTTGAGAATCAAGAAATTGAATTATTATCTACATTATTCTGACCATGGTCATCCTGAAAAAAATGTGACCTGGCAAAAGCATCTGAGTTACCTTTCAATTTCTGTAGAGCTGTCATATAAAAAAAGGATATTTTCAATGACTCCAGAAGGTACCATAAAGAGAAATTTAAGAGAGGTCAATTTCAATTAAATGCATAGTAGGTATAACATTTTTCAAGATGTAGTCTCAGAGGTGCAAAGGAAAAAAAAGAGTAACTATCTTTATCTTCTTATCTTTCTGAAACTCAACCTCTCTATTGAACTCCCGTTTTATTTGATGTCAGAACCTATAATCTAAGCCATTTCTGGTAAACTCGGGTACTGCAGTGTTTTCTCAGTGATTTCAGGTTTAAAGTTTAGTGAAGTTAGGACTCTTTCCATCTCTCTTCTTCTTCTTAGGTTCACAGCCAGAGTTTACATGACTTATGTACCATCCTGGTTTCAGGGGAAGACATTCCTCCATGGCCTTTCCTCTGTTTCAGGTGGGTATCTGCTGAGATGGAGCTTGTCCACTGTGGGCTTTGGTCACTGAAGAGGTGTGCCCCATAAAATGCCTGTGTCTCTGCCGGATGCTTAGTTTTATGAGCCAGGGAGCTGTTTATCTGTGGGATACCCACTTCAGATTGATCGGTTCTCTCTCCGCTCACCTTTGTAGCCCTCCTCAGAGGCACAGAAAAATCTAGATGTCTCTGAACCTATTCTGGGGAACTTCAGGTTTGTCTTTTTCGCTTTGGGCATCACATTCAGTTAACTCTACTGAGAGTTTCAGAGAGATGAAAACCCATAGAACTTGCCTTTCTCAAAGACATTTGAGAATTCATTTTTCCCAAAACCCACCTCCAAGTGTAAAAATAATTAGCTACCACTTCAAAAGTATTACCCAGTCACGTAAAGGAGAACCTTTTGTCAAGTGTATCCATCCAAAAATAAGATCAGATTTTATTGCATTCTCTATCACAGGAAATTTAAACAGCACCGAGGTGACCACTTTTAAGGAAATGATCAAGGAAATCCAAGGTTATGCTAGAAGGCTGCATTAAATCACTCGTTCCTAAGTGTAGTCATGCAGTAAAATCTCCTAGAGAGTTTTTAAAGCTCAAATTATTTCAAAAACCTCTGTTATTTTGCTAATTCAGAAATTTGAGGAAGGAAAGGCATTTATTTTTCTGTACAACCTCAATCACTGAAATTACTGTGATAGCATTATGCAAACAGTTTTCATACAGAGGATGTTCTCTCTCTGGTGCATATTCTGTGATTCAGATCTGTTGATTCTATTCTAAAGAAGAAACAAAGAGGACCCAGAGATTGTGACAGAGTCTTCATGAGCCACATACTTAACCGGCTCCTGGAGACCCCCTCCATGGCTTTATACTGCTCTGCTTGTCCGGGATTCTCATGACTGAGGAAGATCAAGGTTACAACCCATTAAAAAGGAGTGAGGGCACAGCAGGGGGCCTTTGCTGGGGTCCTCCTTTTGCTGAGATCTGCTTCTACAAAGCAACCATTCTGAAAACAACCCAGCTTTCCTGCAGGTGAAAAGCCACAGTCCTCAAGGGAGAGAAGGAACAGACTGTGTCACGATCAAAGTCACCTCACGGGTCTCAGGGAGATTTCTGATATTCGTATGAGGTAGCATTTGAAGTCTCCATCTGCGGTCGACATTCTTAGAACAACCGGGTGCGAGTGTCCTTGTGGATGTATGACCAGCCTCCCTGAGACCCTAGGAGCACTTTTTTCATTTAAGAACTTTTGCAGTTGCTCAGGTTATTGGTGAAAGATTTGAATAGATGTATTTTTATGTCTTCAGTAGAGCGGTAGGCTAGACCATTTATACAGAATTGGGTTTCAGTTTTGTTTTGTTTTGTTTTAACAATAACGTTATTAAATTCTTCTCTCAAGCCAGACCGCTATGCACAGTCCCGTGCGTCTTACCCAGGCCCTCCCTCCTCCTTTGCACTTCCTCACACCACCAGCTAAACATGACACATTGTTTCAGAGTGGGAGAGCCCTTTATTTTAAAACCAAGAAGGAAGTTTCAGGGGGGAAATCAGAGCTGTGAAAAGGGGAGGGCGTGACCCTGATGAGGAGGGTGACTGAAGACTGGCCAGAGGGCATCTAAAGTAACAAAGGTGAGACACTGCTGTTTCCCAAAAGTACTTGGGCAAATACAATGGTCCAGAAATGGGCCTCACCTTTCATAGTGTGGCTTCAGTCCCTGAATTAGTGCGAAGTCTGGAGTTCTCCATGACAGGTTTTCCTCCCTGTAGCCATTCCCCCCACTAGGGACACTGGCGTTCTGTCTTCCCTTTGAGAGGCACGGAGGCTCGCTCAGCCCAGATCGAAGGCAGAGCATGGCCGAGGCTTGTAGGGATATATGTCTTTGTAAGTAGGAAGTTGAGGGTAGTACAGTCTGTCTAGAAAATGAAAATGACCCTTCTTTGTTTTTAACATTACTGGTGAGATAGGTGTGATAGAAGAAAGTTCTGCCGTTATTTCTGCTAAATGACTGCCTTTCAGGTAGAAAAAGGTGCAAAACAAAAGAAGCATGGATAGGAAGAGGCAGATAATAGAAAAATCAATTTGAATCATCTTCCACTTGTAAGCACCTAGCTCCACTTTAACCACAACAGTCCCAAAGCAAGAATTACTCACTGGCCCTGACAAAGAAGGACCTCTTCAAACCAAGCAAACCAACTGAAATAAAAGTGAAAAGAAAAATAAAAGTAAAAAAAAAAAGTTAAAATAAAAGCAAATGAACTGGTTCAAACTTTGTGAATAATAAAGAAGAAACTAAATGTAAATTTGTAAATAGTTGTATGTTTCCTTATTTTCGTTGACCTCATATTCAAGCCCTGCCACAATGCTGGATTCTGACAGCCATCCTTTATCGGCCCAGAGAATAAAATGCTTTGTACTAGGCCAGAAAACTTAAGTAACCTGGACCAGATTACACATATGTCATTAGGCGGATGTGTCAAGATTCAAAGTCCTGGTCTCAGTTGTCCCTCAGGTGTAAAATGGGATAATAGTACTCAGTACATAGGACCATTGTGGAAATCGCCCAGCTGTAGACACCACATCTCACGGAGCATTAGAAGTCATGCCATTAGCTCTTACATGGGAACATAGGCAGCTTCAGCAGTAGACGTGTCTGACAGCAGTGCCTGGCAAACAACATGCGTTCAATGTTTTCTTTAACAGGTGACACTATAGGAGATAACCTGGACAGTAAGCATGTTTGGTTCCTTTAAAAAAATGTGTTGACAACCTACTATGAGCCTTTGCACTGATAATATAAAAACAAGTAAATTTAGGTCCTAACCCATGACGATTTCTCAATCTAGGGAGGGACATTAGAATATAATTCTATGCTTATGATAGCACACCATATATTTTATCTGCAAAAAAAGTCTCTAGAAACTACTAGAACTATATTTTATTAATAAAACAATGTTCACTTGACTGTGTCCTGTCTCATGGGGAGCTTCCTATCTTCATCAAGGTGGAAATGATAGAAAAAGCAGTTTTTAGTATGTCTTAGGCTGGTCTTAAAGGCTTTCTCTTCATCTACGTGTGTTAAGAAGTGATGCCAGGCAGAGCTGGGAACTGCACATATACACATGGGCTGGCTTTTAGCACATTAAAGACTTGTCATTTGATAATTGCTTCCGATAAAATAGAAACTGAAGTATTCTCCTATAGCTTTGGGAATGGCGATTTTGCTCTAGTCCTTTCATTGATCTGCCTCTGTGTTGTTTCAACAGTGGTGATTAGCTAGTTGATGGGATTGGGGAAGCAAAGGCAGGCAGATCGGAGCACTAATAATGAATGGGCATTTGGAGGGTGTACAAAGAGCAGGGATGTTCTATGGAGACACTTCATTTAGGGATTCACATGTGAAGTTGATAGAGATTGATTATGTACTCCTCATGTCCTTACCTGTATTAATCTGTTTTACTTTCGAGCAGCCTGAAAACTGCTATAGACAGCACTTGGCAGAGAACAGTCCTCTTAAAATAGCTCAGGGTAAACATTTGATGCTAGCTGCCTGGTAAAGTGAGTTTAAACAGCCTAAAGTTTGGGGTGGACGAGAAGTAGAAAGGCACGCTTAAGGGTATTGGATCCAGAGTTGTTTTCTAACGCTGGACCTTTTTCCCTATCTGTGCAAGTAGTGCTAACCTCACAGAGTTGCAATGAGACTTAAATAGCATAGTATAAGCAGAACACTTATAAGACAGAGTGCCTCGCAAAGAGAGAGTACCCTATAAGTGTTATTTATCACTATAGTTCAGGAACCTCACAGCATTTTTTTGTTGGTGACTATGCGACACCCTGTTTTCCCTGCTTTTTAAGTCATTTATGGGGAGGCAGAACTCTTTGTACATAGGGTATGTGAAAATTGGAAAAAAATCACAAGGACCACTAACAAGAAGTGGCACTAGAGCTCAGAAAGATCATAATAGGTAAATAATAATCCAAAGTCCTCTCCATTTCTCCTGTGACTGGGAATAAGTTTGGATGAGATAAATCTGAAGCTTTGGGGAAGAGGGGCTGGGGGCAGGAGGCCTCTGAGTATTTCTCTTTGGTAATGCCAGGAAACTTACCCACGCACAGACTTCTGAGGCCTCTAATTTGTAGAACAGGTCCCTTATTATATTCACTGTCCACTTCACTCTCTCGGCCTTAAAAAGGGGCCATACAAGGGCAATTGCAGCCTCTTTACTCTCTTGGAGAGAGCTGCTAATACACACCCAGACTACCATCATCCTCTTTGCAAAGGATGAACGCGATACCCTGCTTTGAGAAAGTCTGAAGTGTGATCTGAGTTCCATCATATTCACATGGCAAGGACAGATTTTGGGTGGAGGAAGAACTAAAAATTTGAAAACATGGAAGGAAGTATGAGAAGCACATTGGTTTTCGGTAACTTTATGTTGATGGGATTAGCTAGTAAGGGAACCAAAAGGAAACGAAAGCAAAGGAACCCTCTTGCATGGCTTTACCTAGTGCTTCCAAGGCCCTCAAACTGCAGCAGAAGGGACCTGTTAGCTGTGTCTCCAATTGAAGAGCATGGATATATAACTCATGTAATGGTCACAGCCTGGGTTTGTTGAAGACTTTATGAGCTTGCGTCTTGGCTTCGCCACTTGTTAATTTTGTCAACCCGGGCAATTTGGTAAGCCTTAGTGATGGAATCCACGGGTCTGAAACAGGGACACTGATTTTACCTGTTGATTGGGCTGTTGTAAGAATTAAATATGGTGGCGCCTGTGAAGTGCTCAGCGTCATGTGTGGTTATATGTAAACGCTTGGTAAACATGGGCTACTTCGGTTCTGAACTGCAAATTACACAGCACTTGTAAAGCTGCTTTCCCAATTAATTAAAAATAAAACACACAGATAAAAATTCCTGTAAGATGTTCTAGTTGCAGTTACAATACCAGATAGTACAGCATAGAAGAATACCTGCTAATTTCTCTCAAAATAATATTCTTAGAAACAATGTTTCAACTTGGATTTTAAGTTAATTTTCTTCCACTAAGCTCTTCCTTTATAAGTTCATTTTAGTAACTATTAGACCTTGGAAAATTCTTTAATTGTTGTTCATTTGAACAGTGCTTCCTGTATTTGGATTATCATCCAAATTATCCAGGGACTTCTATATACAGATTCCTAGAACTTATTTGAAGAAATTATGGAATCTGATCAGGAAGTCCCAGAAATCTGTTCTGAAAAAGTTCCAGAATCGATTTCAATGACTTGCCAAATTTTAGAACCCCTGAAGTAGATCATATGCTTCAGATCTGAGGTCTATGCATTTTCTTTGTTTTATATTAATATAATCAAACGTAGTTAATTATTGGTATGACATATTTCTGACCTATATTATTTCTTTCTCTGTGGCCTGAATCCTAGTCTAAGTCATAATTCATAGCATCTAAACTCTCAGTACTGTAGCTCTATAGCTGTTATTCTATTTCTAGTGCCTCTGTATCCAAAGCCATCATTCCCTCAAATACTCAAGCATCCCAATACCATGTCCTTTACCATTAGCTAAAGGGTGTCTTGTAACCAAGATGATTAAGCAAGGAGAGTGCAAGGGTTAACTATTAGAAAGATGACAAACAGCATAATGTTTATTTTGAGTCCCTACCTAGTAGATGATCTAAGAAGAAATAACTGCGATAGGACAGCCAGATACAAATAAATGTAAAAATCATAGAAGTGTTGCTATATACCACAAATAATCCCATAAAATATAGAAGAAAACAATGCATTATTCACCATAACTACTAATCCTGAGTGTTAGAGCAGAACTAGGTTCCCAAATGAAGGGGGAGGGATGGTACTCAGCTCTACTCTCCCGAGGTAGGTCAGCTAATACCCAGATCTTACAAAGCCAAAGCCTCTCTTAAAAGAAAAGCATCTGATTAAGTCCTGTCCTTCAATTACAGACTCCCTTTAAGAGACCATGTGGAAAAGAGGATTTGTACTTCTCTCTCATCTTTTTTTTTATCTTCTCTCTTAGGAAGGACACATTTTTGCAAGAGTAACCTAGCATGAGATACCATGTGGCTTCAATTTGCATAATTTATTACCTTTTTTGACATGGAGACGTGGATTCAAAGCCATGAAAAGATCTGTGACCCAGAATTGTTAGCATTTTATCTGTATTGGAATGAAAAATTCACTTACAAATTCTTGATCTTACTGTTGTTTTTCAAATACAAGAGACAATCTTTCTCAAAGGAACACTGTAATCTCTATTTCTTGAATGCTAGAAATGTGTATCACATTTAAATGAAAAATGTGTATGTTCACATTTTCTCTCACTGAGGTTTTGAAAATCCGAACATCAGTCTTTTGACTAGGCATCCAGGCAGAGTACCGCTGGGGGAAGGGGGTTGCTGTCTGCAGTTGCTAGGTCTAGTGCAGTGCTCAAGTCTTCCTGCCTTTATTTCCCCACGGGACACGAGAGCAAATTATTGATCCTCTGCCCTTGGGTGATGTCATTCACTTTGGGGGCTGTTTGGTTACTGCTTTGCAACTTGTGAATAGTGTGCAGTTAAGTTGAGGTAGATGAATGTCACTATAAGGATTGAAGAATTTAAGGTAGAGAAGTGGAATGCAAAGTCTCAGGATTCAAGGCAGGTTTACATGGAGACGTGGTAGCCTGAATTGGATCTTGGTAGTTGGGTAGACTTTCAATTTGCTGGAATTTCCGTTCAGGAAGATCAGCACGTGTATCACATTGGAGGTGAGCCCTGAACGTGAATCAGGCTAAATAATTCATATATTTCGTTTTGTGTTTATTTATTTATTTATTTATTTATTTATTTATTTTTTGCTGCTCTTTTTTCTGTGTACATTTTGAGTGTGGTATATAATAAAATACACAAATCTTGAGCACAGGGCTTGGTGAGCTCTCTATATACACATGTACACACACATGTATGCACATACCTAAAACACCTGTGTCATCGTCAAACACGCGGAGGACATAGACACCTCCAGCACCCCATTTTGCTCCTTTGTACCCCTTTCGGGTAATATCCAGGCACCCACTAAAAACTGTGACTTCTGTCACATGGAATCATTTTTTTACCTATTCATTTACTGATTTATACAACAAGAAATCATGAAATATGTTCTCTTTTGTGTGTAGCTTCGCACAGGCATCCTATGCCGATATTAGATATATCGATGTCATTGCAAATAGCTCTAGATTGTTCGGCGTGTTTATTTTTTAGTATTCCGGTGTGTGAATAAACCAAAATGTATTTATCCCGTCTCTGGCTGATGGACATTTAGATTTTTTTCAGTCTAAGTCTATTGTGAATAGTTTTATAACTATCTTTCAATGGATTTATGCTTTTATTTATTCTAAGAATATACCTAGAGGTGGATTAACAGGGGAAAAATGTAAGCATGCATTGTATTTTTACATGAATTGCCAAACAGTTTTCTAAAATATTCATAAAAATTTACTTATCATCAATATATGAGATGAGGTTTTGCTGTCCCACATTTTCATCATTATTGTCAGTCTTTTGAATATTAACAAATGTTTAGTTATTATATCTTCCTGGTGGATTGACCCTTTTGTGCTTATGAAATACCCTTCCAGAATTCTAGTAATACTTAGTGTGTTAAGGATTATAGATTAATGAAATGGATTAATGCTTTAATGATTAATAAATGTCTCATATTAGTACAACTGCCTAAGGTTTTTTGGTTAGTATTTACATCATCATCTTCTCCAATCCTCAGCTCTGTGTCCTTTATTTAAGATGTTTCTCTTGTAAGAGTCATTATTATCCTGCCTGAAAGTCTATATTTTTTAACCAAATGACTGTTTTTCTATATTTAATGTAATTATTAGTATGCTTGAATTTAAATTTACCATAATAATATTTATGTCTACTTTTCCCATTTTTTGTGTCTTCTCTCTTTTATTGTCCTTTTTCTCCTTTTTTCTTGCATTAATCAAATATTATTATAACAATCATCATCATATTCCCCCTTTATTAGCTACAGGGATATACTTTTCTAATGTTAGGCTTATCCTAGACATTACAATGTGCATCATACATAATTTAACATTTTGATTCTGATGTACTTTTGGATCTCCTGGACAATTTAAGAACTTCATACGATTTTAACTCCATACCCACCTCATACTTTTCATAATTATAGGCTACTGTTGTCCTGCATTTCGATTTTAAATTTAAATCACACAGCATACTGCAATTATTGTGTATACTACAGATATGACTTATGTTTGCCCCTATATTTGTGCATTTATTGCCTTTCATTACCACATGCATCATCCTGCTTCCAACTAATACCATTTGTACAGGAAGAATTGGTTTAGTATTTTGAATGGAGGTGGGGATGTTTGCATAAAATTTCTGGTTTTATTTGGATCAAAATGTTTACTTTTCCTTAATTTTTGAAGAATGTTTCTGCTGGATATATAATTTTAGACTGGAAACTATTTTCTTTTAGATGATTCAAGATCAGATTTTATTCCTTCTTAGATCCATTGTCTCATTTACAAGTCTGTTTTCTATCTTTCACTACTTTTTTAAAAAAACAATAGTTTTCCCTTTGACTTATTTAAAGATTTTGTGCTTACATTTGGTTTTTAACGGTTTTATTAAAATGTATTTATTTTTGTCATGTGTTTATGTTTATTTTTCTTTGATTACTCTGCTTGGGTTCAGAGTCTATCATTAATTATGAAATTCCTGGCCAACATCTTTTCAAATATTGCTTCCACCCCATTGTTTATCTTCTCTCTGACAAGACTCCAAATGTATTTGCTCAGCCTTTTCATCATGGCCCATGGGTCTTACTTCCTTTATATATTTTCTATACATTTGGAATCTCCATACTTAAGTCTGGATATTTCATTCTGGCTTCTTTTCCACTCATGAATCTTTTCTTCTGCTGTGTTTAATATGCTATTAAACCACTAATTTTTAAAATTTAACTTAAAAAATTTTATAAGTATTTTAATTCAATAATTTTCATTTGATTCTTTTTTATAAACCCTAGTTCTTGGTGAATTGTTTATCTTATTATTGGTTTTGTTAAAGAAATTAAATCTGAATTATTTTATAATCTATATCTAAAAACTCAAGATCTTGGTCTGTTTCTACTACAGGGTTGGTTTCTTTCTTGTTTTATTGTTTCGTTCCTCTCTCCTTATTGGATTTTGATCTTGGTCTTGTCTCTAGGCATATCTGATGTTTTTGTTTTAAATTGAATTCAGTCCATATGGACAAGAACTTTCAGAGGCTCTGGGGTGTTATCTTCATCCAAAGACAGTTTGTTATTCTGCTGGGGACAGTTAATATAAGAGAAGATTGCCTTAATCCAGTTATCTTTCCAAATGACTCAATTGTGGGTCTCAGTGTTGGTGAAGGCTGGCCCACACAGAATGCTATTAGTGTTTGAGGGTTTCCTTTTCACACTGTCCATTGAAAACTGGGGTTTTACCAGGGCCCCAACCCATTATTGCTCTCTGCTCCAATTTTTCTTCTCACAGCACTATGAGAATATCAAAATCTAAGCTTAACTTTTTACTTTCCCAGCATCCACTTTCTGCTGGCTTTGAGCATGCTTGCTTCCTGAATATTAGGAATCAGAAAATGCCCTGAAGAGAAAAAGGGATACTAAATATCAGGCTTCCTTTGCCAGGTTCCCTTTTCCTCAAAACTTTAGTCTTGGTAATACCAGTTTCTAATTTTTACATCTTCACCCTGAGAAACTGCTGGAAGCTCATCTTCCCAGGCCAGTGATACTTAAGAATGGCAATGCTGCACCTGGAAGTGTGATGGAGCACGACCAGCTTACCGCATGGTGCTGCCAAACTCTTGAGCTCATGACCCGTCAAATCCTGACAGTCTCAGTTGCTTTCTGATGCCTTCAGAGAGCTATTTTGTATTTCTTTCAATTTAACAGTTGTTCTCTGTTTTTAATTTTGCTAAGCAATCAGGTGTCAATTAGGACAATGGGCCCAACTGACTGCAGCAATCAAACATTGTTTCATTTACTGCCACAGTGCAAGCCAGAGGCAAAAAGAAGGGCTAGCCCCCCAGTGTTTCATTTACCCCCACAAAACAGAACCTGGGGAAGGACAGGTGGATGCAGCTCAAACAAAGGGAAACTAATTGTCTCACTGTGGAGGAGCCTGAAACACAAGGATCCCATCTCCTTATGGACCCACAGGCAGATGGGAGGGAGATGGGGAAAGGCTACAAATGGAAATGTACTGAGTCACGGTGGAGAAAAATGTCCCAGTTGAAGATCCTAATAAGGTGATCTTGGTGGAGGGGCCTCACCTGAGGCCCCCAATAAGGAGACCTCTGAATGGAGGGCCGAGTCCTCGAATGCCACTTCCCCCAGAAACCGCCATGCTCTTGCTGTGCACTAAGTCCGGGTGCGGAAGGCAACTTCTCCGGGGACTCCTGACCCGTGGAGGCTTGTAATTGACGGCGGTCAGGTCTGAAGGATCACGCAGGGTCCTGGAGCCAAACTTCTCCCTAAGGATGCTTTTTAATGTATTCACATTATTCAACTCTCTCTAGTCTGACTTTCGATTATTGTAGTTGTTGTTATTCAGAAGTTCAATATCGCCTACTTGGCTAAGTACGTGCCGCTTCTTCCTGATTCATTAGTTCTGTCTCCCTATGTGGACAATTCCATTCATTGATAATCCAGGTCTTATTTACAGAATCTGCTAACTTTATCAACATCATTGTGGACATAAGATAAATATCAGTGTATTATTTTATATATACACACAAATGTATGCATATATATGCTAACATATATATTTATAAACAAGTTTGATACATGATTTTCTAAGAGAAATTCTATAGACTAAAGTAATTAGGAGGCATGCTGGAGAAATAAAGTCTGTAAACTTCTAAGTCTATAGGAATTTATAATTCTGTCTTAATTTTTATTTAACATCTTTATTTCGCCTTTTACTTCCTGTTAAAGGAGGAAGTCCTGGAATCAGTTGTCCCTGGGAGCCACTGTCTGAGGGTTTTCTATCCCAAAGTGTGAGTGTTCTCTGTTAACTCTTGTGCACGTCTTAGGGGAGGCAGGCAGCGCAGAAATTTGATTCGGTGCATCTGCTCTACAGGGTGATGCGGCTCCCAGTGCGGGTGTGGCATGGCTCATTTTCTGGTCATTAAACAAGAAAAGATCATTTAAATTTTACAGCAGAAATGCTATGCCACAAGGACAATATATTGTTGCATGCAGGGTAGGCGATCCTATCTGCTACTCTGGGCACGATCAGGGCTTCCCAGGGTCTGCTTCCATTCCTGATCCTACCGCATCACCGCAGCTCCCGTATCAGATTGCTAATCTGTATATAGCGGGCGGAAGCGAAGACATTTGGAGTTTCCGTGGATCCTGTACCCTATTGCTAAAGCTCCCTGACCTAGTTACTCTCAATTTCTTGCTGTATTTTGACATTTCAACAAAATTGCAATGGCACTCACTCGCAACCCATCTCTACCACAGCACAAAGACAGAACCATTGCTCGGTTTAGTCAGGTGTTGGGGGTGTTGTCCAACAAGTTTCAAAAGAGCAGGAGGGGCAGAGTCAGCTGTGGTGAGGTCTTCAGGCTGCATGTCAGGGCTAGGTGCAGGGCAACGCCAGCACGGGCATCTTGAACTTCTCTTGCCAGCCAAAAATGAGGATGAATTCTCCAAGACATATTTCTTAAATTCAAAATCTAAAGTTCAACTTCGTAGAAGGCAAGATGCTTCTTGGTCTTTTAAAACGAGCAGGATTATCTGTGAGTCTCCTGAGGCCAGACATTGTTTCACCTTCATCACTGGGTCTTTACTTCCACACTCCACAGTGCCTGGCCAGGAATAATCACATCAAAGGAATTTAATATTTCTTTTTGAGTGGAGGATTTGGAAATAGGCCTCAACCTTGATTCCTGCTTATAGGAATACAGAGGTCACGGAAGTGGAAGTTCTGAAATTACCTCTTCTGCAGGCCCGACCCCAAGGACTCCTGAATGATTCTCCTCTGTTTTCTTGGCTATTGAATGACTTGAAGATATCTTAGCATTTCGACACAGTGCAAATTGGGTTACACCCATATTTTCCATCTTTTTCTTGAGCAAGTACAGCTCAGTTGCAAATCTCAGGTCACTCTGCAGGCAGCCTGTTTAGTGGGCTCGTTAATTGCAGCACAAGAGCGGGAGCATTTGCAAACAAAGCATCTGTCCTCTCAGAATCAGTCCCCGTGCCCAGAGCTTGCCGATAGTAGAGTGTGGGAACACAGGCAGTGCTACATAAAGCTGCCATGGACTCCCAACGCAGCGCAGGGTTATTTTTATAGAACTTTTTAGCAAGAATTACTGAAATGAAAATACTTTTCAGGGTTTCTCTTTGGTGGTTGTTTTTCCCCCCCTAAATATGCATTCCCTTGAAATAAAATCATACTGTTACAAGAAAGTACACAAATCAAAGTTACAGCCAGATAAATTTTCAAAATGGAAACACACTCCTCCAACATGCACACAGATCAAAAAAACAATTACCAGCATGCCAGAAGTTCCCCTAATTTCCCTCCAGTGATTTGTTACTATTTCCTCTGCACAACCAGAATCCTGAACCTCCAACACCATCAATTGATTTTGCCTATTTTTGAAATTTTATATAAGGAGAATCATGCAGCATGTCCCCTTCTGTGTGTGATAATTTTGTTAAGCTTGGGAGATTCACAACTATTTTTGCTTTAATAGTAGTGTATTTATTCTCAGTTAAGTTTGGCATTTATTACATGAATATACCACAATTTAGCCAATCTTTTATTGAACATTTGAGTTGTCTTTTAGTTTGAGGCTGTTAAGAACAGTGTTGGTGTAAACAGAACTGCATTTTTGGAGGGTAAATATATGCATTCCAATGTGTTGGGTGCATACTCAGGAGTGGAATTTCTGGGTAAAAGTTTATGCCTGTGATCAGCTTTGCTACATCTTGACAAATAATTTTCAAAGTGGTTGTACAGATTTATCATCTGCAGAGGAATATGAGACTCCCAGCGGCTTCATTTGCTCACAAAGGCTTTCTGTCGCCTTCCCACGTATTATCCATTCTGGCAGGTATGCAGTTTTAGTGCACGAGGCTTTAATGTGCATTTCCCTGATGACTAGTGAAGTTGAGAAAGTTTTCAGTGTATTTTGCTCATTAAATGTCCTATTTTTTGGAGTATCTATCTGAGTTGTTTGCCCGTATTTACTTGGTCTCTTTTCCCAGGTCTTATGGATTTGTGCAATTCTTTTTATATCTGTATATCATTCCCATTATGTGACTTAACATACTATATTTTGATTAACAAATATTTTTAAAGTAATGCAATTTTTCATTTTATTACCTCATAGTTAGCACATTTTGTGCCTTTTTTAGAAAAACCTCTGCTTTCCCCAATGTCATGAAAATATTTTGGTTTTATAAAACTTTGATTGTTTTGCTGTTTGTATTTAGATCTACAATCTATCTAGAATTAATTTTTATAAAGGCAGGGAAGTAGGGAGTCAAGATTCATTTTTTACCTTATACAATATGGATATCTAATTGATGCAGAATTGTTTATTGAAAAGACCATCCTCTTCCTCAAAACACAGTAGCATTGCTTTCTCATAAACTAGAATCTATTTGAGACTTCCCCATGTTGTTACACTGGTTTATTTCTTTATGCTTGGGTGAATAACAGACTTATTACTATAGCTTTATAATAGCCTGATATTTGCGGGTATAATACTTCAGCTGAAGTTTTCTTCTTCAAGACTGTCTTGGCTATTCTTGGGCCTTGTGTTTCCATTTCAATATTATAATCCACTTGTCAGTTTCCAACAAAAAACTGTTATATTTTATTGAAATTTTCTTAAATCTATAGATAAATTTAGTAAATTAAATTTCCAATCTATAATATGATCTATCCCTCCATTTATTTCGATCGTATCTAATTTCTAACGTTAATTTTGTAACTTGGTACTTGGTACAGAGAGGGCTTGCACATCTTTTGTTAGGTTTATCTATAGGTACTCGATGGTTTTGAGGCTATCGTGATAAGTCCAGTTTTAATCTAGGAAGTGCTCAACTAGAGCCCACGTCTTCTGAAAGAGACATCGGCAAATAATAGTCAAACTGTGGGAGATTCACCTACTTAGTAATGTCATTCTGAATATACAATATGGAAGGTTGAATGCAGGCGTTATATTAAGATGCTTGATTTACACTGCTGGAATTTGAATTTTAACTCCACCATTAATAAATGTGTAATATTAGGCATTTTATTAATATGTCTGCATATCTGTTTCTTCATCTGTAAACAGGGGTAATAATAATATATACCTCATTGTGTCTTCAGAAGCTTGTGAAGAATGTATACAAAGCACCTACCCCAGATCCTGGCACATCGTAAGTGCTGAAGAGATGATGATGTTGATGATGATGACACAGTGATGATAGTGGTGGTGATGACAGTGACGATGATGACGATGACGATAATGATCATGTTATCTGTGAAACTTGGAAGAATTTTTCTCCCCTCTGTCGCTGGTTTTGTTCAGCACTCATCACACAAGTACAAAGGCCCAGATGTTGCCTTCACCTGCTACATCTAAACGTCTGTAGTTCTGGAAATACTGTTGTCTGGCAAACCACATTCAGGAGGTCAGCAATTCACCAACCCCTGCCTTGACAGCCGTGTTAATTATATCACTGTATTAATGCCTTTCAACAAAATAACATAATTTGGGAAGAATATCCTTATATAATTACTCTCAAAAGTACCAGGATCGATTCGTATGAGAAAAGATTACCCCTTGGAGTGCATTGAAATCATCTTGGAAAGTTGTGATGCACTGGAATTATCTTGAAAGGGGGGTAAGAGGTATTTTACATTATTTTCTTATTTTGTGTTATTTATTTCTGTTTGAACAAGGGTATTTCTCTGAATGCATAATTTCATATATATATATAAGGTTGACAGGGATTAACAGTCTGGCTCTACTTGTATTCCTAAACATCCTTCTAAATATTTCCTCTGTATTAACCAAGCTTGCATATGTAATACAATCCATAATAAAGCAGAAACCCTTGCATCTCTATGCTTTTGCTCCTGCTTCTTGCTCCTCCCAAACTGGATTACCCCATTCCCATCCACTGTTCTGTGAAGAAAACACATGTGAATCACAAGCCCTGCCTCTTCGCTAAGGTCCTTTTGAAGCTAATGTGCTTTCTTTCCTCTCCTGAAACTTTGTGCTGTATTACTATGCCTGTACACATGTATGCTATATGCTCATACAATAATAACAACAGTAATGTAACTAAAATATGTTGATTATTTACCAGATGGCAAGCAGTATCTTAAATACTTTACAGGCTTTGGAGAGGACTGAACAGTATCCTATTCAGTCCTCTCCAAAGGCTCCTCAGGACAGACACCACTGTCCTCATTTACATATGATGACAGAAAGGGACAAACGCAGGGGTGGTACCTAATGGAAACAAGTGTTATTTTCAGGATGTAGCTTAAAGAAAGTGAATTGCTCTCAAATTCTTCCTCCCCTCTTCCTGTTTGGTGTGTCAAGGGGAAATGAGAAGGAAAAGCCCCTTATAAAGAAATGTATGTTTTAACAAATTGGTAAAGTATGTAGGTGTTTGGGAGCATGGGTATGTGACATGCACATACCTTATCAATCTATCATTAGACTAACCTTATCAATCATTTTTATTGCTTTTGTTGTTTTGGCTTTTAGTTGTTTGGCCTCTTAAGTCTCTTAACTCAAATCTTTGCACTTTCCATTCCCACAAGAATCTATGTGCATGAGAGTCATTCTGTGTATCCTCTGAATGACTGTATTATTCACAAAATGTGGTCCATGTCTTTGGGGATTTCTGCCCAGCCTGTGTCTGTCCCCCCTGCAGGGCCTACATCGTGGCCACAGACGAATGGATTGGGAATAGGCACACACCCAACGTGGGCCAATGCAATTTACCCTGGGGACCTAGAATAATGATTTAGATTGGCTGGTCAGTTTGGGCAGGTTCCAAAATTGAAAGGTGTTACACAGGCAGAATGAGAACAGCTACATTTGGCACATTCATGTGAAGCAGCAAGAACTAGTCTACAAAGAGGGGATATGAAACTGTCACACGGAAACAAATCAGAGATGAGAGGCCAAGAGAGTGAAATAGTAACCCTTGTTTCTGATTGTCTGTTGTTGGTTCAATACCTCATGACTTAATATTTACTGATTTGCCCCTGGATTATCTGAGCTCTTCCCCAGAACATTCCAATATATTCCCCTTCATCCTCCTTCCTGCCTTTTTCTGTATGTCGGTTTCATGCTTTTCTGTTACTTGCAGCCAGAGAGCCTTAAAAAGTGCACTGCAAGACTTTCCTTGAGAGATCAGATAATTGTCCCTCCCTACCCTCAGAGATCTCCTCAGACTGTCCCTCGGCAAAGCCACGGAGGGCAGGAGGCAGAATTCTACTTGTATTTCAGGCACCCCAATCTTTCTCCTTTTCTCATTTCTTACACATGCAATCTATTTCTTCCCAAATGCACCCATGCTTCAAATATAAACATTAATATTCTTGGGAAATGTGCATTTTAAAGTAGGAATCTGTAGGAGATGATGATTAGTACAAAGAAATAAATCACTATTAATGCTATCCAGATAATAATGCTTTCTCCTATGTCTTTGGGATGATATAAGCATATACATTATCTCATGTTCACAGAGCAAGCCTAATGTGGATACTTTACGCAAATTTGGGGGCTTTACTGTACCAGGCAGAGTTTCCAATGCTCTCCACACCTTACAAGGAGACCAGAGTGTGGATATTGTAGGAGTTGCTAGAATCCCTGCTATTGCCCCTATTTAAGATACGGACATAAAAAAGCTTTTGCACTGCGAAGGAAACTACCAACAAAACAAGAAGGCGACCTACTGAATGGTAGCTGCTCATATTTACACACAATGTATCAATAAGGGCTTAATATCTAAAATATATAAAGGACACATTTAGCTTAACAACTACAACAAAAAAATAATCTGATTAAAAATGGACAGAGGCCCTAAATATGCATTCCTCCCAAGAGGACATACAAATGACCAACAGATACATGAAAAGATGGTCAATAGCACTAATCATGAGGGAAAAGTAGATAAAAATCACAATGAGATCATCACCTCACATCTGTCAAAATGGCTACTATCAACAAATCAACAAACAGTAAGCACTGGCGAGGATGTGGAAAAAAGGGAACCCACATGCCCTGTCGGTGGGATTATAAACTGGTGCAGCCATTCTGGAAAGCAGTATGGAGGGTCCTCAAAAAATTAAGAATAGAACTGCCATATGACCCAGCAATTCCACATAGGGGTATTTTATCCAAAGAAATCCATAACACTAATTCAAAATGATATACGCAACCCTATGTCTATTGCAGCATTATTTACAACAGCCAACGTATGGAAGCAACCTAGGTGTCCATCAGTAGGTAAGTGGGTAAAAAAGATGCAGGGCATACGTAAGATGGAATATTATTCAGCCATTAAAAAGAATGAAATCTTGCCACTTGTGACAACATGGATATACCTAGAAGGTATTACTCTATGTGAAATAAGACAGAGAATGATAAATACCCTATGATCTCACTTAAATGTAGAATACAAAAATGAACAAACTGAAATGAACTCATAGATAAAGAGAACAAATTGATGATAGCCACATAGCAGGGTCATTTGTGGTGATGGGTGAAAAAGGTGAAAGAGATTAAAAGAAAATCATATTACTCTTCTTCATGGATGACAATAAGATGACTGAAAATGGAAAAAATTCAATTCATACCTGAGGACAATAGACGGCATGGACAAAACAGTTACTGCTGTGACGGTTCCAGCATCATTCCAAAATCAACAACAATGCACAAAAACAGATGCAAAGGATATAGAATAGGAATAGGGAAAGGTAGGTTTCTGGACTAATAAATATCTATGAAATGAATTCTGATCCCCAAATGAATTTCAATTTGCATAAAAACAGTTTAAAAATGGGGGGAGGGGAGGTACTACTCAAATTCATGATTCTAAAAATAAAAATAAACAGGGTTCACAAAGAGTTTCAGGAAGAAAAATTGAACTACATTAAGAGTTTGGGGAGGTGGAATGTTTCTCAATGAGAAAAGAAGTTGTGAGTTCACACAGACCTGTAGTATATTGATCGATGACTAAATGACAGCACTGTGTGAAAAAAGTGATTTTAATACATTGTCATATTACTGCTCACGATATTGCTCTGCTGTGGATCACAGAGCATGGTCCCTAGATCACCCCAATTAGTACCACATGGCGGCATTGTAGAAATTCTGAGTTCCCACCCTAGGATTTCTGAATTGGAAACCCAGGAATTGCCTGGAGCACTCACCCACGCAAGTCCTCCTGGGTAATTCCCATGCATGCGAAAGTCAGATCATAGCTGCACTGTGTCCATCCTACAGACGGGAAAACTAAGGATGAAAAATTTCAATAGTGTGCTCCAGTGTCATCTAGCTTGCATATGATAGATAGGACATTTGGACCCATGTCTTTCTAACCCCTAAACCCATGATCTGAGCCTATACAATCCATCCAAACATAAAACCAAAACAATCTATTACCCTTCTCTGATACAATGTTTTTTCATATTGTTGGCTTCCAAAGAGATTTGGCTCACAAGCAAATAAGGTATTAGGATGGAAACTGAATTCTCCCAGGGAAGAGAATAAGGAAAAAGGTAATAAGGCCTTCCTACCAGGCCACAGAAGGACAGCTGCAGAATCTATTCCTTCCCATGTAAACAGCTCACCAAGAGGGGAAGCGTTCAGCAAGGCAAATGGGGTGAAAGCCCTGAAAAATGCCCCAGTCTTTCCCTGCCGCGTTTATGAACCGCTTTGGCAGGCTAACAGCAGCACATTATATGTAATTGCTGGTTTACTCTACCTTGTCTGCCTTTTATTTTCACAAGGAATCCTTGTTATTCAGGGGAATTAGCAAAGGAATCCATTAAGTGCTGGCTACAAAGACTGCACAGTATTTATTCCAGTAATAAAAAGTCTAATTTTGCAATAACATGGCAATCTTTGAAGAGCACTGGCTGATTGGAATCCAAATCTGGCAAAATTAGCCTCTTTTGGTGGCGCTGATTATGATGGCGCATGTGAGAACGTAGAGAAGGGGAGTTGGCTTGCCAAGTGAGGACTTTTATAGAACAAAACAAATTCTCTTTCACAGAATCTTAACATGGGGGAAAAACTGCCATCAGGCCCAGAGAGTAGAAACAGCAAGGGGTAGGCTTGGAATTAATGTGGGCTGTGACTTACTACATTTACAGGCAGAGATGTATCCTTGGCAAATGCCCTGAACAGTTTGCCACCTGGTCCTATTCCTCCATCCTGAGCCATCCGCAGGTGCCTGGTGCCATCAGCCTGCTGGTGGTCTCTCAGCACCTTTGTGATTCAATGAAAACCAACCCACACTTAGTGATTGTGGACAGCCAGAGCTTAGCACTGGCCTCCTGCAGCCCTCTTATCTTACAGGCAACTAACAGGTTATCAAAGACAAACACCAGGACGTGCAATCCTGTCTCTTGGGTGTCCTTTTCCCTTTCTTTTTCCGTAGCTTCACTAATTAATGTTGTTTTACAAATTACCACTTCTTCATAGCACAGTGTTAACAGCGGAACTCCAGATCACATTGAAGTTGTACTGTGGATTCAGAATTCCTTATTTCATCAGTACAAATCCCACTGGTACATATTGAATAGGGTAACAGTTGCTTCATTCTTGATCTAAGAAATGTTTTAAAATTCAGATTTTTTTCTGACAAAAAACAGCTGTGCATCTCTGGCCCAAAGTCTGCCAACTCTAGACTGAGAACAACTTATTTTTCTCATCTTTCCCATGGCTCTGGAGGCATTAAGTACAACCCTGCTTGCCTTTGTTTCTTAAACAATAGCTTTGGTGCTGGAAGAATTTAATAAGTGTACTTCAAAGCCTTAGTTCTGATTGTAAGAACATAAGACTGATCGGTTGTGACTGCGTGTAAAGCTAACACTCCAATTAACCCTGAGACTCTAGGAATTCTGAGAGGCAGCTTCATTTTCTAGAGATATTCCCACAAAACCACAAACTCAGGTAGTTACCACTGGGAGTGGGCATTCTATAAACTAACCAGAATGATGGAATGCTGTCCAAACTTGAAAGCACGAATGTTATGAAGCACCTGAAATGGTAATTAAAGCATAACTGGAAATAAAAATTGGGTTATATTGTTTATCCTTTCTTGAACATTTTTAATTTAGCATCCACTCTTGAAGAGTAATAGTTACTAACATTTTATATATCCTTATTTGGTCAAAATATATAATAGAATCTTATAATTTTAGCATAAGTAAATATTAGCCCAACTTATAAAATTTGTATTGAAATTAGTAAGCCCAAATTGTCTTCAATTTTAGCCAGTAAACATCAAGGTGAAAAACTGACCCCTAATTTATGCTTATAATGTAGAATAAATGGTGTTTTTGTTTTCCTGCCCACTGAGAGAGGTAATAGATGAATTTGGCTTATGAAAGTTCCTAAGTTATAGACATTAGTAGTCATAAGTTATCATTAGGAAATTAACTTGTGTGTGCAATTAATAAGTAATTATTTAATCTAAATTCAGTCAATAATTACACTCATTAATACATCTGATTTAAAAAAAAAACAGTTCAAACAACAGTTTATTTAACTTGATTTTTGGATTATCTTGTCTTGTTTATAAACTGTTGCCTTCATCTTCCCTACCCTATGCACATAATACTTTCCCTCCCCTCTGACATTTTCTGCTACCTTCTGTGGAACACCACAGCCTTCAATAAAAGATACGAAATAAAAGGGATATATTGATTCCCTAAATTCTATTCAGATCCCTTGTATATTGTCAGGTCTGTGGGCTCTGCATGAATACTTATAACAGCACAGTCATATGAAGAAAGGAATCCAAATGTTATATTTCAGGACAAGCTCTCAGTCATTTCTTGGAAGCCACTGTTCAGATGTGAAGTGACATTCAATAGAAAAACCATACGAAGGAACATGATGTATTAGCTTCTTGATAACTAGTGTTCTTCTAACCCCACCCCACTGCGTACACACATTGACACACATACAGACCCTGATACACACATGGTAAAACATCTGAGAATGATACAAATTTGTGTCACTTTTGTTAGTAGCACTGTTAAAATTATTATTCATATTTCATGTAGATTTCAGGCATTCTATAAGAAATCATGACCCAAGACGTTTCCAGCCCCTCTATTTCGGGAATGATATAAACACTAAGGAATACCTTCTTCATTTCTCTTAATTTGGACAGGATAAAACTGCCCATTAACGATCCCGAAAAGAGGGGATCTTCCAATACATGAACCTGCGGGGATGAGATTAAAAACTCCGTGACTTCTTTAAAGACAGAAGAAATGCAATTGTGAATAAACAAGCACACCGGTAATCCTTTCTGAGACTCTGCTGCAGTGTAAGCACAACAGAAAGCTATTTAAGAGAGCGTATGATTAGTCTTTCAGTCATTGTACTGTTCTATTTCCACATTTGTGTCCGGCGGCAGCAGTGCTCGTTAACTGCTCCTCCTGCCATCCACACGGAAACTTATTCGTGTGTAAAGGTCAACGCTGCATAATTATGGCAAAACGCGTAAGCGCTACATTGCCTGATGTGTTTAGCACATGATATGGGAAAGAGTAAGGGGCAATCGATGTATACGGACCAAAATAGATGATAGATAGATAGATAGATAGATAGATAGATAGATAGATAGAGAGATGATAGATAGAGAGAGAGAGAGAGAGATACCATATTTTTAAGACCATAAGACACACCTAGGTTTTAGAGGAGGAAAGTAACAAAAAAAAATTTGAAGCAAAAAATGTGGTAAAATATTTAACAACATCCTTTAAAGCAGAAATCCTGTAGTGAGCCAGGTAAGCTACATTCGGACTATAAGACACACCCCTATATTCCTCCCAAATTTTGGGGGGAAAAGTGTGTCTTATAGTCCAAAAAATACGGTAGGTATATACATACATACATACATACATAGATTCTCTGCTTTGGATAGAATTAATTCCTGCAAAAAAAAAGTATATGTTTGTGGCTCTGAACCTGATACTGGTCTCATGTTACCAACAAAGCAAATCTGTACCTAGGAAAGGAAGAAAGCTTTGCTCCCCAGTCATCTAACTACCATCCCTCTAAGGACAATTCATGATAACTAACGTCTGTGGTACTTTAACACACAAATATAGTTCTACTGATTCTAGCGAATAAAGACAGATGTAAGTGACCTAGGTTAGAATTCCCTTCTAGCATAGGCACTCATTTAGGCACACGGAAGGCACAAAGGAAAGGCTGAGTGAAAAACATTATATATGGAATAATTATATTACATTCCTGTATAGTTGCATTGGTTTAAACTAAAAATATATTTGGGGAGAATTTTTGAAACGTAATTAAATCTTAGGAAAGAGGTCACTGCCAATAAATTGGGATCTGATCCTGGAAGATGCAACTTCCTAGAAAGGGAACCTAGGTCAGTACGCGGTTGTAATCCAGTTGTAGAGCAGAAATTTAAATGGTAAGATCACCTTCCTTACAAATGAACAGGAAATCAGGGTCTTGAGTGTAACCTATGCATTATAGCTGGAAGAAGACCCTCTGATGAGATGCTAGGCATTTATATTATGCATTCTCACATTACATTCTGTTCGCTCCTTAATTTCAAGAGATGGAATGGCACAATCTCAGATAAAGTCTATAATAAGAATCCTAGCATCACCATTGTATTTCATGGAATAGGAGACACAATTCTTTTGATAGAAACTGTATGATAACTCTACACTTTAGCACAACATTTATTGATTCCTTATATCTAGCTCAACTTGAAAGACGAAGAGTAATATGCTATAACTCCAAGGTGTATAATCTTAGGACCACAAGAGATATTATGAAACACCTACGTTCTGTCTCTACCAAATAAGCCCTCAAATAATGCCTAACTTTGTAAGTGAGAAAATGGATGTTCACCAAAGAATCGAGTCTAGGCCTAAATTCCACTTCTTCTGGCTCACCTTTCAGAGCTTAATTGCCATGTTAATTTCTGAGCTGAAACACTACAATCAGAGTTAACAGTATCCCCAAGGTCTAAAGGCAAAATTCTCATGACACCTGGTCACTGGGCATGTTTGTCAGCATCTCTGCTTAGTCTTGCCTAACTTCTCTTCACCTTCTACCTAACTTAAGTCACAGAAGTTTATATCTGTGGGAGTCCATCTCCTTGTGGAAGTTCTGTACCTCCTCTAAAAACTAGAATATAGGGCTACCTACAGACAGAGCTCCCCTGATCTTAGGAATGCTCTTAAAACGCTTGGTCATTTATAAAGCACTCACATAGGCTTGAAAGTATTGTGGACTCCAGTGAGGAGAGGATAATGCTGATGAGGATGATGGTAATGGATGCAATAACTCACACACACTCCAGTCACTGTGCTAATAAGCATGTAGTTATCACAACAGCTCTGTTACCACTCTCCATGTACAATGAACACCAAGATGCAGAGATTAAGTATACATTAGAATCCAGATCTGAATCCAAATATGACTGATTCAAAATATGTGCCCTTAACCACTATAAAATGTTGCCACTCAAATGGAGAAGTCGTATAAATAATATTTATCCCCAAATCCAGCTAAATCAATGGAAATTTTCTCAGACATCTTTTCTCTGATGTTCTTTCTCCAAAAGAATTAGAGATGTTTGTATTTATTAATCACAGTTTTCTTGAAAGCTACACAATGGCAATGTGATATTGGCCTTGTTTATAGGTGAGGAAATAAAAAGAGAAAAGCATGATAATGGTCACTAATGATGTCTATAAATAAATTACCCAAATTTCATTGAGGTTTTCTAATTCAGATACCTTCTAACAAAAATTTATTTTACACCACATTTGAAGTGTGTAATAGTCACAAGCATTCTTTACTGTTTAATATTTATTTCAGTTCTAAATTCTTCTGTTCTCAAATTAGCAATGAATTACAGTGCACTTGCCTTTCTCAAGCACAGTGATGGGTAACATGTGTCTGTAGAGAAAATGAAAGTTTAAACAAAACTCAGACAATATCAGCATGAAACCATGAGTGGAAATGCAACACTCAAATTTATTTATGAAAGACTCTCTGAATTTCCCAATCTGATCCAGCTATACTGAAAATCCAAAAACATCCTTGAAGATTTAGAATTCATCTCACTTTATTAATATTCCCAGATTACACTCATATCAGTGAAGTTATTTCTTTGGCATCATTGTTTAAATGTAAGACCATTCACTGATGTATCTGTAGCTCTACTAAGGGACAAGAGTCAGGTGGAAGAAAGGAACATTGGGCCACCATCCTTGATCAATCAACAACTATAGGGAACCTATCCACATGGAATGGCGAACGTAGCTCAGCCCTATGGGAAAGCCCATAGGCACCTGGCGGCAAGTAAGATGCCAAACCCACGGATCAGTTCTCCCGTGGGAAATCAGGCCTGTATTATATACCTAGGCTGCTTTGTGACTTGCTCTTGCTACAACTCCCTCACCCTGAGTTGAGGCAGCAAATGCTTACTGCATATCTTTAAACTAACTTCCTGAAGTCTGTGCTAATTCTCCCAAGAATTGAAATGTAACCAGACCAATCACTCTTATTGTTCCCTCGCATTTGCAACATTTTTCCTTGTTAATCTGTAAGAAGTAATCAGTAACATCCTTTACATTGCTATCTGTAGAAAGTAGTTACCTAAAGCAAACCTAAGTATAATGAATGAAAACCGTCTTTGATGTATGCTATTAGAAAGTGGACAAAAGCCTGTCAAGGCAAAGGTCGGGGCACTCTCCTCTTGAGAGAGTAGCTGTGCCGTCCCTTTTCCTCCACAGGACTGGGTAGTCCATGTGAATTTGTCTCGTCTCAGTCACAATGCCATGGACACTGCAGGCCATTTACGCATCAACAACTATATGAATTTATAGCACAGCAAGATCTTCTCAGCAAAAATCCCTGACATTCAGGGACTGTATCAAACTAGAAAGCTTCTTAATAGCAAAAGAAATTATTAACAAAACAAAAAGGCAACTAACTGAATGGGAGAAGATACTCGCAAACATCTCCAATAAGGAGTTCATATCCAAAAAATATAAAGAACTCATACAACTCAACAAGATAAAAACAAACAATCCAATTAAAAATGAGTGGAGGACCTGAACACACACTTCTCCCAAGAAGACATACAAATGGTCAACAGATATATAAAAAGATGCTCAACTGCCCTAGCTATTAGGGAAATCCAAATCAAAACTACAACAAAAAACCCCACCCCCTACCTGTTAAAATGGCTGTCATCAACAAGAAAAGTAGTAAGTGTTGGAGAGGTTGAGAAGAAAAAGGAACCCCCATTCGCTGTTGGTGGGAATGTAAACTGGTACAACCGCTATGGGAAACAGTACAGAGGTTCCTCAAAAAATTAAGACTAGAGTTACCATATGACCCAGCAAGCCTTCTTCTGACTATCTATTTGAAAAATGTGAACACATTTATTTGTAAGATATAGTTATCCCTATGTTCACTAAAGCATTATTCACAGTGGCCAAGGCATGGAAACAATGAAAGTGTCCTTCAATGGATGGTAAGACAAAGAAGATGCAGTACATAGATACAATGGAATATTACTCAGCCATAAGAAAAGATGAAATGCTGCCATTTGTGACAACATGGGTGGATCTTGAGAATATCATTCTAAGCAAAGTCAGTCAGATGGAAAAAGTCAAGACCCACATGTGGGTTATAAAACTGAAAGCAACAATGAACAAACAAGACACACAAACACTCATAGACACAGACAGCAGTGTGGTCGTTACCAGAGGCAAAGGTGGGTGGGAGACGCATTGAAGGGTAAAAGGGGTGAAATATATGGCGACGGAAGGGGATTAGACTTTCAGTGGTAAAAGGTCAATGTAATGTATAGACAACATATTATAAAATTATACACTTGAAACCTATATAATTTTATTAACCAATACCGTCCCAATAAATTTAATAATAATAAAATTTAATGGGATTAAAATGGCATTTCTTTTTTAATATTAACTTTAAAAATTAACTTTGCATGAGGATGTTTACTTTTGCTATTTTAACATTACATTTAACATTGCCACAGAAATATGTATAATCATAGTAATACATTCAGACAATGCAGAAACACCAAGAATAAATACAATAAAAAATAAAAATGAAAAATAATACTGAAACGTTCTTATTTGACACACTTTGAGTAATTTACTCTTCCAAGTACCTCATTTAATCTCCGCAACCATCGCAGCAGATAGCATTTTTAGTACTTATTTTATAGGTTAGAAAGTCAAGAGTTAGGAAGGCTTAAATGATTCATCCAAGATCACGCAAGTGGCAAATTGCAATTAATTGCTAACTGTACGTTGGTATACTTCCAAAATGAATGCTATTACCACTGTTTTATTTTGTTTAGCTATTTTTTTCCCCTTGGGAAGAGAGTAGCCTTTATGTTAAAGAGATCCATCAGATTTTCATGAAGAAAGAAAATACAGACCAATCTAGTCTCCCAAGAAGTTAACTCCAGTGGAACTAATAAACAACTATGGGCCATTCACACAATGGAATACTACTCAGCTGTAAAAGAGAAGAAAATTTTACCCTTTGTAACAGTATGGATAGACCTGGAGAACATTATGCTAAGTGAAATAAGCCAGTCAGAGAAAGACAAATACCATATGATTTCACTCACATGTGGAATCTTATGAACAACCTGAATAAGGAAAATGGGGACAGACTCACAGAGGAGAGCAACATGGAAGCTAGTTGAGGTGGGAGAGGAGGAGGTGGAAGGACTGAGCAAAAAGGACAAAAGACCCATGAACATGGACAATGGTGTGGTGATTGCTGGGCAGGGGTGGGTATTAGGGGACTATATGGTAATGGGAAGAAATATAATGGGGATTGAATTTATAAAAATAAATTCCAATCCTAATAAAACATTCAGAGAAATTTACATGAAGAAATAGAGACTTTGTAATAATCTTGGTTTTAACTATCCTGTCTCCAGTACCTGACTCTAATTTTTTCTTAGATTTCTAGTTTATACATACCAAACATAGCTGGTATTTTCAGAAACGAGTAATGGGTGGATTGAAGAAGCTATGATTTCTTCTTCCCTAAAGTATATATGATGCTTTGGACAGAGCTACCATTAATTTTCCTCCTGCTCTTCTACTGTTGGATTCCAAGATTTTCTGATATTTTATACCTTGCTTCCAGAGTAACTGGGAAATGGAAATTAAGAAAAAAAATCATAAATTTTTAACTTGGTCTTTTTTTTTACTTCTTTCTCTGTATTAGACATAGTTTATCTTTAATTCTTTCTAGATTTCAAGGAGTTTAATATCTAAAAGCAGGATATGAGAAAGAGGAGGTGGGTTTGAAGGAAAGAAAAAAAGTTATTTTTTTCAGTCTACACTATTATAAACAGAGATAAAATATAGTTTTTGCTTTCATCATGGCCACTGCCTGTTTAAGGCAAAATAATGAATTTGACAGATCTTGCTCACTCCACTTCTATGAGAGGTTGCTTAGCAACCATGGGACATTGGAGAGAAGGAGATATTAGAGCAGGTTGCGGAAAGAAACTAACACTAACTCTGCAAATGTTAAATAGGATCCACCCCCTATCTCCTTTCCTTTCATTTTACTATTGGTCATTTCAGACCCAGAACTCAATGTTCACTATTCCATCATTTACCTTTCAAGCCAATGATCTGACCCAACAAAAGAAAAGGGATCTTTCACAGAGCTGAGAGTATGTTATGGTTAAAAATAAGAATGCCCTGTTTGAATGTTATACCTCTGATCTTTTTTTGACATTTTACAGGTGAGAAAAGAACTAACCAAAAAACAATGTATTTCAACCATTTCATTGGCTAATTTTCACTTTACAGGTAGATTTTTGACCTACTTTTTGCTAATGAGAAGTGCTTGACCTTATTAGAAACTGATTCTATGAGTTTTTAATACGCAGTAATAACATTGGTCCATACCTATGAGACACTGTTACCCTTGAGAATCTGCTGCCATAGGATCCTATTATTATTGTTTTACATATTTAATGCTACACATACATAAATAATTCTCAGTCACCTTAGTTAGATTGCTACCTCTTAACTATGTCAAAAAGTTCTACTTTCTAGTTATGGATATAGATATTCAAATTTTTTAAACAACTCAAAGATAAAATCTGGAAGATTACATTTACTTCATAAAATAAATTGCAGCCAAGAGAGCAAAAATTTTATTATGTGTTTACTACGTGCCAGGCTGAAAGCTAATTGTGTTCATAAAGCACTCCATTTAATTCTCATAACAACCCTCTAAAGTAAGTACTATTATACTAACCCCTTTAAGAAAAATGAAACAAAGGTTTACTATCTTGTTCAAGACTACAGTGTTTTCAGTGGTAGATGCAGGGATTGAGCTTAAATCTGCCCACACCAAAAAGCCAAGCAGGGACCATCAATGTCATTATATCTTTCTGTGTTGAATGTTCAACAACACACTCTTCAAAGAAAACAACAAAAAGGGATGGATGGATGGATGGCAGGAAGGGAGGGGGGAAGGGAAGATGGGTAGGAGATAGTGAGTATGGGAGGGAGGAAAGAAGAGAGGTAGAAAAGAAGGAAGGGGGGGAGGGAGGAAGAAAGGGAAATATACTACCTGATTTAGTGTCTTAAAAAATAAAAATAAAACAAACAGTAAAAACATGTCCTCATCTTCCAATTAGTGCCACAGAAGAGCATCAGCTCACTGCCATGTGATGGAATCTAGGATTCATAAATGTTATAGCAGATTATATGTTACAACAGAAAGAGCTCATGTTCTTTAATCAGACAGATCTGAATTCAAACTCAGTCTCTAACTATCCCTGGCTCTGCAATTGGGCCAAGTATCGTATCCTCTCTACATTTCAGATTCATAAACTGTAACATGGAGATTGTAATACTAGGTTTGTAGAATAACTTGAAGTTAGGAAGTAAAAATGCCTTATTGATTTCCTATACATAAAAGGCATTCAATACACATTGGTGTGTATTATTTTTAGAAAATGAAATAAATGTGAATGATTAAGAATCTATGAAAATCTTCAACAGAAACGGTAATCTCTGTTGATAGTTTGAGAAATTCCCTCAACCTGTACATTGCTGATTTGCATAGCTCCTAATTACTAACTCTTATTTCATTTTTCTGAGTGATGAACCCTATTCTTTAAATCCAAAAAAAACCTCTCCATAAACAGAGTAATAACCTCTTTAAATGACACGATTTTGTGTGTAACACGCTGTGCTAGACTCTATGTTCAAGTAGGGGCACATGAAACACAGCTCCCTCCGTCAAGGATTACAAAAGGAGAGTGAGGACACATACACACGTCAATATAACAGGGAAAACCAACGAACTGCTTAGCAGAGTTTGGAGAGGAAGGTTTTACTTCCGGATGGGACATCAGAAAAAAGTTGCAAAGGAAATAAAATACAAACAAGGCCTACTCAGTGGGCATGAAATGTTCTTTTGTTGGTGTTATTTTTTTTATTTCTTAATTTAATTTAATCCAGTTATTTGGACATACAGACAATGCTTATTTCTCCTGTTTTAATGGGACCTTATGATCTTATTTTCATGGTGAGGGAGGAGGTGGGGGGTTGGGCTGCCGTCTTCCTATCCACAGTGAAAACATTTGCTTTCTTTAGAACAAAAGCTTTGTGTTGACTTCCTTACCTCCAGACAACTCCAGCTGCCTGAATTTCTCACACACCTTCCACTGGTGAGAATGAGCCTGTTTACCCATGTCACTGAGCTAAATGACTTCCATTGCCTTGTGGTTTAGTGTCGGGGAGTTTCCCTGCTACAGGCAGACCTCGGAGATATTGTGAGTTTGGTTCCAGACCACCAAAATAAAGAGAGTGCCACAACACAGTGAGTCATAATCTTTTTGCTAGTGGAGGGTCTTGCCTCCAATTTCTAAAGTACACACCTATGAAGTGCAATAGGGGAAACACAATAAAATGAGGTCCCCTAGTTTCACTGGAATGGTGGCAACAGCTTTTCATATGGTTCCTGGCCTTTCCTCTGTAGCCATCTGGACTCCAAGAAAGAAGAGAAAATATTTAGTGTTTCTGCATAAAGAGGCAGCTGTAGTCTTATCATGTGGCCCTGTTGTGTGAATCGGATATGAGGACTCCTCTGTATTCACGTCTACCTGCTACACCTGGAAAGATTACTAGAGGGATTGCTTGGCAGGATTCATCCCCCACCACACACCTCTCATGGAGATGGGAAGAATGACAAATACTGCTGGGAAAATGCACTAGAATTCTCTTTTCTTATTAACATATTTCTTCCTGCATATTTGTTCTAGAGAGCTTAGTGAGTAGGTAAAGCAATTTGAATAGCATTTAATTAGACAGAGGAGTAACTCAAAATTCCTTCCCCAAGGTTCAGCTCACTACCTTTTATTTCACTTAACAGCATCAATTTCAGCTTATGGAGTGGTGGGGGGGGCGTGCTCCACCCGCAGGGCTCCCCTGGACACCACGGATGAGAATAAGTCTACCAAGACATGATCTGCTTGGGGAGGAAAGGTGGCCCATCTCTCAAGGGCCAAGAGCCTTTTCCTCAACTGGTTTTTATTGGGTTCAGTTTGCACAGGAATACAGGTAAAGCTCACCAATCATTGTCAGGCAGTAAGGATCAAACAATTGATAACAAACAAAGAACTCTGAGGGCTTATTCTGAGTCAAGGTCAGTTAGCTAAAGGGCTATAAGACTTTGGAAAACAAACTCATTTCAGGCTTGGATCCTTATCATTTAAATTGAGGACATTCTTAGCAAAGCAGGTTTCACAGAGTTTTATGTATTATTTCTTAGGCCTGATTGCCCCCGGGAATCCACCCTTTCCAGCACAAGACTGCACCGCCCTCTGTCATTGTTTCAGGCTTGAGCCAGGCAGGGGAAGGAAGATAGCCAAGAGATTAGGAGACTTCTTGCAGACAGAATGAGGACTCAGGCTCTGTCAAAGCCCAGGGGGGATGGTCAATCACCCCCTTTTTCTGTAGCCCTCCAAGTCTTTCCCTGAGGGTCTCTTTGTGACCATGACTGTCTTAGGTCATCCCTCCCTTGAGGAATCTTACCTATCATTGGCTAACTGGTCAGGCTCAGGGCCAAGCAGGGTGAAATAAAGTGGGCAGAGGTGGAGCCCCTGCCAGGGAGATAAGCTTTGTCTCCTTAGTGGTTTATGGTCCCAAGGCCTCTGACTCAGCCTTAGCCATGGGGGGTTACAGCTTCTGAAACCAGGCAGGGTGGTTCCCAACAATGGAGAGACTGCCACATTCAATACCTAGTCACACAAACCTTGTGCCTGTCATAGGCTGGCCCCAGATTTGGTAACCCTCCCTAGAAGGCTACATTTTCCCTTATATTACTAAATTGTTTGGAATGGATAATACTATAACATAGTGATTCTATCAATAGCAAAAAATCAAGTATGATATTTATTGGTCTCTGCACTATCTTTTATCAAGCCACCTAAGCTACTATGATCTGAGTGATGTATAGGTCTTCTCCACCCCACAGAGCTATTCACATATGAATGACCCAGTAAGTATTTGTCGGTTGACTGTTTAAAAGTCAGATATTCTTGAAGGACTAAATAAATCTTAACAGCTACTTGGTAATCCTACACTTTAGTGACTCGTGGTTGAGAATAGAGCCATTAAAAACCAAAACCTAGAATAAGAAGGAATATATGAATATAGGAGAGAAAATACCTAGGTCAGACTTGGACCCCTTTGTGATTTTGGTTTTGATGATTCTGTCTCTGTTTTGGTTCTTTTGAGTAAACACAAATGGGGCCACTTCTCTCTTTTAAAACAGTGTATCTGGCATCAGAGTGTCTGGAACAGGAGAAGACACTGCAGACAACTCACTGCACCCAATTCAGTTGTGCACTGGTGCCTTCTTATACTTGTTGGAATGAGGAGTCTGCCTACCTTCCTGGATTTTCTTCCCTAGTTGCATTTTCCTGTGACAACACCATGCCAGTTGCTAATAGATATATTTTTTCTCAAAATCTATTTTGAGAGCAATTTTTGAAAGAAAATATTTGCAATAACAAATGTTTAGTAAGTATTATGGTTCTTCCTTGGTAAATTAAACTAAAATGATGAGAGAAATGGAATTAGTTTTTGTAATAATAGTATTCATATTGTGTTATTTGCCTTTCCAAGTTGGCATAAGGTTATTTACTGAAAGCATCACAATGCCATTTATTGGACAATTTTGAAGTCTGTTAGAGCTAAATCTAGATTTTTCTCTTTTTAGTATAACATATAAAAATGTTTCTTTTGGGGAGCTCCTGAAAGCATTCCAGTGCATTAATTTGCCTTCCTTCTTCTGTTCAGGAAGTCACAGTCATGGACTGGAGATCGGATCTAATTGATGTGAAAACTTCAGCTATGACCCCAGATCCCTTCTTCGAAATGTCTCAACTTGAGAGTAGAAAACATACCCAGGATGAGAACAGAATTCATCAGCAAGAATTTCCTCCATTACCCTTAGCTGCCTTCTGATTTGCAGAAGTAATGTTTTGTTTTGTTGTTTGTTTAGGGTGTTTTTTTTTTTGTACTCACTTCAGCTTTCTCATCTCTCTTTATTTTTGTTACCCTATTCACAACCCTGGCCCTTGGCACTTTTTCACCTCTCTTCTTTCCTCTCACTTTCTGCCAATTCCAATGAAATGAACTTTGTAATTGGTAACTTGACTCAGTCTCCTCTGATTCACATAAAGCCAGGAAATAAGAGAGAACATGCAGAATTGTCACCCGAAGAATGCTAAATATCAGGAAAAAAATTACCTTTGAAAGAGTCAACCAGACAGTCTAATACTAAATAGTGTTGGAAGATTGTGCATTGTATATTTTATATAAATGTGTGTGTACACACACACACACATACATACAAGGTCGGTCCAGAAGGTATCGCTCCATGTAATATGAAAAATGGAGACATTTGTTGAAGAAGATACGAGATACAAGAAACATTGTACATAGGACAATGACACTTCAATCCCCTTCAAAGTAGTCACCTGGGGACCGCACACAGTTCTTCAATTGCCATCACTTGCCCCATCATATTCTTCTGAATCTAATGGATGGTCTGAAATCTCTTCCCTTTCAAAGGTGGTTTTACTTTTGGGAAAATCCAAAACTCACAGGGCATCAAATCTGGGCTGTAGCAGGGCTGAATCACCTGGGTTATTTGACGTTTTGCCAAAAAACTCTGCAGAAGATGTGATGCCTGAGCAGGCACGCTGTTGTGATGAAGCTGCCCATCACCAGTTGCCCATAGCTTCAGCCTTCTGAATCATCTGATTAGATTCCTCAGAGAAATGTTCAAGCTTAATGCAAAATTGGATGCAGATTCATTGCTCTACTTACACAGTCATTAGGAATGTGACAGCCGCACAGTACACATGCTCACCCAAGGTGTCTACTGCCCTCACTAGTACAGTGAAGTTGTCATTGTTCACACATGCACATTCAAGTCCACTCCCCTTGACTCCCAGGTTACATCGTCATGCAGAATCGTCCTTGTTATATTAACAACAGCTTGACTTTTTCCAGACAGACCTCATTACACTCTTAAATGATTTAGCACTGAGTGAAATATGTTATAAACTTTTTTTGTCTAACTGTTATAACATTCCCTTGACAGTGAGGCTGATCTGAGAAAAAGAATTATGTATACACACATAGAAAATTAATCTCCGTCTCAAGTAATATGTGTGTATACATGTGTATATATTAGCTTTCCTCATTATTTTAATGCTGTTCATAAATGGCCATAGGACTTCAGAGCTAAAAGAGATCTTAGGAATTATCTAGGAAAATTCCTGTATTCTGTGAAGAGGCCTAGAGAATTCAAGAAATTGTCCACAATCACAGACCAAGTTAGTGGCCAAACCAAGAATAGAACCCAGATCTTAAAACATCCAGTCCCTTGTTTATTATACTACATTTTATATATATATATATATCTCATAATATATATTATGTATATATATATATATTATGTATATATAATATACTATACTATAATATATATAATACTATATATATATTATAATATATATATATCCCCCATCACATAGGCAGTACTTGAACAAAATAATGCTTTTAGTGTTTCAAGAACTGAATCACAATTTGAACCTTGTGGCCCTTTGTGGAGTTCCATCCTTGGTTAGCACTTACTGGGCATTGCCTTGGTGTGGAGACTTATTTTTTTCATATCCCCATGCACTTATTAGCAGCTCCTCATTTGTGAAGTGCCTTCATAGGACTGGGGGAGCTCAGCATGGATTCTTCTAAAGCCTGGGCTGAATTTCCTTTGGCTGGGGCCGGGAAAGGGGCGCTGTGGGAGAAAACAGACTTAAGTGTCAAGGGAAACTGTGTGCAGTGGGGCTGAAAAATGAGGATGAGAGGAAACAGAGCTCAAGTTGGCAGCTCGAGCTCTGCCCTGTCTGAATCACTCCCATGTGGTGCAGGAACAAAGAATGGGCACTGGCATGCCAGTGGACAGAGAACCGTGCATTAGTAGTGTCTAACAGATCCACCGCACTTCTGGCTTAGCCACCCACTCTTCAGGGTCTGCCATGGGAACAGCCCACATCCTGCAACTCCCATACCAGACAATGACCCTTCTCCAGGAGTTCATGCCCTTGGCCTCTACAGACTGTATTATAAAACAGGCAACCACCTTTAGTGCTTGACTTTTCTTTCATACTCTACATGACTTGACTATGAACTGGGCTTGCAATGTACAGACCCCTTTATGAATTTCCTTTTATTTAACTCCCACAGGAGCCAAGGACCTGGAGTAGACCAGGAGCTATTATTCCATTTACAGGTAAGAAAATTGAGCCCTAAACTGATGGGCAGAGGACCGGACCAGATTTTGACTCCATCACTGATTTTTAGCAAATTACTTCATCATCTTGGGATTATTTCTCCTTTTCTACACGCCCTTTTATTCTAACAATCTGAATTTAGGATATCAAAGTTCATGGATATAGTCGTCATACTCTTACATATTATTTCTGTTCTTATTTGAGGGGCAGGGGGAAATAAAGGCAAATGTCTAACGATGTTTATAGTTACTTGACATTATCTTAATTTTTGAGTTCTTGTTCAAAGACAACATACTAAAACAGAGGTATGCACTCTATTCCTTGCCTAAGAAGAAAGTCAGGTAAGGGCACTTAGCCGTTTTTTCTGAGCTATACTTAATACAAGGAACAGATTTGTGGGCAAGTCTATAGGCATTTTTAAAAAACTGTATTTATAGCCCTAACAACATTCTTTGCTAGATGGTGCTAGATGAAGAGAAAAATACTGTTTCGATGGATTGTAGGTAACCTTGCCCAGTTCTGTCCCATCCCTTGTCCATATGCAAACATTATATTTACAAGGTAATTATAATACAGATGTAACGTTTTGTAGCTTCTTTTCATTTACCATCACATCTAAACTATGACTGTTCATGTTATCTCTTCTAGCTACATA